>NC_135751.1:35742500-36342500 GCF_041903045.1 Epinephelus lanceolatus
AATATATATGTTATTCTCAGCACTGCTTTTTGAATTGTGAGTTTTGCCATGAGGACTTGTCACAGAAATATCTTTGAGACTTCAAGAGAGGGTGAGTCATTAACAGTGAGTCACTCAGTAGTCACAGGTGCTCCACTGCAGTGAGGAGCAAAGAATAGCTCCTCACCCTGTAACAGCAGAGACAGCTTTGTGTTGGAGGACTTGGTGCCCTGGAGGAGAGCAGGTTAGTCACCTGCGCTGCCAAGGGAAACCTGGATGATCTGATAAACCAAAACACAATGACACAGAGTTTCATCCTCCTTAAAGGTCCAAAGATATGCAAATCATTTTCTTAATCCTTTGGATTAATTTGGTGACAGGCACTACTTTAAGAGAATTAAATTACTTTACTCATGCTATTCCAGTTGGATTAATCTAACTTGCTGAACGCCATTTAAAGGTCCAGTGTGTAGGATTTAGGGGGGTATAGTGGCAGAAATGAGAATATAATATTCAAAAATAACTATGTTTGAGTTTATAATCACCTGAATATAGACCCTTTTACGGTTAGTGTGATGTTTTTTGGTGGGCAGGGCTTAGCTGGAGGCAAAATAATTCTCAGACATTAGCCAGTGCTAGCTGGCAAGTACTTTTGGCTTGTTTTAGACAATGGAGGAAGATGATATGTGTGGTGTGTTCAGAAATACTCATTCTTAGTGCCGGAGTGCACTCTGGCACAAACTGGACTGTGCGTATATTCGGAGCGCTGGTGGAATGTACCGTTCGGTTATCCAGAACCAACACATTCTCACTCCGACCTCGTCACATATTGACGTTTGGTCATGGACTTTCCACGTCCACATACAACATGCAAGGTACTCTGGGTGTGTTGGTTGTTGACTCTCTGGGACTCTCTGTCAAGTTTTGTTTGTTACATGAATTGTCTTCTTTCAAAATCTTGTCCATTTTCACAGGAAATTTAATGTTTACGGTCTCTTGAGAAAAAAAAAGCACTACGTAGGTACAACACCACAAATTCACGTTCTCCTTCAACAACAAACATGTAGTTGGGTTTAGGCAACAAAAACACGTGGTTAAGTTTAGGAAAAAAGACCAGGGTTTGGCATTAGAATCTTACGGGACATGAACACCACTCTCTCGGGTGAAAGTCGTTGTTTGTTGGACCCATCCACCACCACTCCCACTTGCCCCAGTCAGACTTTCGCCACCTTAACTTTCGTTCTTATCCCCCTGACGCTGCTGGGTGCTGTTAAACTATAACAACAACTGGCCGTGTATCATGCTGATTTTAAAGGACACCTTTTTTGTTGGTTTCTGACACTGCAAGTCACTGCCCAAGCACCGGATTTTGACGACTTCGGAGTGAGACCGGGGTCCTTGACCACCATACTAAAAAAAAAAAACGTGAGCATTTTTGATGATCTCCTCTGTCCAGTCCTTTCGTCTTATCACATTTAACCATGGTTAACTAAAAATAATAATAGAATATTATTTTTTACTAAACTGTCATATGGTCAAGAACATCTTCATTGCAAAAATACTCAAATATCGTATTATTTTAGGGCCATATTGTCTACCCCTACATGGCAGACTATGTGGAAGAGGACCCGCTCCGTATGTGGATATAAATTGCTCACTCTGAAGTGAAAACACAATGGTTCTTAGTTTTAGGTGATTAATACACTAATGAAAACATAGTGATCAATATTATATTCCTATATTCAAATTTCTGCCAATATAAGTCTACTAACTGGACCTTAAACCAAAGACCAAAAACCTTAAAAAAAAGAAAATATCTCCATCTCTATATCTCTGTATACAGCCTATGTAGGGGAGACCGGGGTAAGATGAGCCACTTTTCATATTCAGGATCACTACATCAAGGCTGTTATAGTTTTGTTGCTAACTAATATATGTGCATATATTTCAGGATGTTGTACATCCCTACGAACAAACAGAATGGGTGTAAACATAACTGTTTTGATAATATAGCATGTCCAAAAAAAGTGGTCTCGTGGCACAACTTACCCGGTGTCTGGGGTAAGTTGAGCATAGGAGTGGGGTAAGTTGAGCCATCTCCCTCCTTCCCTCCCCCCGCCCTCCCTCCTACCCCCCTTCCCCCCACCTCACCTTCTCTCCTCCGCCTCCCTCCCTCCCTCCCTGGGTTAAGATATTCCAGTTATACATGTCTGTACTGAATTAAATAAGACGCTTCTTCAAATCCATGTGTATTTTTATTTATAATACACACTTCAACAGGTACAAATCTTTTTTTAAATTATTATTGCATATAACAACTTTAAAACATTTTAACATAGGCCTGAGAATGCCTTAAAGTGCGCTTAGCAAGAGAACCTTAACAGCTGTGTTTTTGGAAAGAAAACACTGAACTAAATCCGTAAATGTGAATCCTAGTTTGGTGTCCTTGCTGACAGGAGGGCCTCCTTCATCCTCTCTAAACTCCTCCCTCCATCTTACTCTCGTTCCATCCACCACCCTCCCTCCTTCCATCCATATCCCACCAGCCCCTTTACTCTGTCCAGGTTGCAGGGGAATACACACTGCTGGGACTCTGAGGTTTGGGGAGTTTTGCAATTACATCGCTTCTTGGGAAGAATCCCTCATCCTTCTCCTTGAAAGTAAAGCTTGGTTTAGCCAGCTGTGCCTCTTCTCAGAAACTTACGGCTCAACTTACCCCTGTTCAAATTGCTCAACTTACCCCATAGCTACCATATTGACTTTATTAGCCCCCACAGCTAAAATGGTGCACTTTCATGCTAGCTGTACTACCTCATTTTGTAGTTAATAGATACCACAATTGATGTATAAAACAAATTTAAAATGATCTATTTTGGTCTAAACACAATCCCCATGAAACTTATGATAGACTAAATTCACTTTCATGAGTGAAAAATGCTTTTTTGGACATAAATCTCTAACCACTAAACCCATGTGGTTCTTACCTTCACAGACTCCATAAAATGATGCCTTCCTCCTAAATATTTGGTCACATGCTCAATTTTATTTACAGTTTCCTAGCAACAAGGGGTGGCTCAACTTACCCTTTGGCTCAACTTACCCCAGTCTCCCCTACCCTTGTTATTTTAATGTAAATGTATTTCAATATTCTAATTTTATATTCTTCAAATAAATTTGTGTCATACATATTTGATTTATACGCTGCTATTATTTACCTGATGTTTTTTTATATTGTCAATATGATGATAGAAGAAAAAAAAGAGTTTCATCCTCACTGTTGTTTTAATGCTTGCAGACCTGTGGTTGTGCCACACAGAATGACTGTCACTAATGCAGTGTTAAGTACGTGGAACAGCTGAGTCACAATGTTTGATCTAGGTTACTACCACATACCTCGGCAGTATTTAATCATAGGTTTAGCTTGGAAATTAAACCAGGAAGTGACGTAAAGGTTTTGACAAGTAGGGGCAAGTGTATCTTGCCAAAGAAACATTATGCAGATTAGTGTGATGAATGTAGGTCATAGGTCAGAGTCATTTAACAGCAGGTGACAGACTTAAAATGAGGATTAAATGAGAAGGAAAAAGTGCCTTTGTGTTTGTGTCACAATTTGAGTTATGTACAGTTAAGAGGTAGGGGAGATCGAGTTTGGCTCCAATACTTTTTGTCCTAGCACCTACAACTCTGAATGAACAACGCTGAATTTTTGTGTATGTTTTTATTCACTCCTTGCATGCATTCGCCGCCTTAACTTTTGTTCTTTCCCACTGCATTTCCCCCTTATGCCGCTGGACACCGTTAAACTATAACGGAAACCGGCCATGTATCACGCCGATGTTAAAGGACGACTTTTTTCATTGGTTTCTGACGCCGCAAGTCACTGCCCAAGCGCCAGATTCAGGGTTGGCATTCTCTTTATACATCAGCGGTGAGGAGAGGAGTCGAGCTGCCATAGGATCAGAGAAAAAGAGCTGCTACGGGAGCTGATGTATAAGCAGAGGGCGAGTGGGGGGAAAATATGTTTATTTTGGGGGCAGTAAGGCTAGAAAGAGGACAGTGGCGTAAAGTGCCATGGGGCAGCAAATCCAGGAGCGCCAACTTGTGTCTTGCTGCCAGTGTGGGGTTGTACATTGAAAATAATATTTTCGTATTTTGTAATGTGTTGGGGTCCCGGCGGGATGGCTCTTGGGCAGCATGGGTGTGATGTGTCGACGATGTGTTGTACAAGCAACCCACTGCGGGAAATTTAAAAATAGCTTGTAGCATCTAGCGGCTAACTCAAAGAAGAAGAACAGCAGCCGAAAATCTTCGCTAACTAGGAAAACAATGAGGTTAAGGAGCTCCTTATCCTCCGAACAGAGGACGAAATCAGCCGCCCTATAACAGAGACGGTAAATGATTGATGATGCTGTTGTTAGTCTATAAAGTGCTGACTCGTATGTTATATGTTGCCCTGGAGGCTGACGCTGTTGTTGATGCCTGTCATGCCTCTTTTGCTTTCAAAATGGTCATCACACACTGGAGCGGCTTGATGCCACCATCATTTGGTACTGTGTAAAAATGCAAAGGCGATATCAAGAAGGGACCTCATAGTGGCCTTATAGCGTGATCTATTGTGTCTTGCTTCTATGTAGGAGAAGTGGTGGAGTCTTTTGTGTCTGTACCCTGCCCACTGTCTCGTAATCTGCCCAGAAAGTGATGCTGTGACAACCATCCTTTTGTAAAGACCAAACCCTAAATAAAATAAATCCTTTCCTCATTTCAGAGATTAATTCTCCCTCATCCTCTTCTGAGTCATTTAACTCTTGACTTTAAGATGGTGGGTGGAGTATGTTGTGTGAAATGTGTCTTGCAGTTACAGTGTAACAGCAGACAGGAAATACAGGGTGTCCGGCAGAAGAATGTGTCTTTTTCTTGGCATGTGGACAGGAAATGTCAGCCTGCCCTCCGTCTCTGGGCCTCCCCTGAATAAACAGGCCTCCTGTTTGGGGTCTCAGTACAGCTGCTTAGACATAGCATGGGTTAATGTAGACGAAGATGAAGTACTCATATCTACAGGAAGTGTGGTTAGGTGAAGATGTCCTCTGAATAAACTGGCTAGGTAGATGCTAGTGCAGAAATAAAGACAGAATTTGCATCAGGCGTTGGCTACACTTTGTGTGTGGTTGGTAAGCTGCACTGAGAACATTTTATACTGTAGATGTATACATATCACAGGGACCTACAAAGTTAGTTATGAACTTTTATCTGTTAATCTGGTAAATGATTTTAAATGTGAGAGTGTAAACAGACAGGAAATAGAGCAGGTTATAATGACTATTTCCTCTCTGTGTTCTGATCTTATCTCATGCTGTGTCATCAATGATTGCCTCCCTTTTGGCTCCATCTCTGGATATGACTCACAATTTCACACCTCCTCTCTGTCTTTCTCTCTGTATCTCTTTTATTGCTCCCTCTTTGTTCGACTTTCATTCCCTCTTTCGCTCTTTACCCAGTCCATCCTCCAGCAGCCCAGTCCAGGCCTTGTTGTGGGGAGGGAGGTCTGCAGTGGATGAGCATTCCTGTTGTTTCTGAGGTGACGGCGGCACAGAGGAGCCATTGACAGCAGCACTGGACCCCCACAGTTTGCTCATGCTGGAATGTGTGATATTGTGACGGTTCGGTCACACAGAAACAGACAGTGCAGAATTCCTTAAAGGGACAGTTCAGCCCAAATCAAACACATATATATTTCCTCTTACCTGTAGAGCTATTAATCAATCAATCTAGATTGTTTTGGTGTGAGTTACTGAGTGTTGGAGATATCGACCGTAGAGATGTCTGCCTTCTCTCCAGTATAATGAAACTAGATGGCACTTGGCTTGTGGTGCTCAAAGTGCCCAAAAAAATACCCGTTTATCAAGTTAATCCACAGATCTTCATGTAGGAACTACAGACTGTACAAATAGCTATCGTGACCTCACCCATTGGTTTGTGGACTTCCATTTTAAAGCCTCAAGTTCGGCATTTCAGTCATCACCATCTTGTTTTTGGAGCCAGAAGTGACCATATTTGGGTGATAGTCTGGAGTCGTGGAGGAGCGAGGGGTGGATCTGCTTAGCAACCTCAGACTCAACCTGCCGTGCTCTTGAAAGGACAAGGCAAAAGAGTAGCACCCGGAGCCTGACCTTGCGTTTTCCAGGTGGTTAAAAACGCGGCATGTGTATGGCCCCTAAGAAGCCAAGGACATTATTGGCAGACACCCTGTCACTCAAAGCGGCCCACCCTTAATGGACCTTTTTCACAACAGACAGTTTGCCTTGTCATAGTTGGAAAAGCTCAGGTGAAATTGATAACATGAACGATGGCACAGCTCCATTAAGTGTGCCAGTGAGCTATTCCAGTGAGTCAGCATGCACAATACCTGGATCTAACCTATATGCAACACAGCCATCATTACTGTTAACCCTATGGGCCCTAGGTGTTTTTGGGGTATTTTTACTGCCTTTACTTCTAAGCTCATATCACAGTCATTATAAAGGCTACATACACATGCTATATCTTGTTTTTTTCAGGACAATCTGGGCTAACCAGATTTGCCATCATTTCATGTCCTTCTATGTGCCTGTATTTTATATTAATTTTTATATCAATGAAAAAAACAAATCCGTGTGACTAAATTCTTACATTTTTACATGTATCTCAGCATAGCAAGTTGGAAGAAGACGTATTTTGCCATATATGAAGAGGGGAGACTCTCTGGAATCTGGCAATATAAGAACCATGATGGCGGGACATTCTGTCACTTCACAGTTGTCCAAAACATGTGGTTTGTGCCAGGTGGACATGATTGCCAGTATTTTTTCATTATTGCAAGAAATTCCATTGACTCATTCACAAGTCAAAAATGTGTTTTATCTGAAAGAAACATGCAATAGTTACATCTAAGATCATAGAAAAATAGTCAACCAAGTGCAATGATGTCCTCCAAGATAATATTTGCCACTTCGTTTACAGTAAACAAAGTCTGTTGTTGTTTTTCAGTTTCAGTTATATATTGGGGGGACATTTTGGGCATTGGGGGGGGCACATGTCCCCCTCAATGTATATGGTGACTACGGCCCTGTCAGCATGCATAATTAGGCTACAGTTGTCTGGGTGCGCAAAGGTGAAGTGGCTGGTCTTGTCATACAAAGTTTGATGGAGTGTCAACTGGACAATATGGAGGTATTTGTATCTTGAAAGCCGGACTACAAATGTGGATAGACAGGGAGAAACACACGCAAGCCTAAGACGTGGTAAGATATGATACTCCTCACTATATGAAGTGACTAATAACAAGATCTGTATAATGGATTGTAAAGAAATTCGTCAGGTTTTTGTTTTGTAGACAATCTGGATTTATAGCATGATGGGATGACAGCACAATGATGTGTGTGGTATCACTGGAAAGCTCTGCTCCTGCGCTTTCATGTGATATGCGTGGCATTTCTGTGCAACCCTGCATTCGCGAGAAATCCATCCAAGAGTAATGTGTGTGCAAAGCTGTATGAAAGCTATGTTATACATAATTTTAGTGTAACTTTATCTTTTTTTTTCGCTGTGAAAACATTGGACTACCGACAAGTGCTTGGCCTTCTCGGAAAGCTACAATTCCGCTGTTTCATATGATATGCATGGCTTGGGTTCGGGCCCATAGGGTTAATACATACACCTGTGATTTTCCTACTTTGACATGTCAAAATGTCTGCCATGAAAAAGGTCTATTAGGTGTAACTTTAGGTCATGATAAAATGTAAACGGCTTAGTTAAAAAATTCACTCCTTGTATAGTTGTTATGAACAGGGAAATTAGCTATAGAGACCAAAACTGTTTGTACCAGGTTTAAATGTGTTTATTTCCACTTTCACATTGGGGCTCTACCAGTATTGACTGGTTTCTGGAGCCAGCCTCGAGTGGCCATTCCATGAACTACAGTTTTTGGCACTTTTTTGTTGGCTTCGTTTTTCAGTCCTTGAAGTTGCCGCTGTGTAGGTACTATTTTCTTTCTACCTAACTATAACCACCAACTGCATCACTTTGCAGAAGGAAGCGCACATCTACTCATGGATGAGAGGCTCATGACAGCGCAAGATGGAAACATTAACAGCATCCTCCTCAGCTGAGCTGTTAGCTAACTCAGTGGTGCTAGGTGAGCTAGCAGTAGATGCACGCTTCCTTCTGCACAGTTAAATGGTTTGCGTGTGTATTTTGGTAGGAAGAAGATAGATCCTACATGAAAATGCTCACAACAAGGTCTGTGGATTATCTTGAGTAACCGGGTCATGACTTCTGGAAAGCGACTGCTGCTGAGTTTTTCAAATGTGTTTTTTGTGAGCATTTCGAGTATCACAACTAGTGTCATCCAGTTACATTATATTTAGAGAAAGAAGACATCTCTATGGCAGATACCTCCAACACTCACCAACTCACACCAAAACAATCTAGACTGATTAATAAAACTACAGGTAAGAGTAAAAATGTGTATTTTTCACTTTGTGGTGAACTGTCCCTTTAAGAGCCCTGAAACACTTTAATTTGTAGCTCTTAAAGTTGATATTTTTTTCTCCAGACAAGTGAGTGAGTGAGCAGCTGTTCAGTGTCTTTTTGAAAAGACAAGACAAGGCTGTTGTAAAAGACAGCTTCTCAAACCAGTTGACCACCGTGGCCACAAGCTGTAGCTTGTGTGTAGAATGATTTGTCTTTAGCAACACTAGAGGACAGTTTTGATTCTGCAGTTTATTTGTTTGACTTGCAGCTTCAAGGCAACAGGAACTTAGTGGGACTGATAACCATCACTGCTGCACCTTGTGGAATAAGCAAGTTGCATTTTCTTTTCATATCCATGTGATTAGTTGTGTGCATGTTCGACAGTGCTGGAAAAAACAGTTTTGAAGGCTTCCCCAAATACAAGAGTTTTCAGCACACGATCAGAATTAATTTAAATACGCCTTCATATGTAACTATTCAACAATGTACAGCTTTAACAGCACCAGTGTCTGTGGGTTTTATTTCTATGTTTGTTCCACTCTGGTTCTGCCCGGCACACAACAGGCCTGGCTCTTCAGCCAGCAGCTGACCCCCCGTAGCTCCATCTATGACTCAAGCCTGGCGGCTGCACAGAATCGTCCCTTTGTGTCGGTGAAGAATGTGTCTTTTCTGGCTCTATTTTGGAAAACAGAGGCAGAGAAAGAGAGGGATGGGAGCATGAGTAATTGAGACAGATTTAAATCTTGCCATGTGATTTATGCCTCCTTTGTAGGCAGGATACTATGACAGCAGCTTTCACTATTGATCAGGCTGCTGGAACTCAAGATACCCTGGATGCTTTATGACATAGTGGAGACCATAACTGAGAAATTAATATCAGTTATGGAAGAGATGTTTACTTGTACAGAGGAAGACATATTTCTAAGGGTGCTGTGCTGATATGTCCCCTCATTCTCCGCTCTGCAACTATATGTCATATATGGCAGCAGCAGCAGCTTAATTAGATCCTGTAAATATCCCAGAGTAATTCCATGCAATTTCCTGTTTAACAAGGAATCAACATCAATAACACCAGAGGGTCAGAGTGAAGGAAAGAATTCTTATTGAAGCAAACAAGACGCTTGGACAAACAATGAGTGGGACGAAAATATTAGAACATTTAAACCAGAGGCCACTTTTATTTATCATCTAATTAACTTAATTTTCATTATCTGCTGTGTGAAATATTTTTCTGAAGAGCGGCAGAGGAGATACCCGCACACCAATGCAACCGGGCTAGAAAGCCACAAAGGGGTCCACAGATCTATCTAAGAGTATATTTGAGTTTTATAAGTTGCAAATTGACTGAACTGAACTAAACTAAACTAAACTAAACTAAGCTAAGCTAAGCTAAGCTAAACCAAATTAAACCAAATTAAAACTAAACAACTAAACTAAACTAAACTAAACTAAGCTAAGCTAAGATAAACTAAGCTAAGCTAAGCCAAACTAAATAACTACACTAAGCTAAAATAAGCTAAGCTAAGCTAAGCTAAGCTAAGGTAAACTAAACATCTGAACTAAATTAAATCAAACAACTAAGCTAAACTAAATTAAACTGAACTAAACTAAGCTAAACTAAGCTTAGTTAAACTAAACTAAACTAAATCAAACCAAATTAAACTAAATAAATGTAACGTTTGCTGCTGTTTTTACTCAATCTACATCATTTTTTTGCTCTTTGAGCATCTTTTGTTTGTGCACAGATGTCCTAAATAAATGGACTATTTATTGCATTGATCTCAGCCTGTGGACTTTTTCGTGGCTTTCTAGCCCAGTCACATTGGTGTGCGGGCATCTCCTCTGTCATCCTCTCTTGTTTGTCTTTTGTACTGAAACGTCTTTGTTGCCTCAAGTAGTTTCACAGCAGTCCTAAGACTTTGCAAAATATTTTTCGAAGCCATGCAGGAAGAGTTTTTGTTTTCCCTCACGAAGAAACCTCATATGGAGATGATGTGCCTGATCCTTTACTAAAGTAAAAGTACTGATACCACAATGTTAAATATTCCAATACAAGTACAGTACAAATATTGCACCCAAACCCTTACTGAGGCTAAGAGAAAGGAGTGAGAGGAGGATTCTATAGAGATCACCATGTTGCACCACCATATTCCTACAGTAGCCTAAAGCAGACAAATCAAACACAGGCTGTGGACAGGACCATTTGCATTTTTGTGTTTCCATGTCGGCCACTGTAGCTGACAGTCCTTAAGCGATGAGAGCATAAAAACACTTTTTTTTCTTGCCGAACAGCACTGATTTGTAATGTGAAACTGCTTTATTCAGTGTTTTAACCAGTTTAAATCACCTGATTCATTTGTTTTGGAGATGAAGAGACCTCTGAGGATAAGTTAGGTCCCAGTAAAAACCTCCCGAAGTTTCAGTTGGTTGCAAGCTGCAGTCCTCACCACTAGATGTCACTAAATCACCCTAAATCTTACACACTGCTTATTGTGGCCTCCAAAATTAAGTTAAAGTTAAGTTAAAAAATAGCCGTGCACAGACACCATAACGTGATATATGATCAACTCACTGTCTTTGATTTAGTAGTACTCACTGTTTGATGATCCAGGGTGCTTCTGTTGGTTTAAGAGTTGACTGTTTTGCAGGATGACGCTAAAAACTGATTGTCTTGACTGTCGTGTTAAAATGAAAACTGAAAATCCCCAAACAACACAAAGTTCAAATCAATGGGGTATCAAACGATTCCATCCAACAGTAAACTAACATTAACCAAACAAATTGTGGTTAACCCCGTGGTGTCCTCCATGCTTCTCACTCACTTCAGCACACCTGCCTTGAATTAAAATGTTCCTGAGATGCCAGGTCCGGTGGTGCATTAAAGTGACTCAAAAATGATAGGAAATTAGAAGGGCTTGCTAGAAATAGCTCTAACACTGCTCCTTTAGAGAGTGAAATAAAAATACACACCATAAACAGAAGCTGGAAAATAATTACCCGTTTGGCTACACTATGACACCCAGAGCATGAAGTCCGAATGGCCTGTTGATCAACTTTTTATGCGTCTTTTTCTAAATACTCGTAGACGAGTGTGCCCACACACATGACTTTTGGTGCCAGTGAAAACTGACGCCCTGGCCTGCTCCCCTTCCTGTCACTCTCCTTCCAGAGCGGTGAGGTTTGAGTCGACGTTTGAATTACAGGGTGTTACATAGCTGTCTAAATCTGAGCTCCACCACACATTTGAACTGCAGACATAGACAGCTTTACCAACCACGGCACATCAATTTCCACATACACAAACAGTTTTAAAAATGAAATGAGTGCTAACCACATGCTAAAAGCTGCCTCAGAACAGGAGCAGGGTTACATATAGTAATAGAGCAGTCACAATGAGCACAAGATGTTTGGCATCAACAGTCCATGTCTGTCTGAGTATTTGTGTGTGTATATTTCAGTCCATGCACTGTGGATGTAATGCTGCTGCCTCTGTTTGCACTTTTGCATAATGTCTAAATGGACAAACTTGGACGTGATGTCCAGGGATCACTGTTTTTAGGCAGGGATTGCATGTTTGCCACACATTTCCCTGACTTCCCGTCTCAACTGGCATCAACAAAACAAACACCAGGAGGAAAACCATTCGTCTTGGGAATGATAACAATAAAGTAAAAGAGTGGCAGTGCGGTAGGACTATATTTAAAGCTCTACACAATAATATTGGTGCCTGTAGTCTCACAAACAGAATATTTTCAGGGTCATCCAAGAGACAAAGATGCTAACAATAGTAGTTTATATTACAGGAACTTGGAGATGCGATTTACAGGAAGCTGCTTAGTTTCCTAATAAACCCCTGACAATATTTGGTCTGCGTGCATGCTCTAACTATGAAACCCGCCATTGTACCATGGACTGAGGTACAATGGCGGGTTTCAATGCTCACCAGCTCTCCCAGACATTATCATGTGTCTCCCCATCAGGCAGACATACAGGGACAACAGATTAACCCTTGCTGAGTCTCCCTGCATCTCATTTTGCTGCTTCATAATCACCGTGGTCTGCTTTTAAAGAAATCATACATGATGACTGCAAAGGACTCTGCTGGCATGTCAATGAACAATATTACCACATACAGTGGCATTCAAAAGTTTAGACACCCCTGGTCAAACTTTTACAGTGAATAGATAATTAAGTAGAAGAAGAACTGACCTTCAAAAGGCCTGAAGTTACAGATTAAACCCGCTTTTAAGCTTTTTAAGCAAGATTACCGTATTATTTTTTGTTTTGTAGAATTTTAGAGTGAAAATATGAAAGGAGCACCATGCAAAATACTGGGCATCCCAAGACATTTGAGCTCACAGACAACTTTTACCAGGGTCTCAGACCTTAGTTAGCCTGTTGAGGTTCTGGTTTGTTCACAATCATCTTAAATAAAGGCCAGAAAATGCAAATTTCAGAGATTTATGAATACCTCTTGAAACCTTGTCCCGACAATCAGCAGCCATGGGCTCCTCTAAACAGCTGCACTCAAAGCAGGAGAAGACTATAAGAAGATAGCAAAGTGTTTTCAGGTAGCTGTTTCAGGTTGCTGTCATGTCTTTAAGAAATGGCAGTTAACAGGAACTGTGGAGGTCAAGTTGAAGTCTGGAAGACCAAGAAAACTTTCAGAGAGAGCTCCTCGTAGGATTGTTAGAAAAATCAAAGGCAAATCAAAACCCCTGTTTGACTGCAAAAGACCTGCAGGAAGATTTATCAGACTCTGGAGTGGTGGTGCACTGTTCTACTGTGCAGCCGCACCTGTACAAATATGACCTTCATGGAAGAGTCATCAGAAGAAAACCTGTCCCGTGTCCTCACCACAAAATTCAGCGTCAGACGTTTGCAAAGGAACATCTGAACAACCCTGATACTTTTTGGAAACAAGTCCTGTGGACTGATGAAGGTAAAATAGAACTTTTTGGTCGCAATGAATGGCTGGATTGATCATGCTTTGGGCTTATGTTGCAGCCAGTGGCACGGGGAACATTTCACAGGTAGAGGGAAGAATGGATTCAGTTAAATTCCAACAAATTCTGGAAGCAAACATCACAGCATCTGTAGAAAAGCTGAAGACGAAGAGAGGATGGCTTGTACAACAGGACAAAAATCCTAAACACACCTCGAAATCCACAATTGTCTACCTCAAGAGGTGCAAGCTGAAGGTTTAGCCATGGCCCTCACAGTCCCCCAACCTAATCATCATTGAAAATCTGTGGATAGACCTCAGAGAGCAGTGCATGAAGACAGCCCAAGAATGTCAGACCTAGAAGCCTTTTGCAGGACGAATGGGCAATAATTCCTGAATCAAGAACTGACAGCTGGTTACAAAAAGCTGTGATACTTGTCAAAGGGGGTGCCCAAACTTTTGCTTCAGGTCTTTTTAATTGAAATAAAACAAGAAATCTTGCTTAAAATATAAAAGAAATGTGCATCTTTTACTTGCTTAGCTATTCACAGTAAACCAACTTTTGACCAGGGGTACCCAAACCTTTTCATGCAACTAAGGCCCCGTTTATACGACAACGATTTCAACTTAAAACGGTAAACTTTAGTTGCGTTTTGGCCTATCGTTTACACGACAGCGGCATTTTGGGTGCCTGAAAACGCAATGTTTTGAAAACGGGTTCCAGAGTGCAACTTTTTCGAAACAGCAGCGTCTCCGTTGTCATGTAAACTTGCAATATGCAATTCCTCTGAAAACAGACTTGTCGCACATGCGCATTACGGTTCCAGTCACTAGGCTTGCCGACCGTCACAACAACAATGCCGAGCTCTGTTTGTGCTGCTCACCCTGTTGATTTGAAGTGAAGTGTAGATCTGTTACTGTAGCAACTCCACCTCGTCGTCCATCCAGACAAAGTTATCTGTGCATGCTTTCGCCATTGTGTCTTCTTTGTTTTGGTTTGTAATCACTGCGTTGTAGAGGAAGGCGCTTCAGCGCAGGTGCGTGGCGTCATGCCGTGGTGTTGCTTTGCAAATTTACACTGCCACCCATTGGCCTGGCATGCATACTACAGCATTTCCAGTAGATTTTGCGGCTCTGTGTGAATGGGGATGGTTTCAATAACGTAGTCATATAAACGCAGAAGTTTTTTAAAAGGCAAAGGACAGACTTTTCCGTTTTTAGAGAAACCGTTGTCGTATATACAGGACCTAAAAATGTTAACATTTACTTAACATAAATAGCTGAGAAGTGGATTATGCTGCAAGGCTGGTTTGACATGTTTCTGTGGCAAGGTTACCTGGATACAGATGGTGAGTATTTGATTTTTGTTGGCATGTTCTTCGTTTAATTTCCCTACAGAGGTAGTAAATGAAACACTGTGCAGGGCTGTTGAGTTGTGTGTTCTTCTCTGGATCTTTTCTGAAAACATCTGACTCCTAAATTTGGACCAGGTTTCTAACAACAAAGGTGAACAGTTACTGTTCAGTGACCAGTCACAACTAAATGTTTCAGTATGTGTCTGTGTGTTCATGCCTGTTTTTATTATTGTAGCCTAGAAAGCACTGAGGACTGACATTACAATGCTCTATTGTCTCTGGGCCAACACTCAGCTTCCTGGCCGGTCAGAATCCACGGAAACAGGAGCACAGTCCAAACAGAGACACACAGGAGGTCGACTTCTTTCACGTACGCCTTTGACCAACCCTCCATATATCAGCCACTTCACACAACACTCTCCCCCCACTCGAGCTGAACTGTCCCTCTTCCCCAACAATGTTCTCTAAAACCACATCTGGCTTTCATGAGAGTGGGATTCTAGTCTGGATCAGTTTGTAAAACACCCACAACGAACAATGATGCTGGTGAAGTGGAATCACCTTTACACTCATTCATACCTGATATGTTCATATGTGTTTTTACTGGATGAACCTATTTGGTCTGAGTGACAGTAATGATGGTGAGCTGCTGAATACTAAAATAGTTTCAGTGTCTGCAAAGAGTTGAAGCTTCTTGGCAGCGTCTCTGATTTGTGAGAAAGTCATTTCCTGTGAAAAAAAACTTTTTCTGTCTCAGAGGCTTCTCATCCTGTTTTAGTAGCACTCCTTCCTCTCCATCTCCTTCTCTTTCCTCCTTTCATACCATGAGCTTCATGTTTTGGCCTCTTTAAGCCATGTTGGATCTCTGTTTCTGTGTTATATTTCTCTGTCACCTCTCTGCAGTCACATCATTATATAAATGTAACATTATGATTAAAATACAATCACCAATCTCATTTCCTGTAGTGATGGGCGGTATGATTCTTTCCACAGTATTGATTCCTTCGCGTTGGTACATGTAAATGTATCAAACCTTTCAAGTTTTGATGCCTTTTGCAAAATATGGTATCAGTTTCTCTGTGACACTCAAATACAATACATGCCAGACTGTTCTCATTCCAAAGACATCAAATACCACCACATTGTCAGTGATTACGGCTTCAGACACCAACGCCAAAAGCCACCTTTCGCAGTGTTATGATGCGCTACCAGTTGGCCGGACGGCATTTGTCACAGGGGTATAATATGCCACAGTACAGCGTCAGTTTGAAACACTTCCAATAATGACATAATATAAGGAGCTAGAAAGGCCCTGAGGGGCAGGTGGAAGGGGTGGTGGATGGGTCCAACATACCCCTGAATTTCACCACATTCCTCCACAGTCTTGTGCTGCAATTATGTGTTGGAATAATCTGAAAAATAGTTCCTGATAATGTTTCAAGGCTCACCTGGTTCGTTTCCTTTGCTCTTCGTTAGCAAAGCATTGTTTAAATGCTCTGAGCAATAAAATACAACACATCTTTGTATCCAACACATTCTCCCTCTGATCTCGTCATATATTGACATTTGGTCATGGACTTTCCACAGATACAGATACGACATGAAAGGTACCCTGGGTGCGTTGGTTTATAACGTTCTGGGACACCGTGCCATGTTCTGCCTGTTACATGCATTGTCTTCTTTCAAAATACACTTCCATTTTCACAGGAAATGTACGCTTTGCGCACCGTTTCTTTCAAAATAAATGCACTATGTCAGTAAAACACAGTGAATTGATGTTTTTTCACCTTCAACAACTAACGCACATGGTTGGGTTTAGGAAAAAAGAACAGGGTTTGGCTTTCCAAACTTATGGGACTCGAACGCCGCTCTCCAGGGTGAAGGTCAGTGTTTGTTGGACACATGCACCACAACTCCTGCCCACCCAACTCTGACTTTCGATGTCTTATTTTTCGTTGGTGTCAAGCCATATTTCCCCCTGATGACACCAAGTGCCGTTAAAGTATAATGGTGACCGGCTGCATATCGTGCCGATGTTAAAAGACAGATTTTTTATCAGTCTGATGCTGCAAGTCACTGCCTAAGCGCCGGACTTCAATGACTTCGGAGTGAGACCGGGTTATTGTAGCATCCATATTATTTCCACATTACAACTTAAAGCTCATGAATAAACTAAATTCTTGACAGAGACATTTTTCAACATGATTTTATAAGTTTATGGTGTCAGATTTCTGTCTCTGTCTTCTGGTTTTCTTTTCCTCGCCCTCACATTCACTGACAGAGGGTCTGATACTTTGCAGATGTTGTCAACAAGAGCTGCTCGCCCTCCCATATTCACAGCAATGATGATCCCTCCATTTCTCATGTCTGTTCACAAGGTCCACCTCCCTTCACATCTCCTTCTCTTCACTCACCTCTTCTGTCTCCTTGCTCAGAGCTGACAGTCTTTTCTCTTCTGCCTTCTCTGCGGCCTTCTCTCTTGTCTCCATCCTGCCATAAGATTTTCAGTTTTAGGAAGTAAATTGATTTCTGTTTGTCAAATCTGCATCATCGCCCCTCAGCTTGGACATTTGTGTTTCTGTTTTTTTCCAGAGGAATCAAACTGCAAAGCCATGATGAAATTATTAGAACATAAAATGCCATGAAGTTCAAGATAAACAGAAGTGCTGCATGTTCATTATGATTTCATTTTGACTTTTCACTCGACTGAGGATGTTTTTATTACAGTTTGGACAAGTCACTACATTATCTAGGTTTTATGGTGTTACAAGTCTTGTCTGATGTCCTTATAAATGTACTGAATGTATGTGGTGATGCACAGATGGCACACACTCACCAGCCTGACTGCGCTTTAAGTATACACTGAGGCAGAGGTATACGCTGACACTGTGCATATCAAACTGTGAAAATGCCTCTGAAAATGACCTCAAATCTTTGAAAATACCCTTTGAAGAAACTGCTAGAGTTATGCTGTTGTACACACATGCACACTATTGTTGCATGCCCAACTGAAAGTTGGTGATGAGTCTATTTTTGTTAAGAGTGAGGTGAAGAGGGGTCACAGAGAGAAGAAAGGTTGATGACACCCATGGGAACTCTTAAGAGATCATGTTTACAGAGCTGAGTAAAGGTCAAGGATGAGATGTGTGTGTGTGTGTGTGTGTGTGTGTGTGTGTGTGTGTGTGTGTGTGTGTGTTTCATTGTTTTTGGTGCTCGTGTTTTTGATTAAATATCCAAGTCAATGAGCCCAAGTCAAATTAAAGTAGGTTCTCATGTCAAGCATTTATCTCAGGCAGTGACAGACAGAGAGGATCTGAGGTTAAGACCTGATGAGTTCAAGCATCGGGAGGCTCTTCACACATTCTCACACACACACACACTCACACACACACACACACACACACACACACACACACCACAAACAAGTTGAAGTCATGCACGTATACCCACATTTAGCCCGCAGCACAAGCACACACTGACAGAGCAGTGTGGGAAGAGTCACAGTGGTTTATTATTGCAGCCTTCAGCCTACGATGAGAATGTGCTCAGTGTCTTTCCTCATCACATTGGCTCCTTTGATGGCCCCAAACCAACATGTTGTACTTTTGTTGTTCTTTTTTCTCTTGTGCTTTTTAAATTAGTGTATTTTGCATAGTTTGGCTCAAACTGAAAGTTTATATGATCTGCTATATGCCTGTTAAGAGTTATAGCCCCGTATGTTCCACAAACTAGAGCTAGGGTTAGCAGAAATCTGAATTCATCAGACCACAAATGAGACAAGAATTAGCTGCTAGCCACACCACGGTCCCTCCGCCTCACTCCCCACCGCTTCCCCAGGAGGAGAGTGGGCAGCAGCTCGGGAGACAGGCCTTTGGTCAGTGGCTGAAGTGGCTCAAATTTGGCCGGCACAAACCCCCCAGTGCCTGGTGTCACAGTGGGCTGGTAACCAGAGGCAAACTGGGTCTAACCTGTGTAATGGCAGCAACAGAAAGTTTGGTGATCTGGCGGGGAGTCAGGGCTGTCCGGTCCCCTGGAGCTGGGGTTTGAGCTGGCTGGGTTGCTGAGGCCGCTGACTGGGGGTCAGTTGCTGGAGCTGCTCCCTGCTCTCCTCCCAACGAGGGAGCTGTCACGGTGGGGAGTGAGTTTGGGGATACACTGTTTGAGGCTCTGGCTAACGTTAGCTACATAAACATGAACTTTAAGCTACAGCTGTGAGCCTATAGCTCCAGTCAGCAGAAGGCAATATTGTCTCTCCATCTCTAAAACGCTTTGCTGATACTGACACTACTCTCTTTTAGGGTGCTTTCACATCTGCCCTGTTTGGTACAGTTCAACTGAACTCAAGTTCACTCGCCCCCTAAATGCAGTTCGTTTGGGCAGGTGTGAACACAGCAATTGCACTCAGGTGTGCACCAAAACAACCAGACTGAGACCTTCTTGAAGAGGTGGTCTCAGTCCAGTTACAAACGAACTCTGGTGCAGTTCGTTTGTGGTGAGAACGTGTTCTAACCTGGATCTGAATCACATGACACATTGTTTGGGTTAAACACGAGCATGTTACAGTCCTGGAGGATTATTAATGTGCACCTCCTCCTGTACTGCCTTAATATGCACATTCAGCACATCCAATGCATCAAAACATTGTTTTCTAGTTGGAGCCGCGCCTCGTTTTCAAACTGTATGGTTTGACTAAAATGAACAATGACAGCAATATAGTACACGATGAGCAGCGCTAAAATCAACCTGCGTAGTTGTCCCTCCATTGTGACATTAGAAAGTGTCACATTTATCTTGCAAGTGTACTCTTCTTCAACGTTTGCTTTACTTCCTGGATTTTTCCCACATGGAAATTCTGACCAATCAAGAGCAGCTTTCTCACACAAGGCATTTGATCTGGTCCGCTTGTAAATGCTGCCGTGAGAACACGAACCAACTCTATGCAATTATACAACTCTGTAACAAAATGAGTCCCTGATTCAGACCAAAGCAAGACAACTCTAGGTCTGAAAGCATCCTTAGAATCTCTTTCTGATAAGTCTGTCTTGCTTTTTTGGGCTGCTCTGTTGCTGTCAATGCTGAAATAGTAACTCTCTCTGCAGGATTCTCTGCCAATGAATCAGGCTTTCATAAAGGGACGTGCATTTTTCTCAGTCCACTTGAACTACAATATGTTAAATGGTATTTTTGCCTAGTGACGCCAAAATGAAATTGCCTACTGCAGCTTTAACTTCAGTCGACAGTCAGTTCTGTCCAGTAAAAGACGCGCCACACATACAGTACACACTGAAGGCAGCCTCTTCACCCATTCTCTCTGAGTGATTGGGTTAGGGCTTCATTCAACATCCGTTATTATTCAGTCTTTCTGGAGTCCACCCACCTCCTCCTCCTCCACCACCTCCTCCTCCTCCTCCTCCTCCTCTCCATCTCTTTCCACTCCACTTGACAGCAGCAGCACAGAGCCGCTGCACCGCTGCGCTGCACTGATGCAAAGTTCACGTCCAAGCGGAAACATACGGTGCAGACCGCAAACCGAGGAGGATGACAGAGAACAGACGTGGTGAAGTCGTGTCATTGTGAAGGGACTGCGCTCTAACTGTATTTAAAGGTAAGAGTTTTCTGAAAAGATGAGTTTGTAAATCACTTTGTTTGACGTATATCGCGCAACGTGTACTTGTAACAGCGAATGGGCATGTGAAATAAACACCAAGATCTATTTATAGTAAATTACTACACAGCCAGCATTTGACCCAGTCTCCTTGGCTTTCTATAAAATAACTCTCGAGCGCATTTTCTGTGCGTAAAAGAAAAGCGCAGTGGAAGCAGCCACGGACGCAAATGTTACTTCACCTTAGATCTCTCATAAAAAGACACTATAAACTTTTGCACACTTATCCCCACGTGGGCACATCACGGTGCAGTTAGTTGGTTAACAAGTGAGATCATGTTTCTCTTGGGCATTTAAATGATTCAGACAAAATAATCAACGCAAGGAAGGACGTCATCACAGCTATAATCACTGAAAAACTTGCCTGAGTGCAAGTTAGCAGCACAGCACTTGTCAATTTAAAATAACTACAGACAGCTACCAGAGCTCCAGAGGGGCCAAATAACCTATGTGTGGATTGCAGGTGCATCATTATTCAGTAAAAATGTAAAAATGTTCATTAAAAACAGTATATAGGAAACAAACAATACAATTAACTTTCCCAAATGCTGCCATGTGGCATTCAATACAATCCACCCTTGTGTCAGTGTTTGCAATCATGAGACAAGTTACTTTCATGAGTGCTTACACTATGTCACACTCTACCCTCTGTACATCCTCTTTTGCAGCATTACTTCCCATTAGTTTAGTGGCAATTTGTTTTCATATTTTAATAATATGAACTGTACACCCTGTACTATATGTCAAATGCCTTCAAACTGTCAGTAACATGATCTGCGGCTTGGCTCTGATGAAGGTGGCGAGACTGTGTTTGATGAAAACAATCAGAATCAATTGGTCACTGCTCCACTAGTGGAACCACAGAGCAACTGTCTCAGGGTTGTGCCAGATCTCAGATCAGTGCACTGGCAGCCTGTCAGGGAGGTGGCGTCATGGTTAGAGAGACATTCAACCATCCAAACATCTGGACACTCCCTCTGTCTGTCCTTGCAGCAGCATTGGGTCAGTCAACCCAAGTGCCAGGAGAAATGTTGGCTTTGTACATTTCTGCAAACCACGGCTACGTTTGCACATATAAACCATTTCAGCGTCTCTTAAGTGACACAGTATATGAGCTGTCTTTGTCACTGGGATGTAGAGGGGATGGTGAAAGGTGTGACACCTAAGTGAGACACCTGCACAGTTGCAGACCACTGCAGACAAACAAATAACAAAATTGGTTGCTGTTTTAGTTAGTCGATACAGTGTTTCCAACAGGGATAGTGCCATGGAAAGTTTTTGTTTTTTATGTAGACATTGCTACATATCCTGCTGGAATAGTGCCACAAAAATTGGTTGTTTCAACAGAGATATCACTGCGCTACCTGCCAGAAAAATGCAGTGAAAAGCGGTTGTTTTTTAGGGAGACATCGCTATTTGCTGCCGGAATATTGCCACGAAAAGTGGTTGTTTTTTATGGAGACATCACTGTGTTTTCTGCCGGAATAGTTGCAAAAAAAAGCAACTGTTTTTAAAAGAGACATTGCTGCATTTCCTGCTGGGTTAGTGCCACAAATAGGGGTTGTTCTTTACAGAGACAAGGCTGTGTTTCCTGCTGGAATAGTGCCACAAAAAGCGATTGTTTTTTACAGAGACATTGCTGCGTTTCCTGCCAGGATTGTGCCACAAAAGCAGGTATTGAAAGCCAAAACATGATATTTTCCTAATTATAACCAAGTGTCTTTGTGTTTAAACCTCACCACACCTTTTTGTTAAAATGTATGAAACTGAAAATTCCAAAGTATCTGTTATATTATAATGTACAAAAGTAATTATTCATTTATTTGGTTGCCATGGAGTCCACCCTGCTGCACATCACTTACACAGACTTTTAAAACAAGACTTAGATTGAGCATTCCTGTAAACGGCCACTTTAGCTGCACCTCTCTGTTTATGTTTGCTAGGTGGAAGTTTGGAGAGGCAACATTTCCTTATACTCTTTGTTCAGCATGGCTATTGAAATGCAATGAGATGTGTTTGCACTTCACTGCCATTTGGCCTAATTTCCCCTGTGTTCTGTTGACAAAAGCCCCATACATAAAAACAAGAATTCATGAAACTAGTGAATGATGGCAAGGGTTAAATTTGACCATGAAGACTGATTTGGTTGCTTAACCTACTGTTATTTTGTATGTTTTCTGTGTGCTGTAAAAGAAGTCATAAAACTAGCTGGAGAGGTCAAATGTGCATGAATTCTTTATCAAATGCTTCTTCATGTGAATTATTTTGTTTACTCAGTAGTGCATTAAGGAAAGTGTGAGAGGGAGTGAACAGGAAGTTCATGTATAAGTCACAGTATCCGTGTTTAGTCACCAGACAACGTCATGAACCCATGTTATCACATCCAGATATCATGCATCTCAATCAGAAATCATTATTGCAGTCCAGCCCAGTCGCCAGAAAAGATATTGGCATGGTACGTTCCTGCAAACCATTGATATGTTACATTTGTACATTTCATATGTAGTGGATATGTTGAAACTTGATGTTTCTTATGTTTTAATTTTCAATCTTACGTTGTGACAGTGTTGTGGTTAATGTGTGGTTACATTTAGGCACAAAAACCACTTGGTTATGATCATGTTTTGGCCTAAAATACCCACTTCTGACATCACAAACACCGGTGGAAATGTCACAATGTGTTATTAAATAATAGCCACTTTGTCGCCACCTACACTGCTGGAAATGTCATGATGCATTGCTAAAAACAAACTTAATTCTGTCGCCACAAACACCATTGGAAATGTGATAATGTGTCATTAAAAAATATCCGCTTATATCGCCACAAACACTGCTGGAAATGTCATGACGTGTTGTCAAAAATACTTACGTGTGTCATCACAGACACAGCTGGAAATGTCACTAAACAAAATGGCTGGTCTTAAAAAGTGGTTTAAGAACTTGCCTAGGTCCCACGCCACCCACCATCCCCTCCCCATCATGATGGGGAACTCGGCTCATATACATGTAATCTGAACTACATCACTTTACAAACATGGATATAATATGTATGAAACATACAAATGTAACGTGTCCATGGTTTGCAGAAACGTACAATGACAACATTTTCTTCTGGCGACTGTGCAGTCAGATAACATACAGAGAAAGAAACTTGACTGCTGTGCATAGACACACACACACACACACACACACACACACACAAACACACACTATAAGGACTTGGCAGTTTTGGGAGTGTATTGCCACGTTGCAGCAGTAGATCCTTGTAAACTGAGTGCATGTTGTATTTTTGAGCCATGCGTAATGGTCAGGCTGTTCTGACCTCAACCACAGTTTGCTGGTTCAGTGCTGTAAAAGGACCATGGCCTCCAGTCCAGTGGAGGAAGTAACCTCAGAGCTGACCCACTGCGACACAGCCCTGTGTGTGTGAGTGTGAGTGTAAGTCCAAGTCCATGTACAATCACACAGATGTATTTCTCTCTGAGCCACTATGATTGAATGCTCCCTTAAATGTCATCAGAGCCCAGTTCTGCAATTTGTGGCTCTGTGGTACCAGATGTTTGACGAACACATTAAATCTGCTTGCAACGAGGAGAGTGTCAGAGACATGTTTGACAGAGCGTGTGTGTGTGTGTGTGTGTGTGTGTGTGTGTGTGTTAGGGAAAAACAGAGAGATAAAAGACAGCAAGATAGATTGAAGGAATAGCTGAAAATAGAAGTCTGGTAAAAAAAAAAAAATCATATAAAGACATGAGGTAAAAATGTGTTTCTCATCAGCTTCCTCGGATCCTTTATTTGATGGCCATAATAGATGGCGTCCGGTGTGCTCTCCCCATTGCAAGCTGTTCCCGTTGCAGTTACCAACCCCTTCGTCTGTCTCTGCAATCAGTCAGGCAGCTTACACAAAAAACAGGCTTGTTTATGAACGTCTGCAGGTACAATTTGCAGACAAATAACATGCTTAGCAGATCTAAATCGCTTTCTGTGTGTTTCTAATGAGGCCAAGTTCCTGAAGTTCCCAAAGTGAATTTCTGTGCTGGTGTAACACTTTACATGAAGAGATCTTAGCTGAGCTGCATTTATTGCTCACAAAGTCATAAAGGAGGAGGAAAACCATATACAATGCTGATATGAGGCTACAAGAAATTGGCAGCTATAAAAGCAGGAGAGAACATGTTAATTACATCATGAAAAGCTGCTAATTAAAGGTCCCATATTGTAAAAAGTCCGATTATATGTCTTTTTTTTATTATGAAGCCGGTGTAGATGCTATATAAATATTGTGAAAGTAACCAAACGCTCAATCCACAAAGAAATGTACACAGTCTGTATTCAGAAACTGTGCCTTTAAATGAGCCCTCAGGATTTCAGTGAAGTTGTGATGTCACAACAGTGCTATTTAAAGACAGAAACTGCCACTTCAGTGTCTTTACAGGCTTTTTCCCGCTGCAAATATGGTGCAGAGAAGCCAGGGGCGTGGATGTGGAGGACCCGGAAACACTGACCAATCAGAAACCCTTTTCACACACACGAGATCGCGCAATAGGGCTGCTACAAAGTCCCGTCGTTACGCCGCCTTTGCTTTTTCATACAGACAAAACAAGAATGTGCAGAACGTACATACTGGTTGGCCGTTGGATGAAGTCTTTGCAGAGTGTTCATGTGCAACTTTTCTGGCCAAGACACAGCGGTGTGAGGTGACGCAGCAGATTGCTTTCGTCGCTGCTAGTTCTCTGAAGTTGGTTTGCGGTGTGGGCCTTAAAAGGGGCCAGAGGAGACTTGGCTTTTGTGGGAGGGGGGCTTAAAGAAACAGGCAGTACAATGGAGTGCTTCAGGCAGAGGGTGAACACAGGTATATTCAGGCGGTGGGAGACGGTGCATGGCAGTGGACCCCCTCCCCAGTATGAGAGAGGCATGTCATGGTCTAGTAGAAATCACAAATACAAATATGAACCTGAAAATGAGCACAATATGGGATCTTTAAGCATCAGATGACAGAAATGCAAAATAAAGGACAGAAGGAAAAAAGAGTCTCCTTGGGCATTTAGGGGTGGAAACTGCATACAGAGGCATTCATCAGTCTGTGAACTATTATTTCTGATATGATATGATTTGATTTTTTTTATGGTGTTGACGCTGAGAGTGGATTTGTCTCTCTTGCTAATGTTTATCTGCCTCTCACCTTCTCGTGCCCCACACACCCTAATCACTCCCTTAAGATAAATGTTACTGAGCCGAAGGATCAGAAGCGGTCAGGCAGCAGCTAAAATCCATCCTACCTCCCCTTCCTCCTCTTTATGATTGCCCACTAAATTAAATTATTGTTTCTGTCACACCCACGGTTTGATCATATCCTCCATCCTTACTTATTTCTAGGTTACAGACAGTTCATGCTCCCTGTGATGGCCACCCCTGAACACTTGTCCTGTCGAAAAACTGGGATTAGTTAAAGATTTAAGGATGGTAATCTGAGCCCAGGCCAGTGCCCAGTAAGAGTGGCACCATCACCTAGCTCAAGTTCTTATGTCACAGGTCCAGATTGGCCTGGCAGGAGCCTCGGAGAGTAACTCCTGCGACACTAATCCAGCACTGGCGAGGTCACGTGTTTGGAGCTTACCGGTGCTCACTTTGCCCTGGAGTCATGCCTTCAGTAGACAGGAATCAGGCTCTCAGGGTGTATCCAGGAAAAACAGACACACAGGGCCTTTAGAGGAAACTTTTCTATCTCCGGAGAAGTTGATCTATGGTATAAATGTTGTGTATAAATCTGTTACTGTAGATAGACCTGGCTTCTTTGCAACTTAGTGTGGTTTAACATGTGCAGACAGGGGCACTTGTTTTTATGTCACAATGAATTTAAAAATTGAACGTGAAAAAAATTGCAAGGATTACCTCTAACGAAAATAACACATTTGGAACATCTACCCAACCATACTTTAAAATATACTGCAAATAACTGATCATTAAATGTATAGTCTGTAAAATGTCAAAAAACACTGAATAAATGTTTGTCATTAAAAGGTGATGTCTTCAAATAATATTTTCTGTCAAACCAGTGGTCCAAAACCAGATGATAAAAATCAGAGAAAAGTTACGGAGCCCCTAAAGTCCTAAAATAAGATACAAATTATTATCTCATGCTGCACACAAACTGAAAAATATCACCTTTCGGAACTTAAGAGGCTGTAAAAATTCGAAAAAGTTTGGCATTTGTGCTCCATAAATTTTACTGAAATTGATTAAAAAAAATTCAGATTTTCTGTAGACCGACTAACCTCTTAATCACGGTAGTGCTAAAATATTAATAATTGTAAACTGTATAACTGTAGAAAAATCTTTTTCGCTCAGGAGATAATCATGGAAGTGCTTGTAGTTAAAGGAGCAGTGTGAAAGATTTTAGGGGGATTTAAAGGCTGCAGACTGCAACCAGCTGAGACTTCTCCCGGTTAGAATCCCTTCAGTGTTCATTGTTCAGAGGGTTTTACCAGGAGCCGAATTATCCACAGAGGTCTCTTCCTCTCCAAAACAAACAGACCAGGTGATTTAAAATGGTAAAACCACTGAATAAAGCAGTTTCCCATTACAAATCAACATTTCTCTTACACTGTTTGGCATATCACAGATGGTCTGCTAGCCTAGCACCTGCTAATCTGTGCACATTTTTTTCACTTATAACTTAAAGGGCTACTTTGGTATTTTTCAACCTGGACCCTTTTTTTCATGTTTTTGTGTCCAAGTGACTAATGGCTACAACAGTTTTCGAAATTGGTCCAGTATTGAGCGAGACTGCTGCAGCTGGCAGCAGTGAAACAGGCTGCAATGTAACCAGTTGGGGCAACTGTGCATCATCAATGTACGTCCACTAGAAGTGCTTGTTGTTGTGACAGGCTCAGATTGTTATTATAAGTGTCTGACAACATTATGGAAATGATCCCTACAGAGGTAGACCTTTTTGTTAAAGGGTAAGATCCTTTTTGTTTAACCAGAAACAGGCCCAACATTGTCAACACCAAACCCAGCAGACTCCATTTAAATAAACAGCAATTTTATCACCATAAAACACACTTAATTTAAAGTCAACAAAAACTAAAAAAATCTTACAAAAGCCATCTTGGATCTTGGAACGTCTTTCCAGTCTTTCAACAATCACTGACTTTGGTTTGGTTTAAATAAACCCTTAACACACTAAGTTAGATATGAAAATATTCTGACTCTATACATAATTAAATTACTGTCTATTTAAATGGAGTCTTATGGGTTTTGTGGTGGCGATTTCAGGGTCAAACAAACAGGATCTTACTCTTTAACATAAAAGTCTATCTCTGTAGGGGGTGGCTGACGTGAAATGCAAAAACATGAATGACTCTATCTACAGACAGTGTTTGGTTTGGCTGTTCTGGGCTACTGTAGAAACATGGCGGTGCAACATGGCGATCTCCTTGGACTAGGACCCGCTCCCTATATAGATATGAATGGCTCATTCTAAGGTAATGAAAACACAATTCTTATTTTCAGGTGATTATACACTGAAGAAAATATTATATTATATTCCATTTCTGCCAGTATATCCCCTAAATTTTCCACACGGGACCTTAAAATAAATAATCATATGAGTCAGCCTTAGAAAACACACTAAAGACTCTTCAAAGCTCCCGTTGTACTCAGGTTTTATTTATCAAGTTCAGCCCCTGAAGAAATTCTTGAGGACCTGCTGACTCCTCAGGCAACGAGAGAGAGAGGGAGAGAATAACATTCCCAGCATCCCTCAATCCAAAGTTTTATTTTCCTGACACATTTATGTGCACTTGAATGCTCCGTCTCCAGTCTTTGGTCTAGTGTGTAACTCACATCTCTCTCCTTTTTCTCTCTGTCCGTTCTCCTAGCTGGCCTAAAGTGAACGGAATGAAAACACAGAACCCCCCCCACCTGGAAACCACCGGGGAACTAAGTGGATTGAAGAAGGCAGAGAGCGAGTGAGGGAGTCAGAGAGGGAGGGAAGACAGAAGGGATTAGCAGCTAATCCAGCGCATGGACAATCCTGGATGAGCCGTATTTTTTCTTCCAGGATGATGCAAACAAAACAGTCGCTGGATTAAGGCACTTTACTTTATTGCCCCTTTTGAGAAAGCCTCTTTTTTGCCTCAGCTCTGATTGTGCTGCTCAAAGGTCTGACATCTTGGGTGCAGAGGGGCCAGGAGGACAGAGAACAAAGTAATGGGGTGACAGGATGTCCCATGGACAGCGTGGCGCTACACATGGATAAACCTCTTTAGTGGGAGACGGTGCATGGCAGTGGACCCCCTCCCCAGTCTCTTTGCTTTGACTTTGACGAAGACAACTGCATGAGACGCACAAGGTCTTCTCAAAAGTTGAGCTCTACTGAAGATGGAAAAAGGAGT
Organism: Epinephelus lanceolatus; assembly: GCF_041903045.1. NCBI lineage: Eukaryota > Metazoa > Chordata > Actinopteri > Perciformes > Serranidae > Epinephelus > Epinephelus lanceolatus. Next base: position 35,771,352 of record NC_135751.1, read on the forward strand.
CACTGCCCGTAAGATTCAGATTGGAAATACTGCTGTGTTTTTTTCTTTAAAAGTGCAAGATTACAGAAAATTACTGAAGGTTTCTGTGGGTAAAAAAAAAGAGGGCAGGAGGATGTAGATCATTATCACTAATCAGTTAATTTTCCAATTAATGTGCTTGGGTTTTATTCACTGCTTGGGTGGGATGCTGCAGTAAATACATAAACCCAGGGACTAATCCTTGTAGGCTAACCTGAAACCTTAATAATAGTGAGAAGTGAAGACACAGTCTGGCCTATTGAGAGTTATTTATAAATTTGTGTGTTGGTGTAACATACAGTCCAGTTTAGTTTTGTTTTTGAAATTTCCATCTGCTTCTTAAAAACTTCTTTTACTAGGTTCACCAAGTAAAAGACACATTTAGAATACTTTGGTTTTACAGCGAATTCCTGGTGAGGTGATCCTCTTAGTGTTGCAGGCAAAATGTATGTTTAGACTGACTACAGGACAGTTCTCCAAATATAAAAAGATTTAAAATTAAGTAAACATCAGTCTATTTCTTTACTTTTCTCACACAAACCAGCTGAGTTGTTTGGCTGAAATCATGTCTCTGTATATTTGCAGTTGCGGCCGGACCTTGTTTTTCTTAACTGTCATTCGCTGAACCAGATCTGAACAAGAGTCCAAACTCTCCGACCACATAAGCTGTGGTAAGCAGAGGAAACGAAGTGCGGCCTTGTAATTCATCGTCTTTGTTATTTTGTCATAACTGAAAGCTGTTGTTGTGCAGGAGTAGTGAGCTGAGTGTTTGGTCATGTGCAGTACAAGCAGGGCAGGGGAGGTGAACCAGGTAAATGTTTGGGGCCCCCTCCAAAAAAATTGGGATAAAGGGGTCCTGGATGACCGCTCTTATTGGCAGATTTTCAGTGACATCTATAAACCCCTGGTGACATGACAGTGAGGCTGTGGTGACTGTAGCAGAGACTATGAAGGTGACCCAAGACAAGACAAATGGAGAAATATCTGGCTGCTGAGTCTCTCCTGAGTTAGGGTGAGCATTTACAAGCAGACCAGATCAAATGTCTTGTGTGAGAAAGCTGCTCTTGATTGGTCAGAATTTCCAAGTGGGAAAAATCCAGGAAGTAAAGCAAACGTTGAAGAAGAGTACACTTGCAAGACAAATGTGACACTTTCTAATGTCACAATGGAGGGAACAACTACGCAGGTTGATTTTAGCGCTGCTCATCGTGGACTATATTGCTGTCATTGTTCATTTTAGTCAAACCACACAGTTTGAAAACGAGGCGCGGCTCCAACTAGAAAACAATGTTTTGATGCTGTAGCTGTGCTGCGTTCCGTCTCCGTCACAGCTGCGGCGCTCCAGAGCCCTCCGCAACAGATACGCAGGACTTCTATTTTTGCCGGACGCTGGAGGACAACGCTGCAATTCAGCACAGAGCAAATTGTGCGGGGCAGGAAGTTGTGCACAGAAACAAAATAAAACATCCGGTTAATTTTCAAAATAAAATACACAGTGTTCACAATGGATCATATTTCCCTGCACTACACCTTGAAAAATCATAATGGGCAGAGGCAGGCCTGAAGTCAATAGGTCAGAGGTTTTCAGACGTCATTTCACCCCGTTGACACCATGGACGAGGAGATGTTAATCATGGAGGTGCACCGAGATGTCTTCCTACTACTCCTCTGGTTTTGTGGTTCTGTTTATAGAAACTACATCTTGTTATATCGTGCGATTATGCGTGAATCCGCGAGATCTCGCGGGTCCTCGTGACTCCCCCTGTCCGGCAGAGCTGTACCACTCCGGACAGCAAACGCAGCCAGTGGGTGTTGACGGACGGTGGAGCACTCAGTGGATAACCAGCGCTGCCGTTCCGCAACGGACACGCATCCAGCGCAATTCCAGCGTCAACGCTGATGCCGAAACAGCTTGACTCTTTCATTAAACCCATGAATGAGCAACATTATACAGTTGTCCCTGTCACAGTGTGTGTGATTCTGTCACAGGCGCAGAAGACAGAAACTGTTTGCACATTTTCCGATGAAAAGTAATGCACCCAGATTTGTACATATCCCCATATTTTGAAAGGCTACGATCACATAACCAGTGCGATGACGGGAGTAAACAAGGAAGCAGTCCTGAACAGTTTTGTAAGGAGGCAGGTTGGGGTGGTGGATGGGTCACAAAAAGGCGATGGCGGAAATTTAAATTAAAGTCCAGATTTAGAATTCAAAAAACCTTTCTTTAATTTCTGGTCATTTTGTGTGATCAGAATGCGTTTTTATGAGCCTAAAGGGTGTAGGCCGATGAGGAGGGCGGCTCTCTTTGCCAGGAGTTGCTCAGAGTCAAGGATCACTACTGCATACTGTGTATGAGACGAGGAGAGAGAGTGAAGAGAAATTGACTCAGTATACATACTGGCATCTCTCAGTGTAGGGAAACCGTAGGCCGACGGTAGATGAATAGTTGGCTCTGGCCGTGTGGAGAATGGATTATACACACATTCTCTGCTGACTGAACAACCACATATTTGTGTTTCCTGTTCTCACTGTCTTGGCATTTAAGTGTTTTTTTCTCTCTCTGTTTTTTTTACAGTGGACCCTGAACTGGGATTTAAAATTGACTGACATGTAATCAGAGCTCACACGCTGTCATTCACATTAAAGGGAAATTATACAACTTTTCTGCTGCCATGAGTCTGGGAAAACTGCCAGGGATTAAGGGCCTTGTATCGGGCTCTCAAGGGAAACGTCGTTTCAAGAGCGAACTCTCTGTGGACATGATCAGCCCGCCGCTGGGTGACTTCAGACATACTATGCATGTGGGCCGTGGCGGAGACGTGTTTGGTGATACTTCCTTCCTTAGCAACTATGGGGGCATCAGGGAGCCAGGAAGTCCGGACTCGTCAAACAGCTCCAAGACAACCGGGTTCTTCACCCGCACCTTTCGGCATGTGCGGAAGAACTCTGGGCCTCGACCGCGAGGGGGCTCCCGTGACCTGTCATCCCCGCCACCTGACATCTCACCCATCATCAAGAACGCTATCTCCCTTCCGCAGCTGAACATAGACTCCCCCAATGGGTGCCTACAGAGGGTGCTGTTCTCCAGCTCCATCAGCACGACAGATGACTCCCTCTGCTCATATGGTGAGATAACACAGATAATTACTGCATGGGACATGGTTTACGTAACTCATCTAAACTGGACAATCATGGTCTCGGAAAAGTAATGTCTATTGAGTGGATGATAGACTGCTGCAAGAATGAGTCCTAAAACCCCCAAAAATTAGTTATCATTTTTAGACTTCCGTTTCCCTCGTCTCAAAGTCAGTGGGTTTTTTGAATGTTTTTTGATTAGATGCCTAAAATAAGATCTGTGGTTAACACAAGCTAAAGAGACTTTCATGTTCTGTTCTATGACATTTGTTTGTGGTTGCAAACAAATGGCTAAAACACGTATTTAGTTTTTTTCCTTCGGTTTAGACAACAAAGTACATGGTTAGGATTAGTAAAACACTCATCCACCTTTTGCCCACCCCAGACTTTCTTGCTCTTAATACTACGGTAGTTGCCAGTGGTGTCCGAAATAGCCGCTGCCTGGTGCGTATCATACCACTGCAAAGAGTGTCTCTGGGTGTCTCTGTGAGTCGGAGTCTGACGCCAACATCCACTCACAAAGCAGTGGTATTTAACCAGGGTGTCTACAGGTCAGTTAAATTATTTTTTCTTAATATAAGCCTTAAAAAGTCGGAAGGTCCAGGGTTCGAATCCCACTGGGGTTGACATCAGCAAAGGCATGCGTTCGTCCGCCGAATCAAACAGGATCAGATTAATCTGAGCCAAGTCCTCAACGAGGGTGTGTCTCAATCCCGTCGTAGACGGGTGGCTCCAGACGTAAAAGCGGATTCATAAAGCCTTAAAAAGTCTTAAATTGTCTCAAATTCAGATTCGATGAGTCTTAAATATTTTCGGTCACATTACTGTGAAAATTTCTCCAGCCTGACAGACCCAATGACAAAGAATTGCAATAATAAATAGCATTTATGACAGCCATGAGATTTTGTTTTCTTTTTACATTAATCACATCAAACTTAAACTCACCCAATTGTTTACTGTGTATTGTAATTTTTTATATTTCATATAAGGTGGCATTAAAAAGGTCTTAAAAAGTTAATTTGCTTACATCGGTAGACACCCTGTTAACGAATTTGGTTGTTGACGGTGGTGTCAGAAATAGCTGCTGCCCGTTGCGTATCATTTTGTAGCAAAAGGTGCCTCTGCATCTGTATCTAATGTGAAATGTCAAGATCCTGGTGAAGGCACATGGTCAGAATATTTTCTTTTTTGTTGTCGTCTTTAGGTTACAGGAAACTTGGAGGCAATATACATAATGATAGTGGGATAGTGGTAGATGAGCACTGCATTAGTCACCTTAAATTAGGAAAAAAAATCCCCAAACTGGCAGTGCACTAGGATATATCATTACAGTTAAAGTTCTCACTATTCACTCTCCAGCAGACCAAACAGCATAAAGAGCTGCTGAGCTGACTGGGTGCAAACAGCACTATAAATGTCAGTGAACACACAAACAGAGAGGGTGAGGTTGCCCTCTTTTCAACATCACTCTCACATTCCTCCAGCAAAAAGACTGGCTTCTTCTGAGTCATCTGGAATCACCTAGGTAACACCTGTACACAATTAGGTCCATAAACACAAACACACACACAGCTGGTTTGGGAGAAAGAAAGAAACAGACATTTTCCTGTCATCTCTATGTGCATGTGTCACTGCCTGAGTGCACAGCATACACACACCATTCATTATATCTGCTAACCAATCAGAGCTTATCAGGCAGCAGTGTGCAGAGCCTGGACTGGAAATCCCCTCTCCTTCTCCAGATTCCTTACCCAATTCAGAAGGAATTTGCCCAAACTGCGTGATGTGGAGCCGGCATAGAGAGTTAGTGATCTGAAGGATGATTGGGGCTTTTTTTTGGGTTTCTCTGTTAGTTCATGTCATTATTTCCATCCATCTTTTCATATTCTCTCAGCTCTTATTTACATTATTCTGTTTAAAATGTTGTCATCATCCACTGCTTTACAACTCTTTTGCAATGCTTACAATTGAGATTATTATAGTGGAGGGTTGGGCAATATTAAAATTCCCCTGCTGACGGTACTGCTTTAAGAAAAACAATGGTATACGAAATTATCATCCCCCCCTAAAAAAAAAGTTAAAGAGAGAGATGCACATAGAAAGTGAAGTGTCCACAAAGTGGCCATAATGTATAGGCAGTAAGCGCTATTTTCCAGAGAGATCAGATCAATCAACTGGTGAGGTATCCAATAACACATTTATCAACACTAATGTATGGAATGAGGAAAACAGTGATATATGCCTACTGCCTTTATGAAATCGCGATGATTGAGGGTTGATCACTGTCAAAGGAGTCTGTGGCAGACGTATACTGTTGGATGGTGGGTTTCAGATGGGAGCAGAGATTTGTGGTGTTTCCATCTTTGGCCCCGACTTGTTTATTGCACATCTTACAGATCACTTCAGTCACATTCTCTGGCTCTCCTTTTTCAAATGGTTTATGCAGCTGTAAAATAAGGCCAACACGGAAGTGCCAAAAACGGCAGTTCTTGTTGAGGCTGGCTCCAGAAGCTAGTCAGTCTCCATACACTGCTATATCACTATAGCTTATTTCCCCCTCCATGACAACTGCATTGGGGGTGAATTGTTATATAATTCACCCCTTTAAATTTTATTAAGACTGAAAGATATGCAGGGTGAGCCGCTTTGAGTTAGTTCTACCTCTTGCGTCCTCATGGCGCCAGCCTCTCACCTAAATATAGTCACTGCAGGCTCCAAAAAAACCAAGATGGCGACGGCCGAAATGCCAAACTTGAGGCTTCAGAACAGGAGCCCACAAACCAATAGGTGATGTCACAGTAGCTACGTCCATTACCTGCCAATAACAATCATTTACTGTCTCTGTTACATGGCTACTGATCTCGTAGTCAAAACTTCACACTCGTGCCGCCCATGATCCTGTCTAGCTGGCTGTCCCATTTATACAGACATTGTTTGGCAGCATAGCAGTGCGATATTCCTGTCTTCAACAGGCAGCGTAAAAGGAGCTAGTGTCACTGGCAATGTGAACACAGTACATGGGTAATTATGTACAGTGTCAGACATATACTAGCATGTTGTTACTTATTTTTTTGATATGCTTCAACAATGGGATGAGGTGGAGAGAAAGCAAGAGAAAAAAAGATATAGCGCAAAATTCAGGCGTTGCATAACTGAATATGGTTCTGTTGTCTGGGACATGTCAGGACCATTATTGTGGCCAATCAATATTGTGTTGAATGATAATCTTGTCATATCGCCAAAACTAAAAAAAAAAATCATACTGCATAGAAAAACAAATTTTAAAAAAATGTAATATCTCACAGCGTCCTATCCAGGTCTTTGTCGTCGCAATTTAACCTGCAATTCAAGAGGTAAAACAGTGTTATCAGTCCAACACATTTAGCTTGAGTCTTTACTGGGCGCATGAGATACCATTGCAATTTATAGTTTCCAGTCACTTCACATTTGTTTGTCATCTGGCGTGTTATTCACCATTTCTATCCCCTCTCAGTGACATCAGACCACTCTACATCTCCTTCTGATTCCTACTGTCTGTCAGCTGGAACATTAAGTTTGTTCATGAGACAGAGACAGCTGTGGGTTACTCACTGTGAGATACTGCCATCCTGTGGTGAAGGAATTTAAATGCTAGACTTACAGTAGCTCAGTTTGTATTGAAGGCTTAATCAGTTGATAATAATGTCTCTGGCTGAAACAATCTGATTCAGTTAACATGCTGTCAAAATCCCTATTTTGAATAGTGTGATATTTACAGTCAAAGCTTCAGAATATGCAGCTCCAAACATGAGCGAAGGTTGTAGATTTACATTTTGAGGACTCTCAAGTCAATTCAGTCAACATAACTGGTTTCAGTGATGCTGTCCAGGTCAATGAATAACTTTCAAGTATCTCTGTGTAGCAGTAAAGAATTGAAGTATTAATCAGAGACAATAAAGAAAGTTTACTGGGATATGGGGACCTCAAATAAAATTATTTTGCATGTAGCTTGTATCTCAAAGAGAAACTTTATGAATGCTTACAGTCTTCAGTGTCTACTTTACTGTCAAAATCCCTAAAAAAGCACAATGTCAATTCTGTTTAGGTTGGATTTCACTTCAGAAGTTTGCACTTTGCAAAGTGGCTTCCAGCTAAAAATGTAGTAAAAACATAAACCCATTAAACATTGGTCGTAACATAATTACACTACAAACCTAACACTGTCCCCTGGCTGTCTAATCAACCTACATGTGCCTGTGGTTTCAAATTTGTTGGACAACCTAGAGGTACCTTTAAGAGTCACATGTCTGCAGCATCGTTTAAGTTCTGGAGAATAGAAAATATTTCACCCTCTCCTAGATGTGACATTATCAACTCATTGCTTTGCAGAAAGGCATACTGGATGCAGCCTCTTAACACAGTTGAGCCCTTTGGCCTGAATGAAGAACCAATTTTTCATATTTATTTAAATTTGTTACATGTGATGGATGCAGTACTAGCACTTTTTTACAACTCAGATGTGATGGTATTGCATCGCCTACTGACAATGGCAACTCCCACCCTTGGATCCACTATGTTATAGAGTTGTAAATCCTGCTTGACGTTTTATTCAATGTTGTAGGTTGACTACCAGCCCAGCTGCCAGAAGAAAATGTTGGCGTTGTATGTTTCTGCAAACCATGGATTTGTTACATTTGTACGTTTTATTTGTAGTATGTCGACGTTTCTAAGCGGACATAGTATGAGTTCATTTTGACTTTTGGAGGTGGAGGGGATGGATGATGGCATGACATCTAGGAGAGACAGCTGCCAAGCTGCAGACCACTGTTCAAGACCAACAAACCACTTGGCAGCCCTTTGCAGCATTTTCATCGGTGTTTGAGGCACCGAATTTGGGTGTTTTTAGCGGCACATTACAGAGTTTCCTATCAGCAGTGAATCAAAGTGTTTTTAGCAGTGCTTAATAGCATTTCCCATTGGGGTTTGTTGCACCAAATTCAGGGTGTTTTTAACAGCGCATCATTGTGATTCCCAGCCACATATGTGGCACCAAACCTGGGTCTTTTTTACTGACACATCACAGCATCTTGTTGCAGCATCACAGTTTTCCCAGTGGCATTTGTGGCACCAGACCTGGGTGTTTTTCACCGACACATTGTGTCGTTTTCCAGAGGCGTTTCAGCGAGCAAAGCTGAGCATTTTCTCTCACATATGGAGGCATTTGAGCCACTGGGTGTTTATCAACGACCCGTCCCTGCTTTTCCAGTGGATTTTGTGTCACTGAATGTGGGTGTTAAGCCAAAACATGATCTTTTCCTTATCATAACCAAGTGGTGGGTGTTCTGCAGCAAACGTGGGTGTTAAAAGCAGCACATTGTAGTGTTTCCCAAAGGTGTTTGTGACAGCAAATCTGGGCGTATTTCACCTGTCCCTGCCTTTCCAGCAGCTTCGGTGCTATATGTCACAGAAAATTATCGTTTCTTAACCATAACCAAGTGGTTTTGTCTGTAAACCTAATCACTGCTTCACATCAAAATAATGTACAAATGTATGCGGGGTTTACAGAAACAAACAATGCCTTCAGATAATTGGGTTGTGACTACATATATTTGCCTTTTGTCTTTGTCCATTTTGACTCTGATGACGACACAGTGGTGTTTAAATGTTAGTTTGTTTGCACAGTTAAAGGCTGCTCCAGTCTGTTTTTTGCCTTGTATGTTCACATTATGTTATGTCATAAGTTCAGATCATTTCAGTGAATGCAGTGTGTTTCCTTCTTCTGTCTGTTTGCAGGTCTGCAGTCTGGATTTGTCACTCTGCCCCGCTTCTCTCGCCTTGACAGACAGTTTCAAGATGGAGACGTCCGGAAAGGGTCTTTAACCGACAGCGGAGGCATCACACTGTCACGCTCAGACTCCCTCACCTCGTTCACTGTAGACCTCGGCCCTTCCCTTATGACTGAGGTACTGAGCTTGATTGACAACCCCAGCTGCCTTCAGATGTCCAATCACAGCCAGGCAGTAGATGAGGAAGAAGAAGAAGAGGACGACAGCTCTCTGGCAGAGACACCTGTGCAGAGCCCTTTGATGACTTCTCCCAACCCTTCCATGGGAAGCGGGTCATTCAGCAGTAACATGAACAACAGGGGGCACTCTTGCAGCTCTAACTGGACAGAGCAAGAGGAGGAGAGGAGGTCACAGAGGACACCAGATGCATGTACTGGGTCTCCTCAGAGAGCGGAGCCTGCCATGGAGGCAGAGAGGTTTCAGAGGGCAGCTGACGTACTGTCTCGTCATTATGGTGGAGGGTCCTTCACAAGGGGATCAAGGACGAGCATCAACACCACCTCTCCTGCTTTTTCCCAAAGCCCCAAAACACCATATGCCTTTTCTGAAGAGGAGGAAGAGATCAAAGTCTAGATGTTGAAACTTGGAAAAAGAGTAAGGACTGCATCGATTAAATAAAACAAACAAACAAAAACTTCACATGACCTGAGTTCTGGATTCATTTCTGGTCAGAGAGGCTGAACTTGTCCATAGAAATATCCTTCCTCTTCTCACAGGGGACATCATTGATCAGCTACCATATCCTGGTGTTTATTCAGTGTCTGCAGGATGAATGTTTGATGATGATCTTGACTCTGGACCTTCCCCTTTCTGTGCACTACTATCTAAACTAATCTAAACATATAAGTCACTGAATGACTCTGACATCACAAAATGGATTCCTGTCAGGACAAACTCTTGATAATGTAATAATGACTTTTAGTTTTATTAGTAACAAAGATTAAAACCTGCATTAACTATACTTGTGACTGGAGACTACAGTGGAGCCCCATACATTTTGAATGGACTTTTTCTATTTTTTATTCACAGTATACATAATCACTTACTCCATAATCATGATGTTCAATGTCTTTACATAAATAAGGAAGTTCAGGGTCAAAGGTCTGAGGCGTCAAGCTGAATCTGAGGAACAGAGTTTTATAACAACTGTGATAAAACCTCTGTATATTGTGAATAAATTAACTGTTATCAGGAATAATGGTGTTAAAACTCAGTTAGTTGTACAATTACAGCTGATATTCCTCCCAGTGTCTATGAGATGACTGCATCTGTAACATCTATATAGGATTGTTTATCAAGCTTTTATCAGTATTAGTTTACGTTTTTCTAAAATGATATGGCTGATGTAATAAATGCTTGATTCAAAATGTCTGCTCTCTTTTTTAAACATTGTGAACTTACATCTAATTCCCTCAACAGCTGTTAAGCTGTATAAATGTTTTGGCACCATGTACCACTTGAGGTAAGTAATGCTCAGGTAATCATGAGGTAAAGATTGGGTCCACTGATACCCGGTTCCATTCCGGTTCCTGCACCTAATTTTGAAGCATTTAGAGCACTTCAACCAAAAAAGAACTTACACAAGAACCTGAAAAGTTTGTTCTCAACTGGAACCAAAAAATAGCAGGTTTGTCTTGACCTGAAGTGTGAATTGTGATGACATCAGTGTCATATTCTACAGGTTGGAAAGAGAGGATGGAGAAGTCAAGTGAGAAATAGTCAGAATAAAACAGCGTGCAGTCAGTGGTCTCATGAATAGTTGGTCCATGCTGTTTTTTGGGGTAAAAACAAATATCTGTAATAACAGAACAAAAGTTTGCAGGTACTCGGTGTAATCCATGATTGTATTACTACTGTTTACTTCTGTTGTGCATTGTGCAATGGCTTCCGTTAAGGACACATCCTTGAACATTTCTAGACTGGTGAAAATATGGACTGGTTCACTAGATAGAACCAAGGTTCCAAGAATCTTGAACACAATCAGTTTAAGAACCATAACTAATTTGGTAAAATGGGGGTTTTATAGTAATTATTCTGTATAACCATGGCTGTAGCCAGCTATGAGGTCACTGAGGTCTGACCTTGGTAATTATTCCCTAAAAAAACTCACGGTCTCTCCACATCTAAATGGCATGAAACCACTTGAAACCAACAGCCATCAAGACAGAGAGATCTGTGTGGGAGAGACTAATGCCCTTGCCAGCCATGCATACCCAGTATGCCTTCTGGGAAGACTGTGAAGAAAGACGAGCTCAGTAGACTCAGATTGAATGGCTGTCTGAGAAGCAGTCAGTCAGGAGCCCCACTATGCTCCCCTGCATACAGAGGCAAACTGCTGGCATAAGGCTTGTTTGAGATGAGACAGAATTGGTTAGGTTTGTGTCCTCTTCAGAAGCGTCATCTGACGTGCGTCGTGACATGTCTTTATCAGCTGGTGTTTCATACCAAACTATGTAGGTTCAGCAATAGGCCTACCACATACTCAAATTTGAGTAAATATGAATTCAATGAATGAATGAATAGCCATAAAAACTTAAAGAGGGGTGAACCAGTAACTACTTAATCAGATTACAACAAGCAATTTGTAACCAGCACCACCCACCCTTGAATATTTCTCCCCAAACAAGGCACACATTGTCTATTTGAACTCTGCTAATATAGAACACACCACCACCAGAAATGTTGTGTAATACTGTTGCATTAACAGTTCAGAAAAAGGAGGAGGAGATCAGTGTAGGGAGGCCATACCTCTACAGAGGCACAGCACAGACACTGAACAGATTTTCATAAAAACGAGACAAACCTTTCAGTACAGACAGGAGTGATTCATGATCCCGAGAAATCCAGCACAGTGCTCACAGTCTTCCCAAGATTCCTTGACACAAAGGGATTGGTCCTATAAGACTTCCAGCTGCTGTTTGGAGAGGAGGCCTTATCAAAGCTTCTGGAAGAGTGGGGAGTATTCCTGAAAACAAAAATCATAAAAGAAGCAAACAGCATTTTAAGTTATTTGTGATGATTGAGTGTAATACTTATAGAAGTACGGCAAATTAAAAATAAGGATTGCTTTACATAGTTAACTGTATGACATAAGAGTCTTGCAGCACACTGTTGATAGCCTAAAGGGGTCTTAATGAAAACGAAAATAAAAGCAATACTTGGGGGGAGGCTTAAAAGCCCTGAATCATCAGTCTGAGAATGCCACTTAGTGCTTACACTGCATTGCTGCAGCACCCAGTTATTTAAAGCCCCCCCTCCAGCCAGTTTTACTTTCTGTTCAAATGGTTAATGGTTAATATTGCAGCTTGAGTATTGGAAAACAGCAATATGGCATTTGCATTGATTAATTTACTATTCATCAGAGCAGTAATGAGATAATTCGCAGAGCACACCAACTCTGTCACAAGAGATGATAGAGAGCCAACGAGAGAGACAGTCAGTGTGTTGAGCTATTTTTGCTAATGGGATTTTGTGTAATTCAGTGTGTTAATGGCAGCTGTTCACCACACATAGGCTATAAATAAAAAAGATACAGAGAAATTGATTCATGCCTTTATTTCAACCCGCCTCGACTACAGTGACGCACTTTTTACTGGCCTCCCAAAAAACACCACTGAAAGACTTCAGCTCCTTCAAAACTCTGCAGCTCGGCTATGAACCACAACCAAGAGGAGAGAGCACATCAGGCCAGTCTGAGCTGCTCTACACTGACTTCCTGTTACATTTACAATTGATTTTAAGTTCCTCCTCCTTGTTTTCAAAGCCCTACATGGGCTTGGACCGAGCTACATTGCAAACTCTTTTGCCTCCAGGAACATTGGAGGTTCCCAGCAACAGTCAGAAGAAGATCAGGGATGCATCCTTTGTCAATTATGCCCCAAAGCTATGGAACACACTACCTACAGATATCAGGGAAGCTACCTTGCTAAATATTTTCAAATTCACTTTTAAATCTGTTCACTTTAGCCTGTAACTAGCCTTAACTTTTACAATTCTATGATTTTATAATGCCATGATTTTATGACTTTATAATCTATTTCATCGTATGACTTTTTTTTCATTTTTCATGATTTTAAGATTTATGGTTAATCCTCGTTTTAAACAGTTTTTTAATGTCCTTATATATTGAATTGCCATGTCTGTTTTATGTTTCAGCATTTACAGAAATTGTAAGAACAAAGGTGGCAAAGAGTATTGCAGTTCTGGGGAAAACAAAACCCGTACTGGACCATAAATCACTGCACTTTCTGTGTTCATCACTTGTACTATTTGACTTACTGTGTAGAAGTTTGGGGCAACACTTACAAAAGCAACTTACAACCATTATACGTCCTTCAAAAGAGAGCAATCAGGACAGCTCACAGTGTGGGGAACAGGGAACACACCAACACACTGTTTTAAAGTCACAATTTTTTGACTGCAATAATGTATAATAGGGGGGTTAAAATTTAGGAGAATTTAATTTCAAAAAACAATGTATTCATACAACTAAGAAGAGTCTGTGTATTTCAGTGTTTGGGGTGGACTTGTGAATGGGCAACGTGATGAGCTGAAACAAAGCCCAAATATAAATCAATTTAAAAAACTATTCAAAAAGATATTTTTGGCAGATATATAGATGAGGAAAGGTTTTGTTAAGGGAGTGCATATTTATTTTATAACACTGGTTGGTACTTGGACTGTAAGTAGACTGGGTTTATTACTCATTTATCTAATTGGGTGGTAAATAGACTGGGATAGTTGTATATTAGTTGTAAATCAATTTGGGAATTTGTTGAAATAATATACAAGTTAAAAAAACAAATGTAAGAAAGGGGTAGGGAGTAGGACATAAAGGTTTTACATCTACCTACTCCTTTGCATACACTGTTATCTTTGTCTTGTTTGTTTTTCATTTTGTTTTATATTTTTGGTTTGAAATTAAGTCATTAATTCATTCATTTATGTCCATGTTATTATAATTATCACTACTAGTCCATACCCATTGGTAGCTTTGTCACCTTCTACCTATGCCAATCCTCCTACCAAAAATTAGAAAACAAAACAAAACATTGGTCCACAGGGGGAGCCACAGCGATCGGTTGCATGTCTCCATGACATACAGGGCATGAAATATGCCCATTCAAAATTTGCCATTTCAATCGGTTGCTATAGCTCCCCCCTTTGGCCAATTGATGTAATATTGCTTCATTCGCATCCTCCCATGACCCTCTACCACTGTGCCAAATTTCACATGGATTGACCAAGTCAGTGAGGAGAAAAACGTGGAACAGACACAAGTCACATGTCACCTTTCCATATTAGCAACAACCTTCTTATTTTAAACTCTGAGCACGAAATTAAGTCGTTTGTAAAAAAAAAAAAAAAAAAAAAAAAAAATATTAGGCGAACAGTGTGGCTAAATGACACTGTCAGGACATGACTCAGAAAAATAATAAATATCATAAAAATACCAAAATACACTGGAGAGAGGCTTTAAGAGTAAAGTCGCTCACCCTTAAAAGGAAATGGGATTTGATCTAAGCTTTCAGTTTTACTTTAAAACTATCATCTGGAGCAGTTTTAATTAAAACTGAAAGCTTGAGACTGAATCAGTGCCTCTCTCCTGTTTTTGGACGAACCTCTTCTTGTATGTGTTAAACATCAGTGGATCTGCTGGTTTAATAATTAATGTCTTTCTAAACAAACATGAACTCTTGTAGCAGCTGTGGCTCTGCAAGTCACTGATATTCAGTGTTGGCAGCAGTATGTGCTTGGCAGTGTTTGAGTAGTGTGACCTTTTAGCCTATAACTAAGTCACAAGGTTTCCAGGAAATGGAGCTCCCTTACTTTCACTTTTAGTTTTGTTATTACTAACTTAGCTATGCGACTTTCACGTGTCCTTTTGTCATCACTGATTTTCAAGTAATGTGTCTGCAGAATTTCCCAGCTCCTTCCACCTATAATAACACCACGTTAGATTTGTCAGGGGCAGGTGGGAGGGATTTGTGAGGGGCAGACGTAGCGTCACAAAGGACACAGGCCTCTGATCTATCTATATATAGAGTGGGGCTGGAGGATACAGCAGCCATATCCCCACTGACCAGGCAGAGCGAAGGAGACACAGAACTGTGAGTTTAAATTACATACCGTTTTGTTTAATTTTAGCATGCGCGTTTTTTACAACAGACACTGAACTTTTCAAACAACTTGAATTTTATATTGTGATCTGACTTGACATTTTTTCAGAGCGTTGGCACAAATACAGACCAATACAGTTTGTCTTTCTATTCTTGTGAGCACTGTCATTAACATAAAGCATGCCCTGGCCCCTTACCCTAATCATAACCATCCTTACTAAGTGTCTAACTCCAGCCCTAACCAGAATCCGAACCTAAACCTAATTCTAACCTTAATATTAATGCCAAGTTTTACCCTTCAAACTCATTTTTTTAAGCATTGAGGGATGGTCCTCACAATATGAGTTACTTGGGAAGGATGATGAGGAGTCAGTTTTTGAACTGGACTCTTATTTGGGTCAAATGAACTTTCCCCTCCGGCTGGAGTTTAACCCAAAACTAAAGAAATATAAGTGATGCTTTTTGAGCTCTGATTGTCTAAATGGGATGGCTAAGTGGGTTTCAGTGCTGGTTGGTAAAGATGGTCCCGTGTTTTCCCTCTATTAGCTATTTTCAATTGTTTGTCATGTTTGTTCATCATGAATTATATTTATGACGGCATACACAGAAAGTCATGTAAAGTTTGTAACACCCCCTTAAAGGGATAGTGCACCAAAAATGAAAATTCAGCCATTATCTACTCACCCATATGCCAAGGGAGGCTCTGGTGAAGTTTTAGAGTCCTCACATCACTTACGGAGATCTGAGGGAGAAGTGGGTAGCAGCACAACTGCTCACCTAATGGCTGACGGTGACCCAGATTAAAACGTCCAAGAACACAGAATTGAAACCATAAAATATCTCCATACTGCTCGTCCGTATTGATCCAAGTGTCCTGAGGCCCCGACATAAAAAGTTGTTTGGAAAAACGTCATTTGAACTCTGTTTTTAGCCTCAGTGTAACCTGTAGCTCTAACTGCCTCTCTGTGGACTGTGCTCACATGTGCGCACTTGCGCGCGAGACCAGCGAAAGCATGTGAACACACATGAAGGCAGTGCCCATGTCTCACAGTCTCGCGCAAGCGCACACATGTCAGCTATGTTGGGGTTTTTGAATGTGTATTTTTTTTTCTAATAATTCAAATCATATGTGTAAATCTTATTAACCTGGAATGTTTAACTAACTGAAACAAATTCTTTTATGTCTGATCGTGCAATCTGCTTGTTGTTACATAACCCTGCTGTAGACGAGGAGAAGAGAGCAGCTAAAACAGAGGTAAGGATGACATCTTTTGGTCCTCAGTTGTCATTGTTCATACAGAAGCATTTCTTTTTTAAATGCTATTTTTCTGAAGTTATGTCAAAGTTCAGCACTAACACCTGAACCTTCAGCTGAAGATTGGAGCCTTTTGCCTTGTTAGTTTACAGTGAGTTTGAGTCCTTCAACTTCCTGGTTGAACACATGGATGAACTGAAAAAACACTTGCAGAAGAGCTTCCTTTTGTCTCACTAAAATATAAACCTGGTTGCATTTAGTTGTACATGTACCTAATGTCAAAAGTTCTAACCTGGTTAACGTATGTTAAATAAAATAATGTTTTCATAGTGTAATCCAGTGAATGAACCCAGTGATGCTGAACACTCAAAGAATGATGACAGCACAACGAAAGGAGGAGAATCTGTAATCAAGCCTGTACGATCGGCAGATCCTGGGACAGGTGATATTTTCATGAATACAGCAATAATATGAAAAAGTCAAGGATAGAGCTAATGAAGCTTTTAAACGGGCACTGTGTAGGAATTTCTCCCACCTAGTGTTGAGATCGTTTATTGCATTTAAACAGATAGCGCACTCTAACGCCTCAGTGTTTCAAGCGCGTATTGCAACAACGGTAGCTGCTGTGTACCAAAAAGCTATGGTAACATTGATGAAACCATGTCATCTGATACTTCATGGAGTATTCATTCAGGCTGCTACACAGACACACGCGACGTGAGTTGACAAACCCCCTCCTCACCATGCTGGCTGTGTTTACAACGTAGGACTGTTGGGACAGGTGTAAATCGAAGACAAACCAATAACGTCTTGTCTTTTGACAACTGACAAGTGGCTCAACCTCACACACCTCGTCCCTCTCCTCGAAACACTGCATCGCTAACAGCATTAACAGCGCTGTTAGCTGTGATTCTCCTTCAGCAGCTCTCTCCACCTGGGAAAGGCTACCCCAATGTTGAACCTCGTTTTTTTTTTAAATCGCCGGTCACGTTGCCTTTTTGCCTTTTTTCACCAGCACTTGTGACTTGCCTGCTTGCTGCTGCTTTTCATCACTCTACCTGCAGACGGAAACCGGAAACACAAGTGAAAACGCAAAAGGCGATTCCGTATTTCTCAAGTATGTCCTTGTATGTACCTGTATTTTCAAGATGGCGCATGTACATGATGAGACACCGGTCGCAATGTATATGTAAATGAGAATTTCGGAGCTTACGGACATACTTAGATATGCTGATGGAGGTAAATACACATGTGCTAGGACACACTTTTGACTGCAAAATTTGTTTGTCTCAAAGAACAACTGAAATTGTTACACATAGTGCCTTTAATGTTCAAAATAGATTACAGTTATCATTAAAAATAGAAAAACAAGATATCACTTTAAAAGTATATTGCTCCATCCCTCATATAATATACTTATTCTATTGCAGGTACCTTAAATATGGATAAGAGTGGAAACAAGGATGAGGTAAGAAACTCCATATTTAATTCATTAAATGTTAAGGATGATTTACTTTATACCTCATTGTATGGTGTTACAATGCTTTACATACAGGACATATTTATTTACTTATTTACAGCAGTCAGTGAAGACTTCTGAAGAGATCAACAGGAAGGAACAATATCAAAGAGAAACCAAAACACTGCTTGGCAGACTTCACCTTCAAGACAAACATCAACAGAAGTTGTCACCAGCAGATTTTCTTAAAGTAGGTCCACCTGTGAAACAGGACCATGAAACATCTGAGAAGGAACTCGCTCATACTTTACTTCAGAGGTTGATGATGTTAGACTACAGAGCCAGATATATTCCTGTAAGACAGGATAGTGATGAGGTGACCCATTCAAAGTCTGTTGTAAAGTTTGACACTGTTGACACAGACGATGATGACTTAAGTGATTTTTGTAGCACCACTGCAGACTTTGATCAATCAAAACAGACTCATGTGCATCCAATGGATGTTCAGATGGCAGTATTTCACTGCTCAGACAGCTTTTTGAAGCAGAACATGACAACAAAGCTATCACAATGTCAGTATGCCTTACCTTTGCTTGTTCCTGACCCAGTCACAATGGATATTGAATGTCCTCTGTGGACTTTCAGACAAATAAGAAAAGCATGGAAGGTAACTGAAATCAAAGATAATTCAAACATTGTCACCATGAAGAGCATGCCCATCTGCAAAGCTGAGACACCCATGGTGTCATTTCTCCGCCTGGGTTCACTATCTCTGTCTAAGTCACAGCTGATTAACACTTTGATCAATGACCGTCACAGCACCTTCTTCCACAGAAACTGCCCAGGTAGCACCAAGTCTCGCCATCTGATGGATGGTGTGGCAGAGATTGCCTGGTACTGCCCTGCTGGAAAACCCAATGATACCTTCACTGACTGCATTGCCTTCTGTAATCTTCATGGTGATGCTCTGTCAATTGAAAAACAGCGTGACATACTGACTGACAAATCTTCAATCAATGTGGTTCTTGTAACAACTCTGGGAAAAGGTCACAAAACTTCTGCAGTTATGTCAGTCCTTCTCAAGTCTCCAAAGCCTCTCATATGTCTCACTGCTGATAATGAATGTGGTGCAGTTGAGAAAAAAAAGGGAAAATACATAATGGGTCTTCGAGACAGAAATCACTCAGATGTTTCCAAAGAACTGAAAAGAATCATTGGAAAAATTTTGTCTGGACCACATGCATCCTTCCAGCTTGAAATCATGGCTGAAGTCTCTGGAATCAGAGTAGATGAAGATGACAAAGTCTGCCAAAAGGGAAAATCTGCTGCAATTAAAATTGTGAAATTGCTTCAGGGGATGGATGTGTCAAAGATCAAAGATACATTTCTCCCTTGTCAAGGCCAACTGTGGCACAAGTGGTGCAGAATAAACAAAGAACTGTATCACCTCGAAGGACACATTGAGAAGGAGAAATGTAAAAAGCAAAAGGAACTGATGCAGATACGACAAGATCAATGCACTGCTTCCTGTAGTGAAGTAATGAAGTTGTTCACTGAAACCCTCTCGTCATTGCCATCAACAGATAGAGAGTATTTCCTGAAGTGGACTCAGATTTTGATTGATGCCCTCTCCACAGATGATCTGTCTTTAATTTTACAGAGCTATGGTGAAAAGTGGTCTGAGGTCTTGGCTTTGAAAAAGAAGCATGACAAATCTGATCTGTTAAAAAGCAAGCAAACTGAGCTTGAACAAATATCAACAAAACTACAGTCTGCCACTTTTGGCTTGGAGCACATCTTTAGAGAAATGGGACAGATCTATGAAGCCTATGCATCTCTGCAGAAACAAACAACAAGGGGACAAACTGACTGGTCTAAATACCCTGAGCTGGCTGCAGAGCTGATGATATCAGGACACCCAATGGAGCTGATGGATGGTGATGCAGGTCATGTGCCTTCAACGTGGATCTCTAGTCTTTTAGATGAGGTCATCAAGAAACTGGGCGACAAGAGAGTTTTTGTTTTGTCAGTGCTGGGTGTACAAAGCAGTGGAAAATCAACAATGCTGAATGCCATGTTTGGGTTACAGTTTGCAGTGAGTGCTGGCAGGTGCACCAAGGGTGTCTTCATGCAGCTGGTCAAAGTTTCAGATGAGATCAAGAAAGACTTTCACTTTGACTACATTCTAGTGGTGGACACTGAAGGACTGCGCGCTCTTGAGTTGGAGGGTAACGCCACTCTTCACCACGACAATGAACTGGCAACATTTGTTGTTGGTCTGGGAAACATGACACTGATCAACATCTTTGGAGAGAATCCAGCTGAGATTCAAGATGTTCTGCAGATTGTTGTTCAGGCTTTCATGAGGATGAAGAAAGTTCAACTTACTCCAAGTTGTGTGTTTGTCCACCAGAATGTTACAGATATTACAGCTGCAGAGAAAAACATGGACGGAAAGAGACGGCTGCAAGAAAAACTGGACAAGATGGCCCAACTAGCAGCCAAAGAGGAGGTTTGTAATGCTGAGTGCTTCAGTGATGTCATAGCATTCGATGTGCAGAAAGACGTGAAATACTTTGCCCAACTATGGGAGGGAAGTCCACCTATGGCTCCCCCAAATCCAGGTTACAGTGAGAGCGTCCAAGAGCTGAAGACCATCATCCTCTCTAAAGCTTTACAGTCAGCTGAAATTTTTCTCTCACAGTTCAAAAGCAAAATTCAGGACCTGTGGAATGCCCTGTTGAATGAAAACTTTGTTTTCAGTTTCAAAAACACACTTGAGATTGCAGTTTACAGAAAACTTGAGGAGCAGTATATGAACTGGACCTGGGCCCTTAGGGAAAACATGTTGAACATTGAGAATAGGTTACATACCAGAATTGAAAATGGAAAACTTGACAAGGTTGAGCTCAGCTATCTTAATAAGGAAATTAATAAAACATATGAAGAAATCAAAAAAGCAGTGACAACATACTTTGAGGATGACATCAACAAAGAGATACTGGTTCAGTGGCGAGGACGATTTGAAAGCAAAATCAAGGAGTTTCATGACGACCAAGTGAGAGGAGTCAAAAGAAAACTGGATGAAGTCATTGAGCAGAAAAATGCTTGTAAAAAGCTTGATGATAAGAAGACAGAGTTTGAGAACAAGCTGCTACAAAAGAGCAAAGAGCTCGCTCATCAGTTAAAGGACAAGGCAAAAGATGAAGAGGAACTTAAAAAACAGTTCAACTCTGTTTGGAGTGGTTGGGTTAGTGAACTAATTGCAGGCACAAAACCTATTGAGGACATTAACTATGAAGAAGATCAGGCAACTATCCTTCAGGAGCTTGGTTTTGAATGGTCTCTTATAGCTGAATGTGAAAGCAGTGGCAGCTACAAAAAAATATCAGAGGTTGGTGATTACACTTGCTATGTAGCTCTCAGCAAGGACCGAGACCTGTGTAACACAGGCCAACAATCCCAAGATGAGGAGGGGCAAGGAAGAATTAAGAATTTAGAAAAAACATTCATACAATCAACAGCAGAACAAAACAAAGAACATACATCAAGGAGATCTTTAGCATTTGAAGAACAGCAACTTATCAGATCCTTCATTGACAGCATTGAAAAGCAGTCCCTTGATGCAATCAAGAGCAAACCTGTCGCTAGAAGAGGCTACAGATCAATTTACTTGCAAGAAGTGGCCAAAAATGTCAAAGAAAAAGTGAAAGAGTTTGAATCAAACAGCAGATACGCCGTGAAGAAGGAGCTCACAGTTAATATTTTACTGTATGTGTTTGACAAAGCAGAGAGATGGCTTTCAGAGTCCCATAAAAAATTCAAAATGAACAACGATGCAGTCACTTGTGTAGAAAGCAAGAAAAAGCAATATTATAACATTTTCAGAAGCTTCTGCAGAGGAAGCTCATCTGCTGTTGTGTTTGGAGAACTGATCTGTGAAAAACTGAAGAGTTCCACCGTTGAAGCCGTCTGTAACAAGACTGCCATTGATCTTGCTGGAGAGATGAAGTGCAGTTTCCCAGCATTCAGTGGGAACAGGTTGAACTTGGAGAAACACTTGCTGAAGTCACTGGCTGAGAAAGAGGACTTTGGTGGTTTTATCACCTACATCCGCCACCCAAGGAACCAAGCAGAGACTTTCATAAGAGAGCAAGTACAGAAATACATCCTCACAGACAACAAAGATAAAGCACGGAATATACTCAAGAAAAATGTTGAAGACATCAATAAGCTTGTGAGTCATGCTTTATTTGCTGCAACAGAGAAAGTCAAAACCCAGAGAGGAGACTCAGACATGTGGGTAAAGGAATTTTCCAGTTTGCTAAAAGATGAGCTGACATTTGACGCAATTTGTCAAAACTTCAGTGACATTAACAATTTTGACTTTCTTACAGAAGAGATAGAGAAAGGCCTTGTATCTGTCATGAAGGATGTGAGCAGCCTCTCACTGCATAAGATGGAGGAATTCAGGATGAAGCCTGATCAAATCCTCATCGATCAACTGTGTAACTGCTGCTGGGCAAAGTGTCCATTCTGTGCAGCTGTTTGTACCAACACGCTAGAAAATCACAGTCCTGACAAACATAGTGTGCCTTTTCATCGGCCCTCTGGGATTGAAGGATGGCATATTCGAGGCACAGTGGAACTGGTCATCAACTTCTGCACAACATTAGTTGCAAGTGATCAATGTTTCTACCCCCATTATGATTCAAATGACATTTTTCCCTATAAACAGTATCAACGTGCTGGGGAGAAGTATGCAACATGGCAAATTACTCCTGATGAGTCAAAGCTGACATACTGGAAATGGTTTATATGTCGATTTCAACAGCAACTGGAAGACCACTATAAATTAAAATTCCAGGGCAGGGGAGAAATTCCTCTTGAGTGGAGATACCACAGTAAACAAGATGCTGTTGAAAGTCTGGATGAAATGTACAATCTGTGACTGAGCCAGAAACAACCAATCTCTACTCAGTATAACAGAAACTGTCTTTAACTGTTGAAAAGAAATAGGAGTTTTTGATTTGATTGGAGGAGCACAACAGTAGCAATATTCAGGATGAGGCCTTCCCCAAGATGACTGAAAGAAACAGCATCTATTTATAATGTGATCAATATGTATCTCAGTTTGTTTCGCAGGATAACATTATTTAGTCAGGATTCCTGAAAATGCCATGAAGCAAAGGCAAACACAACAAATGTGTAATTATAAATGGCATGTTTGTTAGCCATTAAAGGATGACTGTAAAAAGAGACAGATCAGAATCAGTCATAGGTTTTTATGCCTCCGCATGGGTAAAAGCTGTAGCTGGAGGGATTATGTTTTCAGGTTGTCCGTCTGTCCATCCCTTTGTCCCATTATTGTGAATGAGATATCTCAAGAACACCTTGAGGGAATTTCTTCAAATTTGCTTCAAATGTCCACTTGGACGTAACAATGAACTGACTAGATTTTGGTGGTCAACGGTTCAGGTCAAAATTACCTTGCGTCTGAATCATTCTTGTGTATGCGGTATCTTAAGAAGGCCTTAGGGGAATTTCCTCAAATCTGGCACAAACGTACACTTTGATGGTAGGGAATTTCTTTAAATTTGGCATAAACAAACACCGTGCCGCCAGGTTAGTATACCAGCATATATCAATTTCTCACTAGTACTAGTATTATTTCCATGTATTTATTCCAGATATTTAACATTGTAGTATTTTCAAAACATCTGATAAATGGTGAAAAATCATACTGATATAATTTCTATACAGTCGAATAACATTAAATATATGTTGTCTAAACAGTGAAAATTTAACCTTTTTTTGTGGGGGGGGATAAAAATTGTAAATGTATTATCTTAGCATCCCGACCTTTACCATGAATGGACAATTCAACTGTTTGGTTTAGCATGGCTTTAGAAAAAAAAAAAAAATCAGACTTACACAGTTATTCTGCATAAATTGTTTAACAACAATGAAGTACTTTTATTTTGTAGTAATTACTTAATTTCAATTACATTAGCTTGGCATCACTCCCTTTACTCTAAAAGGACAAATGAACTGTTTGGTAGAGCATGTTTAAAAAAGAATATTATTATTATTATTATTATTATTAGACCTTTATTTCTTGTATAAAGTTACATAAGTCTGTTCAGTAAGACCTCTGAAACTAGAACGTCAAAAAACCACATGTCCACCTTTGACAATCCTACCACACGGAGCCCCAGTGTCTGGAATGAGTCTTTTGTTACTGACTTCCTGTAGGAGGTGAACTAAAAAGGCAGAATATTTAAAGACACAGTGACATCTAGTGGACTTGTTTTGCATGACATACTTTAACCAAATGGTAAAGATAGGTTAATGAGGTTGGGTGAACATTTTTTATTCAGATATAGTGACTCAAAATGTGCTCTACCTAACAGTTTAGGTGAAAGTTAAAGGGTTAAAAAACAACAACTTCAAATTTGGTACAAACATCAACAAATTTCATGGTCAAAGTTCAAGATCCATGTGACCTCACTCACAACACAAAACAAGTTTTTGACAATCACTCAAGAATTCATATGATAACTATGACAAAATCTACACAAATCTCTAATAGAACAAGATGATGAAGTGATGAAATTTTATATCAAAAAGGTCAAAGGTCAGCTTCACTGTGACATCATAATGTTCTGCTGTAACACTTTTCTGGCCATTATCCAACATCATAAGTCAGAAACAAAAGGTTTGATCAGTATCTGGTCAGATACTGAACTGGTGACACTAATCTTGGGTGCCCATCTTGAAACTGTGCTGATTGTATACAGTAGATTTTCTGTGCTGCTGAGTTTAAGATGTGTGTGAAGCATCCATGTTTTAGAATATGCATCTTCTTTGCAGCAACATTAGAAGCATTGTCAACTGTCAGGGCTACAAATGACTTTGGACAGACGTGGGTATAAACTGTAACTGCAAACGGACATGTTCATACAACTATAAGATGACAAACCAAGTTGTTTAATTAAAAATATGTTTGTTTTTATTCAAGTAAAGTCATCTTTATTTATATGGTGCATTTTATACACAATAAAATGCAACACAATGTGCTACCACTTAGAAATGACATATAATAATAAAACAAGTGCAACTGACAAGTAGAGAAAGAATCAGTGCCAAAATTACAAATACCCAAACATAAAAGACACACACACACACACACACACACACACACACTGAAGAAGTCAGCCATAGACTGTTATGAAGAGAAATGTTTTTGACTTGCTTTTAAAAGTATTCAGTGTGTGCCTCTCACAGGTCCACAGGCTGGGTGTTTCATCTGCTGGGACATACAGTACAGGCCAAAAGTTTGGACACACCTTCTCATTCAATGCGTTTTCTTTATTTTCATGACTATTTACATTGTAGATTCTCACTGAAGGCATCAAAACTATGAATGAACACGTGGAGTTATGTACTTAACAAAAAAAGGTGAAATAACTGAAAACATGTTTTATATTCTAGTTTCTTCAAAATAGCCACCCTTTGCTCTGATTACTGCTTTGCACACTCTTGACATTCTCTCCATGAGCTTCAAGACGTAGTCACCTGAAATGGTTTTCCAACAGTCTTGAAGGAGTTCCCAGAGGTGTTTAGCACTTGTTGGCCCCTTTGCCTTCACTCTGCGGTCCAGCTCACCCCAAACCATCTCGATTGGGTTCAGGTCCGGTGACTGTGGAGGCCAGGTCATCTGCCGCAGCACTCCATCACTCTCCTTCTTGGCCAAATAGCCCTTACACAGCCTGGAGGTGTGTTTGGGGTCATTGTCCTGTTGAAAAATAAATGATCGTCCAACTAAACGCAAACCGGATGGGATGGCATGTCGCTGCAGGATGCTGTGGTAGCCATGCTGGTTCAGTGTGCCTTCAATTTTGAATAAATCCCCAACAGTGTCACCAGCAAAACACCCCCACACCATCACACCTCCTCCTCCATGCTTCACAGTGGGAACCGGGCATGTGGAATCCATCCGTTCACCTTTTCAGCGTCTCACAAAGACACGGCGGTTGGAACCAAAGATAATGTCCATTCCTTGTGTTTCTTGGCCCAAACAAATCTCTTCTGCTTGTTGCGTCTCCTTAGCAGTGGTTTCCTAGCAGCTATTTGACCATGAAGGCCTGATTCACGCAGTCTCCTCTTAACAGTTGTTCTAGAGATGGGTCTGCTGCTAGAACTCTGTGTGGCATTCATCTGGTCTCTGATCTGAGCTGCTGTTAACTTGCGATTTCTGAGGCTGGTGACTCGGATGAACTTATCCTCAGAAGCAGAGGTGACTCTTGGTCTTCCTTTCCTGGGTCGGTCCTCATGTGTGCCAGTTTCGTTGTAGCGCTTGATGGTTTTTGCCACTCCACTTGGGGACACATTTAAAGTTTTTGCAATTTTCTGGACTGACTGACCTTCATTTCTTAAAGTAATGATGGCCACTCGTTTTTCTTTAGTTAGCTGATTGGTTCTTGCCATAGTGTGAATTTTAACAGTTGTCCAATAGGGCTGTCGGCTGTGTATTAACCTGACTTCTGCACAACACAACTGATGGTCCCAACCCCATTGATAAAGCAAGAAATTCCACTAATTAACCCTGATAAGGCACACCTGTGAAGTGGAAACCATTTCAGGTGACTACCTCTTGAAGCTCATGGAGAGAATGCCAAGAGTGTGCAAAGCAGTAATCAGAGCAAAGGGTGGCTATTTTGAAGAAACTAGAATATAAAACATGTTTTCAGTTATTTCACCTTTTTTTGTTAAGTACATAACTCCACATGTGTTCATTCATAGTTTTGATGCCTTCAGTGAGAATCTACAATGTAAATAGTCATGAAAATAAAGAAAACGCATTGAATGAGAAGGTGTGTCCAAACTTTTGGCCTGTACTGTATATATGCAAAAGACAGCCTCTCCTGCTTTAGAATTAGTACGAGCAATGTTTGGATGACCTCATGTACTGAAGCGCAGGACCATTTAGAGCTTTGTATACAAGTAACAGGATTTTAAAATCAAAATCAAAATACAGGTAAACAGTTTTTATTTTAGGATGTTTTCTCAAAGTCTGTTTTTTTGTGAAAATGGTGAATGATGATTTGTCTTTCTCAAGAATTTGGAGTATTCAACAATTTTACACTTTTGAAAAAGAAATGTCAGTCTTGTGAAAAAAAATGAATGTTTCATTTTAGTGCAATAAATAAACCCTTCATACAGTCATTGGAGTGTACGTCTTCTTTGTTATTGATAAGCATTTGAAGAAGACCTGATTTTCTTTTGGCACACTCTCAAAAATATGGCTAAGTCCTGTCACATACTAATTTAAGTATGTTTAATCTTTATGACCCAAAATCACAAATGGAGCAAATTTTGTCAGCAATTTTTAGTTTTAGTCTTAGCGCTGGACATTTAGTTTCGTCTTCATCAAAGAAAAACTTAAACATTTTAGTTTAATGTAAGCCGGTAAAAACACATGACATTTTAGTCACTGAAAGACTGGATAGTTGATTGTCTTACATACAACATTTTAGTCTAGTTTAAGTGAAGACCAAGAGTGAACATTTTAATCAAACTTAAAAAACTGCCTTTAAATATGATTTCATCCGATTCATTTAAGGCTAAAGGAAAATTAGCCATAAAATGACAGGCTGTATGATTAAGAATGCAGCTTTGCAGAGGGGGTGTCTGGGCTGATGTTGTTCTGATTTACATATTTATCTTTGTACAGACATGATTATGAATTATTATGAAGACAGTAAACAACAACAAAAGACATTGCTGTCCTTTTTTTTAGCCCTTAGGCCCAGTTACAAACTGGTATATTCATGTGTTTATAGTAGATTGTACACTACCTATCATAACTTTTAAAAGAACACAATTGTAACATTTTGCATACAGCACAAGTTAAATACTAGACAGCTAGCTTCTCTCTAATATATGGAGCAACTATGATAATAATACCTGACTGTCAAATGTGTATAGCTTTTATATTGTCCATGCTTTAGTATAGATATACATCTAGCACTCTAAATTAAACAAACTTGTTTTAAGAGATTATCCAAATTTAGCTGGTGGGAATATTGATTCAAAGTTCAATTTCATGCAGTCTCATCATAACGTTCTTAAATGAAATTAACTCTTCCAAGGGTCTTAACAATTCGTGCAGCATACATACCCCTTTATGCATGTGTATGTTTAATCCACTGTCCATCTATCAGTGTATGTGCCCACCTTGTAGTGATCATTTTTCACAAATAATACATCGCAGCAATCTGCCAAAAACATGCAGAACCTCAGATAACACGGATGTTGACCAGTAGGATAGGCTATGATTTGAAACCAGTGTAATAATCTACCTGATGAAGGTCCATGACCGAAACGTTGTAGCCTAATAAATTAAACTTTTTTTTTTGCAAGTGCAGACAAGCGTGTGGCTTTTTGAAACCAGTATAATAAAATACAAAAAGAGGTTGGTGTGGACTAAGGGAAGGATCAAATAGCTTTTGTTGTTACATTCCCTGATTACACTGAGGGATGAGAGGTGTAACAATAAAATGAAACTAAGGTAAAAGGGTCTAGACAAACAGAAATAAGTATTTAAATAAAAGTTACGTTTTGTTTACAAAAAATAAAAGGCATTAAAAAGGCTTCAACAAGGTTAAACAAAAAACTGGGTGTCCTGGCATCGTTAAAATATGACGTTAATAAGAACGGGTCTATTCAACTATTTTGCTAAAGTTCATGTAAGGCAAGGCAAGGCAATTTTATTTATATAGCACCATTAATACACAAGGCAATTCAATGTGCTTTACAAGAGAAATATGTTAAGATAAAACATTAAAGGAACAATAGATCATTAAAAACAAAAGCTAAAAGCAAGAAAAACAGTGCAGAAAATGCATTTAAAAAGCAAACATAAAGCAAAAGCAACAGTAGACAAATATAAAAACCATAGCTACAGATTATCCTAACAATAAGTTACATATCTAGTTCACTGGTAAGCTGCAGTAAATAGTAATGTTTTAAGCCCTGATTTAAATGAGTTGACAGTTTCAGCCGACCTCAGATATTCTGTTAGTTTGTTCCACAGACGGGGAGCATAGAAACTAAAGGCTGCTTCACCTTGTTTGGTGTTTGATCCTGGGAACACTGAGTAAACCTGTTCCAGATGATCTGAGGGGTCTGGATGCTTCATAACGTACAAGTATATCAGAGATGTATTTAGGCCCGAGACCATTTAGTGCTTTATAGACAAGTAACAAGATTTTAAAGTCTATCCTTTGACACACAGGAAGCCAGTGCAGTGATTTAAGCACTGGTGTGATGTGCTCCACTCTCTTGGTGTTGGTGAGGACTCTGGCAGCAGCGTTCTGGACAAGCTGCAGTTGTCTGATTGATGTTTTACTCAGGCCTGTAAAGACACGTTACAATAGTCCAGCCTGCTGAAAATGAAAGCATGAACAAGTTTTTCTGTATCTTGTTTAGACAGAAATTCTTTTATTCTTTCTATGTTTTTAAGGTAGTAGTAGGCTGATTTAGTAATTGTCTTAATGTGACTATTGAAATTTAGGTCTGAGTCCAGAACTACACCAAGATTTCTGGCTTGATTTGTAGGTTTTAGTGTCATGGCGTCAAGGTGAGCTCTGACTATTGATCTTTGTTCTTTGGGGCCAAAAACAACTATCTCAGTTTTTCTGTGTTTAGTTGTAGAAAATTCTGGCACATCCACGTATTGATTTCGTCAATGCACTTATTTAGTAGATATAGGGGACTGTAGTCATCTGGTGACACTGTTATGTAAAGTTGTGTGTCATCTGCATAAGTATGGTGAGCAAGAGGGAGCATATAGATGTTGAACAGAAGAGGCCCAAGAATGGACCCTTGAGGAACTCCACATGTAATCTTTGTTCGCACAGATTCATAATTGCCAAGTGACACAAAGAAATCCCTGTCTTGTAAATAAGATTTAAACCAATTTAGCACAGTGCCAGAAAGTCCCACAAACTTTTCTAGTCTGTCGAGCAGTATGTTATGGTCAACTGTGTCGAATGCAGCACTGAGGTCCAGTAATACCAGAACCGAAATCTTTGATGCATCACTGCTCAGATGAATGTCATTTAAAACTTTTACAAGTGCAGTCTCAGTGCTGTGATGTGCTCGAAATCCAGATTGAAAGGCATCAAAGGAATTGTTTTGCTCCAAGAAGGTGTTAAGTTGCTGAAAAACAACCTTTTCAATGATCTTTCCTAAAAATGGTAGGTTTGATATGGGCCTGTAGTTATTTATTACTGAGGCATCCAGATTAGGCTTTTTTAAGAGAGCTTTAATGACTGCAGTTTTCAGGGCCATTGGAAAAAGGCCTGACTGAAGAGAACAGTTGACTATCTGTAGTATATCTGATGCTATGCAGTTAAAAACATCCTTAAAAAAGCTTGTAGGCAGAGTGTCAAGGCAGCAGGTAGTGGACCTAAGGTTTCTACCTATGTCTGTCAAAGTAGGATAATTTAATGGGTGAAAAAGTGCCAAATTAACTGGAGTAGTCTTATGAGGCACAGGTGAAATAGCCACTGTGTTGGAGTTACAGACTGTCTGCTTTTCTGCATTCTCTTTTTTGAGCTTTTACCTGCGTGGCGTTCCTCCATGGTGTTTTTTTTTTTTTTTTTTGTACCAAGTGTGCATAAAGCAACTTTATACATCCTAAAAACTGAAGGCAATATGTCAATTAGGTCTTAAAAAAAATCCACTGCTGACTCCACAGGACTCAAACCCCAGTCTTGTGTGTGAAAGTCCTGTGCTTGACCCAGTCACCCACCACATCCAGGGCTGGACTAACCATCTGGCATCAGGCACAGAAGCCTGTGAAGCTTGTCTAACCCCATAATGTGCGTGATTGTCTTAACAGACTGGCAAAAACATTTACTGTTTACCCAGGTAAAACTCCTTCTTCAGTCAGTACCATCAACAACATAAAATAAATATTTGACGAAAGGCTTAAAAGGTCAGAATCATCAGACTTACAAGTGCTTCTACTGCATTGTACTGACATTTGGTTATTTAACAGTAAGGTTACTCTAAAAAATATTTTTTGGGGGGATTTTGGTTTTACTTTCATCAGAAGCAGGTTTAGTTGAAACTGAAGGCTTGAGACCGAATCAATGCCTCTGTCCTGTTTTGGACTAGCCTCTTCTGAAGTGTCAAATATCAGTGGATCTCCTGGTTTGATGCTTCATGTCTTTCTAAATATGAACTATTGCATCAGCTGTAGCTACCAGAGTTACAGTGCACTGTTGAGAGCAGTATGTGCTTGGCAGTGTCTGAGAATTGTGACCTTTCAGCCTCATTGTTGTTTTCATCTAAGTCACAAGATGACTTAGAATAGTACTGTATTACATTCCCTTTTGGTTTTGGTTTCGATACTGCACCACATTACATTTGCCAGGAGCAGGACGGAGGGGTGGATCCATAATTAAATATATACAGTACAGGCCAAAAGTTTGGACACACCTTCTCATTCAATGCGTTTTTTTTATTTTCATGACTATTTACATTGTAGATTCTCACTGAAGGCATCAAAACTATGAATGAACACGTGGAGTTATGTACTTAACAAAAAAAGGTGAAATAACTGAAAACATGTTTTATATTCTAGTTTCTTCAAAATAGCCACCCTTTGCTCTGATTACTGCTTTGCACACTCTTGGCATTCTCTCCATGAGCTTCAAGAGGTAGTCACCTGAAATGGTTTTCCAACAGTCTTGAAGGAGTTCCCAGAGGTGTTTAGCACTTGTTGGCCCCTTTGCCTTCACTCTGCGGTCCAGCTCACCCCAAACCATCTCGATTGGGTTCAGGTCCGGTGACTGTGGAGGCCAGGTCATCTGCCGCAGCACTCTATCACTCTCCTTCTTGGTCAAATAGCCCTTACACAGCCTGGAGGTGTGTTTGGGGTCATTGTCCTGTTGAAAAATAAATGATCGTCCAACTAAACGCAAACCGGATGGGATGGCATGTCGCTGCAAGATGCTGTGGTAGCCATGCTGGTTCAGTGTGCCTTCAATTTTGAATAAATCCCCAACAGTGTCACCAGCAAAACACCCCCACACCATCACACCTCCTCCTCCACGCTTCACAGTGGGAACCGGGCATGTGGAATCCATCCGTTCACCTTTTCTGCGTCTCACAAAGACACGGCGGTTGGAACCAAAGATCTCAAATTTGGACTCATCAGACCAAAGCACAGATTTCCACTGGTCTAATGTCCATTCCTTGTGTTTCTTGGCCCAAACAAATCTCTTCTGCTTGTTGCCTCTCCTTAGCAGTGGTTTCCTAGCAGCTATTTGACCATGAAGGCCTGATTCACGCAGTCTCCTCTTAACAGTTGTTCTAGAGATGGGTCTGCTGCTAGAACTCTGTGTGGCATTCATCTGGTCTCTGATCTGAGCTGCTGTTAACTTGCGATTTCTGAGGCTGGTGACTCGGATGAACTTATCCTCAGAAGCAGAGGTGACTCTTGGTCTTCCTTTCCTGGGTCGGTCCTCATGTGTGCCAGTTTCGTTGTAGCGCTTGATGGTTTTTGCCACTCCACTTGGGGACACATTTAAAGTTTTTGCAATTTTCTGGACTGACTGACCTTCATTTCTTAAAGTAATGATGGCCAATCGTTTTTCTTTAGTTAGCTGATTGGTTCTTGCCATAATATGAATTTTAACAGTTGTCCAATAGGGCTGTCGGCTGTGTATTAACCTGACTTCTGCACAACACAACTGATGGTCCCAACCCAATTGATAAAGCAAGAAATTCCACTAATTAACCCTGATAAGGCACACCTGTGAAGTGGAAACCATTTCAGGTGACTACCTCTTGAAGCTCATGGAGAGAATGCCAAGAGTGTGCAAAGCAGTAATCAGAGCAAAGGGTGGCTATTTTGAAGAAACTAGAATATAAAACATGTTTTCAGTTATTTCACCTTTTTTTGTTAAGTACATAACTCCACATGTGTTCATTCATAGTTTTGATGCCTTCAGTGAGAATCTACAATGTAAATAGTCATGAAAATAAAGAAAACGCATTGAATGAGAAGGTGTGTCCAAACTTTTGGCCTGTACTGTATATATACACATATATATACATATATACACACACACATATATATATATATATATATATATATGGCGTCATCTTCTAACCGCTTCATCCTCTTGAGGGTCGCAGGGGGGCTGGAGCCTATCCCAGCTGACATCGGGCGAGAGGCAGGGTACACCCTGGACAGGTTGCCAGACTATCGCAGGGCTGACACATACAGACAAACAACCATTCACGCTCACATTCACACCTACGGACAATTTAGAGTTATCAATTAACCTAGTCCCCAATCTGCATGTCTTTGGATTGTGGGAGGAAGCCGGAGTGCCCAGAGAGAACCCACGCTGACACGGGGAGAACATGCAAACTCCGCACAGAAGGGCTCCCATGCCCGGGATCGAACCGGCAACCCTCTTGCTGTGAGGCGAGAGTGCTAACCACCACACCACCGCGCCGCCAAAAAAAAAAAAATCAGGTTTCCCATCCCTCAGCTTTTGGCGCTGCACTCCTGACAGCTGCTCGAAAAATTTCTCCGCAAATGGAATAACATGGTCCACTCCCAACTGAGATGACTCTGTTGATGGTGTCATGCTGAGTACACATATGTGTGTGTGTGTGTATATATGTATATATATGTGTATATATATATTTAATTATGGATCCACCCCTCCGTCCTGCTCCTGGCAAATGTAATGTGGTGCAGTATCGAAACCAAAACCAAAAGGGAATGTAATACAGTACTATTCTAAGTCATCTTGTGACTTAGATGAAAACAACAATGAGGCTGAAAGGTCACAATTCTCAGACACTGCCAAGCACATACTGCTCTCAACAGTGCACTGTAACTCTGGTAGCTACAGCTGATGCAATAGTTCATATTTAGAAAGACATGAAGCATCAAACCAGGAGATCCACTGATATTTGACACTTCAGAAGAGGCTAGTCCAAAACAGGACAGAGGCATTGATTCGGTCTCAAGCCTTCAGTTTCAACTAAACCTGCTTCTGATGAAAGTAAAACCAAAATCCCCCCAAAAAATATTTTTTAGAGTAACCTTACTGTTAAATAACCAAATGCCGGTACAATGCAGCAGAAGCACTCGTAAGTCTGATGATTCTGACCTTTTAAGCCTTTCGTCAAACATTTATTTTATGTTGTTGATGATATATATATATATATATATATACAGTACAGGCCAAAAGTTTGGACACACCTTCTCATTCAATGCGTTTTCTTTATTTTCATGACTATTTACATTGTAGATTCTCACTGAAGGCATCAAAACTATGAATGAACACATGTGGAGTTATGTACTTAACAAAAAAAGGTGAAATAACTGAAAACATGTTTGATATTCAAGTTTCTTAAAAATAGCCACCCTTTGCTCTGATTACTGCTTTGCACACTCTTGGCATTCTCTCCATGAGCTTCAAGAGGTAGTCACCTGAAATGGTTTCCACTTCACAGGTGTGCCTTATCAGGGTTAATTAGTGGAATTTCTTGCTTTATCAATGGGGTTGGGACCATCAGTTGTGTTGTGCAGAAGTCAGGTTAATACACAGCCGACAGCCCTATTGGACAACTGTTAAAATTCATATTATGGCAAGAACCAATCAGCTAACTAAAGAAAAACAAGTGGCCATCATTACTTTAAGAAATGAAGGTCAGTCAGTCCGGAAAATTGCAAAAACTTTAAACATGTCCCCAAGTGGAGTCGCAAAAACCATCAAGCGCTACAACGAAACTGGCACACATGAGGACCGACCCAGGAAAGGAAGACCAAGAGTCACCTCTGCTTCTGAGGATAAGTTCATCCGAGTCACCAGCCTCAGAAATTGCAAGTTAACAGCAGCTCAGATCAGAGACCAGATGAATGCCACACAGAGTTCTAGCAGCAGACCCATCTCTAGAACAACTGTTAAGAGGAGACTGCGCGAATCAGGCCTTCATGGTCAAATAGCTGCTAGGAAACCACTGCTAAGGAGAGGCAACAAGCAGAAGAGATTTGTTTGGGCCAAGAAACACAAGGAATGGACATTAGACCAGTGGAAATCTGTGCTTTGGTCTGATGAGTCCAAATTTGAGATCTTTGGTTCCAACCGCCGTGTCTTTGTGAGACGCAGAAAAGGTGAACGGATGGATTCCACATGCCTGGTTCCCACTGTGAAGCATGGAGGAGGAGGTGTGATGGTGTGGGGGTGTTTTGCTGGTGACACTGTTGGGGATTTATTCAAAATTGAAGGCACACTGAACCAGCATGGCTACCACAGCATCCTGCAGCGACATGCCATCCCATCCGGTTTGCGTTTAGTTGGACGATCATTTATTTTTCAACAGGACAATGACCCCAAACACACCTCCAGGCTGTGTAAGGGCTATTTGACCAAGAAGGAGAGTGATGGAGTGCTGCGGCAGATGACCTGGCCTCCACAGTCACCGGACCTGAACCCAATCGAGATGGTTTGGGGTGAGCTGGACCGCAGAGTGAAGGCAAAGGGGCCAACAAGTGCTAAACACCTCTGGGAACTCCTTCAAGACTATTGGAAAACCATTTCAGGTGACTACCTCTTGAAGCTCATGGAGAGAATGCCAAGAGTGTGCAAAGCAGTAATCAGAGCAAAGGGTGGCTATTTTGAAGAAACTAGAATATAAAACATGTTTTCAGTTATTTCACCTTTTTTTGTTAAGTACATAACTCCAACGTGTTCATTCATAGTTTTGATGCCTTCAGTGAGAATCTACAATGTAAATAGTCATGAAAATAAAGAAAATGCATTGAATGAGAAGGTGTGTCCAAACTTTTGGCCTGTACTGTATATATATATATATATATATACATACATAACAGCATAAAACTATAAAAGTATATTGCTCTGACCTTCATGTAATACATTACATACGTTACATTATTCCTCTGCAGGTACCTTAGATATGGATATGAGTGGAAACAAGGATAAGGTAAGAACCTATTTAATTCATTAGATGTTAAGGATTATTTACTTTATACTTCATTGTATGGCATCACAATTTTCTACATACTGTCTACAACATCAAAGAGAAACTGAAACACTGCTTGGCAGACTTCACCTTCAAGATAAACATAAACAGAAGTTGTCACCAGCACATTTTCTTACAGCAGGTCCACCTGTGAAACAGGACCATGAAACATCTGAGAAAGAACTCGCACATACTTTTCTTCAGAGGTTGATGATGTTAGGCTACAGAGCCAGATATATTCCTGTAAGACAGGATAGTGATGAGGTGACCCATTCAAAGTCTGTTCTAGCATTGGACACTGTTAATACAGGCGATGACTTCAGTGTTTTTTGTAGCACCACTGTAGACTTTGATCAATCAAAACAGACTCGTGCATCCAATGGATGTTCAGATGGCAGTATTTCACTGCTCAGACAGCTTTTTGAAGCAGAATATGACTACAAAGCTATCACAATGTCAGTATGCCTTACCTTTGCTTGTTCCTGACCCAGTCACAATGGATATTGAATGTCCTCTGTGGACTTTCAGACAAATAAGAAAAACATGGAAGGTAACTGAAATCAAAGATAATTCAAACATTGTCACCATGAAGAGCATGCCCATCTGCAAAGCTGAGACACCCATGGTGTCATTTCTCCGTCTGGGTTCACTATCTCTGTCTAAGTCACAACGACCATCACAGCATCTTCTCCCACAGAAACTGCCCAGGTAGCACCAAGTCTCGCCATCTGATGGATGGTGTGGCAGAGATTGCCTGGTACTGCCCTGCAGGAAAACCTAATGATGCCTTCACTGACTGCATTGCCTTCTGTAATCTTCATGGTGATGCTCTGTCAATTGAAAAACAGTGTGACATACTGACTGAGAAATCTTCAATCAATGTGGTTCTTGTACCAACTCTGGGAAGAGGGGACAAAAGTACCACAGTTATCTCAGCCTTTCTCAAGTCTCCAAAGCCTATCATATGTCTCACTGCTGATAGTGATGGTGGTGCAGTTGAGATGAAAGAGGGAAAATACAAAATGGGTCCTCGAGACAGAAGTCAGTCAGATGTGTCTGAAGAACTGAAAAAAACCATTGGAAGAATTTTGTCAGGACCACATGCATCCTTCCAGCTTGAAACCATGGCTGAAGTCTCTGGAATCAGAGTGGATGAAGATGACGTCTGCCAAAAGGGAAAATCTGCTGCAATGAAAATTGTGAAATTCCTTCAGAGGATGGATGTGTCAAAGATCAAAGATACATTCCTCCCTTGTCAAGGCCAGCTGTGGCACAAGTGGTGCAGAATAAACAAAGAACTGTATCACCTCAAAGGACACATTGAGAAGGAGAAATGTAAAAAGCAAAAGGAACTGATGCAGATACAACAAGATCAATGCACTGCTTCCTGTAGTAAACCAATGAAGTTGTTCATTGAAACCCTCTCGTCATTGCCATCAACAGATAGAGAGTATTTCCTGAAGTGGACTTAGATTTTGATTGATGCCCTCTCCACAGATGATCTGTCTTTAATTTTACAAAGCTATGATGAAAAGTGGTCTGAGGTCTTGGCTTTGAAGGAGAAACATGACAAATCTGATCTGTTAAAAAGCAAGCAAATATCAACAAAACTACAGTCTGCCACTTTTGGCTTGGAGCACATCTTTAGAGAAATGGGACAGATCTATGAAGCCCATGCATCTCTGCAGAAACAAACAACAAGGGGACAAACTGACTGGTCTAAATACCCTGAGCTGGTTGCAGAGCTGATGATATCAGGACACCAACTGGAGCTGATGGATGGTGATGCAGGTCATGTGCCTTCAACGTGGATCTCTAGTCTTTTAGATGAGGTCATCAAGAAACTGGGCGACAAGAGAGTTTTTGTTTTGTCAGTGCTGGGTGTACAAAGCAGTGGAAAATCAACAACGCTGAATGCCATGTTTGGGTTACAGTTTGCAGTGAGTGCTGGCAGGTGCACCAAGGGTGTCTTCATGCAGCTGGTCAAAGTTTCAGATGAGATCAAGAAAGACTTTCACTTTGACTACATTCTAGTGGTGGACACTGAAGGACTGCGCGCTCTTGAGTTGGAGGGTAACACCAGTCTTCACCACGACAATAAACTGGCAACATTTGTTGTTGGTCTGGGAAACATGACACTGATCAACATCTTTGGAGAGAATCCAGCTGAGATGCAAGATGTTCTGCAGATTGTTGTTCAGGCTTTCATAAGGATGACAAACGTTGAACTTTCTCCAAGTTGTGTGTTTGTCCACCAGAATGTTACAAAAATCCAGCTGCAGAGAAAAACTTGAATGGAAAAACACTGTAAAAAAAGAAAACCTTAAGAAAACTCAAATTATCAAGGCAACATGATGCAATAGATTGAGTTTTCTCAACTTTTGACTCCTGTTGTTGACTTTACTTAGGTTTAGGAAAGAGTTCTGCCAACTTGGATTTTCTTGTTCACCTAATTAAGATATTCCTGTCAGGCTAACAATGAAATTCTTGCTTCAATGCCATGCATTTCCATGTTCAATAGACACAGATTTCCTTGTTGTATAAACATACAATTCTGAGTCTAAAACTCAGCCCTTTTAA
Organism: Epinephelus lanceolatus; assembly: GCF_041903045.1. Classification (NCBI taxonomy): domain Eukaryota; kingdom Metazoa; phylum Chordata; class Actinopteri; order Perciformes; family Serranidae; genus Epinephelus; species Epinephelus lanceolatus. The sequence continues at coordinate 35,809,830 of NC_135751.1, forward strand.
GTAAAATTTATGTTGTTTTAATGGTATTTAAGGAATGCTACATAAATAAATGACTAAATGAAATTAAGAGCACACAGCTGAAGAGTAGCTGAAACCAGGTTTATTGTTTCAAATAAACATCTCCTGGACATGAGGTAAATCTGGGCTCAATGTGCAATATACACAAAGATTAAACATTTTGTCACATAACTATACTGTTGACCGTAAACAAAAGGTCCATGACTGAATATAGTGACAAATCCCACTGGGCCTCAAGCACTAAAATCCAGAGCTTTATGTGAAATAGCTACTGACAATGCCTCAAACATACATACTGAAATCAGATGTGCAAGTGTAGCCATACAGTGATATTTTAAATGAGCACTTACCACAAAAGAATACACCAATTAAAAGCTGTGTAAACACTCACAATGAATTTGAACAGATAAAACACTGGTTATGTGCCTCCTGTAAAGTGGCAAATGACACAAATTTCAACAATCTCAGAGCCAGAGGGGACATGCATGCTTGAAATGACTGGCTGAATGGCTGTGAAACTTAACATGAGCACTAACCACAATGCACACGAACAGGTTAAACTAAGGTTAAAGTCATTTCTGGTTTCCCCATAAACATTCACAGCAAAAGCTTTGTTTTCAGAGATCTCGTGCCCTGTGAGCATCGAGAGCCAAGCTCGAAAAAGATAGTCTGGACTGCTTCAAAGGTATACCTCATCTACTTTGGATATTCAATGTTCATGGCATACAGAAGGCCAAAGAGTTATGCAAAAGCAGTTCAGAGGTCTGGTAGGTCATGCAGCACGACGGCCCCCTCCAACACAACAGCCACGTCTTGAACATTTGGTGATATGGCGGCATCATCATCTTCTACGATGGTGAGGAGCGCAACAGACACACCTCTGAGCATCCTTTGTTCATGGTCAGTGTCCTGAGGAAAAGTAACAGATGTGTGATTTAGTGCTAAGGAAAAGTGAAAGATAAAATTCATTTCTACCGATCTGAACTTTAACTTTAGTACCATGTTACAGACCCCTGCCATTCAGCTTGTGGAAGTTTTACAAAGATTTGTTAAAATTCATGACTCAACAGCAGCATCTATTTCAAAACACAATGACACTGTTACTATCACCCACCAACTTTATTGTGATGAGTTTTGGATTCTTTGAAATGGAGTTGACTGAGGTACTGACATGCAACAGCTTTCAGTGTCAGTGTATTACCTAAACTAGATGGTGGTCAACACGCTCCCAGTTTGGAGAAGCAGCCGGGTCTGCATTGATTTATTAATTAATGGATTATTTTATTCCCTGCACCACAAAGAGACCAAGCATGTGTTTGCGTGTTGCTTTCTACTCATCTTAAGAAGCATTTTCTGCCAAAGAACACCAGCAAACAAAAAGCCAGCTGTTTCAGGTTGGCTGTTGTCCCTCAGCAGAAAACGGGAGCTAAAGCCATAGAAAACTCCAACTTATGAACTTCACTGGGGGAGGTGTTTTATTTTTCATTTTGGAGGAACTCATCCTTAAAATATCTCTAAGCATAAAATGAAATCTTCCACAAAGTGTATTATGCAAAAAATGATTAGGATCAGCTATGAGATCATACTCTAAATGTGTAAGTTACATTAAGCAATATTGCTTGCATTTTTTTAAATCTATTTCCTGCAATTACTATTACTTACCAAACATGTCAGGAAAAACGTAGTTTCGTCATCCCGGACAAAAATGGGTAGGCCTCTCAGTGCTGCTGTCTTTCGGTGAGACACAATGTCAGATGTCTAAAGAGAATCCAGTGGAAAACACACAAGCATGTCAATTAGTATAGTGCTGCAGTGAATGAATGAAAAAAACAGAAATCCTGTATAGTAATGAGAGAAAAGCAAAGGTCAAACCCCCGTCACATGCTGAAGTAAAAAAGACAAAAACAATCCTGCAGACGATTTTACTTAATATTTTTACAAATTAAAAATAATGTACACCAAGCAATGTCGGTCAACATCCATTTACTGACACATCCACCAAAGCGTCTTTTTACTGCAGTCAATATCTTTCTGTGTCTCATGAGAAAAGTATATTCATGCTCTCCTAAGAATACCAGATAAAAGAGCACTTATTTTTCTACTTTTCAACTTGCCAAAATGCGGTGGACTCCTTATGGTCGGGCCGCATTGTCCTACCTCTGTGCATGACAGCTACCTCACTGAACTGCTGTGGCTCACACATGTGGTGTCCACACAGACAGTGTTGCTGCTGCAGCACTGCTACTGCCGCGCTGCAACTGCCACCCCTATCTTTCAATTTTGAGTTTGCATAGGATATTTATGTGAGTTGTAACCAGAAGCTGCTGAACCAGAAAGCAGTGTGAACTGAAAGAAATACTGTGCTTCACCCAATTTTTTCGACATTTTGCGACATATTCTACAGATAGACATCCAAATTGTAGTAAAAGGTGTTATGTTGCTGGTATGATATTGATATGATTGTCAACAGATCATTTTGCATTTTTTGCCAAGAACCACAAAAGTCACATGATAAAAAAGGGCTGAGACCATGAATCTCTGGATAAAAGAGTCACAGCAGCCGCACAGCTTGCTGCTCAAACCTGTTAACATGGGCACCATGGTTGCACGACCCCCATGCTTTCTCAGATAGACAGTGTGTCCTTGCCATTAGGCTGCTGAATGTATCAAGTGCTCATGGGTTGAAAGTCAAAATAAAGGCAGGCCATTAATCCCCAAACTTGCTTGCTTTAGAAAGCAAAAGGTGTATATATATGCACCTGTTCATCAAGCTTTTCCAGGAGGTCATCCATCTTCTGACCAAAAGCTCCCCTCCTAGCCCGGTACAGTCTCAGCAGGCGAGGCACATATTTGTCAAGAGATGCACCGAAAGTCCCCAGGAGGTCTTTGCCAGTGATCCGATGAAACTCTTCAGATACCTGAACAATACAAACAAATACAATACAACAATATAATACAAATACAAAACAATGTAATTTGATTGTAATAACTGTAACATCACCTACTCGTCAGCTGGTCACAAGCTGCAGGGTCTGCCACACTTGTCATGCACAATGTCTCATGCTTGCATCTTTTCCTGTGCACCCTTATGCATAATTATGTTCTTATGCATTTAAATTTTTACTAAGCATGGTATCTGGTAACATGAATATTGAGGGTTGACAATTCAATACAAATCAGACCATGACACAGCCATTGTTTCCAGTTAGACAGTTCCTGTAAGTGACACTCTTTAGGGTATTAAAAAACAAAAAACAAACAAGCTGGTATTAAAAATTTAGGGACTGATGGTGTAGTGGGGTGCACTGTGTTGAGGGATCTGTAGTGGTGTTTGTCAATATATCTGTTGCCCCTAACAGCAGATCCTGCATTTCTTCAATTATAGTCAAAATATAGTATAATTACTCCTGGCAAATTACACACACTGCAATGAGTATTTAAAAAAAGTGGAAAAACCTTACCTCCTCAACAGAAAACAGCGCAGGCCATCTCTCCTGGACCTCTGATACCATAGGCTGCCCTTCCACCACCTCTCTCCGCCTCAGGGAAAATGTCAGCCCCATCTTGTGCCGGATCAGTGTCATGTTCTTTTTCTTCTTCTTCATTTCGTCGACCAGAGCAACTCTTTCCTCTTCAAGAGTAGAATCATCATGGTGTTGCGGATGATCTGGGACATGATTGACCTCTCCACATTTGGGCTTTTTGAGGGTGAAAGAACTGTCATCCACATCTCCTTTTCTTTTCTTGTTTACATCTACCTCACTGCAGCCCGCCTGACGCAGCTTTGACCGGTAGTTTCCCAGTTTGTACTTGATACTTGTTTTCCATCCATCGTAGCCTGTGATGCTACCTGGCTCCTTCAGGCAGGGATACTTGAGAACCAGTGAAGAGGCAACTGATTCAAGTTCCTCTTTCTCAGGGTAGCTTTTGATCTCAAAAATTGCCTGTGCAACTTTATCCAAAATTTCCATTTTAATGTCTCTTGTCACGTCAAGTCCTTTCTTTGACTTTTCGTATGTCTCATTGCCCTTGCGCAATTTTAGCTCAACATCGTATGAGAACTTAGGGATAGGAAATGGTGAGGGCCACTCAGTGACATGCCTTAAATTGCTCTGGGTAGAATCTGTATAGCTGGAGCTGAAATAATCAGAGTGAACACCGGCTGTATCAAGAGAAGAGACTGAACCAGTGGAATGGTCACTGGATTGGTTAAGTAGAGATGAATCACAGTCCCACATAATATGCAGGACTGCACGCTCAGATGGTAATTCAGACATTGCTGTCAAGTTGCAGAGTGCATTTCCAAAATCTGGATCCTCAAATTGTAGTGAAAAATCACCTTCAAGTTCAAGTCTCTCCTTAAGCACATTAATCAGTTGGCCCACAGATTCTGGTACTTCAGGAAGCTGGATTCGCCGAGCTTCTTTGGGGGAGACAACTATCCGAAGTAACAAAGTCTGAAAAGAGCAGAGAAAAAGAGGGAAAATAAACAGTTAAACTTGATTAGAAAACATTTGACACCTATTACATAGCCTGCAAATGAGGACCTTTTTTTTTTTTTAAAGATTTATCGAAGTTTGATTTGCTAATAATTTAATCGCCAAGTGTGGAAAAATAAAGCCAAAGTCTAAAGTCATAAGAGCCAAAAGTGATTTGGGCTAAGGAAGTCATTTGAATGTCTTCCGAATCATGCATTCATAACCTTACTGAAGTAAAAGTATGTAAGTATAATGAGCAAAATGTATTGTAAGTATTTAAAGTTTAAGTACGCATTCTGCAGGACAATGTTCCTTGTCAGTGTTCTTCTATTATATCTGCTGTTTCTGGATTAAAATTACTACTGTTTATAGCTTTGTGACAGTGCGTTTTCTCCCTAATCCAAGAGGGTTTTAAATAGTTTAGCTTCAGGAGGAGGAGAATTTCCTCAACCCATAAAGGAACACTTCATCCTTCGGTTTATCACAAACATTTAAAATCAAAATCACCAAATTTGGAGATACATGGTTTTCACTGGACAGAAAGGATATGAAAAATTGTAATCTAAAAGTAACTAGTAACTACACCTGTCCAACACATGTAGTGGAGTGAAAAGCACAATATTTGCTTCAGATATTGTGGGGTAGAAGTATAAAATTGTATAGAATGGAAGTACTCAAGTATCTCCAATTTGTACACATGTACAGTATATGAGTAAATGTACTTATTTACATTCCACCACTAGATTTGAACAAACAAAAGGAAAACAATCGTAGCATGTTAGTGAAGATGGAATCAGTAAATGTATGGCATTTTTACTTGATAAATCACCAATACAATCAATTATCAAAATAATGCATCTATTTTGACTAAAATAATAAAGTTTCAGCAAATATGCGATCAAAGTTTTAGCACCACTATAATGTAAAACTTTCAATTTAATAGTAATGTTCAAATTAAATAAGATTCTTCTTCACTGAACCCTTTTTCAGTGTTAACAACATACCATTTTGAGTCTCTTTAATGGAGAAGGAATGTCCTAGTGGTCACCATCACCTTTCCACCAACTGTGTATGCTGCAAGAGGTTGGTAATCCTTCAGCACATCTGGATCCAGGAGTACAATTTCTGCAGAGTGGTGTTCAACAAGCTCAAATGACCTGAAATGTTCAATGTACCAGGAAGAGAGTCTTTTACAAATGAAGGTCACTTCCTCTGCGTTGACAAGAATGTTCACAATCTTATAGAATTCTGGGAGGCCACTGCACTGCCCAGCAGATAAAATCATGCCTGCCGCATACTGTGTTCCATGCAGGAGGATCGTTTTTGACAGAGACACACTGTCTAGATGGGGGTACTTCTTTTGTACTTCACACTTCAGTGGTGGATCCAATTCTGACACTCTGACCACTTTCACCTTTTCAATGTAAAATTTTGGCTTGAAAAGGTTGGGACTATTCAGATGGTACGCCATCATTTGCTGGTGTTTTGAGGAAAGAGTGAGCAGCACATTTTTCCAGTTGTGCATGTCATGGACCACCTTTTTAAAGAAGCTATGTTTCTGCTTCTGTGAGAACTGAAGGTTGAGCGAGTGTTTGTTTTGAAGGTACACCTTAGAAAGGGACATTGTACAGTTTCTCTGTTCTTTAAATGATGTCCAAGATGGTTCAAAAAAGTTTTTTCACTGCAAATCTCTTTAAAATCACACAATTCACATCGAAATGTTAAATTTTCGTGGATTTTCAAAGTTGTGTGTGATCTTGAGAGATGTGACCTTAATGCGCCAGGTGTTTTAAATACACATACACAGTCTGTGTGAATACAAGGCCAGTATGCGCCTTTACCGTGATGAAGGCGACAATGTTTTAAAAGAGTCTCTTGACAGGAGCTGGCAAACTTGCAAAACTTGCACTGCATGCAATTCACCCCTGAAACACAAAAGACACATATAGGACATATTCAGTTTTGCTTAAATCATTTTTGCTGCAGACCCTGTAATAAATGACACAATACAGCTCTATTTCATCAACAGGGTCCCCCCAGGATTTTTCCACTCAAATTTAAGACTTTTTAAGACCTTTTTAAGACCACAACCAATGAAATTTAAGACCAACCTCACACCTATTCTGGCATACATTTATGAAATAATGCAAAAAAAATCGGTCAGAATAACTAAGAATAACAGCATAACACAGGGACAAATAACAATCACTTATTTTAATAAACAATACAGTGTGTGTGTGTGCGTGCGCACGCCTGTGTGCAAAAGTATTACAAATGGACTTACTCTGAAATGTTTTAGCAGGTCCACCACCGTAGCATGGCCCATGAACTCAGAGCCAAAATATCTTGAGTGGACGCGGTCACCAACCCAGTAGCGCAGATGAATGTCCAGCTGTTTAGTTTTCGTACTTTTGTTTAGATTTTCGTCAAGCATGACCACAAATCCAGACGCCTTATTGACCTGCTCGGTCAGTTGTTTGGTGATGAAAGGGGCCAGACCAAACTTATATAGGCAGTCTTGTTGCTCCCACATGTGAAAGTAGCCGTGATCTCTGAGTCAGGGAACATGACTTTGAAGAGCTCGCTTATATTTTCATTTGACGTATACGAGTGGTGGTCCGATATTGTCTTTAGTGTCCACGTCACCTCTGCTTTAAGTGTTGGCGTCGAGCCACAAAGAGCTCGTATGTTACCTGGCTGTGTGGGCTCGGTGCTGCTGGCAGCCGAGGTGACTGCTGAGGTTAGCGTCAGGTTTGCCGCACAGAACTGGGATATGGGTGCCCGCCTCCGTGTAGCTGCTGAGCATTCTAAATGTTTAGCACTCTTCATGTGCGACTCCAAGACCTATGTCCCATTGTGCCAAGCTTGAATTTTTTAAAGGCACAGGCTGCACTGAGCCTCCCACTCATTCCCTGGTACAGCCTGAATCCAGTCATATTTTGAGTCACTTAGCCACAATGGATTAAATCTGCACTTGCCCATCCCAAAGCTGCTGCGGGAGCAACAACCTCGGTGGGTCAGCGGCTGACTGTGCACGCTCCAACGTAATGCTGCGTTCTAGAAAACTCGGAAATCAGGATCTTCCAACCTCCTAGTTGAAACAGTGCATTGGAACGCCACCTCATGTTGGAGATCGATAAAGTCGCAGAAAAAAATCATTTTACAACCCAACGTTCCAAGATTTTTTTTTGTTAGTTTACTTAGTATACAGTTATGTTGAGCTGTATCATGCAGATAAGAAAGGGAAAAATTAAGACCTTTGAGAATGAAATTTAAGACTTGTAAACAAAATTTAAGACCTTTTCAAGGCCTTAATTTACGGTTATCAAATTTAAGACTTTTTCAAGTTTTTAAGACCCAATATACTGCTGCGGACAGGGTCAGCAGCAAAACATACTTTAAACACCACAAAAAAAGATAAAGTGGTGAAAATATTCTAAATATAACATACACTTACATACACTCTGTGCTGGTACTCCTCTCTACTTCTCCAAACTGGGTCCTGCTGACCACCATCTACTGTAGGTAATGCACTGACTATGGATAAGTATCTCATACACTTAAAATAATCCTGATTTTAAAACCTGAAAATGTTGATGGGTCAGACATTTTCAGCAGTGAGCAACCAATTGAAAACAATAAAATACAAACAATAAAAAAAGACCTATCAATGCACAGAAGCATATTTAGTGGCATAAACTGTAACTAATAACACACTAGCTCTCTACCTGCATCTCCTTCTGTCCCCTCTTTTCTCCACACACATACACACATGCACACACCTCATCTCTCACCCCCTGACGTTTCCCTTATGGGTCAGATACACAAGATATAGTTTTAGTCTATAGCAGCAAGTCATGTTTACAACAATAAAGTCACTACATAAACTCAATAATATCTCACTGGAAACAAATCTAACATGTCAATAAAATAAATATTCCTCCTGACGTCACAATACTGAGTGAATAAAGTCGCATTATCTCAGCATGAAGACAAACATCAGTATCAGTCATTCATCCTGCTCTCTGTCCCTCCTCTACTGAGGACACTCACTGTCTGCAGGTCGGCTGCCTCAGGTACATGTTCAGATAAAGTGTTAGCCTACATACAGACAGCTTTCATTTTAGTTTGTCTTTAACACTTTGCTGTTTGCCTCGTGAGTGTTGTGCTTGTGTTGACCGCGATCATAAATCATATTAGCGGCGAATGAGAGACTATGGACAGAGCACAGTTTGTGTGTGTGTGTGTGTGTGTGTGTGTGTGTGTGTGTGTGTGTGCTGTGAGGAGGTCAGCCCTGACATGCAGAGAGCGGGAGAGAGGCTGCTTCATGATGATACAAGAAAACTTAACTTTAAAATGTAACGTTAACGCCGATAACGGCGGAGCTTAGTATCACGGTCTTGATTAAATTTGCCTCGCGCTGTTCAATACCGGGTCTCGGTACCAATCCTGCCCGGGCCACTCAGAGGTTGCTTCTGTGCTGCATGTGGCCTGCGAGCCGCTAATAGAATAGGCCGGCTGTATTGAAAGCAGAGTCGCTGCACAACATATGCTCCCACACCCCAAAAAAATAGTTTTCGGCGCACATGTGGATCATTTCTCTCCCCTAACAAATCCTTTTAACAGTATTGTGTAACAGAATTATCTTTGGAGGTAACTGTGTGTAACGTTACAACGCCAACACCATACCAACTTAGCTAACAAGGCAAAACTTTGGTAATTGAACGACTTGAATCAAACTTTCAGTTGAAATACCACAGCACACGGTTACATTTCTTATCTAGTTGCAAAAAAAACCACACTTACCTGTGAAGGCTTAATAGCTGCCAAATATTTCCAAGTCCGAAACTCCTGCTGCACTGTCCAGTGTCCTGTCACAAAATGTCCGACCAACCGCCCCGTCCTCAGACATCAGACCACGTTCAAATGCGGAAACCCCGTAGTCAACGCGTGCAACGTCAGTCTACAGGGTTTACTTCAAGGAAAATAGGACTGCAGTGACTGCAACTCCATACCCTTTTTTATACTGACTTGAAAATATTTATTAGGGCAAAATGGAGAGAAGTCTGCTGGACAGACAAGTTTTTGTCAGTTACAGATGGCAAAGCTTTAATTCTGAGTCAGAATAATTCGAAAACTTTAGTGAGATGAACAATTGCTAGTTATCGTTTTTACAGTGAAGACAGCTGCAAGAAAAACTGGACAAGATGGCCCAACTAGCAGCCAGCATTAGCCGGGAGGCTAACCGAGGCACCACCAGCACTAGCCGGGAGGCTAACCGAGACACCACCAGCATTAGCCGGGAGGCTAACCAAGACACCACCAGCAACTGCGGCCCCCCAGCGACCAAAGGTAAAACCCAGGAACCCTATTTTAAAAAGGCATCGTTCCACAAAACTGTTTCAAACCCTTAATCAAGCTAAAGCAGTTTGGGATCCCAAACACAAACCAAAGGGACTCTTGTGCAGTCACCTAAACATCAGAAGCCTCTGTAACAAATGTGAACAATTGGAGCACATCTTACATGAGTCAAATCTCGACTGTTTAGCAATCTCTGAATCATGGTTAAAAACCCAGTCCCCTGAAGCTCTTGTATCTATGCCAGGTTACAATGTGTTCAGGAAAGACAGGTTGAAAGGTAAAGGAGGAGGGGTACTGCTTTATGTAAAAAACAGTCTTACATGTAGAGAGATTGTTTGGTCAACTGCTTTCAATTTTGATTGTGTCGGTTTTGAAATCACTCTCTCTAAAGAAATGTCCTTCTCCCTGATTTGCATCTATCGGCAACCTACTGCTAAGGTAGATTTCTATGATCAGTTAAAACTCTTGCTAAATTCATGTGATTCAAACAGAGAGAAAATAATTGTAGGTGATTTCAACATAAATTGGGATGATAAACAAAGCAGAAAGAATCTTAAGCAAATTATGGATGCTCACAATTTAACACAACTTGTTGAAAAACCTACTAGAGTGACAAACACCTCACAAACCAGAATTGACCTCTTATTCACAAATAACAGAGACAGAATAAGTAAAATTCATAACATTCTAACCGGTATCTCAGATCATAACTTTATTTTGTTCTCGAGGAAACTAAGGAAAAATCGCTCTCTGAACACTTCCAAAACAACGTCCCCTCCCAACGATTACATCCCCAAACACATGCAACAGCACTTTGGGGATGAAATAAAAAGGACAGTTTGGCAAGTGATCCTCTCCTCTAAAAATACAGAGGAAAACTGCAGGTTGTTTTTAGATAAGATCTCTGAGATAAAATCTGCTTTCTGCAGAAGGGGGCGAAAGAGAGCAAAAAACACAAATCAACTTCCTTGGTTAGACTCAAATTGTAGAGCTATGATGAAGAAAAGAGACTCACTCCTCAAGCAGAGTCTCAAGTCTGGGCTGCTTGTTGACAGACAGAAATTTATCCATGCACGTAACAAGGTAACACAGCTACTAAGAAGGACCAAAGCTATTTTTTTTATGAATGCTATTGAAGGGGCCAAAGGGAATGGCAGGAAAGCCTGGCAATTATCAAATAATAATAAATAGTTAAAGAAAACAAAGAGGCGAGCACTACTCTAGCACTGAAAATTGGCAATATCCTGGTCAATGACTCTGCAGTATTGGCCCAAACTTTTAACCAATATTTCCTAGACAGTGTAAAAGACATAACAAAGCTCTTTGCCCCCTCCACTGTTCTTCCCAGACCAATCATAAATGACCATCCTGTCTTTAAATTAAAGCAAATCACTGAACTTGAGGTGAAGAAGATTATTTCTGCTCTGAAATGTTCCAAGGCCAAGGATATATCTGACTTGGACACCGACTTCATCAAAACATACTCTGATGCACTGATAAAACCGATAACTATCTTAGTAAATCAGTCAATCACCTCAAGGGAAGTACCACCATCCTGGAAGATAGCCACGGTGATGCCCGTTTTTAAATCAGGGGACAAAACATCAGTTGCCAACTATTGTCCAATCAGTATTCTCCCGGTGTTATCTAAAGTGCTTGAAAAATGGGTATCGAAACTACTAATTGAACATCTAGATAAGGGATTTAACCCACTCCACCTGATGCAATTTGGTTTTCGTCCCCACCATTCCACTGAGTCAGCTAACTGTGTGTTTTTAGAAAAGGTAAAATGTATGTTGGATAAAACATCGCATGTGGGTGCTGTGTTCCTAGACCTCAGAAAGGCATTTGACACAGTAGACCACCAAGTCCTCCTGAGAAAACTAACATATTTTAACTTTTCAGCTGAAACAATGGAATGGTTTGAGTCATATCTGTTGAACAGGGAACAGTGTGTCATGGTAAATGGAGTAAAATCCCCCTTTCTTAAAAACACAGTTGGTGTCCCACAAGGATCGATCCTTGGACCCTTGCTATTTTCACTGTACATTAATGATTTGCCTAATGTATGTACTGATTTTAATGCACAAATGTACGCAGACGACGTGGTCATTTTTACTTATGGAAATGACGCAAAAGACATCTCTCTAAGGCTCACGGATGCGCTGCACAACATACAACATTGGCTGAAAAACACCTGCCTGCTGTTAAACACAAAAAAAACAGTGTGCATGATGTTCAGCAAACGCCCTACTGACATCAAAAGGTCCAATGTGTTTCTTGACGGGGAGGAATTAGAGCTGGTCTCCCACTTCACATACCTCGGAGTCGTCTTGGACTCAAACCTGACTTTCAAGAAACACATTAAAAAAGTCAGAAACACAGTAAACTTTAATCTATTAAATTTTAGACAAATTCGGCCCTTCTTAACAGATGATGCAGCTAAAACCTATCTTTTCAGCCTGATTCTCTCTCATATTGACTACTGCTTCACAAACTGGGCGTTTGCAAGCACCTCAACTTTAAAACCCATAGAGCAGATGTATAACAGAGCAGTAAAGATATTTGACCGGAAACCAAACTCCCATCATCACTGTAAGGTCCTGGAAAAGCACAAATTTCTAGACTTTGAAAATTTAAAAGTATTCAAAAATGCCTGTTTCATATACAAATGTTTACACGGACCAGCACCAGCTCCTGTCAAAGAGTTCATCCATAAAAAAAGACTCACAGGACATGGTACTAGGTCAGGCACAAGAGGTGACTGTGAAATTACACACAGAAGAACCACCTTTGGTCAGAATGTTCTATCCATAAAAGGTGGGCAAAGCTGGAATAACCTCCCAGTCATTATCAGAGAGAGCACCACTCTTAGCACTTTCAAGGGGAAGCTGAAAGCATGGTTACTAGAAAATCAAACATGCGACCACCTGTAACCTGTAATGCAATGCAATTGTTGGGTCATCATCAGAGTTTCTTTCTTTTTACGTTACATGTATACAAAAATTACACAATACTTTTGTGTATGATTTTTTCTCATCAGTAGTGTTTGCATAATACATTTATGTATCACATTTAGTGCAATAATTACACGCTTCTGCATGTGCAACTGAGTGTACTGGGCCTCGTGCAATACAAACTGGCACTTTAAACTGATGTGCACTTTAGGGCTTTGTGCAATTTCATCTGGCACCTTAGGGCATTGTGCAATTTCATCTGGCACTCATGCACTTTAGCACTTTACCCAGCACCTATGCACTTTACTCTTCAAAACGAAACTCTTATGGTCTCCCTACCTGTGGGCTAGCTCTCCACCCACAGTCAATCTGTATTGCAATTTATCTGTCTGTCTGTATATTATGGTTTGTGTTTTTCAATGTGTTTTTCACTGTTAGTGCTTGTTTTATTGCTACTGCTCCTTTTTTCTTACTGTGAAATGTTGTACTGTCTTAATTTGTTTTTATGTTAATGGGACTACGGATGGAAATTAGTGTCAAGCTACAATCCGGCATCTTTACATGTTTTAACATGTTCATCAATGTGCACTGTCCCATTCAAATAAACAAATAAATAAATAAAATAAATAGGAGGTTTGTAATGCTGAGTGCTTCAGTGACATCATTGCATTTGATGTGCAAAAGACATGAAATACTTTGCCCAACTATGGGAGGGAAGTCCACCTATGGCTCCTCCAAATCCAGGTTATAGTGAGAGCGTCCAAGAGCTGAAGAAGTTCATCCTCTCCAAAGCTTCACAGTCAGCTGGAATTACTCTCTCACAGTTCAAAAGTAAAATTCAGGACCTGTGGAATGCCCTGATGAATGAAAACTTTATTTTCAGTTTCAAAAACACACTTGAAATTGCAGTGTACAGAAAACTTGAGGAGCGGCAAATGAACTGGACCTGGGCCCTGAGGAGCAACATGTTGACTATTGAGAATGGGCTTCATACTAGAATTGAAAATGGAAAAGTTGACAAGGTTGAGCTCAGTTATCTACATGAGGAAATGAAGATAACCTATGAAAAAATCAAAAAAGCAATGACAACATACTTTGATGATGACAGAGACAAAGAAATATTGGTTCAGTGGCGAAGACGATTTGAAAGCAAAATCAAGGAGTTTCATGACGACCAAGTGAGAGGAGTCAAAAAAAAAACTGGATGAAGTGATTGAGCAGAAAAATGCTTGTAAAAAGCTTGATGATAAGAAGACAAAGTTTGAGAACAAGCTGCTACAAAAGAGCAAAGCGGTCGCTCATCAGTTAAAGGACAAGGCAAAAGATGAAGAGGAACTTAAAAAACAGTTCAATTCTGTTTGGAGTGGCTGGGTCAGTGAACTAACTGCAGGTACAAAACCTATTGAGGATATCAGCTATGAAGAAGATCTGACTATTATCCTTCAGGAGCTTGGTTTTGAATGGTCTCATAACCGAATCTGAAAGCAGTGGCAGCTACAAAAAAAATATCAGAGCTGGGTGATTACACTCATGTGTGTCTCAGCAAGGACCAAGATTTCTGCAACACAGGCCAACAATCCCAAGATGATAAAAGGGAAAACAAAAGCACTGAAGGACAAGGAAGACTTTTAACAATGTGGGCATCATTTAAAAAAATATTCAGACTTAGGAGGTCAACAGAACAGAATGAAGAACATCAAGGAGAACTTCAAGGAGTTCTTACATCAAGGAATCCTTTAGTATGTGAAGAACAGCAACTGATCAGATCCTTCATTGACAGCATTGAAAAACAGTCCCTTGATGCAATCAAGGGCAAACCTGTTGCTACAAGAGGCTACAGTCCAATTTACTTGCAAGAAGTGGCCAACAATGTCAAAGAAAAGGTGAAAGAGTTTGAATCAACGAGGAAATATGCTGTGAAGAAGGAGTTTACTGTTGATCGTTTACTGTATGTGTTTGACAAGGCAGGGAGATGGCTTTCAGAGTCCCATAAGGAATTCAAAATGAACAACGATACAGTCACTTGTGTAGAAAGCAAGAAAATGCAATATTACAACATTTTCAGCAGCTTCTGCAGAGGAAGCTCATCTGCTGTTGTGTTTGGAGAACTGATCTGTGAGAAACTGAAGAGTTCCACTGTTGAAGCCGTCTGTAACAAGACTGCCATTGATCTTGCTGATGAGATGAAGTGCAGTTTCCCAGCATTCAGTGGGAACAGGTTGAACTTGGAGAAACACGCACTGAAGTCACTGGCTGAGAAAGAGGACTTTGGTGGTTTTATCACCTACATCCAACACCCAAGGAACCAAGCAAAGACGTTTATAAGAAAGGAAGTACAGAAATACATCCTCACAGACAACAAATATAAAGCACGGTGCATACTCAAGAAAAATGTTGAAGACATCAATAAGCTTGTGAGTCAAGCTTTATTTGCTGCAACAGAGAAAGTGAAAACCCAGAGAGGAGACTCAGACATGTGGTTAAAGGAATTTTCCAGTTTGCTAAAAGATGAGCTGACATTTGACGCAATTTGTTGTCAAAACTTCAGTGACATTAACAATTTTGACTTTCTTACAGAAAAGATAGAGAAAGGCCTTGTATCAGTTATGAAGGAAGTGGGCAGCCTCTCACTGGATAAGATGGAGGAATTCAGGATGAAGCCTGATCAAATCCTCATTGATCAGCTGTGTAACTGCTGCTGGGCAAAGTGTCCATTCTGTGCAGCTGTTTGTACCAACACGCTAGAAAATCACAGTCCTGACAAACATAGTGTGCCTTTTCATCGGCCCTCTGGGATTAAAGGATGGCATGTTCGAGGCACAGTGGAACTGGACATCAACTTCTGCACACCATTAGTTGCAAGTGATCAACGTTTCTACCCCCATTATGATTCAAAAAAGACTATTCCTTACAAACAGTATCAACATGCTGGGAAGAAGTATGCAACATTGCAAATTACTTCTGATGAGTCTAAGATGATATACTGGAAATGGTTTGTATGTCGATTTCAACAGCAACTGGAAGACCGCTATGACTTAAAATTCCAGGGCAGGGGAGAAATTCCTCCTGAGTGGAGAGGCCACAGTAAACAAGAAGCTATTGAAAGTCTGGATGAAATGTACAATCTGTGACTGAGCCAGAAACAACCAAACTCTACTCAGAGTAGCAGAAGGCCAAAGTGTCTTTAACTATTCAACAGAATTAGGAGCTTTTAATTTGATTAAAGGGCCAGTGTGTAATATTTGGCATGGTTTATTGTCAAATCTGAATCTGAGTGTATAATCGCTATAAAAGAAAATTCGTTTGGTTTTTGTAGCCTTATAATTATGCTTTTATTTATATATATAGCAAGGGCCTTGCTTTAGAGAGGTCGCCATCTTGCGCCGCCATGTATGTACGGCAGACCGAGCGGACAATCCAGCCAGCCAGAGAACGCGTTTCGCGTGTATAAATAAACCAACGAAGACAGCGGAAGGAAGGAAGAAGGAGGAGGAAACAGCAGAGTGTTAGTAGTTCCTCGACAGAGAGTAGTGAAAAGTTGTTTTAGTTATAAAGTTTGTGAATGGACCACACTTACCACGCAACAGGAGAGAATGAACCCGAACCGTCATCAGCGAGGAAAAGAAGACGCAACTTCACTCCTTGTGATGCACTCTCTGCTGTGCTTTTCCTCCTGATGATATATCTCCCCAACGATGGCAGCAGTAGCACCGAATCCCATTCTGTGCAGCAAAATGGGAGCGGAGGATTCAGCCTCTCTTCTGGCCCGCTCAGCATCCAACACATGGAGTTACTCATCTGTATGCTCCGCCTCAAACAGGTATGGCTCTGGGTCTGTGTCCGCTACAAGAAACTCTTCAAAATCGCGTTCAAAGTCGTCCATTGCAGCTACTATAGTCCGGAGATATTGCTAGTCTAAATAAACAGCTGAGCTCTGTTTACCGGCTATGCTGTCAGTCAGTGTGCGGGCTGGAGATTGGTGGAGCAGAGAGGGGAGGGGGTACCCGCTAGGTATTGTAAACGAGTATGTGTGTATGAAGTGTGTGTGTTACGAGTCAGAGTTTGGGACGGAGTCTTTTACCCCCTGGAGTGTTACCGGAGTTTTTGGAGTGCTCAAATGAATGGGCCTTTTTCCCGAACGCTACTCTGGTCTCCTGCTTGTGAGGGATTCATTACAATATCGTAACATGGTTTAGATTTCTAAATAAACATTCACCTCGTCGCTAGATAGACCTACTCCTGAAAAACTCGTGTCTGCGCAAGGCTTTTTGTCCCTACGAGGCCACCGTCATTTACCCGATGGGAGGGGTGAGAGAGTGAGCCCTGCAATCTAGAATTTGACCACTGATGTCACTGTTTTCAACCCTTTTTACACACTGGCCCTTTAAAGGAGTGCAACAATAGCAATAATGACAATGGAGTCTTTTCCAAAATGATTGAAACAGCACCTGTTCATAATCTGATCAATATGTATGTTAATGCTTTTTAATGTATAACAGTAGAAAGGATTCCTGAAAATATCTTTAAGCAAATGAGAACACAATGTATGTTTAATTACAATTAAATGATGATTGTAAAAAGTTCAGAATTAGTCATAGGTTTTTTTTTTCCATCAAAAATGTTTTTTCTTATTTTTTTTCATGATGATTAAGATGCATTTAACATGTACTTATTTTAAGGAAAAATATTCAAGTAAATGAAAGAGTTTTTATAGTTGTCATATATTGTGGACATAATGTCATTACCTTAAAATCAGAAATGTAAGTTATGATTTGACTTTTGTTTTTACTACTTTTTACTTTTACATGAAAATCTCATCAAACAGACATGACATGAAACTGATCTAATTGCATGCGTTTCTAAAAAAGCAAAAAAAAAATGATCAGGGCGTAAATGTGCTATTCATTCAAAGATGTGTATGTTTCTATCATTACAAGACGCATGACATTTTCTTCTGACAGTTGTTCAATGTTTAAAGAGCAAACAAAGGTGTAGGCTGTTGAGCTGAGACATTTATAATTCCAATCTCATTAAAAGGCATCATAGCAGGTGACACAAGGTTTTTTAGTTTTGATAAAAGTTGTTAATAAAAATCTCTGTGATTGCATTTTTTTAAACATTTTTTGAGGGATTTAAAAGAATTGTGAGAATTGTAACAACTGATATGTAGGATGAGTCCTAAGATGGATGTTCTGCTTGAACTAATGAAGTGCTGTTGATTATGGAAAAGGCATGAAACTTGTATTTAAGACTTGTTGAAACGGAAAAAAGGGAAACAGTTTTTAGAAGTTGACATATTGTGCAAAAAAAACCCCAACTATTTTTACATTATTTTGTTTACCTTTCTCTATCTGTTGCCCATCTGAAAATATTTTTTACACAAATATTTTCATCTTCATATATTTTTAATTTTGTATTTTTCCTTAAAGTCATATGTTTGTTTGTTTTTTAAAGAATATGATAAATGATGCTTTGTACTTTTTCAAGTATTTGGAGTATACAATTCTACACTTTTGATTTTCTTTCTTTTTTTGTTGTTATTTTTGTTTATTTTTTATATTTACTTTTGTTGTTTGTTTAATGTGGCTCCTGTCATTGATATATTGATATCCATAATTACTAATAGAAATATCAACCTTTGTGAAAACAAAATTGGAA
The DNA here is from genome assembly GCF_041903045.1 of Epinephelus lanceolatus. Lineage (NCBI taxonomy): Eukaryota > Metazoa > Chordata > Actinopteri > Perciformes > Serranidae > Epinephelus > Epinephelus lanceolatus. Next base: position 35,828,302 of record NC_135751.1, read on the forward strand.
TGGAATGTTTTTTTTCTGTAATAAATAGACCATTCACACAATTATTTGAGTTCAAGCCTCTTTTGTTAATATCTGGTCTGTTGAACCTGGTCTTTTCAAAAAGCTAATTAATAATTAGCTTCATGATGGCCAGATTAATTTTGACACAGTTTTAAAATATGTCTTGGACCTGCCACATATTAACTTAAGTACATTCCATTTTAATAACCCCAAATGGTATCAAAGTTGTCAAATACTTTTAGAATTAGTTTTGATTTTCGACATTTTAATCTCATCTTTATCAAAGAATGAACATTTTAGTGTAGCTTAAGTCAATAAAAACACTTGACATTTTAGTAATCAAAAGATTTGTTGGCAGAATTGTTTTACATCTAACTGTAGTTTTAGTAAAGACCAAGAGTGAGCATTTTAATCAAACTTCACAAAACTGCTTTCAAATATAATTTCAAATATAATTTCATTTTAGAAGACTATGTGCTTAAGGATACAGCTTTGCAGAGACGGTGTCTGGTCTGATGCTATTAAACTATGATTTGTATATTTATCGTTGAACAAACATGACTCAGCAAATGAGGCCCTAGGATGACTTGGCAACAGACTCCACTTATTCTAAAAATAAACAACAATGACCAGATCTATCATTTTCAGGCCTTCGTGATAATATTGTGCCTGATCGTGTTACAAAAAGTTCTGTTCATAAGTGTTATCATAGTCTGTGCACTACCTATCATAACTTCTTAAAGAATATATTTATAATGTTTTTGCACATAACACAAAGCTAAAAAGGCAGCCAGCTACTGTCCAGAATATGGAGCAACAATGTTGATAATACCTGACTTCAAATGTGTGTATATTTAATATTGTTCATGCTTCAGTACGGATATACATCACTAACACTCCACAGTAAACAAACTTTTCTTAAAAAAGAGATCTTCCAGTTTAGTGGGGCTACTGAGTTTTAGGTTTTTCTTAACCTCCATATGCATTTTTGTCACAATTTTCTCACAAGTTTTTTAAGATTATCTGTACAGCATACATACCCCTCTGTCCATAGATCCTTCATGTGTATATTGAAACTGTTTTCTGTATTAGTGTATGTGCCCCAGCTGCAGTGGTCATTTTTAATAGCCTATTGTATACTGAACATCTGCCAAAAACCTGCAGAACCTCAGCTAACATGGATGTCACCCAATTTTGCAACACCTATTTAAAAAAAGAGGAAATCTAAAACAAAAGAAGAGGAAGAACTTCAACTTTTTAAATGTCGAATCGCTCAATCTGAACATCTATTGTAAAAAAGAACAAAACATCTAAATGTACTGCAACAGGTTTAGAAAGGTTGAATATGTTATTTGATTATTCTCCAATTCTCTCTTTGTAAAGTAAATGTAAAGATCAGCAAATGGTGTTGTGGTCAAAACTTGATATAAATCAACAAAATCACATTATTCTAAGTAAACAAACGTACTGTGAGCAAAATCAAAAACAAAGCGAAAACAGCTTGGTGTATTACTGTAAAATAAAGAGGAACAACACCTAGATAGATAATTCCAATATGTTATTTCCATGGCCTAAGACAGTTCAATCTTTATTTGTGATCATGAGCGACTCTCTTAAAACCAGAAACCAGAGAAGTTAGTCTCAAACCTGTGATGTCATCAGTATAAAGTCTAGAGCTGCTCCATACACAATAAATATGAGCCTGATTTTGTGGACACACAGAATGTTTGTTTTCATTTTTATATCCAAATGAGCTTTACTCTATAGTAGCGTCCTCAGTTCTGAAACAGAAAATGTACCCATGCACTCAGAACATTCCCCTGGGTGCTTCTAGTGTCATATCATCTTTCCTTATGCATTGTCTATGGAGCAGCTCCAGACTTTAAACACTATGACATCATGAATTTGAGTTTTAGCATTGTAGTATTTGAATTTGTAAGAGAGTTGTTCTTGTAGTTAAATCTTTTGGACTGTTTCAGATCTTATGAATGACATGTATGAATTTTGTAAATGGGTATAGTTCCTCTTTAAAGGGAATATGCAGGTTATTGTTCAAATAACTATAAGAGAGAAAAAGAAATAATAATACAGCAGGTTTAAACAAACACACAAAAAGAGAGAGAAAGAAATCATTGGTTGGTGTGGTTTACTAAGGGAGGGATCAAGTATGTCTTTTTTTTTTAAAATAAAATTATGAAGTTGTTGCATTCAGTTTGTTTAATCTGGCTATATTTACATGCTGTGTCAATACTGCCTTTACTGTAAACACTGTGTGTGGTCTGGCTGCTTAAATGAAACATAAATTGAACTGAATAAAAATCTTGCTGACATCATATAATTGATTTGAATCATTCAGAAAATGAGCTTTGAAGATTTGCTTGATGCAAATGATCTGACTATATCAACTCAGCATGTGTACGGATCAACTCACCGGAAGAAAATGCACAGATGGTCAAATTAAGTACCATTATGCATTATGGCTGAAGATTTTTATCAATCAAATAAAGAACTTTAAAAATTCTACAACATAATTTGGATGACAACGTTGGTAAGAATTAACCTTTATTCAGCCCAGTACAAAATCTGCCTCAAAGGTATTGAAGGTTTTTTCTCTGAAGGGTACTTAGGTGGAAAGCGTTCAGAGGGACAGGGAAAAAGAAGCATTGAAGAAGAAAATAAAAGCCTACAAAAATATGTGTGGATTGTTTCCAAATAAACTTGTTTGTGGTTTACTGCATGACTGTTGATAGCCAATCACAGGCTGACACTGTGTTATTCACTCAGCAGAGTGTCTACTGGACAATAAAAAAAGGTCTTGATGAAATGTGGTTGTTGTGTCACTTTTTACGCAGTGAGCCCTGTGGTGAGCATGTTGACCAATGAAAGGCTCTTTTAGTATAATAAGCTGTCATTCTCTCAGATAGTATGTAACCATCTCAATTCAAACAATGTTCAGACTGTGAAGGCCTTTGAGTATACTAAAAGGTTGTAGACTCAGCAGGTTTGAAACGTTTAAGAACTGACTCTTTGACCACTTGGGGACAGCAGATATCAGACTGTGTGAAAACTCACATATTATAAAGTTCAGATGGTACACTGATATATAAGAGGAGCTTTAAGAGTGACAAAAGAAAATGGAGAAAGTACAAAATGTGTTTTGCTTTTAGTTAAACATCACTACCACAGCTTTTAACATCTTTTTCACAAAACCAGCTACAGAAAATGGTTTCATAACTTGCATTAACGGTTCTACAGCTTTGCACATAATTAGTAAAAGAGTATGCATTTAAATTCCCCTCATAACAGGTAAGGCCCATTACAAATGCCATGAGAGACAGTGGTACATAATGAACAGTTCACACTTTAAATTATGGGGTTGTAGAAAGCTTTGGAAATGACTTGTAAACATATGCAGATCATTTGTAACAGGTATGGCAGATCTACCAATGATGTGTCACACATTTACATGTGATGAATTGTTTAAACTCTATAAATGAATCAGCCGTACTTTCACTCATCATTTAGAACAGATGAGGAACACTCATGAAATAGTTATGATTGCAAATTGCCCATTTTTAGTCTGCACTGCAGTGCTTGCAATTGCCTCTGTAGGCTTTGGGAGGCTGTTTTGGACTAATAAATTCTTGTATGTGTTAAATATCAGTGGATCTCCTGTAACATACTTGCCGGTTTTATAAGCAAGCAAGGGGGAAAATCAATCAATCAATTTTATTTATAAAGCCCAATATCACAAATAACAATTTGCCTCAGATGGCTTTACAGCATACGACATCCCTCTGTCCTTTGGACCCTCACAGCGGATAAGGAAAAAAGGAAAAAGAGCTCTATTATTTTCACTTTTAATTTTGTTGTTGCTAATTTAAAACATTAATGCAGAATATCAAGAGATAGAGCTGTCCTCTGTAAACAAAGAAAGAAAGAATCATTCTTTATAAAATCAAAATCAAATCATTATAGAGTCTAGTACGGAGCAGGGATGATTCTAGGATCAGAGGTTTAGGGGTGCTGAGCACCCAGAGAGCTGCCCGGCCAAGCAAGATAAATTTCACTGTTTTGTACATTTTAACACAATTTCATTCCCACATTTGTGAAAGAAAAGCACAACACTTTTTGGGAAAGTCTGTGACTAAACCATCAAATCTGATAAAGGTTATTTAAATGCTGAGCCACAGCAAAAGAGGAATGGATTGGAATCATCAAAGAAACATATCGTAACCCTAATTTCTGGGGGAAGACAACTCATTTTGATACAGCAGCTCCTCAACATACACATAAACAGTATGTATGTTTCTGGAGTAAACCAGCCCCCTATAGTGAGTACCAAAAATACCAAAAATGGACCTTGGACTTATTTTTTGGACTTTTATTTGAAATGCAATGCACAACATGTAACATTAACACATTAACAGTAATTGACTTTTTCCAATGTTTGTCTCTGCCTTTTTCCTTCTTGTCTGTATTATATAATACAAATACATAAATAACAATACACTTCAAAAAAAAATAAAAGTGCTTGAAATCTAAAAAATAATAATAATAAAATAATAAAAGAGAGGCAACCCTGCCTGTGGTACCATGTATATATATACATACACACACACACACACACACACACACACACACACACAGGAGTTATAATGTTAATGGGCATCCAGTCAGTTAGCTAGTCAGTAGCACCTTGGCTTTAATATTAACACATGTACATGACACAACAGCCAGCTTCTCTCATTCCAATTCAAACAGAGGACAGTGGTACTGACCACCTGTAACGTTTCCTAGCTAGAAAAAACGTCAGCTAACTCCGACCTAACAACATAAACAGTGACCTACGATTAAATGCAGCAAAAATGAGGACTGGTAATGATGATAACGTGTTGTATTGAATGGTAGAAGTTAAGAAATGTGCCACTTATCCTACTTACACCACTACTGCATATCAGCCACTCTGAAAGGCAGCGCATTGCTCTGTGCAGATAGAGCGCTCAGAGCCCGAGTCGGGAAAGGTGGGAGGGATGGGGTGGATCAAACCATTTTTGAGGCAAGGGGGGGTGCTGCTGTATTTTTGTTGTTAAAATATTACGTTTCAACCAAGTACTGTATGGTTTTGACACTTTTCTAGCTTGTTAAAAAAGGACATACAGTAAAAAAAATTTTTTAGGGGTGCTGGGATTCAATTTAGGGGTGCTTCAGCACCCCCAAAAATGGGCTAGAAACACCTATGCTACTCAACATAAAGTATTCCTACATAAGCATACATATATAATACCATTGTCTGTCATTGGCATTACATGATTTGTGAGAGCTTTTCTTTGCCCCTCCACTCCTTTAAATCTCCCAGACAGCTATGACAACAGCAGGAGGAGGAGAGTCTGAAATCCAATCTGCAGCAGCAACGCAAATAACAGAAATATTTGGGGAAAGGTTCAGAGGCCCTGAATCATCACCCTGACACTACTTAGTACTGCACCATCGGAGCACTTGGTTATTTAACAGTAAGGTCACTCCAAAAAGGACAAATTGATCCAGTCGCAAGCTTTTGGTTTTAATTAAAAACTACCATCAGGAGCAGTTTGAATTAAAACTGAAAGCTTGAGACTGAATCAATGCCTCTGTTTTTTTTTCGGACTAACCTCTTCTTATATGTGTTATGGATCAGTGTTTACTCAATGCTTTCTAAATATGGACTATTGTAGTAGCTGTAGCTACCAGAGTTACACTACAGCAGTATGTACTTGGCAGTGTTTGAGTAGTGTGACCTTTTAGCCTCGTCCTTGTTTTCCTCTAAGTCACAAGGTTTCTGGGAAGTAGAGCTCTCTTACTTTCACTTTCAGTTGATATTACTGATTTAGCTGTCTTACTTTCCCTTTCTCGTTTGTCATCACTGATTTACGAGTACACATGCAGAGTTTCTCAGCTGCTTAAACCTATCACACCATATCAGATTTATTAAGAGCGGGGGGAGGGGTTTGTGAGGGGCAGAGGTGAAGTGTGGAGACAGTGGTAATGATGGTGCTGGTGGGGTGAAGAGTGATGGCTAAAGATAAGGACTGATGTGATGTGGGGCAAGACCTCTGATGAGTTCAGTGGAAGGACCCATAGGTGCTGGTTGTGATGAAACCTGGAGGTGAAAGGGGTGGAGGAGGGTTTCGTCGATCTGACAAGGAAACGACAGCTGACAGCAGCAGAGAAATAAACAGTTTTAAAGTTTGACAGCAACTCACAGAGGTTGTGGCAAAATCTGATTGGTTCAAGTGAACGAGTGAACGCCCTCAGTTAACTTATTGATTTGGAAGCAGGAAAGGGAAGATTGAGAAAGAATGTAAATAAATAGAGGAAGCATGAAATTAGGACTTCCGCTGCTAAGCTTTCTTTCAGTACTGCAGGATTTTCTCATTCATGTCTTTGCTGCTCTGACTTGAGCTCACTCTCATACTCAGACATATTTGTCTTTCTGTACTTGCCAGGGTCAGTGTTGGGCAATTACTTTCAAAATGTAATGCATTACATATTACAAGTTGCCTTCATTTGAAAGTAATAAGTTAGTGACTTGATATCATGAAGGCCTATCTCCTTTTCTTGGACTAACCTCTTCTTAGATGTGTTAAATATTAGTGGATCTCCTCGTAGATACTTAATGCTTTGTAAATAAACATAAACTCTTGTAGCTGCTGTTGCTTTGCAAGTAACAAATGTTCAGTGTTGACAGCAGTATGTACTTGGCAGTGTTTGAGTATCATGACCTTTTAGCCTCATCATTATTTTCCTCTAGATCATGAGATTTCTGGGAAAAAGAGCTCTCTTCCTTTCACTTTTAGTTCTGTTATTACTGATTTAGCTGTCGTCCCTTCACTTTCCCTTTTGTCATCACTGATTTACAAGTAATGTGCCTGCAGAGCTTCTCATCTCCTTAAACCTGTCACATCACATCAGATTTGTTAAGAGCAGGTGGGAGGGGTTTGTGAGGGGCAGACCTAAAAAGCTCCAGGCGTCTGATCTCTCCATGTGGGGTGGGGACAAAAAGGATTTCTGACAAGACAGCCATATGTACTCAGACCAGGCAGAGCTAAAGAGACGCAGGACAAGTGGTGAGTTTTAATTTTACTTGAACTTCACTTTGATGTTGTGAATTGTCTCTATAAGTTTTTCCTGCTCTGACTTGAGGGGCAGACAATTTTTCTTTTGACACACACACACACACACCTTTCTTTGTATGCTTATGAGGACCCTCATTGACCTAGTGCATTCTCTAGCACCTAACCCTAACCATTACCACTATGGGCCATTTTAAACATTTTCCATGTTTGCACAACATGAAATTACATAAAAACACAAATTTATACAATCTTCTCTTGTATTTTATGCAACAACAAAAAACCAAATGTACTGTGCATGTTTCAAATGGAAGCATGATTTTGCTTGGTTCATCCTGAATAACACAGTAAAATTGCAATGTCTGCAACATTTCACCTGCGGTAAAATCATGAGGATGTTCCCCAAATTGTATCATGTGTAAGATGTAGTGCTTTTGTTTATCTTATCATATAATTTGCGTTATCAGCTTGAGAGGTAATGTGTTTTTGCAGTGATCATTCATTGCTGTATTTGTGTGAATAGCTTTGTCATACAGCTTGACTCCGAAAAGACGAAGAGCAGATAAGATGGAGGAAGACAACGATGATAACACAACAGCTGGAGGAGGAGAGCTTGAAATCAAGTCTGTACCATCTGCAGCCAATGAGAAAGGTAATATATTTACACAAGAAATGATTCTATTATAACATTACATTTATATGTCAGTTGAGGTTCAAACACTTAAGAATTTTTAAAGGGACAGGTCCCCCCCTATTATGAACACATATTGTTGTTCTTATCTGTAGTGCTATAAATCAAAATAGTTGTGGTGTGAGTTGCAGAGATATCAGCTGTAGAGATGTCTACCTTCTCTCCAACATAATGGAACTCGATGGCAAACTCAACAGCAATGTCTCTTTCCAGCAGCCAGGACCTGGTCTGCAAACTGAATCACTGTGCAGAGGGAAGCGTGCATCTACTGCTAGCTCACTCAGCTCCACTGAGCTAGCTAATGTAACAGCTCAGCTGCCAATAATGTTAACATCTCGCACTGTCATCAGCGCGAGCCTCTTTCACTTCCATCTGTGCAGTGATACTGTTGGCGGGTGGAGTTTGGGCAAAAGAAAATAGTTCCTACATGAAACTATGGATTATCTTGACTACCTGGGTCATGATTTCTGGAAAAGGTATTGCTGTTTTTCTTTTTTTTTTCACTCAAGCTAAGTGCCATCTTGTTCCATTGTATTGGAGAGAGGACAGACAACTCAACAGCCAATATCACCAACACTCAGTAACTCACACCAAAACAATCTAGATTGATAAATAGCACTATAGGCAGTGTTGGGATGGATACTTTTGAAATGTATTAGGTGTCAAATTTCTCATTACCCTGTTTAAAATGTAATAAGTAATGTAGCTATTTTTATAATTGCTTCATTAAAGTAATGTAACTTACAAAATTTGTTAACTTTTCTAAGAAATGTTTTAAAGTTAGTAAAATCAAGTGCAAAGTTGCACTGAAATTTGTCCCAACATCTTTGCTGACCGTTGTCGCCCAGACATAGGCCAAAAGAAGGCATTCCTACACAGCAAAAAGATGAAAAGCAACAGAATTAATAATATTAGCTTTCTACTAATAATATATAAAGACACTATTAGATGTAAGTAGTTACTGTACTCTGCAACAATAATTATAGGTCCAAAACCAAACAATTTTTTATGCTGATTCCATGCATTCTGCTTTTTCCTTCATGCCCCTGCAGTCTATGAGACGGATGAGGGTGCAGCCAAAGCCCAGGTACATTTACAACTGCATTTATTTATTTTTAACATTACCCTTTTTTCTGAAGTTGTGTCACAGTTTTGGCATTAAGTTGTGAATTTCTTTATACAATTCGAAATCGATGGTAAAACACACATCCACAATCATGACCCTCCAGGTCTGATATTAAATGACTAAGCTGAGAACCCTTTTAGAGTGTTTTTTCCCTTTTCACTTTAACACAATCTGACTTGCATTTGCTAGTGTATATTATTTTGATTCACTCTTAATTTATATGTTATAGTACTATTGTAACACTGTATTTTATTCATATTAGACTTTCATATTTATCTTGATTCTGTTTTCTTGATTTTGGGTTCCCAGTTAAAAAGAAAACATCATAATCTCAGTGATTCTAACTTGGAGAAGTAATTGTTGAATAAAATCACATATTTTCTCAGTGTGATCCAGTGAATGAACCTGGTGAAGCTCAACACTCAGAGAAGAATGATGAAAGCACAGGAAGACAGTCTGAAATCGAGTCTGTTCAATTTGCAACCGATGAGAAAGGTAATATTTTAAACAGGCATTGATTGTGCTGTTCATTCATTAACGTTGTAGATTTTATTTCAGGTGAATTCAGAACACGATGACAAATTGTTAAAATCCAATTGTGTAAATGTAAAAATTAGTTTATAACCTTGATTGCTCATCGCATCTCTGTCAACACTGTAAAACTTTGACAATGCTGGTTCAGTGATAACTGCATTGTTGTATAATGATGTTATTCTCTGTTTATCTTTGTTTCAGTGATACCTGAACTCACACTGGTGTTAATTGGTGATACAAATACCATTGAGATTGGATCAAAAAACATCTTACTTGACCATGACGAGCAAACAAATGTGGAAGAGTTTTCAACCAAACTGTATGATCTGTGTGGTCGGCACATTTCTGTCATTAACATGCTTGGCCAACCAGACATTGACAAATTCCCATTAAATCAGGGAATTCACGCCTTTCTCTTAATGTTATCAAATGGTCTGCATACAAGCCATTACAGTTCAGGAGTGCAGTGGTTAGAAAAGGCTTTTGGGAAACGATCACTTGCTTATTTAATCACAGTTGTGACTCACGAGTCAGACGAAAAATGTGAACGTGCATTGAAAGATCTGAAAGCCAACAGCAGTTTTGTTGAAAAAAGATACCACACATGTACAAGAAGTATGACAGATGTAAAAGAGATAATAGCTCTGCTGGAAAAAATAGACATCATGGTCTCTGAAAATGAGTACCACTGCTACAGTGGTCTGTGTGATGAAGATAAAGACCAGAACGAACCCCTGGACCACAAATCCCAAACAAAAGGAAGGATCAACACCTCTGTGTTTCAGCAAAATCAAATAGGTGAGATTTTAATGTTGGCATTCAGTGCTTCATAAAGTGGACAAACGTTGAAGCAGTTAGAATCAGTATTTTGCAACAACAATGTAATGTCAACGTAAAAACAATTTTGCAGTGTAAACAGGGGTTTCTCGTAGTGGTGAACCTACAAAGAATTATCACGGTTAGAGGAATTATTTACGGAGCTTTATGGTGAGTTTCAGGTCATAGTTTAGCTGTCTGGTCTGTAAATTTACGGTTTTGTTCTGGTTTCCCTGCTTGTTCAGCAAAAGGGTTCTAAGAACCCACTGTATACCACCTATTCATCACCAAACAGCAGACAGACATATTTAGTGACTAGCTGGTACACTTCATGGAGCATTTAGCAGTTGTAGAGTCAAATATTTGCCCCTGGAGCTGGCAGAGACCAAAATATAGCTATATAAGTCAGTATTGTGTTCACAACTTGTTTCCACTGCCCCCAAGTGGCCAAATAAATCAATTATTGCAGGTCTAAATAACTGATAAGTCAAAGCTGTAGCTGTAGCCTTTAACTTAGTCAAAAGTGTATCCTCAAAAACTTACAATCAGCCAGTAAGTGGTGGAAAGTTTATTTGCTCAATTTCTGTTCTTGAGTCAAATTTTGAGGTACTTGTACTCTACTTGAGTATTTTAATCTGATGAAGTTAGAGAAGTCAACAGTAAAAGCAGCAGTAACATGAGTGAGCAGTCCACGGAGAAGAGTGACGTAGTAATGAACTTTTGTCTGGAACGGTTACCTGGAATGGTAAACTCACCAAAGCTCTTTCTTTTTTGTTGAATGTGCAATCTGCTTGTTGTCTCTTTATGCTGCTACAGACGAGGAGGAGACTGCAGCTAACACGGAGATAAAGGTGAGATCTTTGAACCTTAGTGGTTATTGAGAAATACAAGCACATCTTTGTTAAATGCTACCTGTAGTTTCTGAAATTATGTCAACTTTTCAGCACTAACACCTGAACCTTTAGCTGAAGATCAGAGCTTTTTGCCTTTTTAGTGAGTTTGATCCAATTAAGCTCCTGGTTTGAAAATGGATAAGTTGAAAACACACAAAAATACAAAGCTCTTGCTAAGCTAAAGGTTTTCTAATCACCTGCTTTCTTAGTGTGATCCAGTGAGTGGTGCTAAACACTCAGACAAGGACGATGACAGCACAAGAGTGGGAGGAGACTCTGAAATCACTCCTGTAATACCATCTACAAACAACGAGAAAGGTGCATTTTAAAGAAAACTTTCATTGTATGGCAACGTAGATTTCAACTGTAAAATGATATTTCAATTTTATTGGTTTAAATAAAGTAGGGAACTTATTAATTTGTAATATGTACCCTTCAACAGGAGAGACTGATGAAGTTAAAGAGCTCAACCATGAAAGCAGCAGTAACATGACTGAGCGTTCTATGGAGGAGAGTGATGCTGTGAAGGACACAAGTCCATCATCTCAGACTGTTTCAGCAGAGACCAAAGAAGGTAAGACTTACTGAATTTTCTTTCTTTTATTTCAGTTTTGCAAAATCTGTTTCATTATGATTAAAATAAAACATATGCATATTTAGTGTAGAGGAGATACATCATGTTAAACAATACACTTTTTAAATATTCAAACAACCTTTGCAAATAAATCTTATTAACCTGGAATGGTCAAAGGACCGAAACAATTTCTTTTATGTTTGATCATGCAATCTGCTTGTTGTTTCATTATCTTGCAGTGGTGGAGCAGGAGGAGAGTACAACTAAAACAGAGATGAAGGTGAGATTCTTTGGCCCTCAGTTGTCATGGTCATGCAGAAGAATTTCTTATTTCAATGCTAACTATTTTTTTTTCTTAAGGTAAGTCAGAGTTCAGCACTAACACCTGAACCTTCAGTGTAAGATTAGAGCTTTTGGCCTTTTTAGTTCAGACTTGGAACAGAGTTTAATTCCATGTACTCATACCACTCTGCCTCCTAAATCCAATCCTTTTCCTCTGTGTTTGGTCAATTGATTGGCTTATATTAGGTGCAAATAGGCTGACCAGACGTCCCAAAAAATTCAGAACAGTCCCGAAATCCAAGCAGTTGTCCTGAATCCCAAATCTGCCCTAATTGTCATAAAAATGACACTAGAGCAGAGTCTGGAGTAGTTATTGCCTGATAAAACATTAAAACCTGATCATGGTGGTTGAGTCGTCATGCAGCTCCCACCGGCTGCACATTGGCTGCAGCAGTTCCTACATGAATTATGGGTGTTGTAGTTTTTAAATTGTATACAGCAGTGGCGATGAAGTAGATGAAGAGAGCGCAAGCTGCAGCCGCGAGGACAGGGAAAGCGCAGGCAGCCACTTGAAGGAGTGATTTGCACGTTGCAGTGCAGCCTCTTGTTCTGACTGTTCAAAACTGTTCTACAAACTTTTATTTTTTTATTGAGTTTAAAGGACAAGTGCACTCACATTGATCACTTCCATAAAATAAAATGAGAAATTGGAAAAGGAAAAGATTGAAAAAATTGTTAAAATTAAATTTGGGAACTGATCACAGATGTATTGTCTCTGTGCTTTTGCATCTTTTGTTGCTTTAATTTGCAGCTATGCTTTTAATGAAGCTGACATGTCATAACAGTCAAGCACCCCCCCGGTCCCGAATTACACCCATTCTCATGTGGTCCTCCGAACATTGTCTCTATAACTGTCCTGCCATCGAGGCTGGTGGATAAGGTAGATCGTGCCTTTGCAAAGCTCTGAAATAGCCTTCCACTCTCAATCAAATGCTCCCTCTCCATTGACACTTTTAAGACAAATCTGAAAACATACATGTTGTCAATGGCCTTTGGTTGTCTGTCATGATTTTAATATTCTATAATCTTTCACATTTGTAATTGTTCTTACCAGTTTTATTCTGTTGCATCTTTGTGTGCATTTTATATTGCTATGTATTTGTGTGTCATTCTTTTATTTTGTACAGCACTTTGGTCAACTGTAGTTGTTTATAAATGTGCTATATAAATAAACTTGATTTGATTTTTGATTTGATTTGAACCTCCTGGTTGGACACTTGGATGAATTGGTAACACTTTTGCAGAGAAGTTTAATATCTACTCACTAAAACACAAACATGTTTGCATCTAGTTGTGTATATTATCTACCCTTACTTTTTTTTGGTTTTGTTGTACTCTGAATTGGACTACCACAGTGTGTGGTTGACCTTCACATTCTTCATCTCAATGGTTCATGACCAGGTAAGCCAAAGGTTTTCTAAAATCACCTATTTTCTTAGTGTGATCCACTGAGTGGTGCTAAACAATCAGACAAGGACGATGACAGCACAAGAGTGGGAGGAGAATCTGAAATCACTCCTGTAATACCATCTACAAACAACGAGAAAGGTGCATTTTAATGAAAACTTTCATTGTATGGCAACATAGATTTCAACTGTAAAATGATATTTCAATTTTATTGGTATAAATAACATAGGGAAATTATTAATTTGTAATATTTTTTGGCTTCGACCCTTCAACAGGAGAGACTGATGAAGTTAAAGAGGTCAACAGTGAAAGCAGCAGTAACATGACTGAGCGGTCTATGAAGGAGAGTGATGCAGTGAAGGACACAAGTCCATCATCTCAGACTGTTTCAGCAGAGACCAAAGAAGGTAGGACTTACTGAATGTTCTTTCTTTTCTTATTTCATTTTTGCAAAATCTGCTTAATTATGATCAAATAACAATATGTATATTTGGTGTAGAGGACATACATCATTTTAAGAGTGCACTTTTCAAAGATGCAAACAAACTTTGCAAATAAATCTTATTATCTGGAATGGTCAAATGACCGAAACAATTTCTTTTGTTTGATCATACAATCTGCTTTTTGTCATATTACTCTGCAGTAGCGGAGCAGGAGGAGAGTACAGCTAAAACAGAGGTAAAGGTGAGATTTTTTTTGGTCCTCAGTAGTAATTGCTATAAACCAGTGTTACTCTTTTAATACTACCTAGGTTAAGTTTAAGCTGGAGACCTTTTACGTTTCGATAAGAGTTTGAATCCATGAACCTCCTGTTTGGACACATAGATGAGTTGAAATGCTTGCAGAAAAGTTTACTTTCTTCTCACTAAAATATAAACCTGCTTGAGTTTAGCTGTGCTTGTTCTTATTTTCAGTGGTTTTCATTCGGTTAACTGATGTTTAATAAAATCACTTGTTTCCTCAGTGTGATCCAATGAAAGAACTTGGTGATGATAAACACTCAAAGAATCATGACCACGCATCAGTAGGAGAATGTGAACTCAAGCCTGTACGATCGGCAAACAGTGAGAAAGGTGACATTTTCATGAATTCTATCATGACATGCAAAGGTCAGAAATACAGCTCATTAAGTTTTAATATTCAATACAGATTAAAATTAGCATTTTATTTATATATATATATATATATATATATATATATATATATATGTGTGTGTGTGTGTGTGTGTGTGTGTGTGTGTATGCGATATGTGTGTGTGTGTGTGTGTGTGTGTGTGTGTGTGTGCGCGCATCGGTATAAAAGTATATTGGTCTGACCTTCATGTAATATGTTCATTATTCTTCTGCAGGTACCTTAGATATGGATAAGAGTGGAAACAAGAATAAGGTAAAAAAAAAAAAAGTCCATATTTAATTCATTAGATGTTCAGGACAATCTAATTTATATCTCATATGGCATTACAATTTTCTAAATACAGGACATATTTATTTACTTATTTACAGCAGTCAGTGAAGAGTTCTGAAGAGATCAACAGGAAGGAACAATATCAAAGAGAAACTGAAACGCTGCTTGGCAGACTTCACCTTCAAGACAAACATCAACAGAAGTTGTCACCAGCAGATTTTCTTAAAGTAGGTCCACCTGTGAAACAGGACCATGAAACATCTGAGAAGGAACTCGCACATACTTTTCTTCAGAGGTTGATGATGTTAGACTACAGAGCCAGATATATTCCTGTAAGACAGGATAGTGATGAGGTGACCCATTCAAAGCCTGTTGTAGAGTCTGACACTGTTGACACAGACGATGATGACTTAAGTGATTTTTATAGCACCACTGCAGACTTTGATCAATCAAAACAGACTGATGTGCATCCAATGGATGTTCAAATGGCAGTATTTCACTGCTCAGACAGCTTTTTGAAGCAGAACATGATTACAAAGCTATCACAATGTCAGTATGCCTTACCTTTGCTTGTTCCTGACCCAGTCACAATGGATATTGAGTGTCCTCTGTGGACTTTCAGACAAATAAGAAAAACATGGAAGGTAACTGAAATCAAAGATAATTCAAACACTGTCACCATGAAGAGCATGCCCATCTGCAAAGCTGAGACACCCATGGTGTCATTTCTCCGCCTGGGTTCACTATCTCTGTCTAAGTCACAGCTGATTAACACTTTGATCAATGACCGTCACAGCACCTTCTTCCATAGAAACTGCCCAGGTAGCACCAAGTCTCGCCATTTGATGGATGGTGTGGCAGAGATTGCCTGGTACTGCCCTGCAGGAAAACCCAATGATGCCTTCACTGACTGCATTGCCTTCTGTAATCTTCATGGTGATGCTCTGTCAATTGAAAAACAGCGTGACATACTGACTGAGAAATCTTCAATGAATGTGGTTCTTGTACCAACTCTGGGAAAAGGTGAAGAAGGTTCTGCAGTTATCTCAGCCTTTCTCAAGTCTCCAAAGCCCCTCATATGTCTCACTGCTGATAGGGAATGCGGTGCTTTTGAGAAAAAAAAGGGAAAATACATAATGGGTCTTCAAGACAGAAGTCAGTCAGATGTTTCTGAGGAACTGAAAAGAATCATTGGAAGAATTTTGTCAGGACCACATGCATCCTTCCAGCTTGAAACCATGGCTGAGGTCTCTGGAATCAGAGTGGATGAAGATGACAAAGTCTGCCAAAAAGGAAAATCTGCTGCAATGAAAACTGTCAACTTGCTTCAGGGGATGGATGTGTCAACGATCAAAGATACATTTCTCCCGTGTCAAGGCCAACTGTGGCACAAGTGGTGCAGAATAAACAAAGAACTGTATCACCTCAAAGGACACACTGAGAAGGAGAAGTTGCAAAAGCAACAGGAACTGATGCGAATACGACAAGCTCAATGCACTGCTTCCTGTAGTAAACCGATGAAGTTGTTCACTGAAACCCTCTCGTCGTTGCCATCAACAGATAGACTATATTTCCTGAAGTGGACTCAGATTTTGATTGATAACCTCTCCACAGATGATCGGTCTTTAATTTTACAAAGCTATGATGAAAAGTGGTCTGAGGTCTTGGCTTTGAAAAAGAAGCATGACAAATCTGATCTGTTAAAAAGCAAGCAAACTGAGCTTGAACAAATATCAACAAAACTACAGTCTGCCACTTTTGGCTTGGAGCACATCTTTAGAGAAATGGGACAGATCTATGAAGCCCATGCATCTCTGCAGAAACAAACAAAGATGAGAAAAACTGACTGGTCTAAATACCCTGAGCTGGCTGCAGAGCTGATGATATCAGGACACCCAATGGAGCTGATGGATGGTGATGCAGGTCATGTGCCTTTAATGTGGATCTCTAGTCTTTTAGATGAAGTCATCAAGAAACTGGGCGACAAGAGAGTTTTTGTTTTGTCAGTGCTGGGTGTACAAAGCAGTGGAAAATCAACAATGCTGAATGTCATGTTTGGGTTACAGTTTGCAGTGAGTGCTGGCAGGTGCACCAAGGGTGCCTTCATGCAGCTGGTCAAAGTTTCAGATGAGATCAAGAAAGACTTTCACTTTGACTACATTCTAGTGGTGGACACTGAAGGACTGCGCGCTCTTGAGTTGGAGGGTAACACCAGTCTTCACCACGACAATGAACTGGCAACATTTGTTGTTGGTTTGGGAAACATGACACTGATCAACATTTTTGGAGAAAATCCAGCTGAGATGCAGGATGTTCTGCAGATTGTTGTTCAGGCTTTCATGAGGATGAAAAACGTTAAACTTTCTCCAAGTTGTGTGTTTGTTCACCAGAATGTTACAGATATTACAGCTGCAGAGAAAAACATGCATGGAAAAAGACAGCTGCAAGAAAAACTGGACAAGATGGCCCAACTAGCAGCCAAAGAGGAGGTTTGTAATGCTGAGTGCTTCAGTGACGTCATTGCATTCGATGTGCAGAAAGACGTGAAATACTTTGCCCAACTATGGGAGGGAAGTCCACCTATGGCTCCTCCAAATCCAGGGTATAGTGAGAGCATCCAAGAGCTGAAGAAGTTCATCCTCTCCAAAGCTTCACAGTCAGCTGGAATTTTTCTCTCACAGTTCAAAAGCAAAATTCAGGACCTGTGGAATGCCCTGTTGAATGAACAGTTTGCTTTCAGTTTCAAAAACACACTTGAGATTGCAGTTTACAGAAAACTTGAGGTTCAGTATGGGAACTGGACCTGGGCCCTGAGGAGCAACATGTTGACTATTGAGAACGGGCTTTACACCAGAACTGAAAACGGAAAACATGACAAGGTTGAGCTCAGTTATCTACATGAGGAAATGAAGATAACCTATGAAAAAATCAAAAAAGCAATGACAACATACTTTGATGATGACAGAGACAAAGAGATATTGGTTCAGTGGCGAAGACGATTTGAAAGCAAAATCAAGGAGTTTCATGACGACCAAGTGAGAGGAGTCAAAAGACAACTGGACAAAGTCATTGAGCAGAAAAATGCTTGTAAAAAGCTTGATGATAAGAAGACAGAGTTTGAGAACAAACTGCTACAAAAGAGCAAAGAGCTCGCTCATCAGTTAAAGGACAAGGCAAAAGATGAAGAGGAACTTAAAAAACAGTTCAATTCCGTTTGGAGTGGCTGGGTTAGTGAACTAACTGCAGGTACAAAACCTATTGAGGACATCAACTATGAAGAAGATCAGGCAACTATCCTTCAGGAGCTTGGTTTTGAATGGTCTCTTATAGATAAATGTGAAAGCAGTGGCAGCTACAAAAAAATATCAGAGGTTGGTGATTATGTCAATTACGTAGCTCTCAGCAAGGACCGAGACCTGTGTAACACAGGCCAACATAAAAATGAGAGGAAAAAGGACACAACAGGACAAAGAAATCGTTCTAGTCCTGCAAACACATTCTTTGAATTTGTTTCAGAAACAGCTACAAAAGCAGGATATTACTTCAAGGGGTATTTCCAGTATGAAGAACAGCAACAAATCAGATCCTTCATTGACAGTATTGAAAAACAGTCCCTTGATGC
Organism: Epinephelus lanceolatus; assembly: GCF_041903045.1. Taxonomy (NCBI): domain Eukaryota; kingdom Metazoa; phylum Chordata; class Actinopteri; order Perciformes; family Serranidae; genus Epinephelus; species Epinephelus lanceolatus. The sequence goes on from NC_135751.1 coordinate 35,846,823, forward strand.
AATCAAGAGCAAACCTGTCGCCTCCACAGGATACAGTCCAAATTACTTGCACGAAGTGGCCAACAGTGTCAAGGAAAAGGTGGCAGAATTTGAATCAAACAGGAAATATGCCCTGAAGAAAAAGTTTACAGTTGATCTTTTACTGTATGTGTTTGACAAAGCAGGGAGATGGCTTTCAGAGTCCCACAAGGAATTCAAAAGAAACAACGATGCAGTCACTTATGTAGAAAGCAAGAAAATGCAATATTACAACATTTTCAGCAGCTTCTGCAGAGGAAGCTCATCTGCTGTTGTGTTTGGAGAACTGATCTGTGAGAAACTGAAGAGTTCCACTGTTGAAGCTGTCTGTAACAAGACTGCTATTGATCTTGCTGGAGAGATGAAGTGCAGTTTCCCAGCGTTCAGTGGGAACAGGTTGAACTTGGAGAAACACTTGCTGAAGTCACTGGCTGAGAAAGAGGACTTTGGTGGTTTTATCACCTACATCCAACACCCAAGGAACCAAGCAGAGACTTTCATAAGAGAGCAAGTACAGAAATACATCTTCACAGACAACAAAGATAAAGCACGGAATATACTCAAGAAAAATGTTGAAGACATCAATAAGCTTGTGAGTCAAGCTTTATTCACTGCAACAGAGAAAGTGAAAACCCAGAGAGGAGACTCAGACATGTGGGTAAAGGAATTTTCCAGTTTGCTAAAAGATGAGCTGACATTTGACATTTGTTGTCAAAACTTCAGTGACATTAACAATTTTGACTTTCTTACAGAAGAGATAGAGAAAGGCCTTGTATCAGTTATGAAGGAAGTGGGCAGCCTCTCACTGGATAAGATGGAGGAATTCAGGATGAAGCCTGATCAAATCCTCATCGATCAGCTGTGTAACTGCTGCTGGGCAAAGTGTCCTTTCTGTGCAGCTGTTTGTACCAACACGCTAGAAAATCACAGTCCTGACAAACACAGTGTGCCTTCTCATCGGCCCTCTGGGATTAAAGGATGGCATTTTAAAAACACAGTGGAACTGGACATCAACTTCTGCACAACATTAGTTGCAAGTGATCAACGTTTCTACCCCCATCCTTATTCAGATCAGAGTATTCCTTACAAACAGTATCAACGTGCTGGGGAGAAGTATGCCACATGGCAAATTACTCCTGATGAGTCAAAGCTGACATACTGGAAATGGTTTGTATGTCGATTTCAACAGCAACTGGAAGACCACTATAAATTAAAATTCCAGGGCAGGGGAGAAATTCCTCCTGAGTGGAGAGGCCATAGTGAAGAAGAAGCTATTGAAAGTCTGGATGAAATGTACAGTCTGTGACTGAGCCAGAAACAACCAAACTCTACTCAGTATAACAGAAACTGTCTTTAACTGTTGAAAAGAAATAGGAGTTTTTGATTGAAGGAGCGCGACAGTAGCAATATTCAGGATGAGGCCTTCCCCAAGATGACTGAAAGAAACAGCACCTATTTATAATGTGATCAATATGTATCTCAGTTTGTTTTGCAGGATAACATTATTTAGTCAGGATTCCTGAAAATGCCATGAAGCAAAGGCGAACACAACAAATGTGTAATTATAAATGGCATGTTTGTTAGCCATTAAAGGATGATTGTAAAAGAGACAGATCAGAATCAATCATAGGTTTTTATGCCTCCGCGTGGGTAAAAGCTGTAGCTGGAGGGATTATGTTTTCGGGTTGTCCGTCTGTCCATCCCTTTGTCCCATTATTGTGAATGAGATATCTCAAGAACACCTTGAGGGAATTTCTTCAAATTTGCTTCAAATGTCCACTTGGACGTAACAATGAACTGACTAGATTTTGGTGATCAAAGGCTCAGGTCAAAATTACCTTGCGTCTGAATCATTCTCGTGTATGCGGTACCTTAAGAAGGCCTTAGGGGAATTTCTTTAAATTTGGCACAAACACGGTGCCGCCTGGTTAGTATACCAGCATATATCAATTTCTCACTAGTACTAGTATTATTTCCATGTATTTATTCCAGATATTTAACATTGTAGTATTTTCAAAACGTCTCATAAATGGTGAAAAATCATACTGATACAATTTATATACAGTCGAATAACATTAAATATATGTTGTCTAAACAGTGAAAATTTAACCTTTTTGGGGGGGGGGGGGGGTAAAAATTGTAAATGTATTATCTTAGCATCCCTACCTTCACCATGAATGGACAGTTCAACTGTTTGGTTTAGCATGGCTTTAGAATGTAAAAAAAAATAAAAAAATTAGACTTACACAGTTACAACAACAATGAAGTACTTTTATTTTGTAGTGATTACCTAATTTCAATTACATTAGCTTGGCATCACTCCCTTTACTCTGAAACGACAAATGAACTGTTTGGTAGCGCATATTTAAAAAAAAATATTTGACCCTATTAGACCTTTATTTCTTGTATAAAGTTACACACAGAGCCCCAATGTCTGGAATGAGTCTTTTGTTCCTGACTTCCTGTAGCAGGTGAACTAAAAAGGCAGAATATTTAAAGACACAGTGACATCTAGTGGACTTGTTTTGCATGACATACTTTAACCAAATGGTAACGATAGGTTAATGAGGTTGGGCAAACATTATTTATTCAGCTATAGTGACTCAAAATGTGCTCTACCGAACAGTTTAGGTGAAAGTTCAAGGGTTAAAAAACAACAACATCAACAACTTCAAATCTGGCACAAACATCAACTTGGATGCAAGGATGAGCTGATTAAAATTTTGTGGTCAAAGTTCAAGATCCATGTGACCTCACTCACAAAACAAGTTTTTGACAGTCACTTAAGAATTCATATGATAACTATGACCAAATCTACACAAATCTCTAATAGAACAAGATGATGAAGTGATGAAATTTTATATCAAAAAGGTCAAAGGTCAGCTTCACTGTGACATCATAATGTTCTGCTGAAACACTTTTCTGGCCATTATTCAACATCATAAGTCAGAAACAAAAGGTTTGATCAGTATCTGGTCAGATACTGAACTGGTGACACTAATCTTGGGTGCCCATCTTGAAACTGTGCTGATTATATAGATCTTCTGCGCTGCTGAGTTTAAGATGTGTGTGAAGCATCCATGTTTTAGAATATGCATCTTCTTTGCAGCAACATTAGAAGCATTGTCAACTGTCATAGCTACAAATGACTTTGGACAGACGTGGGTATAAAGTGTAACTGCAAACTGACATGTTCATACAACTACAAGATGACAAACCAAGTTGTTTAATTAAAAATATGTTTTGTTTTTATTCAAGTAAAGTCATCTTTATTTATATGGTGCATTTTATACACAATAAAATGCAACACAATGTGCTACCACTTAGAAATGACATATAATAATAAAACAAGTGCAAATGACAAGTAGAGAAAGAATCAGTGCCAAAATTACAAATACCCAAACATACAAGACACACACACACACACACACACACACACAGAAGAAGTCAGCCATAGACTGTTATGAAGAGAAATGTTTTTGACTTGCTTTTAAAAGTATTCAGTGTGTGCCTCTCACAGGTCCACAGGCTGGGTGTTTCATCTGCTGAGACATATATGCAAAAGACAGCCTCTCCTGCTTTAGAATTAGTACGAGCAATGGTTGGATGACCTCATGTACTGAAGCGCAGGACCATTTAGAGCTTGTATACAAGTAACAGGATTTTAAAATCAAGATCAAAATACAGGTAAACAGTTTTTATTTTAGGATGTTTTCTCAAAGTCTAACGGTTTTTTGTGAAAATGGTGAATGATGATTTGTCTTTCTCAAGAATTTGGAGTATTCAACAATTTTACACTTTTGAAAAAGAGATGTCAGTCTTGTGAAAAAAAATGAATGTTTAATTTTAGTGCAATAAATAAACCCTTCATACAGTCATTGGAGTGTCCGTCTCCTTTGTTATTGATAAGCATTTGAAGAAGACCTGATTTTCTTTTGGCACACTCTCAAAAATATGGCTAAGTCCTGTCACATACTAATTCAAGTATGTTTAATTTTTATGACCCAATATCACAAATTGTGGCAAATTTTGTCAGCAATTTTTAGTTTTAGTCTTAGCGCTGGACATTTAGTCTCGCCTTCATCAAAGAAAACCTTAAACATTTTAGTTTAATGTAAGCCGGTAAAAACACATGACATTTTAGTCACTGAAAGACTGGATAGTTGATTGTCTTACATACAACATTTTAGTCTAGTTTAAGTGAAGACCAAGAGTGAACATTTTAATCAAACTTAAAAAACTGCCTTTAAATATGATTTCATCTGATTCATTTAAGGCTAAAGGAAAATTAGCCATAAAATGACAGGCTGTATGATTAAGAATGCAGCTTTGCAGAGAGGGTGTCTGGTCTGATGTTGTTCTGATTTACATATTTATCTTTGTACAGACATGATTACGAATTAGTATGAAGACAGTAAACAACAACAACAACAACAACAACAACAGACATTGCTGTCCTTTTTTTAGCCCTTAGGCCCAGTTACAAACTGGTATATTCATGTGTTTATAGTAGATTGTACACTACCTATCATAACTTAAAAGAACACAATTGTAACATTTTGCATACAGCACAAGTTAAATACTAGACAGCTAGCTTCTCTCTAATATATGGAGCAACTATGATAATAATACCTGACTGTCAAATGTGTACAGCTTTAATACTGTCCATGCTTTAGTATAGATATATATCTAGCACTCTAAATGTATCCACTATATCCAAATGTAGTGTGTGTTGTATTGTCATTTTTCACAAATAATACATCACAGCAATCTGCCAAAATGTATGAATAAAATTCAGGCCAGTTCAGTTCAGATGGATATATGAATGTAATTCAGTTCAAATCAGTTCAGGTGGAAGAGTGTGTGTGGGGAGTGTGAGTGAGGGGGGAGGGAAGAACCCAGGTTAGCTTGAAGCTCGAGTTTGGAGAAGCCAGGAGATTGTGGGGAAAGAACGAACTTATCTGCTGGTAGTGAGTCTGCTGGCAGCTCAGCCACTGAATCCAAGCAGGTAAAGCACAGCAGACCCAGTCTGTTTCCACCTGCTCCAGAGATAAGCTTTTCTTTTGAGGTCGTTGTTTCCTCACCGTTCATTTCCAGCCAGTCCTTGTAACACTTTGTCACTAGGTTTAATTCACTGTTGTCTTTTCATTTAATCCAGTGCTGGGCTCATCCTTTCACTTATTTCCTCTTTTTTTCCCTTTCTCACTTCTCCTTTCCATCCTCCTTCAAGTCTCCTTTGTTAGATTTTCCGTCTCTCTGTTCAGCTCACAGGTGTCTCTTAATTTATCACCTTCCCCTCCTCCTTCCTCTCCTGCTCAGGTGGACAAGGCTGTGACATCACTTCCTTTTTCCTTCCTGCTACACAGTATAATAAAATAGAAAAATAAGTTGGTGTGGACTGAGGGAAGGATCAAATAGCTTTTGTTGTTACATTCCCTGATTACACTGAGGGATGAGGGGTGTAACAATAAAATGAAACTGGGAGTAAAGGGTCTAGACAAACAGAAATAAGTGTTTAAAGAAAAGTTATGTTTTGTTTTCAAAAAATAAAGGCATTAAAAAGGCTTTAACGAGGTTAAACAAAAAACTGGGCGTCCTGGCATCGTTAAAATATGACATTAATAAGAACGGGCCTATTCAGCTATTTTGCTAAAGTTTATGTACCAAGTGTGCATACAGCAGCTTTATACATCCTAAAAACTGAAGGCAATATGACAGCTATGTCTAAAAAATATCCCACTGTTGACTCACACAGGAGGGCGGCACGGTGGTGTGGTGGTTAGCACTGTCGCCTCACAGCAAGAGGGTTCCTGCAGAGTTTGCATGTTCTCCCTGTGTCAGCGTGGGTTTTCTCTGGGTGCTCCAGCTTCCTCCCACAATTCAAAGACATGCAGGTTAATTGGTGACTCTAAATTGTCCATAGGCAGGTGACCTGTCCAGGGTATACTCTGCCTCTCACCTGATGTCAGCTGGGATAGGCTCCAGCCCCCCCCCCCCCCCGCGACCCTCAAGAGGATAATCGGTTAGAAAATGGATGGACTCACACAGGATTCAAACCCCAGTCTCCTGAGTGAAAGTCCTGTGCTTGACCCAGTCATCCACTACATCCAGGGCTGGAGTAACCATCTGGCATCAGGCACAAAAGCCTGTGAAGCTCATCAAAACCCATAATGTGTGATTGTCTTAACAAACTGTCAAAAACAACAGTGGGTCTCTAAACTCTCTCCGCCCCTCTGTTTGTGTGTGTCTTTGTGTGTGTGTGTGAGTTTGGGGTGGGTACGATCTATAATATGAAGCAGCCCTATAAGCTTTGTTTCTCTTCATAGTAGTGGTAGGTGTGGTTTTAATTTATTTTAAAAACCTCACGTTGCATAACTTTATGTTACAATGTGTCTCCAAAATGACCTGAAACAGTAAACGGCCCATTTACTGTTTACCCAGGTAAAACTCTTTCTTTAGCCAGTACCATCAACAACATAAAAGAAATATGTGAGGAAAGGCTTAAAAGGACTGAATCATCAGCCTCACAAGTGCTTCTACTGCAGTGAATCTGGCACCTGGTGATTTCACAGTAAGGTTACTCCAAAAAAGGACAAAGGAAGTGATCCAGTCTTAAGCTTTTGGTTTTACTTTAAAATGATCATAGATAGATATTTATTTGACAAAAATGTAAAATATACATGACAGACTGATCAATAAGACAGACTCCATATACGATTTTTAGAAGTTGTCGAGGATTAACTACACAAGAAAGCCAAAGGCTTATTTCCATTGTGGTCCTCAATTTCAGTCCATGATGGTAGACTGACCAAGGAAAGTCAGAAGCAGTTTTAGTTAAAACTGAAAGCGTGAGACTGAATCAATGCTCTTACATGTGTTAAGTATCAGTGGATCTCCTGGTTTGATGCTTCATGTCTTTCTAAACATGAACTATTGTAGCAGCTGGAGCTACCAGAGCTACACTGCAGTGTTGACAGCAGTATGTGCATGGCAGTGTTAGAGTAGTGTGGCCCTTTTAGCCTCATTGTTGTTAACTAAACTACAAGTTTTTTGGGAAGTAGAGCTCTCTTACTTTAAATGAACCTGCACAGTTTTTATAACAGACACTGACCTTTTCAAACAACTTTGTTTGAGTAGTGTGACCTGTAATCCTCATTTTCAAGTCACATGGTTTCTAAGAAAATTGAGCTGTCTTACTTTCACTTTTGTTAATACTGCACCACATCAGAGTTGCGAGGAGCAGGAGGGAGGGGTTTGTAAGGGGTGGACCGAGAATTACACAGGCGTCTGATCTCGATCTTAATAGAGAGGGGACTAGAAGAATTTCTGTCAAAGCAGCCATATTAACACAGACCAGCCGGAGCTAATGAGGCACTGAACAAACGGTGAGTTTAGAGTATATACTGTATTTTTCATAGACTTTTTTTTTTAAAGATATTTTTTTGGGGTATTTTAGCCTTTAATTGATAGGACAGACAAGCATGAAAGGGGGAGAGAGAGAGAGAGAGAGACAGAGAGAGAGACATGCAGCAAAGGGCCACATGCTGGAGTCGAACCCAGGCCGCTGCGGCAACAGCCTTGTACATGGGGCGCCTGCTCTATCCACTAATCCACCGACGCCCCAATTTTTCATAGACTTTAAATGAACCTGCACAATTTTTATAACAGACACTGACCTTTTCAAACAACTTTGTTTGAGTAGTGTGACCTGTAATCCTCGTTTTCTTTTCCTCTAAGTCACATGGTTTCTGAGAAATTGCGCTGTCTTACTTTCACTTTCCCTTTTAGTAATGTCCCTACAGTGCTTCAGCGTGGTTGACTGCTAAGTCATTCTGACTATGATCTCCTTCATTATTCAATACTCTTCATCAACATTTTTTCTACAGTTATCAAATAATTTGCTTAATCAGCTTGAGTGGTAATGTGTTTTTGCAGTTATCATTCATTGTTGCAATTGTCTGAATAGCTTTGTCATACAGTATGAGTCTTTAAAGATGAAGAGCAGATGAGATGGAGGAAGACAATGATGATAACACAGCAGCTGGAGGAGGAGGAGGAGGAGGAGGAGGAGGAGGAGGAGAGCCTGAAACCAAATCTGTACCATCTGCAGCCAATGGGAAAGGTCATATTTTACACAAGAACTGATTATATTGTAACATTATATTTATGTCAGTTGAGGTTCAAACACTGAGAATTTATTAAAGGGACAGGTCTTTTTTTAAAGACTATTTTTTGGGGCTTTTGCCTTCAATGGACAGGACAGTGTGTGAAATGGGGAGAGAGAGAGAGAGAGAGAGAGAGAGAGTGGTGAATGACACGCAGCAATGGCTGCAGGCCGGATTCCAGCCTGTGGCCGCTGCAGCGAGGTGGTGCTTCTGTACATGGGGCACCGGCACTATCCACTATGCTACCGACGCCCCAATATAAATACATATTTTTGCTCTCAACTGTAGTGTTATTTATAAATCGAGATTGTTTTGGTGTGAGTTGATGAGTGTTGGAGATATCAGCTGTAGAGATGTCTGCCTTCTCTCCAACATCATGGAACTAGATGGCTCTGGGCATGTGGTGCTCAAAGCACCAAAAACTACAGCAATGTTTCTTTCCAGAAATCAGGACCTGGTTACTCAAGATAATCCACAGACCTTTTTGTGAGCAGTTTCATGTAGAAACTATTTTCTTTCTACCGAACTACAAGTCAATTATGTCACTGTGCAGAGGGAAGCATGCATCTACTGCTAGCTCACCTAGCTCTACTGAGCTAGCTAATGTTACAGCTCAGCTGAGGACGGCATCAATGTTGACATCTCACACTGTCAAGTGCACAAGCCTCTCATCCAAGAAGTAGTAAGTCAAGAAAATAGTTCCTACATGAAACTTCTCACAACAAGGTCTGTGGATTATCTTGAGTAACCAGGTCATGATTCCTACAAAGAGACAGTGCTGTTGAGTTATACAAATGTAGTTTTTTTTTTTGGTGCTTTGAACACCACAAGCCAAGTGCCATCTTGTTCCATTATACTGGAGAGAAGGCAGACATCTCTACGGCTGATATCTCCAACACTTGGCAACTCGAATCAAAACAATCTAGCTTGATAAACAGCAATACAGGCAGTGATGGGATGGATACTTTTGAATTGTAATAGGTAACTGATTACGAGTTAATATTTAAAATGTAACTATTTTAATTACTTCATCAAAGTAATGTAACTTACTACATTTGATAACTTTTTGATTACTTTTCTAACAAATGTTTTAAACCAGGCCCAAAAGCCAAGTAGAAGTGTTGCACTCAAACTTGAACCAATGTCTGTGCTGACCCTTGTTGTCCAGAACTACATATAAGATTTTTACTAATAACCCCTTTGTAATCACCAACATTTTGATGGTGACCGTAATTCAATTAAGCATTTTTTTCTCAGCAACTGTAACTGATTACAATGAAAAAAATGATCTGGTGGTAACCTGTCCTTTTAAAATGTATCAAACAACTCATGTCATAATATTATAATAATATTTCATAACCAAACAGTTTTTTCCATGTATTCTGCTTTTTCCTCCATGCCCCTGCAGTAGATGAGACAGAAGAGGGTGCAGCCAAAGCCGAGGTACATTTACAGCTGCATATATTTCTTTAACATCACCCTTTTTTTTTTTTGTTTTTCCATAGAGAATCCTTCCATGAAGTTTTAAGATATGTTTTTTTTATACAGTTGGAAATCTATGGTACAACACATATCAACACTCATGAACCTTCTGGTTTGAAATTAAATGACTAAGCTGAGAACCCTTTTAGAGTGTTTTTTTTCCTTTTCTCTGTATATTGTTTTACTTGACTCTTAATTCATATGTTATAGTACTATTGCAACACTGTATGTTGTTCATCGTAGACTTCTATATTTTTCTTGAGTCTGTTTTCTTGATTTTGGGTTCCCAGTTAAACCCGAAAATCCCTTTGCAAACACAGTGTGAAACAATGCACTAATCACGAAGAATATAGTGATGTTGCACATCAAATTAAACAGCAGAACCAGGGCTACAAGGGTGTAAAAACCCTTTTTACATGCCCCAAACCGCTCAAATGACAACTAAATGAATTATTACAAATCAAACTCCATACAGCACAGATGTGTCGACCCACTTGCCATATTTTGGGTTCTAACTCGATGCCACAACACACGTCATTCATCTCAAATGAAAGCAGAGACTCCGCTGTTTCCACATATATCCGCCAAAGCACGCTACACCAAAGCATCAGAGAGATAGAGGCCAAAGAACAACAACAACAGAAATCGTTTTGCTGAACAATCGTTAAAATTTTTTCTTACCTTTGTTGTTTTGCCGGTAAACATCTGTTTTACCGGTAAATCATGGTACATCCTGGTAGACCGACATGTTGCGCTGCATTCAAATGAATTCGGGCGTACATGATGGGCTTTAGGACCCGGGGGGAAGCATGACAATGACCGCATACAGCAGCCTGCACCTCCCCCACAACAGCGTTCTGCTGATTCTGATTGGCTGACTTTGCTGTCAGTCTCGTGTTGGTGGGTATAGCGTCATTCTATTAGCTCTAACGTATCACTCAAATCGACGGAGATAGGAGATAGAGCCTCCAAAGCACGGAAGAGTATATCTGCTCCACATTTAGGCCATGTTTACACAAAAACAATCCACTGAAAATAGAATCATTTCTCCTTCTCATTTTGAAAAAAGTTCCGTTTTTAGACAACAACGTTTTGATAACAATTGCCATGCACACGGATCTGCAAAAATGACCAAAAACGCTGCAGTATACATGCCAGGCCAGGAGATGGCGGTGTGACGCTTACACTTCCTTCTACAGAGCGGCGATGTATAAACAAACAAAATGGCACCCGCACAAGCGTTTGTCTGGACGGACGACAAGGTGGAGATGCTACAGTAAATCTACACTCTGATGGGGAAGCGTTGATAAATTCAATAGGGTGAGCAGCACAAACAGAGCTCAGGAGTCCGCATGCCTAGTGACTGGAACCGTAATGCGCATGTGCGAAAGTCTCCTTTTTCAGAGGAACTGCCTTTTGCAAGTTAACATGATAACGGAGACGGTGCCGTTTCCAAAAAAGTGCACTCTGGAACCCGTTTTCAAAACGTTGCATTTTCAGGCACCCAAAACGCAGCTGTCGTGTAAAGGATCGGCCAAAACGCAACTAAAGTTTACTGTTTTCAGTTTAAATCGTTGTCGTATAAACGGGACCTTAGTTGCTGTGCTTGGGCAGTTTGGAGTGGGAAATATATTAAAAAAATGAAACGGACAGTTGTATGTGTATATACTGAACACCATTAGTGATATACAAATACAAAAAATGAAACATATAGTCTGGTACATGACAAAAATCAGTGGCAAACATGGTGCAATTTTGGAGAGCTCGCCTGAATTTTCTGTACTAAAATCTCTCTAATATTCTTCTGCTTCATGCTTCTTTATCAGAATCAACCTTTGCAGAGTTAATGTTCACATATTGTACTATGATGTGACAGAGGTTTAGAGCTGCAGCTGCATCATTCCAAAGGGATACTCATCCACATATACTGATATTTACACATCTTAACAAATCTCACAAGTGTTCCCTTTACTATGACACCAAAAGACCTTGTGGTTGCAGAGATATACTCATTTCATTATGGGTATGCAATTTTCAAGCAGAGGCCTATAAAATAGGCTTAGGGTTTAACATTAAAAACAAAACATTAAAAAGAAAACATCAACTCAGTAATTGTTGAATAAAATCACATATTTTCTCAGTGTGATCCAGTGAATGAACCTGGTGAAGCTCAACACTCAGAGAAGAATGATGAAAGCACAGGAAGACAGTCTGAAATCGAGTCTGTTCAATTTGCAACCGATGAGAAAGGTAATATTTTAAACAGGCATTGATTGTGCTGTTGATTTATTATTTTGTAGATTTTATTTCAGGTGAATTCAGAACACGATGAAAAATTGTTAAAATCAAACTAATCATGTGAATGTAAAAATTAGTTTATAACCTTGATTCCTCATCACATCTCTGCCAACACTGTAAAACTTTGACAATGCTGGTTCAGTGATAACTGCATTGTTGTATAATGATGTTATTCTCTATTTATCTTTGTTTCAGTGATACCTGAACTCACACTGGTGTTAATTGGTGATACAAATTCCATTGAGATTGGATCAGAAAACATCTTACTTGACCATGACTGGCATACAAGTCTGTTTTCAACCAAACTGTATGATCTGTGTGGTCGGCACATTTCTGTCATTAACATGCTTGGCCAACAAAACATTGACAAATTCCCATTAAATCAGGGAATTCACGCCTTTCTCTTAATGTTACCAAATGGTCTGCATACAAGCCATTACAGTTCAGGAGTGCTATGGTTAGAAAAGGCTTTCGGGAAACGATCACTTGCTTATTTAATCATAGTTGTGACTCACGAGTCAGATGAAAAATGTGAACGTGCATTGAAAGATCTGAAAGCCAACAGCAGTTTTGTCGAAAAAAGATACCACACATGTACAAGAAGTATGACAGATGTAAAAGAGATAATAGCTCTGCTGGAAAAAATAGACATCATGGTCTCTGAAAATGAGTACCACTGCTACAGTGGTCTGTGTGATGAAGATAAAGACCAGAACGAACCCCTGGACCACAAATCCCAAACAAAAGGAAGGATCAATACCTCCGTGTTTCAGCAAAATCAAATAGGTGAGATTTTAATGTTGGCATTCAGTGCTTCATAAAGTGGACAAAAGTTGAAGCACTTAGAATCAATATTTTGCAATAACAATGTAACGTCAACGTAAAAACAATTCTGCAGTGTAAACAGGGGTTTCTCATAGTGGTGAACCTACAAAGAATTATCACGGTTAGAGGAATTATTTACGGAGCTTTATGGTGAGTTTCAGGTCATAGTTTAGCTGTCTGGTCTGTTAACTTACTGTTTTGTTCTGGTTTCCCTGCTTGTTCAGCAAAAGAGTTCTAATAACCCACTGTATACCACCTATTCATCACCAAACAGCAGACAGACATATTTAGTGACTAGCTGGTACACTTCATGGAGCATTTAGTAGTTGTAGAGCCAAATATTTGCCCCTGGAGCTGGCAGAGACCAAAATATAGCTATATAAGTCAGTATTGTGTTCACAACTTGTTTCCACTGCCCCCAAGTGGCCAAATAAATCAATTATTGCAGGTCTAAATAACTGATAGGTCAAAGTTGTAGCTGTAGCCTTTAACTTAGTCAAAAGTGTATCCTCAAAAACTTACAATCAGCCAGTAAGTGGTGGAAAGTTTATTTGCTCAATTTCTGTTCTTGAGTCAAATTTTGAGGTACGTGTACTCTACTTGAGTATTTCAATCTGATGAAGTTAGAGAAGTCAACAATGAAAGCAGCAGTAACATGAGTGAGCAGTCCACGGAGAAGAGTGACATAGTAATGAACTTTTGTCTGGAACGGTTACCTGGAATGGTAAACTCACCAAAGTTCTTTCTTTTTTGTTGAATGTGCAATCTGCTTGTTGTGACATTATGCTGCTACAGACGAGGAAGAGACTGCAGCTAACACGGAGATAAAGGTGAGATCTTTGAACTTCAGTGGTTATTGAGAAATACAAGCACATCTTTATTAAATGCTACCTGTAGTTTCTGAAATTATGTCAACTTTTCAGCACTAACACCTGAACCTTTAGCTGAAGATCAGAGCTTTTTGCCTTTTTAGTGTAGACTGAGTTTGATCCAATCAAGCTCCTGGTTTGAAAATGGATAAGTTGAAAACACACAAAAATACACACAAAAATACAAAGCTCTTGCATTGGGTTGCTCTGGGGTTGTACTCTGTATTGGTATACCACTATGCGTTATTGACCTTCACATTCTTCATCTCAATGGTTATGACCAGATAAGCTAAAGGTTTTCTAAAATCACCTGTTTTCTTAGTGTGATCCAGTGAGTGGTGCTAAACACTCAGACAATGACGATGACAGCACAAGAGTGGGAAGAGACTCTGAAATCACTTCTGTAATACCATCTACAAACAACGAGAAAGGTGCATTTTAATGAAAACTTTCATTGTATGGCAACATAGATTTCAACTGTAAAATGATATTTCAATTTTATTGGTATAAATAAAGTAGGGAACTTATTAATTTGTAATATTTTTTGGCTTTGACACTTCAACAGGAGAGACTGATGAAGTTAAAGAGGTCAACAATGAAAGCAGCAGTAACATGACTGAGCGGTCTATGGAGGAGAGTGATGCAGTGAAGGACACAAGTCCATCATCTCAGACTGTTTCAGCAGAGACCAAAGAAGGTAAGACTTACTGAACTTTCTTTCTTTTCTTATTTCATTTTTGCAAAATCTGCTTAATTATGATTAAAATAAAACATATGCATATTTAGTGTAGAGGAGATACATCATGTTAAACGATACACTTTTTGAATATTCAAACAAGCTTAGCAAATAAATCTTATTAACCTGGAATGGTCAAATGACCAAAACAATTTCTTTTATGTTTGATCATGCAATCTGCTTGTTGTCACATTATCTTGCAGTAGACCAGTGGGAGGAGAGTGCAGCTAAAACAGAGGTAAAGGTGAGATTTTTTTCAGTCCTCAGTAGTAATTGCCATACATCAGTGTCTCTTTTTTTAATGTTACCTTTTTTCTGGGTTTTCTGGAGACCTTTTACATTTAGATAAGAGTTTGAATCCATGAACCTCCTGTTTGGACACATAGATGAGTTGAAATGCTTACAGAAAAGTTTACTTTCTTCTCACTAAATATAAACCTGCTTGAGTTTAGCTGTGCTTGTTCTCAATGTTGTTGTTTTTTGGTCAACTGATGTAAAATAAAATAACTTATTTTCTTAGTGTGATCCAGGGAATGAACCTGATGATGATAAACACTCAAAGAATCATGACCACGCATCAGTAGGAGAATGTGAAATCAAGCCTGTACAATCGGCAGCCACTGAGAAAGGTAACATTTCCTGAATTCTATAATGACATGCAAAGGTATATACATACATACATATACATATATGTGTATATATATATATATATATATATATATATATATACACACACACACATATATATATGTGTGTATGTATATATATATACACATACATATATATGTGTGTGTATATATATATATATATACACACACATACATACATATCCATATATATATATACACACACACACACACACATATATATATATATATATATATACACACACACACACATATATATACATATATATATATATATATACATACATATATATGTATATATATATACACACACACATATGTATATGTGTGTATATATATATATATAGATCTATATATATATATATATATATATATAGATAGATATACATATATACATATACATATATACATATGTGTGTGTGTGTGTGTATCTGTATAAAAGTATATTGCTCTGACCTTCATGTAACATGTTCATTATTCTTCTGCAGGTACCTTTGATATGGATAAGAGTGGAAACAAGAATAAGGTAAAAAAGTCCATATTTAATTCATTAGATGTTCAGGACAATCTAATTTATATCTCATATGGCATTACAATTTTCTAAATACAGGACATATTTATTTACTTATTTACAGCAGTCAGTGAAGAGTTCTGAAGAGATCAACAGTGAGGAACAATATCAAAGAAAAACTGAAACGCTGCTTGGCAGACTTCACCTTCAAGACAAACATCAACAGAAGTTGTCACCAGCAGATTTTCTTAAAGTAGGTCCACCTGTGAAACAGGACCATGAAACATCTGAGAAGGAACTCGGTCATACTTTTCTTCAGAGGTTGATGATGTTAGACTACAGAGCCAGATATATTCCTGTAAGACAGGATAGTGATGAGGTGACCCATTCAAAGTCTGTTGTAGAGTTTGACACTGTTGATACAGATGATGATGACTTCAGTAATTTTTGTAGAGCCACTGTAGACTTTGATCAATCAAGACAGACTCACGTGCATCCCATGGATGTTCAAATGGCAGTATTTCACTGCTCAGACAGCTTTTTGAAGCAGAATATGACTACAAAGCTATCACAATGTCAGTATGCCTTACCTTTGCTTATTCCTGACCCAGTCACAATGGATATTGAATGTCCTCTGTGGACTTTCAGACAAATAAGAAAAACATGGAAGGTAACTGAAATCAAAGATAATTCAAACATTGTCACCATGAAGAGCATGCCCATCTACAAAGCTGAGACACCCATGGTGTCATTTCTCCGCCTGGGTTCACTATCTCTGTCTAAGTCACAGCTGATTAACACTTTGATCAATGACCGTCACAGCACCTTCTTCCACAGAAACTGCCCAGGTAGCACCAAGTCTCGCCATCTGATAGATGGTGTGGCAGAGATTGCCTGGTACTGCCCTGCAGGAAAACCCAATGATGCCTTCACTGACTGCATTGCCTTCTGTAATCTTCATGGTGATGCTCTGTCAATTGTACAACAGCGTGACATACTGACTGAGAAATCTTCAGTAAATGTGGTTCTTGTACCAACTCTGGGAAAAGGTGACAAATGTTCTGCAGTTATCTCAGCCCTTCTCAAGTCTCCAAAGCCTCTCATATGTCTCATTGCTGATAATGATGGTGGTGCAGTTGAGATGAAAGCGGGAAAATACAAAATGGGTCTTCGAGACAGAAGTCAGTCAGATGTTTCCAAAGAACTGAAAGGAATCATTGGAAGAATTTTGTCAGGACCACATGCATCCTTCCAGCTTGAAACCATGGCTGAAGTCTCTGGAATCAGAGTGGATGAAGATGACAATGTCTGCCAAAAGGGAAAATCTGCTGCAATGAAAATTGTCAACTTGCTTCAGAGGATGGATGTGTCAAAGATCAAAGATACATTTCTCCCTTGTCAAGGCCAACTGTGGCACAAGTGGTGCAGAATAAACAAAGAACTGTATCACCTCAAAGGACACATTGAGAGAGAGAAGTGCCAAAAGCAACAGGAACTGATGCGAATACGACAAGATCAATGCACTGCTTCCTGTAGTAAACTGGTGACATTGTTCATTCAAACCCTCTCGTCGTTGCCATCAACAGAAAGAGAGTATTGCCTGAAGTGGACTCAGATTTTGATTGATGCCCTCTCCACAGATGATCTCTCTTCTATTCTAAGAAGCTATGATGAAAAGTGGTCTGAGGTCTTGGCTTTGAAAAAGAAGCATGACAAATCTGATCTGTTAAAAAGAAAGCAAACTGAGCTTGAACAAATATCAACAAAACTACAGTCTGCCACTTTTGGCTTGGAGCACATCTTTAGAGAAATGGGACAGATCTATGAAGCCCATGCATCTCTGCAGAAACAAACAAAGATGAGAAAAACTGACTGGTCTAAATACCCTGAGCTGGCTGCAGAGCTGATGATATCAGGACACCCAGTGGAGCTGATGGATGGTGATGCAGGTCATGTGCCTTTAACGTGGATCTCTAGTCTTTTAGATGAAGTCATCAAGACACTGGGTGACAAAAGAGTTTTTGTTTTGTCAGTGCTGGGTGTACAAAGCAGTGGAAAATCAACAATGCTGAATGTTATGTTTGGGTTACAGTTTGCAGTGAGTGCTGGCAGGTGCACCAAGGGTGCCTTCATGCAGCTGGTCAAAGTTTCAGATGAGATCAGGGAAGACTTTCACTTTGACTTCATTCTAGTGGTGGACACTGAAGGACTGCGCGCTCTTGAGTTGGAGGGTAACACCAGTCTTCACCACGACAATGAACTGGCAACGTTTGTTGTTGGTCTGGGAAACATGACACTAATCAACATCTTTGGAGAGAATCCAGCTGAGATACAGGATGTTCTGCAGATTGTCGTTCAGGCTTTCATGAGGATGAAAAATGTTAAAATTTCTCCAAGTTGTGTGTTTGTTCACCAGAATGTTACAGATATTACAGCTGCAGAGAAAAACATGGACGGAAAGAGACGGCTGCAAGAAAAACTGGACAAGATGGCCCAACTAGCAGCCAAAGAGGAGGTTTGTAATGCTGATTGCTTTCGTGATGTCATTGCATTTGATGTGCAGAAAGATGTGAAATACTTTGCCCAACTATGGGAGGGAAGTCCACCTATGGCTCCTCCAAATCCAGGGTATAGTGAGAGCGTCCAAGAGCTGAAGACCATCATCCTCTCTAAAGCTTCACAGTCAACTGGAATTACTCTCTCACAGTTCAAAAGCAAAATTCAGGACCTGTGGAATGCTCTGTTGAATGAAAACTTTGTTTTCAGTTTCAAAAACACACTTGAAATTGCAGTGTACAGAAAACTTGAGGACCAGTATATGAACTGGACCTGGGCCCTGAGGAGCAACATGTTGACTATTGAGAACAGGTTACATACCAGAATTGAAAATGGAAAACTTGACAAGGTTGAGCTCAGCTATCTTAATAAGGAAATGAATAAAACATATGAAGAAATCAAAAAAGCAATGACAACATACTTTGATGATGACAGAGACAAAGAAATACTGGTTCAGTGGCGAGGACGATTTGAAAGCAAAATCAAGGAGTTTCATGATGACCAAGTGAGAGGAGTCAAAAAAAAACTGGATGAAGTCATTGAGCAGAAAAATGCTTGTAAAAAGCTTGATGATAAGAAGACAGAGTTTGAGAACAAGCTGCTACAAAAGAGCAAAGAACTTGCTCATCAGTTAAAGGACAAGGCAAAAGATGAAGAGGAACTTAAAAAACAGTTCAACTCTGTTTGGAGTGGTTGGGTTAGTGAACTAACTGCAGGCACAAGACCTATTGAGGATATCAACTTTGAAGAAGATCAGACAACTGTCCTTCAGGAGCTTGGTTTTGAATGGACTCTTATAGCTGAATCTGAAAGAAGTGGCAGCTACAAAAAAATGTCAGAGGTTGGTGATTACAGTTGCTATGTAGCTCTCAGCAAGGACCGAGACCTGTGTAACACAGGCCAACATACAAGGAAAAGGGACACAAGAGGGAAAAAAAAGCGTTCTAACGCTGCAAACAGATTCTTTAAATTTGTTTCAGAAACAGCTACAAAAGCAGGATATTACCTTAAGGGATATTTCCAGTATGAAGAACAGCAACTGATCAGATCCTTCATTGACAACATTGAAAAACAGTCCCTTGATGCAATCAAGAGCAAACCTGTCGCCTCAAGAGGATACAGTCCAAATTACTTGCACGAAGTGGTCAACAGCGTCAAGGAAAAAGTGGCAGAATTTGAATCAAACAGGAAATATGCCCTGAAGAAAAAGTTTACAGTTGATCTTTTACTGTATGTGTTTGACAAGGCAGAGAGATGGCTTTCAGAGTCCCACAAGGAATTCAGAAGAAACAACGATGCACTCACTTGTGTAGAAAGCAAGAAAATGCAATATTACAACATTTTCAGAAGCTTCTGCAGAGGAAGCTCATCTGCTGTTGTGTTTGGAGAACTGATCTGTGAAAAACTGAAGAGTTCCACTGTTGAGGCCGTCTGTAACAAGACTGCTATTGATCTTGCTGGAAAGATGATGTGCAGTTTCCCAGCATTCAGTGGGAACAGGTTGAACTTGGAGAAACACTTGCTGAAGTCACTGGCTGAGAAAGAGGACTTTGATGATTTTATCACCTACATCCGCCACCCAAGGAACCAAGCAGAGACTTTTATAAAAGAGCAAGTACAGAAATACATCCTCACAGACAATAAAAATGAAGCACGGAATATACTTAAGAAAAAGGTTGAAGACATCAACAAGCTTGTGAGTCAAGCTTTATTTACTGCAACAGATAAAGTCAAAACCCAGAGAGGAGACTCAGACATGTGGGTAAAGGAATTTTCCAGTTTGCTAAAAGATGAGCTGACATTCGATACCATTTGTTGTCAAAACTTCAGTGACATTAACAATTTTGACTTCCTTAAAGAAGAGATAGAGAAAGGCCTTGTATCAGTTATGAAGGAAGTGGGCAGCATCTCATTGGATAAGATGAAGGAATTCAGGATGAAGCCTGATCAAATCCTCATCGATCAGCTGTGTAACTGCTGCTGGGCAAAGTGTCCATTCTGTGGAGCTGTTTGTACCAACACGCTAGAAAATCACAGTCCTGACAAACATAGTGTGCCTTTTCATCGGCCCTCTGGGATTGAAGGATGGCATGTTCGAGGCACAGTGGAACTGGACATCAACTTCTGCACAACATTAGTTGCAAGTGATCAACATTTCCGCCCCCATCATGACTCAGATGAGAGTATTCCTTACAAACAGTATCAACATGCTGGGAAGAAGTATGCAACATGGCAAATTACTCCTGATGAGTCAAAGCTGACATACTGGAAATGGTTTGTATGTCGATTTCAACAGCAACTGGAAAACCACTATAACTTAAAATTCCAGGGCAGAGGAGAAATTCCTCTTGACTGGCGAACCTACAGTCAAAAAGCAGCTATTGAAAGTCTGGATGAAATGTACAATCTGTGACTGAGCCAGAAACAACCAAACTCTACTCAGAGTAACAGAAGGCCAAAGTGTCTTTAACTGTTCAACAGAAATAGGAGCTTTGAATTTGATTAAAGGAGTGCAACAATAGCAATAATGACAATGGAGTCTTTTCCAAAATGATGAAAACAGCACCTGTTCATAATCTGATCAATATGTATCTTAATGCTTTTTAATGTATAACAGTAGAAATGATTCCTGAAAATGTCTTGAGGCAAATGAGAACACAATGTATGTTAAATTACAATTAAATGATGATTGTAAAAAGTATGAGACAGATCAGAATTTGTCATAAGTTTTTTTTTCCATCAAAAATGTTTTTTCTTATTATTTTTCGTGATGATTAAGATGCATTTAACATGTATGTACTTATTTTAAGGAAAAATATTCAAATAAATGAAAGAGCTTTTATAGTTGTCATGTGTTGTGGACATAATGTCATTACCTTAAAAAAACAGAAATGTAAGTTATGATTTGACTTTTGTTTTTACTATTTTTTACTTTTACATGAAAATCTCATCAAACAGACATGACATGAAACTGATCTAATTGTATGAGTTTCTATAAAAGAAAGCAAAAAATGATCAGGGTGTGAATGTGCAATTCATTCAAAGATGTGTATGTTTCTTTCATTACAAGATGCATGACATTTTCTTTTGACAGTTGTTCAATGTTTTAAGAGCAAACAAAGGTGTAGGCTGTTGAGCTGAGACATTTATAATGCCAATTTCATTAAAAGGCAGCATAGCAGGTGACACAAGGTTTTTTAGTTTTGATAAAAGTTGTAAATAAAAATCTCTGTGATTGTATTTTTTTAAACATTTTTTGAGGGATTTAAAAGAATTGTGAGAATTGTAACAACTGATATGTAGGATGAGTCATAAGATGGATGTTCTGCTTGAACTAATGAAGTGCTGTTGATTATGAAAAAGGCATGAAACTTGTATTTAAGACTTGTCGAAACGGAAAAAAGGGAAACAGTTTTTAGAAGTTGACATATTGTGCAAAAAAAGAACTATTTTTACATTATTTTGTTTATCTTTCTCTATCTGTTGCCCATCTGAAAATAATTTTTACACAAATATTTTCATCTTCATATATTTTTAATTTTGTACTTTTCCTTAAAGTCATATGTTTGTTTGTTTTTTAAAGAATCTGATAAATGATGCTTTGTACTTTTTCAAGTATTCGGAGTATACAATTCTACACTTTTGATTTTTCTTTCTTTTTTTGTTGTTATTTTTGTTTATTTTTTATATTTACTTTTGTTGTTTGCTTAATGTGGCTCCTGTCATTGATATATTGATATCCATAATTACTAACAGAAATATCAGCCTATGTGAAAACAAAATTGGAATTGTTTTTTTTTTCTGTAATAAATAGACCATTCATGCAATCATTTGAGTTCAAGCCTCTTCTGTTAATAACTGGCCTGTTAAGGTGATGACACACCAAACCGACATCAATGAACTAGCGGCGACGAAAGCCAACTGTTGCGTTGTCTACGTCGCGTCACATCGCCCTGTGTCAGTTGCATTTGAACACACTACACGGACTACATCCGACGGCCAAGTAGCACGTACGATCTGCGCCTGCGTGAGAGAGAGCGGAGTGACAGAGTGGTACATCCTGTCAGCCGAGGGGTTTCCTATTTGTGCAGCCGAGCACCGCAACACTTCCACTGGCGATTACATTCAGACGGTCCCGGTGTTTCCTCCGCAGGCTCCACTTCACTCAGCTGCCCGATAAACCCGCTGCTTCTTCCCACTTTAACCTGAAAACCAGGGCTCGGTGCTCCGGTTGAATCCAAACGGAGAGTTGGGTCTAGCTCAGAGACTAGCGGAGGCTAACTGGCTGTGCTTCCCTCTGGTCATGTTGCGGCTAACACTCCGCTAGCCGCTCCCAGCTAGCCCTGGCTCTCCGTTTGGATGGATTCTAACGGAGAGCCAGGGCTAGCTGGGAAGCTAGCGGAGGCTAACTGGCTGTGCTTCCCTCCGGTCATGTTGTGGCTAACGCTCTGCTAGCCGCTCCCAGCTAGCTCCGGTTTGTTATTCAGGTTAAAGTGGGAAGAAGCAGCGGGTCTGTCGGGCAGCTGAGTGAAGTGGAGCCTGTGTAGGAAGCACCGGTTAGCCCCGGTTTCACCACATGCAGATTCACTTGCTACAGGGGTGAGGAAATAAAGTCAAAGTGCCGACAGTGCGGGACACACCTCAAAAACTAGGCCGACAGACGCTCACCGATGGTGTGTCAGGGCCTTTAAACTTGGTCTTTTCAAAAAGCTAATTAATAATTTGCTTTATAAAAAGATCGGATTTTTTTTTTTTGACACAGTTTTTATATATGTCTTAAGCCATATCCACACAAAGACGGAACCGATTTTGATGTTTAAAAGTTTTCCATAAACACAAAATTGTCTCAAGATATGTGTACGTAAACATGAAGCCACTGAAAACGCTGTAGTATATATGCAAGGCCTGTAAGTGGCGCTGCAACGCTGCCACAAAGTACTCCAAAAACAGAGAATAAGAAACAGAGCATGCGTATAAAACTCGTGCGTACTGTGTTGTAAATACGGAAACGCGAAGGTGGCATCGTCAGATTTTTTCACTCTGGGACCTAGTTTCAAAAGTTGGCGTATTTGGGCTCCTAAAACGCTGGTCCCGTGTTTACAAAAGGTCTATACGATAAAAAACCTTTGCAGATACACCTAATCTCATTTCCATGTGGACATGACCTTAGACCTGCCACAGATCAATCCAAGTACATTCTATTTTAATAACCCAAAATGGTATTAAAGTTGTCAAATATTTTTAGATTTAGTTTTGATTCTGGACATTTTAATCTTGTCTTTATCAAAGAATGAACATTTTTAGTGTAGTTTAAGTCAATAAAAAGACTTGACATTTAAGTAATCAAAAGATTTATTGGCAAAATTGTTTTACATCTAACATTTAAAACTGTAGTTTTAGTAAAGACCAAGAGTGAGCATTGTAATCAAACTTCTCATTTCAGGCTAAAAGAAGAAGACTAAATGACAGACTACATGCTTAAGGATGCAGCTTTGCAGAGAAGGTGTCTGGTCTGATGCTATTAATCTAAACGTGTTATGATTTGCATATTTATCTTTGAACAAACATGACTCAGCAGGCCATAGGATGACTTTGCAACAGACACCACTTATTCTAAAAGTCAACAACAACGACCAGATCTATCATTTTCAGGCCTTAGTGATAATATTGTGCCTGATTGTGTTACAAAAAGTTATATTCATAAGTGTTATCATAGTCTGTACGCTACCTATCATAACTTCTTAAAGAATATATTTAAAATGTTTTTGCACATAACACAAAGCTAAAAAGGCAGCTAGCTACTGTCCAGAATATGGAGCAACAATGTCAATAATACCTGACTTCAAATGTGTGTATATTTAATATTGTTCATGCTTCAGTACGGATATACATCACTAACACTCCACAGTAAACAAACTTTTCTTAAAAAAGAGATCTTCCAGTTTAGTGGGGCTACTGAGTTTTAGGTTTTTCTTAACCTCCATATGCATTTTTGTCACAATTTTCTTTAATGTAATTAACTTTAAAGTTTTTAAGGTTATCTGTACAGCATACATACCCCTCTGTCCATAGATCCTTCATATGTATGTTGAAACTGTTTTCTGCATTAGTGTATGTGCCCCAGCTGCAGTGGTCATTTTTAATAGCCTATTGTATAATGACCATCTGCCAAAAACCTGCAGAACCTCAGCTGACATGGATGTCATTGGTTGGTGTGGTTTACTGAGGGAGGGATCAAGTATGTCGTGGTAACACAGTACTTCATAGCATGGCAGTCTCGTCTTAGAACATAAAAAGCACATGCTACCTGGGTGACAAGAGCATGCAGTGTCCACATTATATCTCTGGGTTACAAGTTGTTGTGTGAACTTTTTAAAAATAAAATTATGAAGTCGTTGCATTCAGTTTGTTTAATCTGGCTATATTTACATGCTGTGTCGATACTGCCTTTACTGTAAACACTGTGTGTGGTCTTGCTGCTTACATGAAACATAAATTGAACTGAATAAAAATCTTGCTGACATCATATAATTGATTTGAATCATCCAGAAAATGAGCTTTGAAGATTTGCTTGATGCAAATGATCTGACTATATCAACTCGGCATGTGTACGGATCAACTCACCGGTGTGTAGAAAATGCACAGATGGTCAAATTAAGTACCATTATGCATTATGGCTGAAGATTTTTATCAATCACATGAAGAACTTTAAAAATTCGACAACATATTTTGGATGACAGTATTGATAAGAATTAACCTTTATTCAGCCCAGTACAAAATCTGCCTCAAAGGTATTGAAGGTTTTTACTTTGAAGCGTTCAGAGGGACAGGGAAAAAGAAGCATTGAAGAAGAAAATAAAAGCCTACAGAAATATGTGTGGATTGTTTTGTTAAATGTAACACAACCATTTCAAAATAAACTTGTGTGTAGTTTACTGCATGACTGTTGATAGCCAATCACAGGCTGACACTGTGTTATTCACTCAGCAGAGTGTCTACTGGACAATAAAAAAAGGTCTTGATGAAATGTGGTTGTTGTGTCACTTTTTACGCAGTGAGCCCTGTGGTAAGCATGTTGACCAATGAAAGGCTCTTTTAGTATAATAAGCTGTCATTCTCTCAGACAGTATGTAACCATCTCAATTCAAACGATGTTCAGACTGTGAAGGCCTTTGAATATACTAAAAGGTTGTAGACTCAGCAGGTTTGAAACCTTTAAGAACTGACTCTTTGACCACTTGGGGGCAGCAGATATCAGACTGTGTGAAAACTCACATATTATAAAGTTCAGATGGTACACTGATATATCAGAGGAGCTTTAAGAGTGACAAAAGAAAATGGAGAAAGTACAAAATGTGTTTTGCTTTTAGTTAAACATCACTACCACAGCTTTTAACATCTTTTTCACAAAACCAGCTACAGAAAATGGTTTCATAACTTGTATTAACGGTTCTACAGCTTTGCACATGATTAGTAAAAGAGTATGCATTTAAATTCCCCTCATAACAGGTAAGGCCCATTACAAATGCCATGAGAGACAGTGATACATAATGAACAGTTCACACTTTAAATTATGGGGTTGTAGAAAGCTTTGGAAATGACTTGTAAACATATGCAGATCATTTGTAACAGGTAAGGCAGATCTACCAATGATGTGTCACACATTTACGTGTGATGAATTGTTTAAACTCTATAAATGAATCAGCCGTACTTTCACTCATCATTTAGAACAGATGAGGAACACTCATGAAATAGTTATGATTGCAAATTGCCCATTTTTAGTCTGCACTGCAGTGCTTGCAATTGCCTCTGTAGGCTTTGGGAGGCTGTTTTGGACTAATAAATTCTTGTATGTGTTAAATATCAGTGGATCTCCTGTAACATACTTGCCGGTTTTATAAGCAAGCAAGGGGGAAAATCAATCAATCAATCAATTTTATTTATAAAGCCCAATATCACAAATAACAATTTGCCTCAGAGGGCTTTACAGCATACGACATCCCTCTGTCCTTTGGACCCTCGGATAAGGAAAAAAGGAAAAAGAGCTTTTAAAAAAAAGCTCTATTATTTTCACTTTTAATTTAGTTGTTGCTAATTTAAAACATTTATGCAGAATATCAAGAGATAGAGCTGTCCTCTGTAAACAAAGAAAGAAAAAAAAAATCATTATAGAGTCTAGTATGGAGCAGGGACGATTCTAGGATCAGAGGTTTAGGGGTGCTGAGCACCCAGAGAGCTGCCCGGCCAGGCAAGATAAATTTCACTGTTTTGTACATTTTAACACAATTTCATTCCCACATTTGTGAAAGAAAAGCACAACACTTTTTGAGAAAGTCTGTGACTAATCCATCAAATCTGATAAAGGTTATTTAAATGCTGAGCCACAGCAAAAGAGGAATGGATTGGAATCATATGAATGAATGAATGAATGAATGAATAGCCATAAAAACTTAAAGAGGGGTGACCCAGTAACTACTTAATCAGATTACAACAAGCAATTTGTAACCAGCACCACCCACCCTTGAATATTTCTCCCCAAACAAGGCACACATTGTCTATTTGAACTCTGCTAATATAGAACACACCACCACCAGAAATGTTGTGTAATACTGTTGCATTAACAGTTCAGAAAAAGGAGGAGGAGATCAGTGTAGGGAGGCCATATCTCTACAGAGGCACAGCACAGACACTGAACAGATTTTCATAAAAACGAGACAAACCTTTCAGTACAGACAGAAGTGATTCATGATCCCGAGAAATCCGGCACAGTGCTCACAGTCTTCCCAAGATTCCTTGACACAAAGGGATTAGTCCTACAAGACTTCCAGCTGCTGTTTGGAGAGGAGGCCTTATCAAAGCTTCTGGAAGAGTGGGGAGTATTCCTGAAAACAAAAGTCATGAAAGAAGCAAACAGCATTTTAAGTTATTTGTGATGATTGAGTGTAATACTTATAGAAGTACGGCAAATTAAAAATAAGGATTGCTTTACATAGTTAACTGTATGACATAAGAGTCTTGCAGCACACTGTTGATAGCCTAAAGGGGTCTTAATGAAAATGAAAATAAAAGCAATACTTGGGGGGAGGCTTACAAGCTCTGAGTCATCAGTCTGAGAATGGCACTTAGTGCTTACACTGCATTGCTGTAGCACCTGGTTATTTAAAGCTCCCCTCCAGCCAGTTTTACTTTCTCTTCAAATGGTTAATGGTTAATATTGCAGTTAGAGTATTGGAAAACAGCAATATGGCATTTGCATTGATTAATTTACTGTTCATCAGAGCAGTAATGAGATAATTCGCAGAGCACACCGACTCTGTCACAAGAGATGATAGAGAGCCAACGAGAGAGAGTGTGTTGAGTGTGTCAGTGTGTTGAGCTATTTTTGCCAAAGGGATTTTGTGTAATTCAGTGTGTTAATGGCAGCCGTTCACCACACATAGGCTATAAATAAAAAAGATACAGAGAAATTGATTCATGCCTTTATTTCAAGCCGCCTCGACTACAGTGACACACTTTTTACTGGCCTCCCAAAAAACACCACTGAAAGACTTCAGCTCGTTCAAAACTCTGCAGCTCAGCTACACTGACTTCCTGTTACATTTACAATTGATTTTAAGTTCCTCCTCCTTGTTTTCAAAGCCCTACATGGGCTTGGACCGAGCTACATTGCAAACTCTTTTGCCTCCAGGAACATTGGAGGTTCCCAGCAACAGTCAGAAGAAGATCAGGGATGCATCCCTTGTCAATTACGCCCCAAAGCTATGGAACATACTACCTATAGATATCAGGGAAGCTACCTCGCTAAATATTTTCAAATTCACTTTTAAATCTGTTCACTTTAGCCTGTAACTAGCCTTAACTTTTACAATTCTATGATTTTATAATGTCATGATTTTATGACTTTATAATCTATTTCATCTTATGACTTTTTTCTTTTTTCATGATTTTAAGATTTATGGTTAATACTTGTTTTAAACAGTTTTTTAATGTCCTTGTATATTGAATTGTCTGTTTTATGTTTCAACGTTTACAGAAATTGTAAGAACAAAGGTGGCAAAGAGTATTGCAGTTCTGGGGAAAACAAAACACGTACTGGACCATAAATCACTGCACTTTCTGTGTTCATCACTTGTACTATTTGACTTACTGTGTAGAAGTTTGGGGCAACACTTACAAAAGTAACTTACAACCATTATACATCCTTCAAAAGAGAGCAATCAGGACAGCTCACAGTGTGGGGAACAGGGAACACACCAACACACTGTTATAAAGTCACATCCATTGAAATTTTTTGACTGCAATAATGTATAATAGGGGGGTTAAAATTTAGGAGAATTTAATTTCAAAAAACAATGTATTCATACAACTAAGAAGAGTCTGTGTATTTCAGTGTTTGGGGTGGACTTGTGAATGGGCAACGTGATGAGCTGAAACAAAGCCCAAATATAAATCAATTAAAAAAACTATTCAAAAAGATATTTTTGGCAGATATATAGATGAGGAAAGGTTTTGTTAAGGGAGTGCATATTTATTTTGTAACACTGGTTGGTACTTGGACTGTAAGTAGACTGGGTTTATTACTCATTGATTTAATTGGGTGGTAAATAGACTGGGGATAGTTGTATATTAGTTGTAAATCAATTTGGGAATTTGTTGAAATAATATACAAGTTTAAAAAAGAAATGTAAGAAAGGGGTAGGGAGTAGGACATAAAGGTTTTACATCTACCTACTCCTTTGCGTACACTGTTATCTTCGTCTTGTTTGTTTTTCATTTTGTTTTATATTTTTGGTTCAAAATGAAGTCATTAATTCATTCATTTACGTCCATGTTATTATAATTATCACTACTAGTCCATACCCATTGGTAGCTTTGTCACCTTCTACCTATGCCAGTCCTCAACGCCTATGTGCAGTTTCACATAGATTGACCACGTCAGTGAGTAGAAAAATGTGGGACAGACAGAATGACTGACTGACAGAATGACACACTGACTGTTTCTGTGATTATGTACAGCATACCATACCATGACTTAGTCATACCAAAATTAGAACCAAACAAACATTGGTCCACAGGGGGAGCCACAGCAATCGGTCGCATTTTAGCCATTTTTAAGCATTTTTCTGTTGTTATAGCGCCACCCAGTTGCCAATTAGAGTTAAATTTCTCCAGTCACCTTGAGGCATCCTGTTCTACATATCTACCAAGTTTAGTAAAAATCAATATGGCGGTTAGGCCTAGATAAGAAATTAGCTCTCTAGCGCCCCCATTTTGTTTGATGGGGTCAGTAATGGAGGGGTCCCCTCAGATTATGTGTGGTCATATGCCTACAAAGTTGCATGGTGATGGGTGAAACCCTTGAGATGTTATACACCTTTATGTGATGAGCCACGCCCTCCGCAATATTCATTGCCTTATAGAAGCTCAGTTTTAGTAAGTTTTCCAACTTTTGCCAAGAGGGAACTTTAGATATTGGTCCCTAGATTATGTTCACCGAGTTTCATGCAGATTGGTCAAACTTCCTAGGAAGAGATCGATTTGAAGTGTTTTTCAAAAAATTTAAAATGGCGGAAAATCTATATAACCGGAAGTTATGAGTTCTTGAGGCAAATTTGTTCCTCATGAGGAGAGGCATCTCTGTGCAAAGCTTCATGTCTCTACGACATACAGGGCATGAGATATGCCCATTCAAAGTTTGCAATTTCAATCGGTTGCTATAGCGCCCCCCTTTGGCCAATTTATATAATATTGCTTAATTTGCATCCTCCCATGACCCTCTACCACTGTGCCAAATTTCACATGGATTGACCAAGTCAGTGAGGAGAAAAACGTGGAACAGACACACAGACAGAGTTTTGGTCATTATATCGTAAGATTATAAATGCCATTATGAAAATAAACAACACACTAAACTTAGGTGGAGGACACAACTACACTGAGAGGTATAACTAAGGCTATCACGCTACAGTTATGGTAAAATAAAACATAAATAGACAGGCTAGCTTACAGTGATTGAGTGTATCATATTTATAACAGTACACCTGTGCAAGCTCGGTGGATGACATGTGACTTGCAGATTCTACTATAGAGTCACATGTCACCTTCCCATATTAGCAACAACCTTCTTATTTTAAACTTTGAGCACAAAATTAAGTCATTTGTTTAAAAAAAATAAATAAAAAAATTAGGCGAACAATGTGGCTAAATGACACTGTCAGGACATGACTCAGAAAAATAATAAATATCATAAAAATACCAAAATACACTGGAGAAAGAGGCTTTAAGAGTAAAGTCGCTCACCCATAAAAGGAAATGGGATTTGATCTAAGCTTTCAGTTTTACTTTAAAACTATCATCTGGAGCAGTTTTAATTAAAACTGAAAGCTTGAGACTGAATCAGTGCCTCTCTCCTGTTTTTGGTCTAACCTCTTCTTGTATGTGTTAAACATCAGTGGATCTGCTGGTTTAATAATTAATGTCTTTCTAAACAAACATGAACTCTTGTAGCAGCTGTGGCTCCGCAAGTCACAGATATTCAGTGTTGACAGCAGTATGTGCTTGGCAGTGTTTGAGTAGTGTGACCTTTTAGCCTATAACTAAGTCACAAGGTTTCCAGGAAATGGAGCTCCCTTACTTTCACTTTTAGTTTTGTTATTACTGACTTAGCTGTGCGACTTTCACGTGTCCTTTTGTCATCACTGATTTTCAAGTAATGTGCCTGCAGAATTTCCCAGCTCCTTCCACCTATAATAACACCACGTCTACGTCAGATTTGTCAGGGGCAGGTGGGAGGGATTTGAGAGGGGCAGACCTAGCGTTACACAGGACACAGGCCTCTGATCTATCTATATATAGAGTGGGGCTGGAGGATACAGCAGCCATATCCCCACTGACCAGGCAGAGCGAAGGAGACACAGAACTGTGAGTTTAAATTACATACCGTTTTGTTGAACACTTCAATCTTAGCATACGCGTTTTTTTTACAACAGACACTGAACTTTTCAAACAACTTGAATTTTATATTGTGATCTGACTTGTGAAGTTATTGTGCTGCTCTGACTCGTGTGGAAGACATTTTTTCAGAGTGCTGGCACAAATACAGACCTGTTTGTCTTTCTATTCTTGTGAGCATTGTCATTAACATAAAGCATGCCCTGGCCCCTTACCCTAATCATAACCATCCTAACTAACTGTCTAACCCCAGCCCTAAACAGAATCCTAACCTAAACCTAATTCGAACCTTAATTTTAATGCCAAGTTTTAACCTTCAAACTCATTTTTTTAAGCATTGAGGGATGGTTAAAAATGTCCTCACAATATGAGTTACTTGGGAAGGATGATGAGGAGTCAGTTTTTGAACTGGACTCTTATTTGGGTCAAATGAACTTTCCCCTCCGGCTGGAGTTTAACCCAAAACTACAGAAATATAAGTGATGCTTTTTGAGTTCTGATTGTCTAAATGGGATGGCTAAATGGGTTTCAATGCTGGTTGGTAAAGATAGTCCCGTGTTTTCCCTCTATTAGCTATTTTCAAAAATTGTTTGTCATGTTTGCTCATCATGAATTATATTTATGACAGCATACACAGAAAGTCATGTAAAGTTTCCCAGCAAGCATTTTTTGGTTTAAAAAACGTCTAATAGCCGTCTACATGAAGACCTGACATCTAGGCTAAATCACGGCTGAATTTGGGCTGTCAGTGAAAATTTGATAGACGTCTAACCATAGCCAAAGTGTAGACATCATCAATTATATGGCTATGTAGAGACCATGTCCAAAAAATGGAGATCAACATATTTTAATTACTCTTGACTCTCCATACGTGATTGAATATCATACCGCATGCCATCTGCAATGGCGAAAATTACATTTAATCAATTTCAAAATTAAATCGGCTAGATTTGGGTTACATGTAGCTAGACTAAATCGGAGCTAAATATAGCCAATACGTTTAAATCACGACTATTGCTTGCTGGGTTGTAACACCCCCTTAAGTCATGCTGAATTGAAAATAAAATTTGCAATGCCTGCAACATTTCACCAGCAGTAAAATCAGCATGATGGATCTGTAATTTGTTGTGCTTTTATTTATTTATCAAACAATTAGCTCAATCAGCTTGAATGGTTATGTGCATTTGCAGTGACAGTTTCTTGTTGTATTTGTCTCAATGCCTTTGTCACACAGTATGTCTGTAAAGATGAAGAGCAGATAAAATGAAGAAAGACGACGATGACAACACAGCAGCAGGAGGAGGAGACTCTGAAACTAAATCTGTACCATCTGCAGCCAGTGAGAAAGGTAATGTTTTAACCACTGTGCATCCCTTCACAAAACTTTCCTCCGGTGTCATTAGAAGACAAAAGTTTCTGTCAAAAAATTATTTGAAAAAAAAAAAGATATATTAATATTATTTTTCTCTGTCACTGAATTTAATCCAACCATCTTCAGTCCTGATCATAACTACCAAATATTCCATCATTTTCAGAATTGTAACCGTTTAAATGCCAGTTTGTTGAGTTAATGCCACTGTTTTTTTTCTTATGAAAATAAGGTATTTTTATATATTGTTTAATTATATATTATTGTTATTATGGCATATTTTTATTTGATAAGCAACATTAATATTTAATGCATTTTTATTTATTTTTTAAACAGTGTCAGATTAAAAAACATTGGCTCTGATCATAACTGCCAAACATATATTCATTTTCAGAACTCTAACCCCAGTTCTTCAGACAAGATGCTATGTTGGGGTTTTTGAATGTGTATTTTTTTTTTTTTTTCAAATAATTCAAATCATATGTGTAAATCTTATTAACCTGGAATGTTTAACTGACCGAAACAAATTCTTTTATGTCTGATCGTGCAATCTGCTTGTTGTTACATCACCCTGCTGTAGACGATGAGAAGAGAGCAGCTAAAACAGAGGTAAGGATGACATCTTATGGTCCTCAGTTGTCATTGTTCATACAGAAGCATTTCTTTTTTAAATGCTATTTTTCTGAAATTATGTCAAAGTTCAACACGAATACTTGAACCTTCAGCTGAAGATTGGAGCCTTTTGCCTTGTTAGTTTACAGTGAGTTTGAGTCCTTCAACTTCCTGGTTGAACACATGGATGAACTGAAACAACACTTGCAGAAGAGATTCCTTTTGTCTCACTAAAATATAAACCTGGTTGCATTTAGTCGAACATGTACCTAATGTCAAAAGTTCTAACCTGGTTAACGTATGTTAAATAAAATAATGTTTTCATAGTGTAATCCAGTGAATGAACCCAGTGATGCTGAACACTCAAAGAATGATGACAGCACAACAAAAGGAGGAGAATCTGAAATCAAGCCTGTACGATCGGCAGATCCTGGGACAGGTGAAATTTTCATGAATATTGCAATAATATGAAAAAATCAAGAATAGAGCTAATGAAGCTTTTAAACGGGCACTGTGTAGGAATTTCTCCCACCTAGTGTTGAGATCGTATATTGCATTCAAACGGATAGCGCACTCTAGCGCATCACTGTTTCAAGCGCGTATTGCAACAACGGTAGCTGCTGTGTACCAAAAAGCTATGATAACATTGATGAAACCATGTCATCCGATATTTCATGGAGTATTCATTCAGGCTGCTACACAGACACATGTGACGCGAGTTGACAAACCCCCTCCTCACCATGCTGGCTGTGTTTACAATGTAGGACTGTTGGGGCAGGTGTAAATCGAAAACAAACCAATCACGTCTTGTCTTTTGACAACTGACAAGTGGCTCAACCTCACACACCTCATCTCTCTCCACCTGGGAAAGACTACCCCGATGCTGACCCTCGTTTTTTGAAATCGCTGACATTGCCTTTTTGCCTTTTTTCAAATGCACCGGCACTTGTGACTAGCCTGCTTGCTGCTGTTTTTCATCGCTCTACCTGCAGGAAAAACCGGACCGGAAACCGACAAGTGAAAACGCGAAAGGCGATTCCGTATTTCTCAAGTATGTCCCTGTACATACCTGTATTTTCAAGATGGCGCATGTACATGATGAGACACCGGTCGCAATGTATATGTAAATGAGAATTTCGGAGCTTATGAACATACTTAGATATGCTGATGGAGGTAAATACACATGTGCTAGGACACACTTTTGACTGCAAAATTTGTTTGTCTCAAAGAACAACTGAAAGTGTTACACATAGTGCCTTTAATGTTCAAAATAGATTACAGTTATTATAAATAGAAAACCAAGATATCAGTTTAAAAGTATATTGCTCCATCCCTCATATAATACACTTATTCTATTGCAGGTACCTTAAATATGGATAAGAGAGGAAACAAGGATGAGGTAAGAAACTCCATATTTAATTCATTAAAAGTTAAGGATGATTTACTTTATACCTCATTGTATGGTGTTACAATGCTTTACATACAGGACATATTTATTTACTTATTTACAGCAGTCAGTGAAGACTTCTGAAGAGATCAACAGGAAGGAACAATATC
The DNA here is from genome assembly GCF_041903045.1 of Epinephelus lanceolatus. Lineage (NCBI taxonomy): Eukaryota > Metazoa > Chordata > Actinopteri > Perciformes > Serranidae > Epinephelus > Epinephelus lanceolatus. Next base: position 35,881,419 of record NC_135751.1, read on the forward strand.
AAAGAGAAACCGAAACACTGCTTGGCAGACTTCACCTTCAAGACAAACATCAACAGAAGTTGTCACCAGCAGATTTTCTTAAAGTAGGTCCACCTGTGAAACAGGACCATGAAACATCTGAGAAGGAACTCGGTCATACTTTTCTTCAGAGGTTGATGATGTTAGACTACAGAGCCAGATATATTCCTGTAAGACAGGATAGTGATGAGGAGACCCATTCAAAATCTGTTGTAGCGTCTGACACTGTTGATACAGGCGATGACTTCAGTCATTTTTATAGCACCACTGCAGACTTTGATCAATCAAAACAGACTCACATGCATCCAATGGATGTTCAAATGGCAGTATTTCACTGCTCAGACAGCTTTTTGAAGCAGAACATGATTACAAAGCTATCACAATGTCAGTATGCCTTACCTTTGCTTGTTCCTGACCCAGTCACAATGGACATTGAATGTCCACTGTGGACTTTCAGACAAATAAGAAAAACATGGAAGGTAACTGAAATCAAAGATAATTCAAACATTGTCACCATGAAGAGTATGCCCATCTGCAAAGCTGAGACACCCATGGTGTCATTTCTCCGCCTGGGTTCACTATCTCTGTCTAAGTCACAGCTGATTAACACTTTGATCAATGAACGTCACAGCACCTTCTTCCACAGAAACTGCCCAGGTAGCACCAAGTCTCGCCATCTGATGGATGGTGTGGCAGAGATTGCCTGGTACTGCCCTGCTGGAAAACCCAATGATGCCTTCACTGACTGCATTGCCTTCTGTAATCTTCATGGTGATGCCCAGTTAATTGAAAAACAGCGTAACATATTGACTGAGAAATCTTCAATCAATGTGGTTCTTGTACCAACTCTGGGAAAAGGTGACAAAGGTTCTGCAGTTATGTCAGTCCTTCTCAAGTCTCCGACGCCCCTCATATGTCTCACTGCTGATAGTGAATGTGATGCTGTTGAGAAAATAAAGGGAAAATACATAATGGGTCTCAGGGACAGAAGCCAGTCAGATGTGTCTGAAGAACTGAAAAAAATCATTGGAAGAATTTTGTCAGGACCACATGCATCCTTCTGGCTTGAAACCATGGCTGAAGTCTCTGGAATCAGAGTGGATGAAGACGACAAAGTCTGCCAAAAAGGAAAATCTGCTGCAATGAAAATTGTGAACTTGCTTCAGGGGATGGATGTGTCAAAGATCAAAGATACATTTCTCCCTTGTCAAGGCCAACTATGGCACAAGTGGTGCAGAATAAACAAAGAGCTTTATCACCTCAAAGGACACATTGAGAAAGAGAAATGTAAAAAGCAACAGGAACTGATGCAGATACGACAAAAACAACGCACCACTTCCTGTACTGAAGTAATGAAGTTGTTCATTAAAAGCCTCTCGTCGTTGCCATCAAAGGAGAAAGAGTATTTCCTGAAGTGGACTCAGATCTTAGCAGATGCCCTCTCCACAGATGATCTGTGTTTAATTTTACAGAGCTATGATGAAAAGTGGTCTGAGGTCTTGGCTTTGAAAGAGAAGCATGACAAATCTGATCTGTTAAAAAGCAAGCAAACTGAGCTTGAACGAATATCAACAAAACTACAGTCTGCCACTTTCGGTTTGGAGCACATCTTTAGAGAAATGGGACAGATCTATGAAGCCCATGCATCTCTGCAGAAACAAACAAAGATGAGAAAAACTGACTGGTCTAAATACCCTGAGCTGGCTGCAGAGCTGATGATATCAGGACACCCAATGGAGCTGATGGATGGTGATGCAGGTCATGTGCCTTTAACATGGATCTCTAGTCTTTTAGATGAGGTCATCAAGAAACTGGGCGACAAGAGAGTTTTTGTTTTGTCAGTGCTGGGTGTACAAAGCAGTGGAAAATCAACAATGCTGAATGCCATGTTTGGGTTACAGTTTGCAGTGAGTGCTGGCAGGTGCACCAAGGGTGCCTTCATGCAGCTGGTCAAAGTTTCAGATGAGATCAAGAAAGACTTTGAGTTTGACTTCATTCTAGTGGTGGACACTGAAGGACTGCGCGCTCTTGAGTTGGAGGGTAACAGCACTCTTCACCACGACAATGAACTGGCAACGTTTGTTGTTGGTCTGGGAAACATGACACTGATCAACATCTTTGGAGAGAATCCAGCGGAGATGCAGGATGTTCTGCAGATTGTTGTTCAGGCTTTCATGAGGATGAAAAACGTTAAACTTTCTCCAAGTTGTGTGTTTGTTCACCAGAATGTTACAGATATTGCAGCTTCAGAGAAAAACTTGCATGGAAAAAGACAGCTGCAAGAAAAACTGGACAAGATGGCCCAACTAGCAGCCAAAGAGGAGGTTTGTAATGCTGAGTGCTTCCGTGATGTCATTGCATTCGATGTGCAGAAAGACGTGAAATACTTTGCCCAACTATGGGAGGGAAGTCCACCTATGGCTCCTCCAAATCCAGGGTATAGTGAGAGTGTCCAAGAGCTGAAGAAGTTCATCCTCTCCAAAGCTTCACAGTCAACTGGAATTACTCTCTCACAGTTCAAAAGCAAAATTCAGGACCTGTGGAATGCTCTGATGAATGAAAACTTTGTTTTCAGTTTCAAAAACACACTTGAAATTGCAGTGTACAGAAAACTTGAGGTCCAGTATGGGAACTGGACCTGGGCCCTGAGGAGCAACATGTTGACTATTGAGAACGGGCTTTACACCAGAATTGAAAACGGAAAACATGACAAGGTTGAGCTCAGATATCTACATGAGGAAATGAAGATAACCTATGAAAAAATCAAAAAAGCAATGACAACATACTTTGATGATGACAGAGACAAAGAAATACTGGTTCAGTGGCGAGGACGATTTGAAAGTAAAATCAAGGAGTTTCATGATGACCAAGTGAGAGGAGTCAAAAAAAAACTGGATGAAGTCATTGAGCAGAAAAATGCTTGTAAAAAGCTTGATGATAAGAAGACAGAGTTTGAGAACAAACTGCTACAAAAGAGCAAAGAGCTCGCTCATCAGTTAAAGGACAAGGCAAAAGATGAAGAGGAACTTAAAAAACAGTTCAACTCTGTTTGGAGTGGCTGGGTTAGTGAACTAACTGCAGGCACAAAACCTATTGAGGAAATTAACTATAAAAAGGATCAGGCAACTATCCTTCAGGAGCTTGGTTTTGAATGGTCTCTTATAACTGAATCTGAAAGCAGTGGCAGATACAAAAAAATATCAGAGGTGGGTGATTACATTCATCATGTGTGTCTCACCAAGGACAAAGGTCTCTGCATCCCAGGCCAACAATCCCAAGATGATAAGAAGGAAAATACGAGCAACGAAGATCAAGGACGAATGTCAACAATTTGGCAGTCTTTTAAAAAAATGTTCCAATTTAGGCCAACAGAACAAACCAAAGAACATACATCAAGAAGTTCTTTAGTATCTGAAGAACAGGAACTCATCAGATCCCTCATTTACAGTATTGAAAAACAGTCCCTTGATGCAATCAAGGGCAAACCTGTTGCTACAAGAGGCTACAGTCCAATTTACTTCCAAGAAGTGGCCAAAAATGTCAAAGAGAAGGTGAAAGAGTTTGAATCAAAAAGGAAATATGCTGTGAAGAAGGAGTTTACTGTTGATCTTATTCTGTTTGTGTTTGAAAAAGCAGGGAGATGGCTTTCAGAGTCCCATAAGAAATTCAGAATGAACAACGATGCAGTCACTTACGTAGAAAGCAAGAAAAAGCAATATTACAACATTTTCAGCAGCTTCTGCAGAGGAAGCTCATCTGCTGTTGTGTTTGGAGAACTGATCTGTGAGAAACTGAAGAGTTCCACTGTTGAAGCTGTCTGTAACAAGACTGCTATTGATCTTGCTGGAGAGATGAAGTGCAGTTTCCCAGCATTCAGTGGGAACAGGTTGAACTTGGAGAAACACTTGCTGAAGTCACTGGCTGAGAAAGAGGACTTTGATGATTTTATCACCTACATCCAACACCCAAGAAACCAAGCAGAGACTTTTATAGAAGAGCAAGTACAAAAATACATCTTCACAGACAATAAAAATAAAGCTCGGACAATATTCAAGAAAAATGTTGAAGACATCAATAAGCTTGTGAGTCAAGCTTTATTCACTGCAACAGATAAAGTCAAAACCCAGAGTGGAGACTCAGACATGTGGGTGGAGGAATTTTACAATTTGCTAAAAGATGAGCTGACATTCAACACCTTTTGTTGTCAAAACTTCAGTGACATCAATGATTTTGACTTTGTCAGAGAAGAGATAGAGAAAGGCCTTGTATCTGTCATGAAGGAAGTGAGCAGTATCTCACTGGATAAGATGGAGGAATTCAGGATGAAGCCTGATCAAATCCTAATTGATCAACTGTGTAACTGCTGCTGGGCAAGGTGTCCATTCTGTGGAGCTGTTTGTACCAACACGCTAGAAAACCACAGTCCTGACAAACACAGTGTGCCTTTTCATCGGCCCTCTGGGGTAAAAGGATGGCACGATATAGACACAATGGACCTGGACATCAATTTCTGCACAACATCAGTTGCAAGTGATGACTTTTTTTATCCTTATTGGCATTCATATGATTCCTTTCCTTACAAACACTATCAAAGGGCTGGGAAGAAGTATGCAACATGGCAAATTACTCCTGATGAGTCAAAGCTGACATACTGGAAATGGTTTGTATGTCGATTTGAAAAGCAACTGGAAGACCGCTATAAATTAAAATTCCAGGGCAGGGGAGAAATTCCTCCTGAGTGGAGAGACCACAGTAAACAAGAAGCTATTGAAAGTCTGGATGAAATGTACAATCTGTGACTGAGCCAGAAACAACCAAACTCTACTCAGTATAACAGAAACTGTCTTTAACTGTTGAAAAGAAATAGGAGTTTTTGATTTGATTGAAGGAGCGCGACAGTAGCAATATTCAGGATGAGGCCTTCCCCAAGATGACTGAAAGAAACAGCACCTATTTATAATGTGATCAATATGTATCTCAGTTTGTTTTGCAGGATAACATTATTTAGTCAGGATTCCTGAAAATGCCATGAAGCAAAGGCGAACACAACAAATGTGTAATTATAAATGGCATGTTTGTTAGCCATTAAAGGATGATTGTAAAAAAGTATACGACAGATCAGAATCAGTCATAGGTTTTTATGCCTCCGTGTGGGCAAAAGCTGTAGCTGGAGGGATTATGTTTTCGGGTTGTCCATCTGTCCATCCCTTTGTCCCATTATTGTGAATGAGATATCTCAAGAACACCTTGAGGGAATTTCTTCAAATTTGCTTCAAATGTCCACTTGGACGTAACAATGAACTGACTAGATTTTGGTGATCAAAGGTTCAGGTCAAAATTACCTTGCGTCTGAATCATTCTCGTGTATGCGGTATCTTAAGAAGGCCTTAGGGGAATTTCCTCAAATTTGGCACAAACGTACACTTTGATGGTAGGGAATTCCTTTAAATTTGGCACAAACAAACACCGTGCTGCCCGGTTAGTATACCAGCATATATCAATTTCTCACTAGTACTAGTATTATTTCCATGTATTTATTCCAGATATTTAACATTGTAGTATTTTCAAAACATCTCATAAATGGTGAAAAATCATACTGATACAATTTCTATACAGTCGAATAACATTAAATATATGTTGTCTAAACAGTGAGAATTTATTTTATTTTATTTATTTTTATTAAAAATTGTAAATGTATTATCTTAGCATCCCTACCATGTCCATGAATGGACAATTCAACTATTTGGTTTAGCATGGCTTTAGAATGTTAAAAAAAAAAAATAAAAAAAATCAGACTTACAGTTATTCTGCATAAATTGTTTAACAACAATGAAGTACTTTTATTTTGTAGTAATTACTTAATTTCAATTACATTAGCTTGGCATCACTCCCTTTACTCTAAAAGGACAAATGAACTGTTTGGTAGCGCATATTTAAAAAAAAATATTTGACCCTATTAGACCTTTATTTCTTGTATAAAGTTACATAAGTCTGTTCAGTCAGACCTCTGAAACTAGAACGTCAAAAAAACACATGTCCACCTTTGACAATCCTACCACACAGAGCCCCAATGTCTGGAATGAATCTTTCCTGACTTCCTGTAGGAGGTGAACTAAAAAGGCAGAATATTTAAAGACACAGTGACATCTAGTGGACTTGTTTTGCATGACATACTTTAACCAAATGGTAAAGATAGGTTAATGAGGTTGGGTGAACATTTTTTATTCAGTTATAGTGACTCAAAATGTGCTCTACTTAACAGTTTAGGTGAAAGTTCAAGGGTAAAAAACAACAACAACAACTTCAAATTTGGCACAAACATCAACTTGGATGCAAGGAAGAGCTGATTAAAATTTTGTGGTCAAAGTTCAAGATCCATGTGACCTCACTCACAAAACAAGTTTTTGACAGTCACTTAAGAATTCATATAACTATGACCAAATCTACACAAATCTCTAATAGAACAAGATGATGAAGTGATGAAATTTTATATCAAAAAGGTCAAAGGTCAGCTTCACTGTGACATCATAACGTTCTACTGAAACATTTTTCTGGCCATTATTCAACATCATAAGTCAGAAACAAAAAGTTTGATCAGTATTTGGTCAGATACTGAACTGGTGACACTAATCTTGGGTGCCCATCTTGAAACTGTGCTGATTATATAGATCTTCTGTGCTGCTGAGTTTAAGATGTGTGTGAAGCATCCATGTTTCAGAATATGCACCTTCTTTGCAGCAACATTAGAAGCACTGTCAACTGTCATGACATCATATGACTTTGGACAGACGTGGGTATAAACTGTAACTGCAAACTGACATGTTCATAAAACTAAAAGATGACAAACCAAGTTGTCTAATTAAAAATACGTTTTGTTTTTATTCAAGTAAAGTCATCTTTATTTATATGGTGCATTTTATATACAATAAAATGCAACACAATGTGCTACCACTTAGAAATGACATATAATAATAAAACAAGTGCAAATGACAAGTAGAGAAAGAATCAGTGCCAAAATTACAAATGCCCAAACATACAAGACACACACACACACACACACACACACACACAGAAGAAGTCAGCCATAGACTGTTATGAAGAGAAATGTTTTTGACTTGAGTTTAAAAGTATTCAGTGTGTGCCTCTCACAGGTCCACAGGCTAGGTGTTTCATCTGCTGGGACATATATGCAAAAGCCAGCCTCTCCTGCTTTAGAATTAGTATGAGCAATGGTTGGATGACCTCATGTACTGAAGCGCAGGACCATATAGAGCTTTGTATACAAGTAACAGGATTTTAAAATCAAGATCAAAATTATTATTATTATTTAAATTATTATTATTTTAGGATGCTTTCTCAAAGTCTAATGTTTTTTTTTAAATGGTGAATGATGATTTGTCTTTCTAAAGTATTTGGAGTATTCAACAATTTTACACTTTTGAAAAAGAAATGTCAGTCTTGTGAAAAAAATGAATGTTTCATTTTAGCGCAATAAATAAGCCCTTCATACAGTCATTGGAGTGTCCGTCTCCTTTGTTATTGATAAGCATTTGAAGAAGACCTGATTTTCTTTTGGCACACTCAAAAATATGGCTAAGTCCTGTCACATACTAATTTAAGTATGTTTAATCTTTTTTGACCCAAAATCACAAATTGTGGCAAATTCTGTCAGCAATTTTTAGTTTTAGTCTTGGTGCTGGACATTTAGTCTCACCTTCATCAAAGAAAACCTTAAACATTTTAGTCTAATGTAAGCCGGTAAAAACACATGACATTCTAGTCACTGAAAAACTGGACAGATGATTGTTTTACATACAACATTTTAGTCTAGTTTAAGTGAAGACCAAGAGTGAGCATTTTAATCAAACTTAAAAAACTGCCTTTAAATATGATTTCATCTGATTCATTTAAGGCTAAAGGAAAATTAGCCATAAAATGACAGGCTGTATGATTAAGACTGCAGCTTTGCAGAGAGGGTGTCTGGTCTGATGTTGTTCTGATTTACATATTTATCTTTGTACAGACATGATTATGAATTATTATGAAGACAGTAAACAACAACAACAACAACAACAACAAAATACACTGCTGTCCTTTTTTAGGCACAGTTACAAACTGGTATATTCATGTGTTTATAGTAGATTGTACACTACCTATCATAACTTTTAAAAGAACACAATTGTAATGTTGATGGGGATGATTTCGATTTAACAGACTGTTCAAATATGTTTTGTGGCTCGAGAGAGAGATTTGGCATTGCACGATTTGTGAGAGCTTTTCTTTGCCCCTCCACTCCTTTAAATCTCCCCTCCCAGACAGCTATGACAACACAGCAGCAAGAGGAGGAGAGTCTGAAATCCAATCTGCAGCAGCAACGCAAATAACAGAAATATTTGGGGAAAGGTTTAGAGGCCCTGAATCATCACCCTTACACGACTTGGTACTGCACTATCAGAGCACTTGGTTATTTAACAGTGAGGTCACTCCAAAAAGACAAGTTGATCCAGTCTCAAGCTTTTGGTTTTAATTAAAAACTACCATCAGGAGCAGTTTTAATTATAACTGAAAGCTTGAGACTGAATCAATGCCTCTGTTGTTTTTCGGACTAACTTCTTCTTATATGTGTTATGGATCAGTGTCTACTTAATGCTTTCTAAACATGAACTATTGTAGTGGCTGTAGCTACCAGAGTTACACTACAACAGTATGTGCTTGGCAGTGTTTGAGTAGTGTGACCTTTTAGCCTCGTCCTTGTTTTCCTCTAAGTCACAAGGTTTCTGGGAAGTAGAGCTCTCTTACTTTCACTTTCAGTTGATATTACTGATTTAGCTGTCTTACTTTCCTTTTCTCGTTTGTCATCACTGATTTACGAGTACACATGCAGAGTTTCTCAGCTGCTTAAACCTATCACACCATATCAGATTTATTAAGAGCGGGGGGAGGGGTTTGTGAGGGGCAGAGGTGAAGTGTGGAGACAGTGGTAATGGTGGTGCTGGTGGGGTGAAGAGTGATGGCTAAAGATAAAGACTGATGTGATGTGGGGCAAGACTTCTGATGAGTTCAGTGGAAGGACCCATGGGTGCTGGTTGTGATGAAACCTGGAGGTGAAAGGGGTGGAGGAGGGTTGCATCGATCTGACAAGGAAACGACAGCTGACAGCAGCAGAGAAATAAACAGTTTTAAAGTTTGACAGCAACTCACAGAGGTTGTGGCAAAATCTGATCGGTTCAAGTGAACGAGTGAACGCCCTCAGTTAACTCATTGATTTAGAAGCAGGGGCCTGTATCATGAAGCAGGATTAATGTCTTAGCGAGGTAACTTAAGGGTTAACCCTGGGTTTTCGGTCTCACGAAGCTGGTTCAGTTCTTATCGGGGTAGATCACCATGGTAACGTACTCTGAACGGCTATCCAGGGGCCTGTATCACGAAGCAGGATTTTGTCTTAGCGAGGTAACTTCAGGGTTAACCCTGGGTTTTCGGTCTCACGAAGCCGGTTCAGTTCTTATCGGGGTAGATCACCATGGTAACTTACTCTGAACGGCTATCCTGCTCCGGAGCAGGGTAAGTTCAGGGTTGAATCTAATTCTATAAAAAGCACCACCCACTGGCCAATCAGCTGTTCGGAAAAAAATGACTCCGCTGACAGAAATGCAGCCCAGTCATGACGGGAAGTTTAATTAATTTGATTGATTTTGATTTGAAAGTTTATTTTGAACATTAAAAAAGAAAAGAAAGCAACAACAACAGACAATGAAAAGATTGTTCAAAAAGGAGTGGAAAGAAGTCGAACTTTCATCCCACCCCTTCATAAGAAAGAAACTGATCATTTGCGGACACTTAATAGCACCATTAATTAGTGCCAATGTTTTGTTTTGTTTTGTTGGAGGAAATGCTCCCTGTTAAAGATAATGGGCCTAATTGACAGCTTTGCTGCTGGAAATGTGGAAAGTAGCCTATCATGTCTACACTTCATGGTGTTTGAGGGATTTTCCTTTTTGTTTTTTAAAGAGGGAGACTAGGTATATTTCTGCGCAGCTGTTAATTTCTAACACAGCTCAATATCAGGATGATTTTATTCAGACTATCAATTTGGTGTTGATATGATTTAATTGTGGGGTCAGGTTTAAGCTTTATTGTAGCATATATAACGTTATGACAAAGAAGACCAATTTATCAGACGCAATGATGTTAGACAATAATTGTAATAAACGCAATTCATCTGTGCAGCATTGATTTCATGGGATTCAAGGGTGTGATCAGTGTCAGATGTACAGGTACTGTAGCTACTTGAACCAGTGATAAGTAATTTAACCTACACATCATTTTATTTGCTACCTTGTTTTGTCTTGATTTTTTCCTCTCTCCTCCTCTATTTCTTCTTTCCTTACCCGTTTTTTTTTCTTCTCTATTATGTGATTTCATTGATGTTTTGACAGGGGAATTTCTTTGATAAGCTTTTAGTGGCTTCTAACCTCTCCGGCACTTTTCTTTTTTTTAATCTTGTAAATCTTATTTTTAACATTATGTGCAAATAAACTAATCTAAACTAAAACTACACATTATTCATCCCGTTATGCGTTGCCACGCATGTTTCCTCCTCCTGCAGCTGCCACGGTGTTGGCCTTTTCTCTAATGTTGCTTTCCTCCTCCTCATATTTTAGTAGAATTAATCTCTGATCCTCACGAGAAATACTTTTTTTTCCCCTCACATACGGCGCTCTGTGAGGACGCTCAGTGAGGACGCTCAGTGATGCTGCGCTTCTCTCATGATTGTGATTGGTCCGCTGCGTGCGCGTTCACGGCTTTTGATAAAGCAACCCTGGGTTGATTTACCGAGTTGATATCCAGCGTCATGATACCGATTATCCTGATTGCCATTGTTAGGGTTAGTCAACCCAGGATAGGTCTGGGTAACCCAGGAAAGGTTGATCTCGTGTCGTGATACAGGCCCCTGCTCCGGAGCAGGGTAAGTTCAGGGTTGAATCTGATCCTATAAAAAGCACCACCCACTGGCCAATCAGATGTTCGGAAAAAAATGACTCCGCTGACAGAAATGCAGCCCAGTCATGACGGGAAGTTTAATTAATTTGATTGATTTTGATTTGAAAGTTTATTTTGAACATTAAAAAAGAAAAGAAAGCAACAACAACAGACAATGAAAAGATTGTTCAAAAAGGAGTGGAAAGAAGTCAAAATTTCATCCCACCCCTTCATAAGAAAGAAACTGATACTTTGCAGACACTTAATAGCACCATTAATTAGTGACAACATTTTGTTTTGTTGGAGGAAATGATCCCTGTTAAAGATAATGGGCCTAATTGACAGCTTTGCTGCTGGAAATGTGGAAAGTAGCCTATCATGTCTACACTTCATGGTGTTTGAGGGATTTTCCTTTTTGTTTTTTAAAGAGGGAGACTAGGTATATTTTTGCGCAGCTGTTAATTTTTAACACAGCTCAATATCAGGATGATTTTATTCAGACTATCAATTTGGTGTTGATATGATTTAACTGTGGCGTCAGGTTTAAGCTTTATTGTAGCATATATAACGTTATGCAAATGAAGACCAATTTATCAGACGCAATGATGTTAGACGATAATTGTAATACACGCAATTCATCTGCGCAGCATTGATTTCATGGGATTCAAGGGTGTGATCAGTGTTAGATGTACAGGTACAGGTACTGTAGCTACTTGAACCACTGATGAGTAATTTAACCTACACATAATTTTATTTGCTATCTTGTTTTGTCTTGATTTTTCCCTCTCTCTCCTCCTCTATTTCTTCTTTCCTGATCCGTTTTTTTTCTTCTCTATTATGTGATTTCATTGATGTTTTGACAGGGGAATTTCTTTGATAAGCTTTTAGTGGCTTCTAACCTCTCTGGCACTTTTTTTTAATCTTGTAAATTTTATACTGTCTGTTTTTAACATTATGTGAAAATAAACTAATCTAAACTAAAACTAAACATTATTCATCCCGTTATGCGTTGCCACGCATGTTTCCTCCTCCAGGAAAGGTTGATCTCGCCTCGTGATACAGGCCCCAGGAAAGGGAAGATTGAGAAAGAATGTAAATAAATAGAGGAAGCATGAAATTAGGACTTCCGCTGCTAAGCTTTCTTTCAGTACTGCAGGATTTTCTCATTCATGTCTTTGCTGCTCTGACTTGAGCTCACTCTCATACACAGACACATTTGTCTTTCTGTACTTGCCAGGGTCAGTGTTGGGCAATTACTTTCAAAATGTAATGCATTACATATTACAAGTTGCCTTCATTTGAAAGTAATAAGTTAGTGACTTGATATCATGAAGGCCTATCTCCTTTTCTTGGACTAACCTCTTCTTAGATGTGTTAAATATTAGTGGATCTCCTTGTAGATACTTAATGCTTTGTAAATAAACATAAACTCTTGTAGCTGCTGTTGCTTTGCAAGTAACAAATGTTCAGTGTTGACAGCAGTATGTACTTGGCAGTGTTTGAGTATCATGACCTTTTAGCCTCATCATTATTTTCCTCTAAATCATGAGATTTCTGGGAAAAAGAGCTCTCTTCCTTTCACTTTTAGCTCTCTTATTACTGATTTAGCTGTCTTCCTTTAACTTTCCCTTTTGTCATCACTGATTTACAAGTAATGTGCCTGCAGAGCTTCTCAGCTCCTTAAACCTATCACATCACATCAGATTTGTTAAGAGCAGGTGGGAGGGGTTTGTGAGGGGCAGACCTAAAAAGCTCCAGGCTTCTGATCTCTCTATGTAGGGTGGGGACAAAAAGGATTTCTGACAAGACAGCCGTATGTACTCAGACCAGGCAGAGCTAAGGCGATGCAGGACAAGGGGTGAGTTTTAATTTTACACCATTTTTTTCACCACACACAGGCCCAATCCCAATTCCTATCTTAACCCTCAAAAATCCGCGCTCCCGAGAAGTGCTACTGCTGGCCCGATTCTCAGAGTGTTGAGTTGAGGGTCAGGAATAAATCCCTCACTTCTTGGTAGTGAGTGCTATCCCAGAATCCTTTGCACATCATCCGCCGAGCCCAGCCGAGCCCGGCCGAGTACAGACGATTCAGTCAATGCAAGATGGCGGCGACAAGCGTAAGGAAGCGGAGTTATCAATGTGAGTATTTTCCTCGTTAACAGTTGTTTTAAAATTATGATAACCATTGCATTATCTTAGTTTAACGTCATTTTATGGACTATAGACCTAGCTGTAGCATAACACACATATATTTTTGGCTAGCTAACGAAGCCGGCGCGGGCGCTTGCCCCTGCACATAACCCCGGTTCTCTGATAACCGAGTATGCTGTCATTCAGTTACAAAAAGTCATTTTTCAGTGATAATGTAGTTGTTAAGTTGTTCTAATATACGTGAAATGTTTGCATTGACATTTTTGTAAGATGACCGGACGGTGTCATCTCCTGTAGTCGTAGAGTCTGCAGCTGGTAACGTTACAGCTGCAGGTTAACGTTAGTGATCGTATTATCTGGTGACTTTGCGCTGAATAAGTTATGTCGGTTGTTGTGGTACAGGTTATTTGGCTGAATATCAACTTATAACCCAAAGAGTGAAACGTTAACGTGGATGAAAGTCACCAGATAACACTTGTGTGACCGTGTAAACAGCCTCACCAGTTCTGCTGGATGTTGACTACAGTATTCATTGTGATAATACTTGCAATACTGCATGAAACTAAACTAATAACTTAACGAATGTCTGACAGGTAGCCCAAAAAAAAAATAATAAAAGAAAGTAATGTTGTTATCTCTGTTCTATTTCAGGGCCACAAGACAAAACACAAGCCCTGATTCATTTCAGGGCCACCAATGAAGACAAGTTTACAAAAAGCAAGCAGGCTCCAAAAAAACTATGGGAGTGAGTAATTTGTAACTTGTGAACTGTTCATATTCATAACATAAATCTCGGTCACAACGGCAACTGTTCCCCTAGTGATCAAGCATTCTGTTTCAATATGAAATCAGCACAGCTGCAGACGGCATTGTAGAAGATTATTGTTTGGTAACTGCACATTTGTTTTGCTGCCCCTATACTGTCACTTTTTGGAAAGATTTTGTCGAGTATATTCATTGTAACATTTATGTTCTATTTTCACTACTGTACAAAGATGTGTTCATTAATCTATTTATTATCTATAGCGAAATTCTATATTCATAAGAGTACATTTTGTAAAATTCAGCACTCCACAAACTCCAAAGCTATAAAGTAGTATGTAGTTTATGTAAACAATTTAATGGTTTGAGCTGCTGAACTTTTTTATTTATTTATTTGTTTATTTTATTTCTCTTTCTTTTCTCTTAACCCTGGCATATTTTTTTCTCTTCATGTCTGTCACTGCTTGTTTTGTACAAGAATTGAAATAAAGTGTTGGAGGAAAAAAATTGTCGCATCTTTTTATTGACGACTACTGATGATGTATATTTCTTCTTCTCTGAACTGACAGACTGGACAGAGTTTTGGCCCCCCACAGTCTTAAGACGTATTTGCCTTTGAGGGGTGTCCCATTTTAAAGTCACAAGATAGCCCTTAACACTTGGTTTTGAGGGCTAGTGAGATTGAGGGTTGAGCTTGAGAATTAAGATTGAGGGTTAAAATAGGAATTGGAATTGGGCCACACACACACACACACACTATAACACACACACTATATCACTCACTCACAGAGTTTTCTTTGCATGCTTATGAGGACCCTCATTGACCTAGTGCATTCTCTAGCACCTAACCCTAACCAACATTTCACCAGCGGTAAAATCATGAGGATGTTCCCTAAATTGTTTCATGTGTAAGATGTAGTGCTTTTGTTTATCTTATCAAATAATTTGCTTTATCAGCTTGAGAGGTAATGTGTTTTTGCAGTGATCATTCATTGCTGTATTTGTGCGAATAGCTTTGTCATACAGCTTGACCCTGAGAAGATGAAGAGCAGATAAGATGGAGGAAGACAACGATGATAACACAACAGCTGGAGGAGGAGAGCTTGAAACCAAGTCTGTACCATCTGCAGCCAATGAGAAAGGTAATATATTTACACAAGAACTGATTATATTGTAACATTAAATTTATATGTCAGTTGAGGTTCAAACACTTAAGAATTTTTAAAGGGACAGGTCCCCCCTGTTCTTACCCGTAGTGCTATAAATCAAAATAATTGTGGTGTGAGTTGCAGAGATATCAGCTGTATCAGCTTCTCTCCAACATAATGGAACTCGATGGCAAACTCAACAGCAATGTCTCTTTCCAGCAGCCAGGACCTGGTCTGCAAACTGAATCACTGTGCGGAGGGAAGCGTGCATCTACTGCTAGCTCACTCAGCTCCACTGAGCTAGCTAATGTAACAGCTCAGCTGCCATTAATGTTAACATCTCGCACTGTCATCAACGCGAGCATCTTTCACATCCATCTGTGCAGTGATATTGTTGGCGGGTGGAGTTTGGGCCAAAGAAAATAGTTCCCACATGAAAATGCTCACAAGAACGTCTATGACTTATCTTGACTACCTGGGTCGTGATTTCTGGAAAATACATTGCTGTTTTTCTTTTTTTTTCACTCAAGCTGAGTGCCATCTTGTTCCATTGTATTGGAGAGAGAGTAGACACCTCGACAGCCAATATCACCAACACTCAGTAACTCACACCGAAACAATCTAGATTGATAAATAGCACTATAGGCAGTGTTGGGATGGATACTTTTGAAATGTATTAGGTGTCAAATTTCTCGTTACCCTGTTTAAAATGTAATAAGTAATGTAGCTATTTTAATTGCTTCATTAAAGTAATGTAACTTATAACATTTGCTAACTTTTTGATTACTTTTCTAAGAAATGTTTTAAAGTTAGTACAAGTCTGAAATTTGTCCCGACATCTTTGCTGACCGGTGTTGCCCAGACATAGGCCAAAAGAAGGCATTCCCGCACAGCAAAAAGATGAAAAGCAACAGAATTAATATTTTCTACATATTAGCTTTCTACTAATAATATATAAAGATATAACCCCTTTGTAGTCACCAACATTTTGATAGAAACTGTAATTATTTTTTTCTCAGTAACTGCAACTGATTACAATTACCTTTATTCTGTAATCTAATTATGTAACACTATTAGATGTAAGTAGTTACTGTACTCTGCAACAATAATTATAGGTCCAAAACCAAACGCAAATTTTTATGCTAATTCCATGCATTCTGCTTTTTCTTTCATGCCCCTGCAGTCTATGAGACGGATGAGGGTGCAGCCAAAGCCCAGGTACATTTACAGCTGCATTTATTTTTTTTAACATTACCCTGTTTTCTGAAGTTGTATCACAGTTTTGGCATTAAGTTGTGAATTTCTTTATACAGTTGGAAATCTATGGTAAAACGCACATTCACATTCATGACCCTCCAGGTTTGATATTAAATGACTAAGCTGAGAACCCTTTTAGAGTGTTTTTTCCCTTTTCACTTTAACACAATCTGACTTGCATTTGCTAGTGTATATTGTTTTGATTCACTCTTAATTTATATGTTATAGTACTATTGTAACACTGTATTTTATTCATATTAGACTTTCATATTTATCTTGATTCTGTTTTCTTGATTTTGGGTTCCCAGTTAAAAAGAAAACATCATAATCTCAGTGATTCTAACTTGGAGAAGTAATTGTTGAATAAAATCACATATTTTCTCAGTGTGATCCAGTGAATGAACCTGGTGAAGCTCAACACTCAGAGAAGAATGATGAAAGCACAGGAAGACAGTCTGAAATCGAGTCTGTTCAATTTGCAACCGATGAGAAAGGTAATATTTTAAACAGGCATTGATTGTGCTGTTCATTCATTAATGTTGTAGATTTTATTTCAGGTAAGTTCAGAACACAATGACAAATTGTTAAAATCCAACTAATCGTGTGAATGTAAAAATTAGTTTATAACCTTGATTCCTCATCGCATCTCTGTCAACACTGTAAAACTTTGACAATGCTGGTTCAGTGATAACTGCATTGTTGTATAATGATGTTATTCTCTGTTTATCTTTGTTTCAGTGATACCTGAACTCACACTGGTGTTAATTGGTGATACAAATACCATTGAGATTGGATCAAAAAACATCTTACTTGACCATGACGAGCAAACAAATGTGGAAGAGTTTTCAACCAAACTGTATGATCTGTGTGGTCGGCACATTTCTGTCATTAACATGCTTGGCCAACAAAACATTGACAAATTCCCATTAAATCAGGGAATTCACGCCTTTCTCTTACTGTTACCAAATGGTCTGCATACAAGCCATTACAGTTCAGGAGTGCTATGCTTAGAAAAGGCTTTCGGGAAACGATCACTTGCTTATTTAATCACAGTTGTGACTCACAAGTCAGACGAAAAATGCGAACGTGCATTGAAAGACCTGAAAGCCAACAGCAGTTTTGTTGAAAAAAGATACCACACATGTACAAGAAGTATGATGGATGAAAATGAGATAATAGCTCTGCTGGAAAAAATAGACATCATGGTCTCTGAAAATAAGTACCACTGCTACAGTGGTCTGTGTGATGAAGATAAAGAGCAGAACGAACCCATGGACCACAAATCCCAAACAAAAGGAAGGATCAACACCTCCGTGTTTCAGCAAAATCAAATAGGTGAGATTTTAATGTTGGCGTTCAGTGCTTCATAAAGTGGACAAAAGTTGAAGCACTTAGAATCAATATTTTGCAATAACAATGTAACGTCAACATAAAAACAATTTTGCAGTGTAAACAGGGGTTTCTCTTAGTGGTGAACCTACAAAGATTGATTATGTTTAGAGGAATTATTTACAGAGCTTTATGGTGAGTTTCAGGTCATAGTTTAGCTGTCTGGTCTGTAAATTTAGTTTTGTTCTGGTTTCCCTGGTTGTTCAGCAAAAGAGTTCTAAGAACCCACTGTATACCACCTATTCATCACCAAACAGCAGACAGACATATTTAGTGACTAGCTGGTACACTTCATGGAGCATTTAGTAGTTGTAGAGCCAAATATTTGCCCCTGGAGCTGGCAGAGACCAAAATATAGCTATAGAAGTCAGTATTGTATTCACAACTTGTTTCCACTGCCCCCAAGTGGCCAAATAAATCAATTATTGCAGGTCTAAATAACTGATAAGTCAAAGCTGTAGCTGTAGCCTTTAACTTAGTCAAAATGTATCCTTAAAACCTTACAATCAGCCAATAAGCGGTGGAAAGTTTATTTGCTCAAGTACTGTTCTTGAGTAAAATTTTGAGGTACTTGTACTCTACTTGAGTATTTCAATCTGATGAAGTTAGAGAAATAAACAATGAAAGCAGCAGTAACATGAGTGAGCAGTCCACGGAGAAGAGTGAAAATGAACTTTTGTCTGGAACAGTTATCTGGAATGGTAAACTCACCAAAACTCTTTCCTTTATGTTTGAATGTGCAATCTGCTTGTCACATTATGCTGCTACAGATGAGGAGGAGACTGCAGCTAACACAGAGATAAAGGTGAGATCTGGGGGGTACCACTATGTGTTATTTATCTTCACATTATTCATCTCAATGGTTATGACCAGATAAGCTAAAGGTTTTCTAAAATCACCTGCTTTCTTAGTGTGATCCAGTGAGTGGTGCTAAACACTTGGACAAGGATGATGACAGCACAACAGTGGGAGGAGAATCTGAGATCACTTCTGTAATACCATCTACAACTGACAAGAAAGGTGCATTTTAAAGAAAACTTTAATTGTAAAGTAATAGAGATGTAAACAGTGAAATGATATTTCAATTGTAATGGTGTATATAAAGCCTGGAACTAACTAATGTGTAATATTTGTTGGCTTTGACCCTTCAACAGGAGAGACTGATGAAGTTAAAGAGGTCAACAATGAAAGCAGCAGTAACATGACTGAGCATTCTCTGGAGGAGAGTGATGCAGTGGAGGACACAAGTCCATCATCTCAGACTGTTTCAACAGTGACTAGAGAAGGTAAGAATCACCCAGTTTTCTTTTGATTCTTGTATTTTTTGCAACGTGTGGATAATTCAAAATCAGTTAAAACACGTTATGCATATTTAGCGTTGAGGAGATACAGTCATTCTAAACAATGCATTTTTTGAAAAACAGAAATAACTTTTGCAAATAAATCTTACTCACCTAGAGTGGTCAAATGACCAAAACAGTTTCTTTTATGTTTGATCATGCAATCTGCTTGTTGTCACATTACTCTGCAGTATACGAGAGGGAAGAGAAGGCAGCTAAATCAGAGGTAAAGGTGAGATTTCTTTTGGTCCTCAATAGAAATTGCCTTACACCAGTATTTCTGTTTTTTATGCTATCTATATTCCGGATCCAGTTTTAGCTGAAGACCTTTTTAGTTCAGACGTTCCTCCTGGTTGGACACATGGATGATTTAAAAACAGTTTTGCAGAAGAGTTCACTATCTCCTCACTAAAATACAAAGTTATGCATGTTCCCTAGCCTTGCTTTTATTTTTTGGTTTTGGTGTACTCTGATACCACTGTCTTTTGTTGATCTTCACATCTTTCATCTTGAGGTCATAACCAGATAAGCTAAAGGTTCTCTAAAATCACCAATTTCTTTTAGTGTGATTCAGTAAGTGGTGCTAAACACTCAGACAAGGACGATGACAGCACAAGAGTGGGAGGAGAATCTGAAATCACTTGTGTAATACCATCTGCAACCGACAAAAAAGGTGCATTTGAATGAAAACTTTTATTGTATAGTAACAGATTTAAATAGTAAAATGATATTTTAGTTTTTATAGTGTGTATACAGTTGGGAACTGACTAATCTGTAGTACTTGTTGGCTCTGACCCTTCAACAGGAGAGACTGATGAAGGTAAAGAGGTCAACAATGAAAGCAGCAGTAACATGACTGAGCGGTCTATGGAGGAGAGTGATGCAGTGAAGGACACAAGTCCATCATCTCAGACTGTTGCAGAAGGGACCAAAAAGTGTAAGAACTACTTCATTTTCATTTATTGTTGTATTTTTGGAAAATCTGGTTAATTCTAATTCAGATGAAACATATTATGTATATTTGGTGTAGAGGCGATACTTCATGTCAAACTATGCACTTTTAAAATATTCAAACAACCTTTGCAAGTACATCTTATTCACCTGGAATGGTCAAATGACCAAAACAATTTCTTTTATACTTGATCATGCAATCTGCTTGTTGTCACATTACCCTGCAGTAGACGAGCGGGAGGAGAGTGCAGCTAAATCAGAGGTAAAGGTGAGATGTTTTTCAGTCCTCAGTAGTAATTGCCATATACCAGTCTCTTTTTTTAGTGTTAACCTTTTCCGGGTTAAGTTTTTAGCTGGAGACCTTTTACGTTTCGATAAGAGTTTGAATCCATGAACCTCCTGTTTGGACACATAGATGAGTTGAAATGCTTGCAGAAAAGTTTACTTTCTACTCACTAAAATATAAACCTGCTTGAATTTAGCTATGCTTGTTCTTAATCTCAATGTTTTGTTTTGGTCAACTGATGGAAAGAAAAATAACTTATTTTCTTAGTGTGATCCAGGGAATGAACCTGATGATGATGATAAGCACTCAAAAAATAATGACCATGCATCAGTAGGAGAATGTGAAATCAAGCCTGTACGATCGGCAACCACTGAGAAAGGTAACATTTTCATGAATTCTATAATGACATGCAAAGGTCAGAAATTGAGCTCATTAAGTTTTAATATTCAGTACAGATATATATATATGTGTGTGTGTGTGTGTGTGTATATATATATATATATATATATATATATATATATATATATGTGTGTGTGTGTGTACAGTACAGGCCAAAAGTTTGGACACACCTTCTCATTCAATGCGTTTTCTTTATTTTCATGACTATTTACATTGTAGATTCTCACTGAAGGCATCAAAACTATGAATGAACACATGTGGAGTTATGTACTTAACAAAAAAAGGTGAAATAACTGAAAACATGTTTTATATTCTAGTTTCTTCAAAATAGCCACCCTTTGCTCTGATTACTGCTTTGCACGCTCTTGGCATTCTCTCCATGAGCTTCAAGAGGTAGTCACCTGAAATGGTTTCCACTTCACAGGTGTGCCTTATCAGGGTTAATTAGTGGAATTTCTTGCTTTATCAATGGGGTTGGGACCATCAGTTGTGTTGTGCAGAAGTCAAGTTAATACACAGCTGACAGCCCTGTTGGACAACTGTTAAAATTCATATTATGGCAAGAACCAATCAGCTAACTAAAGAAAAACGAGTGGCCATCATTACTTTAAGAAATGAAGGTCAGTCAGTCCGGAAAATTGCAAAAACTTTAAATGTGTCCCCAAGTGGAGTCGCAAAAACCATCAAGCGCTACAACGTAACTGGCACACATGAGGACCGACCCAGGAAAGGAAGACCAAGAGTCACCTCTGCTACTGAGGATAAGTTCATCCGAGTCACCAGCCTCAGAAATCGCAAGTTAACAGCAGCTCAGATCAGAGACCAGATGAATGCCACACAGAGTTCTAGCAGCAGACCCATCTCTAGAACAACTGTTAAGAGGAGACTGCGTGAATCAGGCCTTCATGGTCAAAAAGCTGATAGGAAACCACTGCTAAGGAGAGGCAACAAGCAGAAGAGATTTGTTTGGGCCAAGAAACACAAGGAATGGACATTTGACCAGTGGAAATCTGTGCTTTGGTCTGATGAGTCCAAATTTGAGATCTTTGGTTCCAACCGCCGTGTCTTTGTGAGACACAGAAAAGGTGAACGGATGGATTCCACATGCCTGGTTCCCACTGTGAAGCATGGAGGAGGAGGAGGTGTGATGGTGTGGGGGTGTTCCGGACTGACTGACCTTCATTTCTTAAAGTAATGATGGCCACTCGTTTTTCTTTAGTTAGCTGATTGGTTCTTGCCATAATATGAATTTTAACAGTTGTCCAATAGGGCTGTCAGCTGTGTATTAACTTGACTTCTGCACAACACAACTGATGGTCCCAACCCCATTGATAAAGCAAGAAATTCCACTAATTAACCCTGATAAGGCACACCTGTGAAGTGGAAATAATTTCAGGTGACTACCTCTTGAAGCTCATGGAGAGAATGCCAAGAGTGTGCAAAGCAGTAATCAGAGCAAAGGGTGGCTATTTTGAAGAAACTAGAATATAAAACATGTTTTCAGTTATTTCACCTTTTTTTGTTAAGTACATAACTCCACATGTGTTCATTCATAGTTTTGATGCCTTCAGTGAGAATCTACAATGTAAATAGACATGAAAATAAAGAAAACGCATTGAATGAGAAGGTGTGTCCAAACTTTTGGCCTGTACTGTATGTGTGCGTGTGTGTATCGTTATCAAAGTATATTGCTCTGACCTTCATGTAATATGTTCATTATTCTTCTGCAGGTACTTTAGATACGGATATGAGTGGAAACAAGAATAAGGTAAAAAAGTCCATATTTAATTCATTAGATGTTCAGGAAAATCTAATTTATATCTCATATGGCATTACAATTTTCTAAATACAGGACATATTTATTTACTTATTTACAGCAGTCAGCGAATAGCTTTGAAGAGATCAACAAGAAGAAACAACATCAAAGAGAAACTGAAACACTGCTTGGCAGACTTCACCTTCAAGATAAACATCAACAGAAATTGTCACCAGCAGATTTTCTTAAAGTACGTTCACCTGTAAAACAGGACCATGAAACATCTGAGAAAGAACTTGCTCAAACTTTTCTTCAGAGGTTGATGATGTTAGACTACAGAGCCAGATATATTCCTGTAAGACAGGATAGTGATGAGGAGACCCATTCAAAGCCAATTCTAAAGTTGGACAGTGTTACAGATGACAACATTTTAAAAGCTCTTTTTAGCACCAGCGTAGACTTTGATCAATCAAAACAGACTGACGTGCATCCAATGGATGTTCAAATGTCAGTATATCACTGCTCAGACAGCTTTTTGAAGCAGAACATGATTACAAAGCTATCACAATGTCAGTATGCCTTACCTTTGCTTGTTCCTGACCCAGTCACAATGGATATTGAATGTCCTCTCTGGACGTTCAGACAAATAAGAAAAACATGGAAGGTAAATGAAATCAAATATAATTCAAACATTGTCACCATGAAGAGTATGCCCATCTGCAAAGCTGAGACACCCATGGTGTCATTTCTCCGCCTGGGTTCACTATCTCTGTCTAAGTCACAGCTGATTAACACTTTGATCAACGACCGTCACAGCACCTTCTTCCACAGAAACTGCCCAGGTAGCACCAAGTCTCGCCATCTGATGGATGGTGTGGCAGAGATTGCCTGGTACTGCCCTGCTGGAAAACCCAATGATACCTTCACTGACTGCATTGCGTTCTGTAATCTTCATGGTGATGCTCTGACAAATGAAAAACAGTGTGACATACTGACTGAGAAATCTTCAATCAATGTGGTTCTTGTACCAACTTTGGGAAAAGGTGACAAAAGTACCACAGTTATCTCAGCCCTTTGCAAGTCTCCAAAGGCTCTCATTATTATCATTGCTGATAAAGATGGTGGTGCAGTTGAGTTGGTTGAGGGAAAATACAAAATGGGTCTTCAAGACAGAAGTCAGTCAGATGTGTCTGAAGAACTGAAAAAAATCATTGGAAGAATTTTGTCTGGACCACATGCATCTTTCCAGCTAGAAACCATGGCTGAAGTCTCTGGAATCAGAGTGGATGAAGATGATGAAGTTTGCCAAAAAGGAAAATCTGCTGCAATGAAAATTGTGAACTTGCTTCAGGGGTTGGATGTGTCAAAGATCAAAGATACATTTCTCCCTTGTCAAGGCCAACTGTGGCACAAGTGGTGCAGAATAAACAAAGAACTGTATCACCTCAAAGGACACATTGAGAAGGAGAAGGGTAAAAAGCAACAGGAACTGATGCAAATACGACAAGATCAATGCACTGCTTCCTGTAGTAAACCGATGAAGTTGTTCATTGAAACCCTCTCATCGTCGCCATCAACAGAAAGAGAGTATTTCCTGACATGGACTCAGATCTTGATTGATGCCCTCTCCACAGATGATCTCTGTTTAATTCTACAAAGCTATGATGAAAAGTGGTCTGAGGTCTTGGCTTTGAAAAAGAAGCATGACAGATCTGATCAGTTAAAAAGAAAGCAAACTGAGCTTGAACAAATATCAACAAAACTACAGTCTGCCACTTTTGGCTTGGAGCACATCCTAAGAGAAATGGGACAGATCTATGAAGCCCATGCATCTCTGCAGAAACAAACAACGAGGGGACAAACTGACTGGTCTAAATACCCTGAGCTGGCTGCAGAGCTGATGATATCAGGACACCCAATGGAGCTGATGGATGGTGATGCAGGTCATGTGCCTTTAATGTGGATCTCTAGTCTTTTAGATGAGGTCATCAAGAAACTGGGCGACAAGAGAGTTTTTGTTTTGTCAGTGCTGGGTGTACAAAGCAGTGGAAAATCAACAATGCTGAATGCCATGTTTGGGTTACAGTTTGCAGTGAGTGCTGGCAGGTGCACCAAGGGTGCCTTCATGCAGCTGGTCAAAGTTTCAGATGAGATCAAGAAAGACTTTGAGTTTGAATACATTCTAGTGGTGGACACTGAAGGACTGCGTGCTCTTGATTTAGAGGGTAACACCAGTCTTCACCACGACAATGAACTGGCAACGTTTGTTGTTGGTCTGGGAAACATGACACTGATCAACATTTTTGGAGAGAATCCAGCTGAGATGCAAGATGTTCTGCAGATTGTTGTTCAGGCTTTCATGAGGATGAAGAAAGTTCAACTTTCTCCAAGTTGTGTGTTTGTTCACCAGAATGTTACAGATATTACAGCTGCAGAGAGAAACTTGCATGGAAAAAGACAGCTGCAAGAAAAACTGGACAAGATGGCCCAACTAGCAGCCAAAGAGGAGGTTTGTTATGTTGAGTGCTTCAGTGACATCATTGCATTTGATGTACAGAAAGACGTGAAATACTTTGCCCAACTATGGGAGGGAAGTCCACCTATGGCTCCTCCAAATACAGGTTATAGTGAGAGCGTCCAAGAGCTGATGAAGTTCATCCTCTCCAAAGCTTCACAGTCAGCTGGAATTACTTTCTCACAGTTCAAAAGCAAAACTCAGGACCTGTGGAATGCTCTAATGAATGAACAGTTTGTTTTTAGTTTCAAAAACACACTTGAAATCGCAGTGTACAGAAAACTTGAGGTTCAGTATGGGAACTGGACCTGGGCCCTGAGGAGCAACATGTTGACTATTGAGAATGGGCTTTACACCAGAATTGAAAATGGAAAACTTGACAAGGTTGAGCCCAGTTATCTACATGAGGAAATGAAGATAACCTATGAAAAAATCAAAAAAGCAATGACAACATACTTTGATGATGACAGAGACAAAGAAATATTGGTTCAGTGGCGAGGACGATTTGAAAGCAAAATCAAGGAGTTTCATGACGACCAAGTGAGAGGAGTCAAAAGAAAACTGGATGAAGTGATTGAGCAGAAAAATGCTTGTAAAAAGCTCAATGATAAGAAGACAGAGTTTGAAAACAAGCTGCTACAAAAGAGCAAAGAACTTGCTCATCAGTTAAAGGACAAGGCAAAAGATGAAGAGGAACTTAAAAAACAGTTCAACTCTGTTTGGAGTGGTTGGGTTAGTGAACTAACTGCAGGCACAAGACCTATTGAGGACATCAACTATAACGACAATGTGGAAACTATACTCAATGAGCTTGGGTTTGAAAGGCCTCTTATAGCTAAATGTGAAAACAGTTTCAGGTACAAACAAATATCAGAGGTTGGTGATTACATTCATTATGTAGCTCTCAGCAAGGACCAAGATCTGTGTAACACAGGCCAACAATTTCATGAAAATGAGAGGAAAAGTGACACAAGTAGAAAAGGAAATCGTGTAGTTAAATTTTTTAAAGAGAAAATTACAAAATCAGAATATTACCTGAAAGGGTATTTTGACTTTGAAGAACAGGAACTGATCAGATCCTTCATTGACAACATTGAACAACAGTCCCTTGATGTAATCAAGAGCAAACCTGTCGCCTTAAGAGGATACAGATCAACTTACTTGCACGAAGTGGCCAACAGTGTCAAGGAAAAAGTGGCAGAATTTGAATCAAACAGGAAATATACACTGAAGAAGGAGTTTACAGTTGATCTTTTACTGTATGTGTTTGACAAAGCAGAGAGATGGCTTTCAGAGTCCCACAAGGAATTCAAAAGTAACAACGATGCACTCACTTATGTAGAAAGCAAGAAAATGCAATATTACAACATTTTCAGAAGCTTCTGCAGAGGAAGCTCATCTGCTGTTGTGTTTGGAGAACTGATCTGTGAAAAACTGAAGAGTTCCACTGTTGAGGCCGTCTGTAACAAGACTGCTATTGATCTTGCTGGAGAGATGAAGTGCAGTTTCCCAGCATTCAGTGGGAACAGGTTGAACTTGGAGAAACACTTGCTGAAGTCACTGGCTGAGAAAGAGGACTTTGGTGGTTTTATCACCTACATCCGCCACCCAAGGAACCAAGCAGAGACGTTTATAAAAGAGCAAGTACAGAAATACATCCTCACAGACAACAAAGACAAAGCACAAAATATACTCAAGAAAAATGTTGCAGACATCAATAAGATTGTGAGTCAAGCTTTATTTACTGCAACAGATAAAGTCAAAACTCAGAGAGGAGACTCAGACATGTGGGTAAAGGAATTTTCCAATTTGCTAAAAGATGAGCTGACATTCGACACCATTTGTTGTCAAAACTTCAGTGACATTAACAATTTTGACTTCCTTAAAGAAGAGATAGAGAAAGGCCTTGTATCACTCATGAAGGATGTGAGCAGCCTCTCACTGGATAAGATGGAGGAATTCAGGATGAAGCCTGATCAAATCCTCATCGATCAGCTGTGTAACTGTTGCTGGGTGAAGTGTCCATTCTGTGCAGCTGTTTGTACCAACACACTAGAAAATCACAGTCCTGACAAACATAGTGTGCCTTTTCATCGGCCCTCTGGGATTAAAGGATGGCATACTCGAGACACAGTGGAACTGGTCATTAACTTCTGCACAACATTAGTTGCAAGTAATCAACGTTTCTACCCCCATCCTGATTCAAATGACATTTTCCTCTATAAACAGTATCAAAAGGCTGGGGAGAAGTATGCAACATGGCAAATTACTCCTGATGGGTCTAAGATGACATACTGGAAGTGGTTTGTTTTTCGATTTCAACAGCAACTGGAAGACCACTATAACTTAAAATTCCAGGGCAGAGGAGAAATTCCTCCTGAGTGGCAAGACCACAGTAAAGAAGAAGCTATTGAAAGTCTGGATGAAATGTATAATCTGTGACTGAGCCAGAAACAACCAAACTCTACTCAGAGTAACAGAAGGCCACAGTGTCTTTAACTGTTCAACAGAAATATGAACTTTTAATTTGATTAAAGGAGTGCAACAATAGCAATAATGACAATGGAGTCTTTTCCAAAATGACTGAAACAGCACATGTTCATAATCTGATCAATATGTATCTTAATGCTTTTGGTGTATAACAGTTGAAAGGATGCCTATCTTGAAGCAAATGAGAACACAATATATGTTAAATTACAATTAAATGATGATTGTAAAAAGTATGAGACAGATCAGAATTAGTCATAGGTTTTTTTTTTTTCATCAAAAATGTTTTTTCTTATTATTTTTCATGATGATTAAGATGCATTTAACATGTATGTACTTATTTTAAGGAAATATTATGTATAAAATATAATACTCAAATAAATGAAAGAGTTTTTTAGTTGTCATATTGTGGATATAATGTCATTACCTTAAAAACAGAAATGTAAGTTATGATTTGACTTTTGTTTTTACTATTTTTTTTACTTTTACATGAAAATCTCATCAAACAGTCATGACAAACTGATCTAATTGTATGTTTCTAAAAAAGAAAAAAAATGATCAGGGTGTAAATGTGCTGTTCATTCATTGATGTGTATGTTTCTATCATTACAAGATGCATGAAATTTTCTTCTGACAGTTGTTCAATGTTTAAAGAGCAAACAAAGGTGTAGGCTGTTGAGCTGAGACATTTATAATTCCAATCTCATTAAAAGGCATCATAGCAGGTGACAAGGTTTTTTAGTTTTGATAAAAATTGTAAATAAAAATCTCTGTGATTGTACTTTTTTAAACATTTTTTGAGGGATCTAAAAGAATTGTGAGAACTGTAACAACTGATATGTAGGATGAGTCATAAGATGGATATTCTGCTTGAACTAATGAAGTGCTGTTGATTATGGAAAAAGGCATGAAACTTGTATTTAAGACTTGTTGAAACGGAAAAAAGGGAAACAGTTTGTTGACATATTGTGCAAAAAAAAAAAACTTTTTACATTATTTTGTTTACATTTATCTATCTGTTGCCCATCTGAAAATAATTTTTACACAAATATTTTCCTCTTCATATATTTTTAATTTTATACTTTTCCTTAAAGTCATATGTGTGTTTGTTTTTTAAAGAATCTGATAAATGATGCTTTGTACTTTTTCAAGTATTCGGAGTATACAATTCTACACTTTTGATTTTTCTTTCTTTTTTTGTTGTTATTTTTGTTTATTTTTTATATTTACTTTTGTTGTTTGCTTAATAGCTCCTGTCATCGATATATTGATATCCATAATTACAAACAGAAATAACAGCCTTTGTGAAAACAAAATTGGAATGTTTTTTTTAGACCATTCACGCAAATATTTGAGTTCAAGCCTCTTTTGGTAATATCTGGTCTGTTAAACCTGGTCTTTTCAAAAAGCTAATTAATAATTTGCTTTATAAGAAGATCAGATTTTTTTTGACAGTTTTTTAATATGTCTAAGGCCATACACACACGAAGATGGAACCAATTTTGATTTTTAAAATTTTTCCATAAACACGGAATCGTCTCAAGATATGTGTATGTATACATGAAGCCACTGAAAACGCTGTAGTATATATGCAAGGCCTGTAAATGGTGCTACAACGCTGCCACAAAGTACACCAGAAACACAGAATAAGAAACGGAGCGTGCGCATAAAACTCGTGCGATGTAAACAAATACAAAGAAGAAGAAAATACAAATGCCAGAGGAGCCCACTTTGTATGGACTGACGATGAGGTAGAGTTGCTACTTAGGGTCACACTTGATTACCAAACTACAAAACTGCAGGAGGATGTTGACTAGCACATGCGGGTTAAGGGAGAGGTGGGGTTATGGCGTCATTGTTTCAGAAAAGAGGTGTACTGTGTTGTAAATACAGAGACGCGAAGGTGGCGTCCTCAGATTTTTTCTACTCTGGGACCCGGTTTCAAAAGTTGGCGTATTTGGGCTCCTAAAATGCTGGTTTCATGTTTACGAAAGGTCTATACAATAAAAAACCTTTGCAGATACACCTAATTTGTCTCCGTGTGGACATGACCTTAGACCTGCCACATATCAATCCAAGTACACGACACCTGATTATTTCAGCTGTTAAAGGCGGAAGAAAAGGTGGTGAGAAGCTGTCTGGGTTAGAGGAGAAGTAGAGACACTTGCTATCAAAGTGGAACAGACAGAGTGAGTGAAGCTCGTTTTTTCTTTATTTCCTTTTTGCATGTCGTGCACGTTTTCGGGTGAAGGTAAAAAAAAAAAATTCCTTTAAAAGTGATAAGTTTGTGCATTTTTTGATATTGATTTTTGCCTCCACAAATTTGATTTACTTCTAATACTGCTAAGAAAAACTGAGAGTTTGATTACAATGGGATTTGGACAGAGCAAAACCTCAAAGGGGAAAATTGAGCCTGATTATGGTGCTCCAAACGTGAAGTTTATGGAGATTAATTATGGGAAGGAGAGCGTGGCTCAGTTAGATCTGTAGGTCAATGAGTGCTGTTTCCCGAGAACAGGCAGCCTGAGTGTTAAAAAGCTTGAGGCTTTAGAGGTGAGGTTAACAGACTTAGAAAGGAGGGGATTAGAAGGGAAGTTTGGAGGTAAGATCAAGTTCCAGGCAGATTGGTCAGCTTTTCGTAATTGGATGAGGGAAGCCAAGCACAGGCAGGGCCCCAAAGGTTTCCCAGCGCAGTGTTCGAAGCTGGATTCAGACCTCGATTCGGCTCCACCTGTATGGCCCCCACCGCATGTTGAACACCACGAACCGGAGGGAGCAGCTGGCCATTTAGCTGTTCTGTTATCCACCTTATCTGAAAATTATTTTATCCATCATTGTATTTTGTTTTTATTCTTGTATGTTTATCTATTTTGAATACTATTTGTAGGCTTTTTTCTAAATTAATTTGATGAAGGACACTAACTTTCTCAAGTACTTGAAGCATACAACAAGTTTTTACTTATCTGATTTTTATTTTTTTTTTCATCTTATTACTGCTACTTACTACTACTGCCTATACTGGAATTTATTCTGTTTGCTTAATCAGATTTCTGTCATTGCCACAGTATATTTATATACATACATACTAACAGAAATATTATTCTTTGTGAGAAAAAATAAAGAAGTTTTCTTTCACTTTAATAAACCATTGACATTCAGTCATTGGAGTTTAAGCCTCTTCTGGTAACAATGAGTGTAATGAGAAGGCAAGATTTTCCCTTGACACACTCTCAAAATACTTTCTGCGCATACTAATTTAAGTACATTTTATTCATATCACCCAGTTCACAAATAGTGTTGATGTTGTCAGTTACTTTTACATGCATTCTTCTTAGTCCCAAGATCAAAAGTCCATGTTGGTTTTAATCATATTTAGTCAACCTCAATACCCCTGGATTTTCCCTGAAAGATGAGTGACGTTTTAAGTGGGTCACCTGGAGATAAACAGTATGTGCTTGACTGGCTGATTTAAACCGCTGCAGTCTCCATTTACAAATTCAGTCCCCCCTCCCAGACTGACAAACCTGGCTAGGTATAGCAATATATACACATACACAGATTTGAGAGAATGTAAGGGTGATGAATGAATAGCCATAAAAAAAAACTTAATGTAGGGTGACCCAGTTACTACTAAATCGTATTACAACAAGGAATGTGTAACCAGCTCCACCCACCCTTGCATAAGTTTCTCCCCAAACAAGACTCACATTGTCTATATGAACTCTGTTAATATAAAACACACCAAAGTGACATAACACTGTAAGTTATTTGTGATGATCAAGTATAATACTCATAAAAATATGGCAAATCAGAAATACATATTACTTTTAATAGTTAACTGTAACATAAGAGGCTTGCATCACACTGTAATATCCTAAAGGGGCCTAAATAAAAATAAAATGGCGAAAAAAAAATGCTGCCCTTTAGCCCACAGCAGTGTGAATGACTGACTTTTTATTATTTGCAGTGACAAAGTCCATGGCTGAGTCAGGATCTTTGAAAGTGTAAGTCTATCTGCTTGGCAGGGTTATCTTCTTTACAGCCAGGAGCCTTTAATGAGGGCAGAGCATCAATTCACGCTGCTTCCAGTGGGGAAGGTTTGTATTGTTATCATCAGGTCCATAGGGAACCTGCGCCTGCAGATCTCCACAGATTTTCAGAATATAAATGCTTCTTGTAAAACTCACTATTTGCTAAACCCCTTTTTGTTAGGAAAGGTGGACAGACTCTCACACACGATTTTCTTTGTTTTCTTTATTTGATTTATGGTTTCAACATTAATTAAGAAACACGAACAATCGCAGCTAAACATTAGAATGAAGATGCAAGTTTTTCTTATGAATGAATTAAATATATGCAATAATCTAAGCCATAAGATGTCGGAGTTTGGGTCCTTTGTGGAGGGCCCGCCTACTCCTCAGGTTTGATTGGTCAAAGGATGTGTGATCACAATGACAGTTAATTAAGATATATATTGACTGATGTACAAATGATTTGCATACCTTGCATGTATAGCATTTATAATTACATACTGAAGAATGACATGAGGCTTTGTTGGTATGAGCAAACTAAGAAACACACTATATATTTGTTGTTAACCTTGTCAATCATTCTACAGTGCTGACCTGATAGGCCAGTTTGAACTGGCAAGGCGGGCTCTCATGCTATATATGTGCATGCAATGAGGGAAAAAATGGACTGGTTAAGGAGGACTGGCCCCAGCACTGTTTGAACTGTGTAATGAGCAAGAAGTGTTCTTGCTTTGTCTTTCTTTTGTTTCATTTTGTTATGGAGACTGAAAATAAAAGTCTGCCTAATTTTCTCAGCATAACTCCCTGCCAGTGTGATGTTTTTTTGTCCTCAAGTCTCATCATGCTTCCCTGCACCTCACCTATATACACATATATGTGTTTGCACATCACATATGAAAGTGCCTGATATAAAAACATTTACCTTTTTACAGTATGTGATGTTAGGAATGTTTCTGTTTTACATATATATATATGTATATATGTATATATATATCTCTCTATCTATCTTATCACTTTAAAGCTACTGGTATCTGTAATGGTATCATAATTTTTTTAACGATACCCAGTCCTTCAGTATTAACAAACTCATAATAACGAAACAGTCACAGGGGCTATTTTTCTGCAGCGCAAGTACTTTTACTTTTAATATTTAAAGTACATTTTGCTAAAAATATTTCAGTACTTTTACTAAGGGAGGATTTAGAATGAACGACTTGTAATGGAGCATTTTTACTGTGTTGTACTGGTCCTTTTTTGAGATCTTTCAGGGTTTTTTTGTCAATGCTCGAGGGCAGATCGAATATATGAGGACATTCTACTTCCCTATGCAAGTCATCACCCCCTGCACACATCTATGATACTGAACCAGCGACATAAATATAAACAGTAGAGGCAGGGCAGTTGCAGTGGGGCCCATAGGGTGAGGGAGCCCCACAGAAAACGTGGGCCCTCCAACAATATGTTGGGCAGAAAATGGCCCTTTGCAAATAATTCAGATGGCAACCTTAGGAATACGCCTATGTTTCATTTTTAATGTAGATGTTCTAAATTATATGCTTATTCTACATAAACTATAACAACTATTTACTCACATGAATAATTTTAATTTTCCTTGGTATTTTTGTCATATATATGCAGTGATGATTAATATGTATATTGGTGTGCAGTAATCCAATGTCAAGTCTTGCTTTGAACATGTCACAAGATGATAAGATTATATGGTATCTAGTTTAGGCATGAAACTAAAAACTAGCTTGCACTGGGGTCCGCTGTAACTACCTTTAACCACTGTACTGAACATTAAGTATTCTTACATAAGCATTCACATATAATACCAGTGTCTGTCCATGGCATTAAAGAGGCCGTCAACTGCCAGAGCTCCTCTTTACCCCTCTACTCTTTTAAATCTCCCCTCCCAGACAGCTATGACAGCACAGCAGCAGGAGAAGAGTCTGAAATCCAATCTTCTTTTGCAATGAAAATAAAAGAAATATTTGAGGAAAGGCTGAAAACCCCTGAATCATCAGCCTAACAACACCACTTAGTGCTTCTACTGCAATGTACTGGCACTTGTTTATTTAAGAGTGAGGGCACTCACCCAGAAAAGGACAAAGTAATTGATCAAGTCTCAGGCTTTTGGTTTTAATCAAAAACTATCACCAGGAGCAGTTTTAATTAAAACTAAAAGCTTGAGACTGAATCAGTGCCTTGTGCCTCTTTTTATATGTGTCTTGGATCAGTGTCTACTTAATGCTTTCTAAACATGAACTATTGTAGTGGCTGTAGCTACCAGAGTTACATGACAGCAGTATGTGCTTGGCAGTGTTTGAGTAGTGTGACCTTTTAGCCTCATCCTTGTTTTCCTCTAAGTCACAAGGTTTCTGGGAAGTAGAGCTCTCTTACTTTCACTTTCAGTTGCTATTACTGATTTAGCTGTCTTACTTTCCCTTTCCCGTTTGTCATCACTGATTTATGAGTACACATGCAGAGATGCCTCTGTCCTGTTTTGGACTAACCTCTTCTAATGTGTTGCAGATCAGTGGATCTTCGAGTTTGTACTTAAAGTCTTTCTAAACATGAACTATTGTAGCAACTGTAGCTACCAGAGTTACAGTGCAATGTTGACAATATGTGCTTGGGAGTGTTTCATTAGTGTGACCTTTTAGCCTCATCAGTTTTCCTCTAGATCATGAGATTTCTGGGAAGTAGAGCTCTCCCCCTCACTTTTAGTGCTGTTATTACTGATTTTGCTTTCTTAGTTTTTTGTCATTACTGATTTACAAGTAATGTGCCTGCAGAGCCTCTCAGCTCCTTATACCTATCACACCACATGAGATTAATAGCAGATGGGAGGGGTCTGTGAGGGGCAGAGGTGGAACTAAACAGGCCTCTGATCCTATCTCTCTCTGCAGGGTGGGAACCGGAAAGAAAGTAACAAGTGTTGAGTGTTGACAGCAGTATGTGCTTGCCAGTGTTTGAGTACTGTGACCTGTGATCTATTAACCTCACTGTTCTCCACCACAAGTCACTAGAGATTTCCAAGAAATAGAGCTCTCTTACTTTCACTTCTGGTTTTGTTAATACTGCACCACATCAGACTTGCCAAGAGCAGGAGGGGTTTCTGAGGGGCGGACCCAAAACTGCACAGGCTTCAGATCTCTCCATATATAGGGTGGGACTGGAAGGATATCTGAAAAAGTAGCCACATTTTCACAGACCAGGCAGAGCTAAGGAGATGCAAAACAAACGGTGAGTTTAAATTTTACATTGTTTTTGTGTCCACTTAAAATTTGAGCATGTCCAGTTTTATAACAGACATTGAACTTTTCTGGCAGCTTAAGTTTCATATTGAGATATTTCTTGATAAGTCTTTGCTGCTCTTGTATAGTTTTGAGCGCTTGTGCTCGCGCACACACACACACACACAGACGCACACACACGTCTTTCTATACTTGTGAGGACCTTCACTGACATAATGCATTCCCTGTCCCAGGGGCGATTCTAGGATCAGAGGTTTAGGGGTGCTGAGCACCCAGAGATCTGCCCGGCCAAGCAACATAAATTTCACTGTTTTGTACATTTTAACGCAATTTCATTCCCACATTTGTGAAAGAAAAGCACAACACTTTTTTTGGGAAAGTCTGTGACTAAACCATCAAATCTGATAAAGGTTATTTAAATGCTGAGCCACAGCAAAAGAGGAATGGATTGGAATCATCAAAGAAACATATCGTAACCCTAATTTCTGGGGGAAGACAACTCATTTTGATACAGCAGCTCCTCAACATACACATGAACAGTATGTATGTTTCTGGAGTAAACCAGCCCCCGAGAGTGAGTACCAAAAATACCAAAAATGGACCTTGGACTTATTTTTTGGACTTTTATTTGAAATGCAATGCACAACATGTAACATTAACATATTAACAGTAATTGACTTTTTCAATGTTTATCTCTGTGTTTTTCCTTCTTGTCTGTAATATATATATACACATGATGAGGCTGTCTGTCTGTCTGTACACACACACACACACACACACACACACACACACACACACACAGAGTTATAATGTTAATGGGCATCCAGTCAGTTAGCTAGTCAGTAGCACCTTGGCTTTAATATTAACACATGTACATGACACAACAGCTAGCTTCTCTCATTTCAGTTCAGAGGACAGTGGTACTGACCACCTGTAACGTTTCCTAGCTAGAAAAAACGTCAGCTAACTCCTACCTAACAACATAAACAGTGACCTACGATTAAATGCAGCAAAAATGAGGACTGGTGATGATAATAATGTGTTGGTATTGAGTGGTAGAAGTTAAGAAATGTGCCACTTGTCACCCACTCAGGAAGGCAGCGCATTGCTCTGTGCAGATAGAGCGCTCAGAGCCCGAGTCGGGGAAAGGTGGGAGGGATGGGGTGGATCAAACCATTTTTGAGGTGGGGGGGGGGGCTGTATATTATGTTGCAACCAAGTACTGTATGGTTTTGACACTTTTCTAGCTTGTTAAAAAAGGATATACAGTAAAATAAATAAATAAATAAATCTCTCACCCAGCCCAAAAATGGGCTAGAAACGCCTATGCCCTGTCCCCTAACTCTTACCATCCCAGCAAACTGTATATCCCCAATCCGAACCAGAACCTTATCCATAACCTAATTCTAAACTTAACATTAACACCAAGCCTTTCAAAATATTTCTCTGATGTATTAAAGATCTGCCAAAATGTCTTCACAATTTAGTTAACAAGGAAAAGACAATGAAATTTGACACTGTGTATCTTTCAAAATATTTCTCTGATGTATTAAAGATCTGCCAAAATGTCTTCACAATTTAGTTAACAAGGAAAAGACAATGAAATTTGACACTGTGTATCTTGCAGGCAAGCTTCTCATTAAACATAAAAATCTAACCAACAGGAGTCAGTTTTTGATGTCAGACTTTTATTTAGTTTAAATAAACTTTCACTTTCCAATTGACTGCAGTCTAACCCAAACCTAAAACCTTTCTACATACATACCTTATTAAACCTACTCTACTCTCACTCACTAAAGGATAAAAGACATTTTTTAAGCTCTGATTGTCTAAATGGCATGTTGCAATGCCAGAGAGGCTCACCATATTACTTCTGTTGTCAGATCACTACACTGGCTACCAGCCTATTACAGAATCAACTGTAAATTCTATTGCTTGTCCATAAATCACTGAACTGTTTAGGTCCAAGATATTTGCCAGATCTCATGACCCAGCATGACCCACACAGACCTCTGAGGTCATCTAGTTCTGGATTACTGGTTATTCCCAGAATAAAAACTAAGCATGGTGAAGCTTCCTTTAGTTTCTGTGCTGCCCAAATGTGGAACAGATTGCCAGAAGAGGAAAGACTTAAAACAAAATTGAGCACTTTCAAATCCAAGCTAAAGACCTATCTCTTTGTCATTGCTTTTAATCAATACAATCCTAAAATGCCACTCTCCTGAATATTTAAAAAAAAAACAAAAAAAAAACAAAAAGGTGGTCAGGACTTCCACTTATCTAGCACATCTACCAGTGATGCTCTTTCTCCCCTCTCTTCCCTCATAAAAATGAGGGAGTGGGGGGAGGTAGAATGTACAACCCGGTCTGGCGGGGGAGTGTTCAGTCTGCATAGATGTCACTCCTTGGCTCTGCCTTCCCCATGCTCTCTGACTTTTCTATCCATCTAATTTCAATCTAATCCCTAAATACTAAACACACTTATGCCACTTATACTCAGTCTATGTGATCATAAATAGGTATATGTACTGAATGTTACACGTGTCTGTGTTCTCCATATGTATTATGTCACTCTAGCATATTTTGCTAATGTTGCTTATTATTGTTTTACTTTTGTATGTGTCTAATTTTTCGTTTGTAATTCTTTGAATGTAGTTTAACTCACCTGTATATTTTTGTTGTTTCTGCTGATGTTGCTCTCTGCTGTTTCTCGGCATGACCTTCACCCCACCATTATTATTCCCCCCGTGTCTGCGTGGGTTTTCCCAGGGCACTAGGTTTTCCCAGGGCACTGTCTCTATGTGTTAGTCCTATGATAGTCTTGCGACCTGTCCAGGGCTGCACCCCGCCTCTCGCCCAATGTCAGCTGGGATAGGCTCCAGCCCCCCAACCCCTAACAGCATAAGCGGTTACCTAAAATGAATGAATGAATGAATGAATGAATGATCTGATTAGTTCATGACATCTATTGCATGTCTGTCCATCCTTAAAGAGGTTCTTTTAGGAGGAATTTTTCCTTATCTGCTGTGATGGTCCAAAGACAGGATGTCATATGCTGCCCTTTTAAAGCTAACTGTCTTTGCTGCTCTGATTTGTGCTAAAGACATCTTTTTATTCCCTGTTCCCCAGCCCTTACTCTAACCATCTGCTTTAACTGTCTAAGCTCAACCCTAACCAGAACCATATCCTAAACCTGACACCCTGTTCACAAAGACAGCATTGTGACTAATTGCTCCTGCTAATACAACTACTGTATTTCCACAATTAAAAGCCAGTACTCAACTAATTTATGGAGCCTTGCAAACCACTGCATTGTCAACAACATGGTCATACAAATATTTGACTATG
Source organism: Epinephelus lanceolatus (assembly GCF_041903045.1). Classification (NCBI taxonomy): domain Eukaryota; kingdom Metazoa; phylum Chordata; class Actinopteri; order Perciformes; family Serranidae; genus Epinephelus; species Epinephelus lanceolatus. The sequence goes on from NC_135751.1 coordinate 35,919,497, forward strand.
AAAAGCCTTGTGATAACAAACGAAGGGACTCTGTCCACAGAAACATTGTCAGAGGGATTTTATTTTAAAGAGGTACAAGAAATTTGAGTTTAAAAATAAATATTTATATTTTTCATGTCTGTGACAGATGTAGACATTGAAACTGTAATGAAAGGTGGCATGACATCAATATATTTATCAAACGACTATTTTCACTGTCTCTTTTTGCTGGAAACCAGTCCTACCAAATCCTATTCTCTAGATGTTCTGCAGCTGAGCATCAGTCAAGCCGCTGAGAAAAAAAATGCTATGTAGACACAGAGGTTCCACAACGCAATCCAAACCTTTACACTACTTTTTTGAAACAGGGAGGATCGGCCAAAATGTCCTCACAATATGACTTGAAAGGAAAGTGCAATGAAATTTGAAACTGTGTATCTTGCAAACAAGCTTCTCGCAAAACATTAAAATCTAACCAACAGGGGTCCATTGTTGAGCTCTGACTCTTGTTTTGTTCAAATGACCTTTCCCCTCCAGTTGACTGGAGTTTAACCCAAAACTAAAGTCTTTTTACATGTCGACATACAGTAAGTAACCTAGATTGATTGAAAAAGAAAAGGCTGAAGCACAGCTCAGCGGAGTACAGCTCATTTCTGTATAACCTACTCTACTCTTCCAACCTAAGAGATAGAAGTTATACTTCTAATTGTCTAAATGGGATGTTGCAATGCTGTTTGGCTTCTGTGATTTCCCTCTATTAGCCATTTTCAAAAATATTTCCCATGTCCGCTGTCTGAATAAGACAGAAAAATTGCAATGTCTACAGCATTTAATCAGCAGTACACAAAAGGATGATCATGCCACCCAAAATCTGTAATATGTAGTGCTTTTATTCATCTTATTTAATAATTTGCTTTGCCAGCTTGAATGGTAATGTGCATTTGAAATGACAGTTTATTGTTATATTTGTCTGAATGGCTTTGTCATACAGTATGACAACATGAGGAGCAGATGTTGATGGAGGAAGACAATGACAACACAGGAGCTGGCGGAGGATGGGGATCTAAAATAAAACCTGTGCCTCCAGCCAACAAGAAAGGTAATATTTTAAACAAGAATTGATTGAACAGTAACATTTGGTAGATTATATTTCAGTTTCAAACACTATAAATAATAATTAAAATGGATCAAATTAATGATATGAATGTAAAAATTAGTTTAGCATTTCTGCTAACTCTGGAAAACTTTCATGATTACTGCAGTGTGACATAGTGATGTTATTCTCTGTTTATCTTTGTTTCAGTGATACCTGAACTCACACTGGTGTTAATTGGTGATACAAATTCCATTGAGATTGGATCAAAAAACATCTTACTTGACCATGACGAGCAAACAAATGTGGAAGAGTTTTCAACCAAACTGTATGATCTGTGTGGTCGGCACATTTCTGTCATTAACATGCTTGGCCAACAAAACATTGACAAATTCCCATTAAATCAGGAAATTCATGTGTTTCTCTTACTATTACCAAATGGTCTGCATACAAGCCATTACAGTTCAGGAGTGCAGTGGTTAGAAAAGGCTTTTGGGAAAGGAATACTTTCTTATGTAATGACAGTTGTGACTCATGACTCAGATGAAAAATGTAAAAGTGCACTGACTGATCTGAAAGCCCACAGCAGTTTCGTTGAAAAAAGATACCACACATGTACAAGAAGTATGATGGATGAAAATGAGGTAATAGCTCTCCTTGAAAAAATAGACGCCATGGTCTTTGAAAATGATCACCAGTGCTACAGTGGACTGTGTGATGAGAAAAAAGAGCAGAAAAAACACCTAGACCACAAAGCCCACAAAGGAGAAAGGATCGATTCCTCAGTGTTTCAGCAAAATCAAATAGGTGAGATTTTAATGTTGACATTCCCAGATTACACCTACACTGCGTCTTAAAGACAATGGGTAAAAAACAAAGATTTGATTTTGAACATCTTAAAGGAGTAGGTGTGCCTAATGGCTAATTATAGCCTTTGGGTTTTCTATATAAACATCCTTAAAAACATGCACAGGTACCTGTTAAGTCAATAAAAAATAAAAAAATAAAATAATAATAATAAAAATAAAATTATTAATTTCTAGACCTGCAAAGTATTTTAATATTTGAGCACAAGAGTTTGGTAGTACTAATTGTTCTGAAACATACACTTGCTTTTTCAAAGGAAGTGTATCAGTTACTACAAACCTTCTTAATTTATATATAATTTATATAATGTGGCTCATAGAGGTCAAATTCAAGGTCATAAAATATAGACACTAATAAGTTTTCATGCACAATTTTTGAATCTCCACTTGAGAAAATAAAAATAAAAATCCATAATTTCAAGAATTAATGCCTATTAATGCTGAACAGTGTGATTTCAAGGGTTGTGCACAGGGTGTGAAAGGTTAATTAAAACATCTATGATCTGTTATGAAAAAATAATCATGACAGTGATCTCTCTTGAATTTCTCCAAAATACTCTTGGGTGTCCTCATACTACTGACCATGCCAGATTAATTCACTTGTGTATGAGGACTCCTGTACAAAGGTATCCTGCAACTGTTGAGTCTCCAATTGCACAGCGCAACCTAAACCACTTTACATAAGTTACACAACCAACCAATACATGTCCAACACTGAGAAACTGTCTAACATTAAAGTATATATGTCAAATAGCTAAAGGTGCAAAGTAAAAATAATGACAATAATAATAATAACAATAATGACAATAATAATAACAATAATGATGATAATAATAATAATAATAAAATTCTACATATTTTCAATATTTTCTTTGAGGTATTAAAACATGACGTTTGTTTGTGATATGATATTGTGTCAGCGCAACCACGATAAAATCATCTGCAGAAGTAAATGGAATTCAACACAGAAAATCTGCAAATATATTGAATAAAGGATGGTTTGCTAATCCAATGTTATTCTCTAAACCCTGACCTTGTGCAATCTGCTTTTTTCTTTGTGATACAGTAGAAGAGATGGAGAATGTAGCTGAAATCAAGGTGAAGGTAAGATCATTAGTGATCGTCATTAAAGACCAGAATTTTTACTTTATATCTTGTATGACATTATAATTTTCTACATACAGTACATGTATATATTTTGTTTTACAGCAGTCAGTGAAGAGCTCTGAAGAGATCAACAGAAAGAAACAATATCAAAGAGAAACTGAAACACTGCTTGGCAGACTTCACCTTCACGACACACATCAAAAGAAATTGTCACCAGCAGATTTTCTTAAAGTAGGTCCACTTGTGAAACAGGACCATGGCACATCAGAAAAAGAACTCGCTCATACTTTTCTTCAGAGGTTGATGATGTTAGACTACAGAGCCAGATATATTCCTGTAAGACAAGATAGAGATGAGGTGACCCATTCAAAGCCTGTTCTAGAGTGGAACACTGGTGACACAGACGACGATGATTTAGATGCTCTTTTTAGCACCACTGTAGACTTTGACCAATCAAGACAGACTCACGTGCATCCAATGGATGTTCAAATGGCCGTATATCACTGCTCAGACAGCTTTTTCAAGCAGAACATGATTACAAAGCTATCACAATGTCAGTATGCCTTACCTTTGCTTGTTCCTGACCCAGTCACAATGGAAATTGAATGTCCTCTGTGGACTTTCAGGCAAATAAGAAAAACATGGAGGGTAACTGAAATCAAAGATAATTCAAACACCGTCACCATGAAGAGCATGCCCATCTGCAAAGCTGAGACACCCATGGTGTCATTTCTCCGCCTGGGTTCACTATCTCTGTCTAAGTCACAGCTGATTAACACTTTGATCAATGAACGTCACAGCACCTTCTTCCACAGAAACTGCCCAGGTAGCACCAAGTCTCGCCATTTGATGGATGGTGTGGCAGAGATTGCCTGGTACTGCCCTGCTGGAAAACCCAATGATGCCTTCATTGACTGCATTGCCTTCTGTAATCTTCATGGTGATGCTCAGTTAATTGCAAAACAGCGTGACATACTGACTGGCAAATCTTCAGTCAATGTCATTCTTGTACCAACTTTGGGAAAAGGTGACAAAAGTACCACAGTTATCTCAGCCCTTTACAAGTCTCCAAAGCCTCTCATAATTCTCATTGCTGATAATGATGGTGGTGCAGTTCAGATGAAAGAGGGAAAATACAAAATGGGTCTTCGAGACAGAAGTCAGTCAGATGTGTCTGAAGAACTGACAAAAATCATTGGAAGAATTTTGTCAGGACCACATGCATCCTTCCGGCTTGAAACCATGGCTGAAGTCTCTGGAATCAGTGTGGATGAAGATGACAAAGTCTGCCAAAAAGGAAAGTCTGCTGCGATGAAAACTGTCAACTTGCTTCAGGGGATGGATGTTTCAAAGATCAAAGATACATTTCTCCCTTGTCAAGGCCAACTGTGGCACAAGTGGTGCAGAATAAACAAAGAACTGTATCACCTCAAAGGACACATTGAGAAGGAGAAATGTAAAAAGCAAAAGGAACTGATGCGAATACGACAAGATCAATGCACTGCTTCCTGTAGTAAACCAATGAAGTTGTTCACTGAAACCCTCTCGTCGTTGCCATCAACAGAAAGAGAGTATTTCCTGAGGTGGACTCAAATTTTGATTGATGCCCTCTCCACAGATGATCTGTCTTTAATTTTACAGAGCTATGATGAAAAGTGGTCTGAGGTCTTGGCTTTGAAAAAGAAGCATGACAAATCTGATCTGTTAAAAAGAAAGCAAACTGAGCTTGAACAAATATCAACAAAACTACAGTCTGCCACTTTTGGCTTAGAGCACATCTTTAGAGAAATGGGACAGATCTATGAAGCCCATGCATCTCTGCAGAAACAAACAACGAGGGGACAAACTGACTGGTCTAAATACCCTGAGCTGGCTGCAGAGCTGATGATATCAGGACACCCAATGGAGCTGATGGATGGTGATGCAGGTCATGTACCTTTAATGTGGATCTCTAGTCTTTTAGATGAGGTCATCAAGAAACTGGGCGACAAGAGAGTTTTTGTTTTGTCAGTGCTGGGTGTACAAAGCAGTGGAAAATCAACAATGCTGAATGCCATGTTTGGGTTACAGTTTGCAGTGAGTGCTGGCAGGTGCACCAAGGGTGCCTTCATGCAGCTGGTCAAAGTTTCAGATGAGATCAAGAAAGACTTTCACTTTGACTACATTTTAGTGGTGGACACTGAAGGACTGCGCGCTCTTGAGTTGGAGGGTAACACCAGTCTTCACCACGACAATGAATTGGCAACATTTGTTGTTGGTCTGGGAAACATGACACTAATCAACATCTTTGGAGAAAATCCATCTGAAATGCAAGATGTTCTGCAGATTGTTGTTCAGGCTTTCATGAGGATGAAGAAAGTTCAACTTACTCCAAGTTGTGTGTTTGTTCACCAGAATGTTACAGATATTACAGCTGCAGAGAAGAACATGCATGGAAAAAGGCAGCTGCAAGAAAAACTGGACAAGATGGCCCAACTAGCAGCCAAAGAGGAGGTTTGTGATGCTGAGTGCTTCAGTGACATCATTGCATTTGATGTACAGAAAGACGTGAAATACTTTGCCCAACTATGGGAGGGAAGTCCACCTATGGCTCCTCCAAATCCAGGTTACAGTGAGAGCGTCCAAGAGCTGAAGACCATCATCCTCTCTAAAGCTTCACAGTCAGCTGGAATTACTCTCTCACAGTTCAAAAGCAAAATTCAGGACCTGTGGAATGCCCTGATGAATGAACAGTTTGTTTTCAGTTTCAAAAACACACTTGAAATTGCTGTGTACAGAAAACTTGAGGTTCAGTATGGGAACTGGACCTGGGCCCTGAGGAGCAACATGTTGACTATTGAGAATGGGCTTTACACCAGAATTGAAAATGGAAAACTTGACAAGGTTGAGCTCAGTTATCTTCATAAGGAAATGAACGCAACGTACGGAGAAATAAAAAAAGCAATGACAGCATACTTTGATGATGAAAGAGACAAAGAAATACTGGTTCAGTGGCGAGGACGATTCGAAAGCAAAATCAAGGAGTTTCATGATGAACAAGTGAGAGGAGTCAAAAGAAAACTGGATGAAGTAATTGAGCAGAAAAATGCTTGTAAAAAGCTTGATGATAAGAAGACAGAGTTTGAGAACAAACTGCTACAAAAGAGCAAAAAGCTTGCTCATCAGTTAAAGGACAAGGCAAAAGATGAAGAGGAACTTAAAAAACAGTTCAACTCTGTTTGGAGTGGTTGGGTTCGTGAGGTAACTGCAGGTACAAAACCTATTGAGGACATCAGCTATGAAGGAGATCTGACAATTATCCTTCAGGAGCTTGGTTTTGAATGGTCTCTTATCGCTGAATCTGAAAGCAGTGGCAGGTACAAACAAATAGCAGAGGTGGGTGATTACATTCATTATGTGGCTCTCAGCAAGGACAGGGATAAAGAAAATTGTTCTAGTCCTGCAAACAGATTCTTTGAATTTGTTTCGGAAACAACTACAAAAGCAGAATATTACCTTAAGGGGTATTTTCAGTATGAAGAACAGAAACTGATCAGATCCCTCATTGACAGCATTGAAAAACAGTCCCTTGATGCAATCAAGAACAAACCTGTCGCTACAAGAGGCTACAGTCCAATTTACTTGCAAGAAGTGGCCAACAATGTCAAAGAAAATGTGACAAAATTTGAATCAAAGAGGAAATATGCTCTAAAGAAGGAGTTTACAGTTGATCTTTTACTGTTTGTGTTTGACAAGGCAGGAAGATGGCTTTCAGAGTCCCATAAGAAATTCAAAATGGACAATGATGCAGTCACTTATGTAGAAAGCAAGAAAATGCAATATTACAACATTTTCAGAAGCTTCTGCAGAGGAAGCTCATCTGCTGTTGTGTTTGGAGAACTGATCTGTGAGAAACTGAGTAGTTCCACTGTTGAGGCCGTCTGTAACAAGACTGCTATTGATCTTGCTGGAGAGATGAAGTGCAGTTTCCCAGCATTCAGTGGGAACAGGTTGAACTTGGAGAAACACGTGCTGAAATCACTGGCTGAGAAAGAGGACTTTGGTGGTTTTATCACCTACATCCGACACCCAAGGAGCCAAGCAGAGACTTTCATAAGAGAGGAAGTACAAAAATACATCTTCACAGACAACAAAATTAAAGCACAGAAAATACTAAAAAAAAATGCTGAAGACATCAGTAAGCTTGTGAGTCGAGCTTTATTCACTGCAACAGAGAAAGTCAAAATCAAGAGAGGAGGCTCAGAGATGTGGATAAAGGAGTTTTCCAGTTTGCTAAAAGATGAGCTAACATTTGACACCATTTGCTCTCAGAACTTCAGTGACATAAACAATTTTGACTTCCTTAAAGAAGAGACAGAGAAAGGCCTTGTATCTGTCATAAAGGAAGTGAGCAACCTCTCGCTGGACAAGATGGAGGAATTCAGGCTGAAACCCGATCAAATTCTCATCGATCAACTGTGCAACTGCTGCTGGGTAACATGTCCTTTCTGTGCAGCTGTTTGTACCAACACGCTGGGAAATCACAGTCCCGATGACCACAGCGTGCCTTTTCATCGATCTCCTGCAGTCAATGGTATGCACGTAAGAAACTCAGTGGAAATGGTTGTTGAGTTCTGCACAACAAATGTTGCAAGTGATTTAAGCTTTTACCCTGATCAAGTTTCAGAAGAGCTTATTCCCTACAAGAAGTACCGTACTGCTGGCCTCTATTATGCAAACTGGAGAATCACCCCTGATGAGTCCAAGCTGAAATATTGGACATGGTTTGTGTGCAAATTTCAGAATCAACTGGAGGACTACTATAAATTAAAATTCCAAGGCATTGGTGAAATTCCCAGCGAGTGGAGAACACACTCCAAGGAAGATGCCATTAAAAGTCTGGATGAAATGTTCAATCTGTGAGCCAACACCACCACAACCCTGCTGAAAGTCATGATAATGGACATCAACAGTCATAAATCAAATGCTTAGTTGCTTAGTTAGTGTTTCTGAAAATGAAAACTGCTTCTGTGAAGGTTAAGCAGAACACCATATATGTTTTTTTAAAGAGAGAGAGCAAGGACTGATGAAATTCTAAAACTGTTGCATTTCAAAATACACAAAATTTGAAGTTCTCAAGTGTTCTCAAATGAACACTGAAAGATTTGTGAAAGAGTGGGTGAAAGACAACTATTATGTTGTAACTAATAGAAGGAATATTTCTTTGCTAAACTGTATTATTATCTACTTGTAAACTGCATCTGAAAATTACGTCAAACAAGTGTTGTCAGTATTTACACACGTCTTTTTATAGGAATTATTGTGTTAAAATGCTCATGGTGCTCGTAGCTGCCAAAATATAATGAAGGATATGCATAATGAAGTATAACCTAACAGTGACTGATGTGAAACTGTATTATCATGTAATGATGAAAGCCTGGAGAGGTAGTAGGCTTCTGTTTATAAGCATGTGCCTGTGTGTGACAAAGAATGATATACAAGTATAATGTGCAATGTAACCAGTTCTTCCATCTCAAAAGCGTCTTCTCCAGACACACATGGAAGCTTTTGTTTGCAAGCAATAAGTAATCCTTATGAATAAGCTGCCTGTCATTGAAATTAATTAAATTAATTGCCAGCTTTTATTGTCATCGAGGACCACAATGGAAATAAGCCTTTGGACTTTATTGTGTATTTTAATCCTCAACAATTTTTAATTAATGTATATGAAACTGATCTGCAGTTACTCATGTATGTTTTTTTAAATGTTGTCAAATATACCTACCTATACCTACCTACCTACCTAATAAGGGTTAAAGACAGATGTTTCAGTATTGATTGCTCTTCATTTCACCCTAAGTAGATGCAACATGTTTTCTGTTTGCCAGTCTGTTTGACAGTCTCTACATTTCAGATTTAGTCATGTTGAAGAATATTTCAAAAATAGCTGATAAGGATTCTTTGTGTTTCTGAAGCATTTGAAGTGTTAAGATGTGTTATGTTCATTTTATTTCAACCAATCTGTATTACATCCACACCTGTATGAGTTGTTTTTTTTATTATATTCTTGCTTTGTTCTTAATATCCTGATATCCAGAAGTGATGTAAACAATGTTAAGTTGTTGAAAAGACATCTGCTGAGTTTCACATCTCATGTACTAAATAAATAACTACTTCATATCTACTGAAAGGCTTCTTTGTGTTTTTTAATTGACAATCTAATTTTCCACCTTCATATTAATGTTTTTTCATAGTATCATTAGATCCTGGAGTATCACCTGTAGCTGTATGAATATTATATTTCTTAATGAGTACTGCTATGTTGTTCAATACAGGACATTTGACAGAAACATTTTTCAAACCTAAATATTTATGCTGTGAATAGATTAAAAACTTGTTTTTAGAGAATTTACCTCTTAACATCAGATTATTCCTCAATTCAAGTTCCTAAGAAAAACAATATTGCAGCAGTTTCAGTGGGAACATGTTACAGCACACTGTGCAATACACACATACATCATGAGAACAATTTCCATCCTGGTGCAAGATGATTTTAATGAACTGCAAACACAGTTAAAGAATATCCTAGATGAGTACCAGCCTTCTTGTTTGCTGCTATCATGACTGTTTTATTATCAGGTGCCTCCTAAAACCAGGACTAAAGCCAAAAGTAATTCAGCAAGTTACACTGTACAAGTGAAACTGTTGTAAAATAACATGAATTTCCCAGACAGAATGTGAAATGTGCAGCCTACTGCTATTACAAAAGACTGCTTGTATCAGAAAACAAAATCTGTCTGTAACATTACAACATTTTACATGAGACTACAATAAAAATGTCAGTTCACCAGCATAAAGTCATATGGCTAACATGAACATGCACAACATGCCTAGAGTGAACCCTAGCTATTTAAGACTGCATTAGTTAGCTGTCTTTTTTCTGACATAAATGACTCCCTAAATATAAAAACATGCCACCACAAATAAGAATAAACTGAAACTAAATGTATACTGTGCCTGCGCACTTTATGTAACATAAAAACGCAATGGTCTTCAATGAATGTGAGCTTTTTTGTTTGCTGCTATCCTGACTGACATATGATCAGACTGGGCTAACTCACAATCAAAAGAAATTAAGTTACACAATACAACTAAAACTGTCAGTAAATCAAATTAATCATCAAGACATAATATAAAATGTGCAGCCTGCAGCATGGTTTGGGGCTGCATGAGTGCTGCCGGCTCTGGGGAGCTCGGTTCATTTAGGGAAACATGAATTCCAAGCAGAGTATGATCGCCCCTCTTCAGAAACTGAGCTACAATGCAGTTTTCCAACATGATAATGACCCAAAACACACCTAAAAGATGACAATTGCCTTGCTGAGGAAGCTGAAGGCAAAGGTGAGGGAATGGCCAAGTATGTATCCAGCCCTAAACTCACCTGTGCACCTGTGGGGCATCCTCAAGCTGAAGGTGGAGGAGCGCAAGGTGTCTTCACATCCATCTGTTCCATGATGTCATCATGGAGGAGTGGGAGAGGATTCCTGAAGCAACCTGTGAGCTCTGGTGAATTCCATGCCCAAAAGGGTGAAGGCAGTGCTAGATAATAATGGTTAGCACACAAAATATTGACACTTTAGGCACAATTTGGACATGTTCACTGTGGGTTGTACTCACTTATGTTGCCAGCTGTTTAGATGTTGATGGCTGTGTTTTGAGTAATTTTCAGAGGAAGGTAAATCTATACTACTATACAAGCTGTACACTGACTACTTTAAGTTATATCAAAGTGTCATTATAGTGCTGTCCCATGAAAAGATATAATAAAATAATTCCAAAAATGGGAGGGGTGTAGTCACTTATGTGAGATACTGTATATGGTGCAGTTGTGCACTTTTCTTACATGTAAATACCATTGTCTTGGATGAATATGTGCTTTCTTGTTTGCTGTTATCCTGGTCGGGTAACGCTCAGACTGGTTAACTTCCTTCGAAAACTAGGATTACAGACAAAAGTAATTCACTGAGATTAACAATATCACTAAAATTTTCATAAAATGAAATAAACTACCAGGACACAATATGAAATGTGCAGCCTACTACTACTACTACTACTACAAAAGACTGCCTACATCAGCCAGTGAATAATGTATTTGTCCGTAACATTACATCTTACATGAAAAATAAGACCAAGATCAGTTTACTTGGGTAAAGCCATACAGCTAACATTAGAGTGCACAGCATGCTTAGAGTCGGCCCTAGCTAGTTAAGATAGCATTAGTTAGCTGTCTTATGTTCGAACATAAATGATTCCACGAACATTAAAACAAGGTAATACAAATGAGAATGAACTTTGAATGTATATGGTGCAATTTTGCACTAACCTGTAAAAACTGTGGTTTTGAATGAATATGGGCTTTCTTGTTTGATGCTATCCTGACTATCATATGCTCAGGCTGGGCTAACTTCCAACGAAAACCAGGATTACAGCCAAAAGAAATTCAGCAAGTCACACAATACAACTCACTCAACTGTCATGAAATTAAATGCCGTACCAAGGCACACACAAAAGACTGCTTATATCAGCCACTGAATATAACGTTAGCATGTTTCTGTAACATTACAACATCTTACACAATAATAAATTCAGTTCACCACTTTAAAGCTATACAGCTAACGTTAACATGCACAACATGGCTACAGTAGCTAATTAAGCTAGCGTTAGTTAGTGGCTTTATTTTCTAATATGCTACTACAAAAGTCTGCTTACATCGCAAAGTGAACACTGCATTTGTTTTTGAAACTTCATCTTCTCACATTGGAATACAGTTATAACATCAGTTTACTAGAGTAAAGCCATACAGCTAATATTAGCGTGTACAACATGCCTAGTGTCAGCCTTAATTAGTTAAGATAGCATTAGTAAGCTTATTTTCAAACATAAATAGCTCCCTAAACATAAAAACATGGCACAACATATGAGAATAAACTTTGAATGTATATGGTGCACTTTTCTCACCTGTAAACACCGTAGTCTTCGATAAATATGGGCTTTCTTGTTTGCTGTTGTCTTGTCTTATGCTCAGACTGGGTTTATGGTAACTTCTTCAGAAAACAGGATTATGACCAAATGTAATGCAGGAAGTTACCCAATATGACTAAAACATAGAATTAAATTACTTACCAAGACACACATAGAAGACTGCTTTTATTATTTTCACAATAATAAATTCAATTCACCACTTTAAAGCTTTTCAGCTAACGTTAGCGTGCACAACATGGCTAGAGTAGCTAATTAAGCTAGCATTGGGTAGCTACTTTATTTTCTAACATAAATGACTCCCTGAACATAAAAACATGGCACAACATATGAGAATAAACTTAACCCAAATGTATAAAGTGCAATTATGCACTTTTTACACCTGCAAACACAGTAGTCCTGGATGAATGTCATTTTTTTGTTCGCTGCCATCCTAACTGTCGTATGCTTAGACTGGGCTAACGTCTGTTGAAAACCACGATTACAGCCAAAAGTAATTCAGCAAATTACACAATATCACTAAAACTGTCATAAAATTAAATGACTTACCAAGACACACCCAACAGACTGCTTATATCTGCCACTCAACACAGCATTCATCTGCAACATATAAACACAATTATGAAATCACCTCACTACCATAAAGCTATACAGCTAACGTTAGCATGCGCAGCCTAGCTAGAGTAGCTACTTCAGATAGCATTAGTTAGCTGCCTTATTTTCTAACATAAATGACTCGAAACATAAAAATATGGCAGCACAAATGTGAATAAACTTGTACATGAATGTATATGGCACTTTTCTCACCTGCAAACACAGAAAGAAGACAGTCTTCGACGAATATCAGCCTCTTTGTTTGCTGCTGCTGAAGAATAACAGCGGTCACCTACATAGTAAAGCCACTACTGCCATCTATGGGCGAAAAAGAAAAACGCCCTTGATCGACTTAACTTGAGAGCAGGTGAGTTTTCTTTTACAGTTTTACCAGCAACACAAAAGGTTTTAAGTGATAACAACCGAAAAAATAAAATAATAATAATAAATAAAAATAATAACAATAAATAATACATCTCTTTATCTGGATAGGGACAGTGCAAATTAATGAACATCGATCATACATCTCTGTAAGCTGCTAATTTGCATTCGTAGTCCCTAATAAATAAATAAATAAATAGATAAAATACAAATGGAGGAGACAGTGGATAAATAAATAAAATACAAATAGAGGAGACAACAAACACAAGACAATTCATTATACAAACAGAAGGATACCAGACCCAGACAGGATAAAACAAATAATAGAAAACAATGTTCAAGTAGACTCCAATTAGTGGTCGCACTTTTGATTTGATCTGAGCCATTGTTTAAAATGTCCTCTAAAATAAGAGTATGTGGGGCATTCCCTTATTGTGGAAGGAAGACTGTTCCAGATGTTCCCCCCCATAACAGACAACACATTTCTCCCAAACCTAATGCACCTGTGGGGAATCTCACAGTCTCCTCTAACACAAGTCCTGGTGCTCATACCTCCCACAGTCCTTTTCCTAATAAATCAGTTCAGCGGCGGTGGAGCAAGACCATGGAGACTTTTATACACAAAGCAGGCAAATCTAAAGGTTTTAAAATTATGGAAACTTAAAAAATTGTGATTTTTGCGGGTCTTGCAGATATGGAAGGAGAAGGGGTTTTTATACAGAGTCTTTAGGGCTTTCTTTTAGAGAGATTCTTTTGGTTTAAGTGCTGTTGTACATGCCAGAGACCAGTTCGTTAAGCAGTAGTCTATATGTGAGAGGATCATACAATGTAAAATCATCAAAACTGCACTGGTAGTTAGAGGATTCCTGATCTGTCTGAAATTAGCCAGGTTGTATTTGACAGAGTTAGACACTTTTTTGATGTGTTTCTTGAATGAGAGTGTCGAGTCCAGGATGACCCCCAGGTACCTGAACTCGTTCACCAAAGCGAGCTCCTCCCCTCCCAGAAACACACCAGAATGATCAATCTTTGTCGGCTTTTTAGCAAAAATCACACAGACACTTTTTGACACAATAACAGTCAGAGGACCAAGATAATAACACAGACTGATACAACAGTAATTCTGGGCATAGTCTGAATCACAAAAATGTCCAGAGTGCCACATGTGCATCTCCTAATTACACCACAGAGCGCACACTTCATTCAGAATCAGTAAAAGTTGGGAGTTGGAAGACATTTTCTTTAATTGTTAAAATTTACAACACTTTGATTGCCACCTAGAATTTTAGTATTTACACTGAATCTAAACAAACCAATATTCAATATTCAATATCATTAAGATTAACCATTGTTGGGCAGAGGTCTTTTGTTTGTTCCAGAGTCCAGGTTAAGGACTAAAGGGGGCCTGATTAAGTTTGAATGGCACCAGAGGCTTGTACTACGAAGCCAGATCAACATACCCAGGATATATTTTCATTATGTGGTTTGACCAGTTTCATTTCTAATAAAATAATATATTTTTTCCCCAGTTCTCATGTCACAGGTGTCTCATGTTATTTTGAGCTGCAGTGATGGAATCAGAGTGTAAAAATAGCAACACTGTCACTGCAAATAAACTTTGCATAAGTTCCTGCTAAAATCATGTAAGTGTTGTAAACGCTATCTCTGTGTTAGAAGCTCTGTTTTAAAACCTGTGAAAATAGAGCCCTGAAACAATGAATCCTTGATTCAGATCCAAGCTTCAACTTCCACATTAACAAGGTGACCAAAACATCATCCTGCCACCTCAGAAACAGCTATGGTACGACCATTTCTAAATAAAAAAGACACAGAGAAATTGATTCATGCCTTTATGTCAAGCCGACTCGACTACAGTGACACACTTTTCACTGGCCTTCCACAAAACACCACTGAGAAACTTCAGCTCGTTCAAAACTCTGCAGCTCGGCTATTAACCAGAACCAAGAGGAGAGAGCACATCAGGCTAGTCTGAGCTGCTCTGCACTGACTTCCTGTTACATTAACAATTGATTTTAAGCTCCTTCTCCTTATATATAAAATATACAAAGCCGTACAAGGACTGGGACTGAGCTACATCGCTAACTCCCTTATTAACTATTTGCCTCCAAGAACACTGTGATCATCTGCTGCTGGTTTATTGGAGGTTCCCAGAAACAGCAGGAACAGATATCAGGGCAGCTAGCTTGCTAAATATTTTTAAAAGAAAGCTAAAAATGTATCTGTTCCCTTTAATCTTTAACTCACTCTGACTTTTTTGATACAGGTTTGAACCTCTTTCTTTTTACGCTTCAGTCTGCTGCATCTCTTTTAAAATCATACTTTATTTTATGATTTATAGTTTTACAAGTGGATGATTTTATGACTCAGTTAATCCATGTTTCAAACTGTTTTAAATGTCCTTTTATATTGAATTGCCTTGCCTGTCTAGGTAGATTGTTCCACAAGGTTGGCGCATGAAATGAAAAAGCACCCTCAACGACGGTCTTCATGCGGACCTTGGGGACACTCAGAAGATGGGTCCCCTGGGAGGGCAGGTCACGTGTGGGCGTGTATGCCATTCACAATTTTATATGTAAGCAACAGTCTGCTCTAACCTCTGCCGGAAGCCAGTGGAGAGAGGCCAACATGAGAGTAATATGCCCCTGTCAGAACACAAGCTGCTGCGTTCTGTACCATCTGAAGACCCCGAAAACTCCTCTTTGGCAAACCTGACAGAAGGGCATTGCAGTAATCTAGCCATGATGTAACAGAAGCATGAATAAGGATCTCAGTATCCTTAAATGAAAGGATAGGTCCCATATAGTTATGTCTCTTTGGTGAAAAAAGGCAACTCTGGTCCATTCTTATTGTAAAGCACGTTATGCTGCATTTCTTGTATAAAAGGTGCAATATAAATAAAGTTTATTACTATTATTAGCATTATTATTACTTTCTACTTTGCCACACCATGTCTCACTTTTGTTCCCAACCTTTTCTTTCTTCCTAGTCATTCACAATCACAGATAATATCTAATCAAGGTGTCATAATACCCGTTTACACATTATGGCTACAATACATTTGCCTATGTAACTCTGCAGTGGAATCTCAGCAGGCTGTTGGTATTTTTGCATGTAATATGTTGTCTGAATTGGACTGTTGCTCTCTCATAACTACACTGATACTGTGTGTAAGTTAATGTTACTGTTTGTGGGGAATAAAGACGACAAAACCAGATCACTCACTTGAATTCAAACATTTTATATTCTCATGCACAACAGGACATTTTTAAATGAAGATACATTTCCAACTGACTGCAAATCTACATCTCTCAGTGATTCATATTTCTTACAATTACTGACCAAGTCTCAAAGTCTTGTCTTTAACCGAACTGATAAACGTGGCATGTTTGTGTCTCTTAGCAGATCTTAAAGGAAGTCAGTTGGAGGTCCCCTGTGATTCTGATGTAGCTGATCACGTCCATGTTTTCACGGTTGGGAAACTGGATTTCCTGTCCGTCAGGAAGCTCCACTTCAAACACGTCTCCAGCCAGCTTCAGCACAATCTAAAACAGGAAAGACATTTAGAAATGTTCTGTTTGAGACAGAGATCTTAAAACCTCCAACAAATCCCACACCACAAACACAATTCACTTCCTCACCTTGACGTCCTCGCCCCTTTTTAAGGGGTTGTGTATTTCCCGTTTCTCATCGCCCCAGCAACCAGCAGCCTTTGAGTTGCAAACTACAACCGCTCCATCAGTGTCATCATGGAAACGAGGGTTAAAATGCAGTGCCAGGTCGTCTGCATCACAGCCGAGGTCAATCTGGAATCTGAGTGGATCAGAGATTATAAAATAGTCTTCAGAACGCCACACAGGATCAATATCAAACATATAATCACCAGGCCATTTACTAAAGAGTCACATTTTCACATGAATATTACCATTGATTCAGTTACTGTGTTTGTTTCACTCACCTATCAGCATCATGCAGAATTATGCCCTTAATTTTCAGCTGATCTCCAGTTCTCAGATGCACATTCTTCAATTCAAGTTGCTGAGATCCAGAGTTGTGCCGTTCAGGGTTTCAAGCAATACAATTAGAAAATGAAAGGTTATTGTTAGTCACTGATTTTTTTAATTAACAAATTAAAGGGTGCAAATTGATAATCTGTTCACATACAGTGAAATAAAAGCCGAAGCAGTTGAACTTACCATGCTCATTTTGGGTGCTGGAGTTGGCAAACAGTCCTGGAGCTAATGCAAGATTGAGGATGATGGCACAGAGGAACAATCTTCTGCCCTGGAAGAGAACAAGTAAGCATGACTGTGAAGTTTCACCTGATTTATAACATGTAGCACAAAGGATTCAGTGAAAGGATTTTTAACTGTTACAATGGGGCCCATTCATCATTATGACAATCAAGAGGCCAATTCAATGCAAAGGGACTGTGTCATTTAATCATTGCTGGATTGGTTGTAGTCGGATTAATTGCCTCCTTAATCAAAGATCATGTTGTGAGTAACAGCTGCCACAGTGCCATGTTGAGTGTTTAAAGAAACTACTCAAGAGCTATGTAAAGATTTGTTTCCTCTCATGCCACGTCTTTTTTTTTTTCACAGAAAAACCTTTCAACAAATTTTAAAACATATCACACTAAGAAAAACAAACATAGGCTCATTACTCGTTTTTAAAAATCCCAGTATCTTGGTTTAAGAAAATAATTAACTTGATTATTATTTCTAGCAAAATATTATATCTATAAAATGATTTGGCTTAAAACACGACCGTCCTTTTTTATTTTAAATGTTTTTAAATGTACTTGACTACTATTAAAAAATGTAACACCCAAAAATTATAATAAATTGGCAAAAGCTATTAGATTATTTAGACATTTCAGGTTTACTCCATTTGTTTCGCAGGGTTTTTGTTATATTTCTTTATTTCTTTTCACTACATTTTATTTATTTGTTGTGCAACTGAATTTATTTTTTTACATTTTTATATTGTGAAATATATTTTCTACAACTTTTATATTGAAAATCTGGAACATGCATACTTGTAAATAAAGTTAAATTTGTGTTAAGAAATGGCTTCTTTCTCACACTGTCAATTCATTTAATACTTTGGAAGGTGGTTTTTCAACAGAGCATCAGAATAATAACAGAACAATTAGAGCCTTATTCCAAAAACACACTGTCACAATTCACACATAATCCCATTTCGGAAAGGTATACTAGAGACTGTGCCTTGGAGAAAAGTGTGGGCCTTGCCACTCAAGTATTTTCTTATTTTTATTTATTTATTTTTACATGTTGTACTCGGCAAAATCTTTCCTTAAAAGATATAAACATGACATTGAGTCTGGCTGCTCATTTTGTAAAATATCAGTTGGAACTGGTTCACATTTGTTTTTGGAATTATCCTCATACAGAGAACTTTTTGTCAGACATCCAAAGACGCCTTTCATTGCAGAATTTTCTTTTTGCTTTAAGGATGTTTTCTTTGTTGTGTTTAATTTTAAGATGTAAGATGAACGAAAATGCTTTATAATATTTTTGACTTGCTAAATACCACATCCACAAATGCATATTCAGTGGTTCTAAACTGGTCTGTCTATATTCAAAAATGAACTAAAAAATATATGGATGCAATTAAATATTCAAAGAACTCTAAAGCTTAGAGGGCTGTGCTGTTTTATGAAACCTTTGTCGGAGCATCTGTGACTGAATGTGGTGCTTTACTTTTGTCCAGGGGTGTCACATACAGCCCAGTTTTATCTCCAGTCAGCCGGACCAGTAAAACCATTACATAATAACCTATAAATAACAACCTCTATAAATGTTTCCCTTTTTCAGTGTAAAGATTCTGAAAACGTCAATCCATTTACAAAACACATGATGAAGTTTTTCCACATTCAGTCAGTCTACAACTCACTTTTATTACATATGCATCTCTTTCATAATTTCCCACTACAGCGGAAGCTATTGAAGAAGCAGGTTAAGTCATCCCCTGCCTTACAAACCATTTACAGTCTATAGTTTTGTCAGTGCCTCAGCAGCAGGGTTCTACCCCTATTGTTTTAAGATAGAAGTCTGATACAGATTCTTTTGTACTGAAGCTGCTGGATGACAATATTTTGCACAATATTTAATCTCTTTAAATATGACCGTATTCATTGTTATTTCAGGGAGCTGTATTGTGGTATTACTGTTTAAACCTAGCTGTAGATGTCTGTGTAGATAGATAGATAGATAGATAGATAGATAGATAGAATACGTTTAAAATGTTGCAGTTTCTTCCTTTGGCCACTGGAGGGCAGTAAAAGTATTCAAAAACCCTTTGAAGACTTTCTGCGAAAACATTAAATGGAATTTATATAAATTGATAGTGAAGTGTACATTAATACAAACAGTCGGCATAAACATACGGTTTTCAAAACCACTGAGAAATGTGGAAATCTTACGTTTAAAGTGTTCACCAGAAAACGTTTAAAATTGTATTTCCCTACATCAACTTCCGCTGTTTTCCGGATGTGACGTAGAAAAGTAAACAGAGGAGCTGTCAGTGGATCCAGAAATTAAGATAATTGCGACTAAACGGAGCGATTTTTTAAACACATTTTGCTTTTTATGCACACTAAGGAATATTTTTTATGAGGAGCTGTTTCAAAGTCTAATAAAGGTAAATGGTTTACGGCCTGATGATGTTTCTGAAAAGCTAAACATGCTATTCCACCTGCTAATAGCCTAACGTACAGTAGCTAGCAGCTAATAAGCGTTAGCAAGCAATTTTTGTTGCTGTTGGCTTCCGTCACTACAATGAAATATTAAAACAGTTGGTTAAATCGCATAGCTCGATGTATTTATTTTAGCTGGTACACGTATTTGGAAAAATTAACCTAGCAAACATCGGGTCGTTAGCATGCACTGAAAGTTACCATCTGTTTGTCCATCTGCTGCAGTAGCTAGCGTCTTCTGTTCTGACTGACTGACTGAGCGAGGCTGCAGAGCTTGTCACTGTCCTGCTTTATTTTGGGCACGATTCCATCCAATAGATTCAGTATTTCCCACCAGAATGAGCTCACTTTAAATCCCTTTTCCTTCACTGGTAGCTCATACTGAAAGAGCTGCTTGATGTTGACATTTCTGTCTTGATCTTTAACAGTCTCCAGGTGGACTCGAACAATATTTAACCTCATGGGTTTTGTTATAATCTCTCACAGGTCTCACGGGGACAGGAGTGACACTGTCCTACAATGTTCACAGACATGGACTACGAATTGGAGGAGGACAAGCTGTGAGCCATAACTATGTTTTCCCTTGTTATGATCTGTGCCATTCAGTTTTGTGTTTCAGTGATTATACTGGATTGTTAAATCTTATGTTAATACACAGGACCACATATACAGACAGATCAAACCACGTTGAGACTATGATATCACGACACCCTTAAAACAGTTGCTAATACAGGGTGTCAGCAGGTCCTTAAGAAGTCTCACAATGTCTTAAATTTAGCTGTATAAATATTAGACCGTAAAAGTCAATAAATTGTCTTAAACCTGAATTTGTGAGGTCTTAATTGCCACAAACATTTGATCTAGTTTCACGTATCCATCTTTTAACTAGAGATGTATGGATACCACTTTTTCCTTCCCGATACCGATTCCGATCCCTGAACCTTAGGTATCTGCCAATACAAGTACCGATCCGATACCAGCGCATAAAATAAAAATGGATGGGATATGAATTGTTGTATGTCTCAACTCCTAAAACTCTATGTAAAATATTAAGAAAGAAATACATAATAGTAGAATGAATGCCGTAAGTGTTGACACAGATCAAGACACAGGTTAAAGTGCAGCCACACAATTTCGTAAAAAAGACATTTTAAAGGCTATAGTAGAATGCTTTTTAAACTCTGCTCCGTTTCCGTTTTGTTTGCCTGTGGCGTGCGTATGCGTAATGACATGAGGCATTACATGGTATCAGATTGGTCATAGGCTGTACTCGCCGATACCCGATACCACACTTTAGACAGTATCGGAGGCATTTCCAATACTGGTATCGGTATCATTACAACTCTACTTTTAACTTCTTTCCGGTGAAATGAGTCTACATGAAAGTCCACATTTCTGATGTCATCTTGAAACCTATCACTGAACCTAATACAAGCACTTCATACTTGCATTTACCTGTTTGCAAAATGTAAATTAACTTAAATGACTCAAATAACCGGCGGCACAGTGGTACGTGGGTTTCTCTAGGTACTCTGGCTTCTTCCCACAGTCCAAAGACATGCAGGTTAATTGGTGACTCTAAATTGTCTGTAGGTGTGAATGTGAGTGTGAATGGTTGTCTGTCTCTATGTGTCAGCCCTGTGATAGTCTGGTGACCTGTCCAGGGTATACCCTACCTCTCACCCAATGTCAGCTGGGATAGGCTCCAGCCCCCCCACGACCTCTAACGGGATAAGCAGCTTCAGAAAATAAATGAACTCAAATAACTATAATCCCATATAAAATCTGCCTCTGCATAGGAACACATATTATTTAACCAGCAATCCTTGAATGAAAAAAATCTTATTTGTCAAAACATCAGTTTTAAATTGTCTTGAAAGGTGCTTAAAAAGCATTAAATTGAAGTGTCTGATACCTGTTGACACCCTGTAATAGTGTAAGTACTTACATGAACTCAGTATTCATAACATTATTGACGTAATCATTTATAACCTTGAATATATACTTAACTTCTTAGATTTGTCCAAAAACAGGGTCGACAAATTGCTGCAGATCTCAATACATCATGTTTTCTCCCCATAAACAGAGGGATACCAACTGTTCCTGGTACTGTGTGTCTGAAGAAAGACGCTAATAACCTTATTGGGATCAGCATCGGCGGTGGGGCACAGTACTGTCCTTGTCTCTACATTGTCCAGGTTGGTACAGAACAATTGATTATAACTGTGTTTATGAATCTATCTCAGAACATTTCTATCAAGTATAAAAGTGTAAGAACAGATATCTGAGTCACTGGTACCTTTTTAATGTGGTTTCCGTTGTCTCGCAGGTCTTTGATAACACCCCAGCAGCTCTGGATGGGACACTGGCGGCAGGTGATGAGATCACAGGCGTGAATGGGAAACCAGTGAAGGGAAAGACCAAAGTAGAGGTGGCCAAGATGATTCAAGCTGTACAGGTACACAAATACTGGGAATGGAATCACAGTCTAGAGCCATTTACAGTCCTGAACAACACAAGGATATACTCAGATAGCTAATTATTTACTTCTCCCACAGTTCTGTGGACACACTCTAGATTTGGACAAATTCCATGCACTCCTCTGTGTTAGTGATTAAAGTACATGATGACTAAGCTAGAAAATTAAACCTAACTGTCTGCCAGATGCAGATAATGTTGTTTGTCCTCTTGGTCTGACAACTGAAAGTTACACCAACCAGACTCCACACCACTAATGACCAGT
Organism: Epinephelus lanceolatus; assembly: GCF_041903045.1. Taxonomy (NCBI): domain Eukaryota; kingdom Metazoa; phylum Chordata; class Actinopteri; order Perciformes; family Serranidae; genus Epinephelus; species Epinephelus lanceolatus. The sequence continues at coordinate 35,942,017 of NC_135751.1, forward strand.
GTCTTTTACTAAATCCAAAAACAAAACTGACCACATATAACACGAATAGAAACATTCAAAAGGAAACACTACTCACATTTTTGTGTCCGGCTGTGGCAGATTTATCACCGAATAGTCCAACAGTTCACTAATTGTATAATGTGTTCAAACCGACCATCAGACTGTGGAGAAAAGAGACTTCACTGGTGTTCAGCTGTGCTGAAAAGATCAGGACAATAGCCCCAAAGCATTTGGCATAACGTCACCAGTGCAGAGTGGCTGTGTTGTTTTTGGCTTCCATTGTTTGCACCCAAAAAATTCCCTGACTTCCTGCGTGATGGATTAAAGACGGGGTGCAATGTGGGATTTAAAGGATTAGATTGTTTTGCTGGTGGCCATTCAGTGCACATGAATGTGTATGTGAATTGTACCGTCGGCAACATGAAGCTGGAAAAGTTTGCACATTATCAGTTTTATAACATATTGTATTTTTATTTTATAAAATTAAATGAATGGAAGATAGGTTTAAATATATAGCGTTTATTTTTTGTTGTTGATTCAACAGTGTATCTCTTGATGATGTTTTCACAGGGAGAAGCAGTAATCCACTACAACAAACTGCAGGCAGACCCCAAACAGGGGAAGTCTCTGGATATAGGTATCTCCTTGACTTGAGTCATTGTTTGGTTATACTACTGCATTATGGATTATGTATTGTGGTGTTATGAGTTGCATTCTTTCCTCATCACTGTACATTTTATCCACGGCTGTGTGTGTGTGCGCATTTAACACGTATTTTGTGTGTTTCAGTGCTGAAAAAAGTCAAACATCGGCTTGTGGAGAATATGAGCTCAGGCACAGCAGATGCTCTTGGACTCAGCAGAGCTATTCTATGTAACGGTGAGATTATTATTATTATTATTATTATTATTATGAGCTTCCTGATTTTATTAGTGAATTTATCTAGATAATGTGAAGGTTCATCACGCTGTTTGAGATGCTGGTGCCATCTTTGAGGTGCGTGCTCTGTTACTTAAAATAATAGGCAGTAGTAGTAGTAGTGCATTGCGGTCTGTAATCCAGCCTTGGGCCACGTTAGGGCTTGGCGATATAACGACTACGTATAATACATTGATATATCTTCAAGCAAGAAATTTAGACATTGTTTATATCGATACAGGGTCAAGTTGTGCTACATAACAGGTACCAGTGTGCATCTCTCCTCTCTTGCACTCTCTGCACAGCTCCGCCCCACTCAATCACTCACAAGTTCTCCATCAACACACAGAGACACAGAGCTGCTCCTCTGTTTAATGAGTCTGCTACTCAGTCTACAGTGAGACATCGGTCTGTATGTTGCACGTGCTACGCTTAATCGAGATGAATGAAGTTACCGCAGCACACGTGCAATCCAGTGCTGCGCTGCTAGTTTGTGTGTGAGGTGGATCAGAGCGCGTTGCCGTTCTTCTTGGGTAGTTGTAGTCTATTTTGCTACATTGAGACAACGCCTGGATGCAGGTGACAACACAGACATTTCATATACAAGACGTATATAACGCGGACAAAGAGTCTCCTTTCCTCCCTCGGCCTCTCTGTTGGTGGTCTGTGCATAAATAAGATTAATAGAATAAATAAATAAAAAGATTGAAATCATTTTCCAGCACTAGATTCATCTGAAAGGCCATGATAAATGACTTTTAAAATCCGCCCACAAAGATTTTTAATTGTTCCAAACTACAATAGCTGTAGGCCTACTTGATAGTTTTATACTCATGTTATAGTTTTGTGTCCTGTGCTGCAAACCTTTAAACCTCTGTACAGGGTATGAAATTAACAAAATATTTTGGGGGCAATTTTGGCCCCCACGGTCTAAAAAATGGGGGCATTTTCAAAATGTTTGGGGGCCATCAAAAAATTGTAATTATGTTCTAACAATAAGCACATGAAAAGCAAAACCAACTAAGATAGTGTCTTCACTCTTCAGTGGAAACCACTATAAATGAAATAAATAATGGGTTACATAAAGTTATGGTTGCAAAATATCACTCAGATTTCCTATAATTCAACCAGTTCAAATGTGATGATTTAACCATTAATCTACTGATAGCAGTACTAATGTTTCACCACATTACAGTTACTTTTACTGTTAAAAAGGCCAAATTACTATAAATTCCTTAGATGCAATCCTGGAAGTAAGTTAATTTAAAATTGAACATTCATTCTACCTTAATTTTTTATTAATTTGTCATTGTGTCGACACAGATCACCCAAGAAATGGTTAATTTAAATTTATGGTACATCAAAGCCCCCTCCCCTTCTCTGTCAGATTACTCTCACGTAATCAGTGCAATCTCGTTGATTATGTCTGGAAAATGAGTTGTAGACGTGACGGTAAATTAATTTAATGAAAATAAAATTATACTTTAATGTCAGATTGTAATACTGATAAAAATATAAATACATATAGTTGTTTTGAAAACTTGGTGGCAATTTTGGCCCCCGGAACATGGCTTTTTGGGGGCATTCTTGGATAAATTGCGGGCCAAATGGCCCGTGGCCCTTGCTAATTTCTGACACTGCCTCTGTAGCTCCAGTGCCATGTGCAAAACAGTTAACATACAGGGAAAAAAATCCCTGTCTTTGCATTTTATTTTGATCACAGTCTGTTTCTATAAAAGTGCTCGTGACATCTCAAATGTGGCTTTGACTTGCGACTGAAAACATGTCGCCCATTTCGTAGAAACTACCAGGATATATATCGTGTATCTCCAGTCAGCCTGTAAATACCGAGGTATGAATTTTTGTCCATATCATCCAGCCCAAGGCCACGTCATAAGGATCTGTGTTGTTTGTCGTGATTATTCTGCCCAAATACTTTTGGCTAGCCAGCTAACAGGCACAATAACCCAGCGCTGTGAACACAAGATGGCGCCCTCGTCCGAAACATTTAACATATAACTTTGCCTTCTCTATGGGTAGCATGTACCCCCAGCTACTAAAAACAGATACAAATTTTCCTTTATGCCTCTCTCCATCCGGGCTCTAAACGCTGCGGAGAGGAGGAGGTAACTGCACTGTGGTTTAAAACTTCCATTGCTACTATTTTGTACCCGTTTGTTTATTTATTTATTTATTTATTTATCTGCTACACACTTTACTGTGTAGGCTACTGTATATAAGCTGACCAGTGGTCTATATTCTTTCTTTCTTTGCATTGTAAACTGTGCACTTGGTGTATTTGATGTAATTCACTGCTCACATCCTGTAGGTTTTATGTCTAACTGTGACTGTTGAATGAATGTATGTGTTGAATTTGTCTGCTGAAAACCAAATCACCCTTCAAGGGACAAATTAATAAAGTGAAGTGAAGATTTAAAGCTCTGCTCATGAGGATTCCTTTAACTTTACAGATGGGCTGGTAAAAAGACTGGAAGAGCTGGAGAAGACAGCAGAGCTCTACAAAGGTAAGGAATAATTGAATTTCTGATCATAGACTCTGGCAGAAGCAATAAAATCATTTTTAAATGAATATTTCATGTCACATTATTGACTTCTTTAGTAAGTGGCCACATAGTAAATCACACTGAACAGGTCTTGAATCATCTTGCAGGCCCGCTGGCTGCACATTATCTCTGATGTAGTTAAATGTGTTGAATGAGATACCTGTTAATCTGCTGTTTTAATCAGATACTCTATGTTAAAGATGAGTTACTGTAAAGTTTCTCCTGTTATTGTTTGTTCAAACCAATGTGTCATTATTCTGTTTGCTTGCAGGGCTGATGGAGCACACTAAGAGACTGCTCAGAGCTTTCTTTGAGCTTTCTCAGACTCACAGAGGTGAGTTACTGTGATCAGAATCAGAAATCATAAACAAACTCAACAGCATTTTTTACCTGTCACATTGACTAGCAAAACACACACACGCACACAAGAAAGATCATCTTAACGGGTCTTATCTCAACTCTATGTATCTGATTGGTTTTTGAAAATCTTCCCCTCCAGCGTTTGGCGATGTTTTTTCTGTAATCGGGGTGAGAGAGCCGCAGGCTGCTGCCAGCGAAGCCTTTGTGAAGTTTGCTGATGCTCACCGCAGCATTGAGAAATACGGTATTCAGCTGTTAAAGACCATCAAACCTGTAAGTACAGATTAAAGTTTGGATTTGAAGCACTGACTGTACTCGACAACACTCAGACCTCTTAAAGAGAATCTTTTTAAAATGTTTTTTATCAAACATGAATGGAAGTACAAAACACACAGTTTTTTGTTTGAGGGGTAAGTTCGGTATTTTTTAACCTGGATGCTATTTTCCCATGTTTTTGTGTTTAAGTGACTAATAGGAACTTCTGTCGTCGTCACCGTCAATATACGTCTGCTAAAAGTGTTTGTTTTTGCCACTGACAGGCTCAGATTATTATTCTACGCATCTGACAGCATCATGGAAATGATCCCTACACAAATGGGCTTTTGTGTTAAAGAGTAAGATCAGTTTTGTTCAACCAGAAACTATCATTGCAAGTTCTGCCAGACTCCATTTAAATAATGACTGATTTTAGCATATATAGAGGCAGCATATTTTCACATCTAACTGGGTGAATTAAGGTTTTTTAATCATCCAAACCAGAGTTGCTGATTGTTGGAAACCAAGATGGTTTTTGTGAGTTTTATTTTGTTTCTGAAAGTGTGTTTTACAAGGATAAAATTCCTGTTTATTTAAATGGAGTCTGGTGGGTTTGGTGAAAGGGATTTCAGGGCAATTTCGGGTTAAACAAAAAGGATCTTACTCTTTAACAAAAAAGGTCCGTCTCTGTAGGGATCCTTAACACAATGTTGTCACACACTTAAAATAATAATGTGAACATGTCAGTGGCAAAAACACTTTTAGTGGCCGTACATTGATGCTGTGAATATGAGTGGTTACCTGGCAGCCTGTTTCGCCTCTGACAACTGCAGCGCTTTCGCTCTATACTGGACCAGTTTCACAAACTGTTGTTCCCATCAGTCACGTCGATGCAAACACATGTGAAAATAGGGTCCAGGTTAAAAAATACCGACCTCACCTTTAAGATGTCAGGAGTAAATCTGAAACTGCTCTGTGCTGTTGTACGTCTGTTGTGTGGATCTCATCACATGACTGTATGGACTGTCTGACTTCATATCAAACTTCTCACCAATCAACAATCACTGTTCTATGCAGATGCTCCACGATCTGAACACGTACCTTCACAAGGCCATACCAGACACAAAGCTCACCATCCGCAAGTACCTTGATGTCAAGTTTGAATATTTGGTAAGGCAGCAGCACTCAGTGCCTTTTGGTTTTTCGTGCAGCTCAGTGGCATCACTTGTAAATCTTGTAAATCAGTCATCAGAGAAACAGCACGAATCCCTTGTGTCTTTCAGTCGTACTGCCTGAAGGTGAAGGAGATGGATGATGAAGAGTACAGCAGTATTGTGAGTTGATATTTTCACAAGTTTTTCAGGTTGCCAGCCGCAAAGGTGCATTGCTTTTACATCTCTCAGGGGATTCTGGTGCTCATGTTGTCAGAAGCTGTGATTAATTCTCCTCTTCCTACAGGCCATGGGAGAACCCCTGTACCGTGTCAGCACTGGTAACTATGAGTACCGTTTGGTGCTGCGGTGTCGGCAGGAGGCTCGCGCCCGTTTCGCCAAAATGAGGAAGGACGTTCTGGAGAAGATAGAGCTGCTGGATCAGAAACATGGTCAGTTGTTGTTGTAGTTGAGCGATTTTTATCCAGGTACTCACTCTGTTAGGTGTAATCTGGCTCTAATAAGACACTGTCATCACATCCATCACATGCGTCTGTTCACGTCTGTCCATCCATCTGTCCGTCTGTTCCATTCTTGTTAACAAGATATCACGGGAACGTCTTGAGGGAACTTTCCTCAAACGGCACAACAGCACAAATGTCCACTTGAAGAAGACTTAACTAGCCTGTGTAACAACCGCAGGTATCAGCTCTGTGAATTAGCATGACTGGACAGGTAAAATAATGTGAAACCACACCCCTGTGCCAGTTACATCTACCGGAAGTGAAAGTGACTAAAAGAGTGTGTGCAGCCTAAACAAATAAACAACAGAGGTTAAATACACATTCTTGTTCTACAAAGTTTATTAACATAGATACCCCACTATTTTCTCTTCCCTCCTCTTCACCTTCAGTCCAAGACATCGTGTTCCAGCTGCAGCGCTTCGTCTCAGGCATGTCACATTACTACGACGAGTGCTATGCCGTCCTGAAGGAGGCGGATGTCTTCCCCATCGAAGTGGACCTCTCCCGCACCATGATCAACTACGGCAGCCAGTCCTTCTCCTACACTGGAGATGAGGAGGAAGAAGAAGAGGGAGGAGGCGGAGAGGAAGGAGGGAGCAGCGCAGGGAGACAAGCAGAGAATGGCGCTGAGAAACTAATCGACGACGAATGAGAGTGAATGAATGTGTGTGTGTGTGTGTGTGTGTGTGTGTGTGTGTGTGTGTGTGTGTGTTTGGTGTTCTCGAGGAGATGAAGTCCACCCCTCTGACATAACTGTTCTTCACTTGCATCTAATGTCAATGCACTCACCAAGCAGCGATCCTTGCAGTGGAGTATAGCAGTTTAAATGGATAACACTATCGTCACAAAGGTGAATACTACTGAAAATTGCTGCTATGATATAACGCTGTACGTAGGTCTGTTGGTGGTGTTTTCTTTGTGGGATCTTCTCAATTCAACAGCTCTGTGATTACTTTACAATAACAACTGTCAGCCTAAAAGACTTCCTGCTTCTTGATGTGACCGTCCTCCACACGTAAGCTCATTGCTTAATGACTGTGAGAGAGACACGACTAACAGAAGGTAATTTTATTTAAATCTAAATGCTATGGAGGAGTTTTAATGTGACAGAGTAGGATTTATATGCATATGAGGTGTGCTTTCTTAGTTCCTTATGAAGTGAAATGGGTCAGGGCTGCGTGTCAGTGTGCATATTGTGGATTGTTGAACTTATATCTTTATACTTACATTTTTATTTTGTAATTTTCTTTGCTAAAAACGTAATATTTTGGATTCATTTGGCTACCCTAAAATGATATTCTGTGGTTGATATTTAAAGGTCCAGTGTGTAGGATTTAGGGGGGATGTATTGGCACAGATGGAATTCAATATAATAAGCATGTTTTCAGTAGTGTATGATCACTTAAAATAAGAATTGCTTTGCTTTCGTTACCTGAATGAGCCGTTTATATCTACACTGGAAGCACGTCCTCGTCTACAGAGATCGCTTTGTTGCTACAGTAGCCCAGGACGGACAAACCAAACACTGGCATCAGATAGACGTTATGCGTGTTTTTATATCGGCCACCATAGTAAGCAGCTCCTTCATGACAAGAGCAGAAACACACTTATTTCTTTTAACCTGAAACTCCTTTATTAAGTGGTTTTGCCGGTTTAAATCGCCTAGTTTGGGTTTTTTTTTTGGGAGAGGAAGAGACCTCTGTGGATAATTCAACTCCTGGTAAAAAACCTCCTGAACATCTAGATCTTAAGTTATCAGAGAAAAAAGTTGTGTACACATTAGCAGGTGCTGGTCTGCGTTGTGACCAGCAGCATAGAGAAACAATGATTTGTAATATGAAGGTGCTTTTATCAGTGTTTTCACTGGTTTAAATCAACAGGTCCATTTGTTTTGTTGAACATGAGACCTCTGTGGATAATTCGGTTCCCGGTAAAAACCTCCAGAACAATTAACACTGAAGGAATTCTAACCGGGAGAAGTTTCAGCTGGTTGTAATCTGTACTCCTCCCTGCTAGATCCCTCTAAATCCTACACACTGTTCCTTTTAAAATGACTTTTCTTCTTAGCTTAACAAACAAATGGCAGATGCCACTAAAGATGAAGATGAGGACTGACGCAGAAATAATTCTGCTCCTACATGAAGAGTTTGTTACGTGCAGCTGTTACATTCCTTTGTTTTTTTCCTCCTCCTTCTGAGCACATTTTGAGTTGATTGACAAAGGAGAGACTGCATCTGTCACAGTCTGAAAAGCTTCACAACCAAAGTCTTTTTTTTTTTTTTTAATGTCATACAGTCTGTTTCAGCTACTCATACATGCCCACAGTGACATGTTTTTACATTCCAGCAGCACCCTGCAGTGAACACTGAGCTTTACTACTGTGGAAATTGAATTTTAAAAAATGCAAACATACAGTTCATATAAATAAATATATACAAAGGGAAAGGGTGTAATAACTTTCTTGTCATTTCCACTTTATTCTATTTGTGAAGGTATATTCAGAAGATTTGATGAGAGAAATTGATTCTATATTTTAGTGGATATAATTCTACACCTCTGTTTTTTTTTTGTTTGTTTTTTTTTTTTTTAAGATTTACCGCTGTCAAACACTTGGGGGCAACATCACACCAGATAACCCTGTCCAGCAGCCAGCAATGAGTGCACGGTGTTGAATTAAAAAAACATTTTATTTGTGTATTGTTGTTTTTTTTCTGAATAACCATAGGATCTACTGTGTGTTGTCTTTCACTGCTCAGTTCCCAAACACCTGGTGGGAAATAGATTCATTTGGACTTAAATGTATCATATGAACCTTAAAGGGGAACTACGGCAGTTCCCAAAAGTCATACGTTATTTCTGTGGACCACGACAGTCTAAAAATAAAAACTCAACTTTGTGATGTCATAGTGTATAAGGTCTGGAGCTGCTCCATAGACAATGAAATGGGAAAGATGCTCTAGATCAGCGGCTCCCAACTGGTGGGTCAGTGGGTCACAGCTCCATTCTGAATGGACCACAAGTGACTTGCAAACATGTCAAGTTTGTCGAAAACATTTTATTTGTGAGTATGAGTGACTAAAGGTGTGTTCCACATCACATACTTTTTGCTTTTAGAAAGTACTTTAAAAAAAGTTTGCATGCAGTGTGCACACAATCAGGACATACTACTTGTAGTGGCTATCCTATACTTTTAGCTGTTACTGGTTGCTAATTGGCTGAATTTTTTGGTTGTGTACTCAGAGAATTACTCCCAATCTTTACGAATGCTGTCAATCATCATTCGTTTAGTTGCTCACAAGTGTCCATAATGTTCGTAGAACTTCCAATAACTTAAACACAAACTTCAAATAAATAACAGCCATGTACTCTTTACTCAGCACAGTCGAAAAATGTTTGCCTCCTTACATCAGCAACACCTGTGCTTACTGGGAGGAACTTAAAGGGATAGTGCACCCAAAAATGAAAATTCAGCCATTATCTACTCACCCATATGCCAAAGGAAGCTCAGGTGAAGTTTTAGAGTCCTCACATCCCTTCTGGAGATCCAAGGGGAGAGTAGGTAGCAACAAAACTCCACCTAATGCAGGCTGACGGCACCCCAGATTAAAACGTCCAAAAACACATGAATTGAAACCACAAAATATCTCCATACTGCTCGTCCGTAGTGATCCAAGTGTCCTGAAGCCCGACATAAAAAGTTGTTTGGAAGAACGTCATTTGAACTCTGTTTTTAGCCTCACTGTAGCCTGTAGCTCTGACTGCCTCTCTGTGCACCGCGCTCACGTGTGCAGCTTGCGCGCGAGACCAGCGAAAGCACGTGAACACACACGAAGGCGGTGCACAGAGAGGCATAACAAACAAAACACAAATAACTCATGCAGGAATTCTTATTCCTGAATTTATCATCAACACATTTTGATATCAATCCTTATGTCACACAAAAGTCATATTTTAGTCACAGGTCTTTTTATTATATTGGTGTTTGTTTGAAGACGAACTGAATGTACCAGACCCTTCTTATCAATAGTATTTTTCCAAGAATCCATGATCCACGTGGTGCTGTAGAATCCACAACTATGACGACGTCTCCAGGCATGGAGTTTCTCCTTGCCTTCGTCCATCTTTGACGTTCTTGCAATAATGGTAAGTACTCATGAACCCATCTTTTCCAGAAGAGATTGGAATTATATTGAACTTGTTTCCACCTTGTCTTTGCATATAGACCCCTTTTTTCAAATAGTCTTGGTGGCATAGCTGGGCTTCCTTTCATAAGAAGCAAGTGATTTGGGGTCAATGCTTCGAGGTTGTTTGGATCTTCAGACAGTCTGGTTATAGGGCGATCTTTCAGTATGGCTTCAACTTCACAGAGTAATGTTTGAAACCCTTCATCGTCCACACTTTGCTGACAGAGGACAGAACTTAAAACCTTCCTGGTCATCCGTATGATGCGCTCCCAAATGCCACCGTGATGTGATCCACTTGATTCCTTTTTGTGACAGTACTCTTTCAATGTGGTTCTGATTTAAAGAGGCTAAGGCTTGTCTTAGCTCTCTTTCAGCCCCCCACAAAGTTGGTACTGTTGTCTGATCTCATGTGGCTAACTTGTCCTCTCTGACAGATGAAACGCTGCAAAGGGTTAATGCATGAGTTTGTGTCAAGAGAGTAAGCCACTTCCAGGTGAACTACCCAACTTGCCATGCAAGTGAATATTACTCCATATCGTTTGACAATGTTGCGTCCTCTTTTGACATCAACTGGACCAAAATAATCTACCCCAACTTTGGTGAATGGAGGGAGATCGGGAACAACCCTCTCTGCCAAGGGATCTGGTTCGCAGCTGCCTTCATATGGCTCCAGAGGGAGGTTGCACTGTTGCCAAACAGTTGCTCGAGGAACATTTTGGAAATGGATTAAAGGTTACCAACTGCCTGTATGGAAGAATAATAGGATGGCCCGTTATCAAGTCTGAGGACATTAAAGGACTCCAAGCCTATGTATTCCTCCTATGTGAAGTTTCCAATGCTATGGAGGATCTACGATACTTGGAAGAGCTAAACATGCCATACAAACCTCCTCTGTATCATTGTCACCATTAGCAGCAGCAGGGCAACTTTGAGTTTTAGACAACCACTTACTCACCACAGCAGTAAAATCACTGACATTTAACATTTTTGCTTTGTACCACACTTGTTTTTTCTGCTCCATCTGCAGGTAATAACCCCAGTAGTGTCAAGTGCATTTGTTTTGCTTCACCACACAAAACCTGATATTTGTCAAATGTACATTTCACCTCATTCACATAGTCACCATCACTCAAGTCAACAATAGTTTATCTTAACTTAGACAATTTGGGTAGTTTAGTGTTTCTTTCCTTTAGTAAATTGACTATCTTTTCCATCAATGCTTTGTGTGTTGATTTAATAGGGCATTACAATGGCCACTTCCGTTGTGTCAGCGCTGAACATACCCAAACGTTGGCCGGCATAGGTGGTCTGGCGTCCCGATCTCTGATGCTTGGTCTCCCAGCAGAAGATCCACAGTCAGATGTATCCACACTTTACTCCGAGCACAGTCGAAAGCTGTTTGTCTCCTTACATCAGCGACACCTGTGCTTACTGGGAGGAACCTAAATACCATGGCCTGCCTCAGCCTGTGATGTACGCCACCTAGTGGCAGGGTGGGATATTACATTTCACACAAATCAAACATATGGCTCCAACACTACTTTTCTCATAACATCACATCCTGACCTTTGACCCTCTTGCTTTTATAGCCATTATCTTGGATATAAAACAAACACAACTCACTGAGTTCGCCAGAGACAGGAGATCAACCCGGAGAGCTCTGCTGTTGTTTCTGTGCAATGTGCGTAAAGTTATAACTGCACAGATTATGGATTCTAATATATATTCGTGACAGTGAAATTGCATCTGCATTATAGTTAGGTCCTTTTGTCGTTTGTGATATTTATTACTGAAACAATCAATACTCGTTACTACTCGACTGATATGAATATATAAATAGTTCATTGATACCATCAAAACGCCGCAGAGCCCCAGTGGCCTAATGGATAAGGCACTGGCCTCCTAAGCCAGGGATTGTGGGTTCGAGTCCCATCTGGGGTGAAATATTTTGCTTCCCATTGTGAGTCTAAAATGGAAAAATCTAACAAGATCTCCAGTGTGGGGTTAATGATATGACACTTTTAGCAGTGAAGTTAAGTTCCCTCTGAAAGTACACACAGATACGTTGTTCCTTTTTCCTCTGGTATGCAGCCAATCAGGAAACGCTCCACTCCGTTGACACACAGGTTTGCCTCGGACTTTCCCTTCGCCTCATAACTGATTTCCTCCTCGCCTGAGCCACATCAGACCGACCCGCTCTGCAGTTAGTTTAGATTTTAACTCCATTTACACCGCCATGCATTTAGTAAACAGGCTCTATGTCTTTCTTCTGTGTAGTGTGGCTGCGACTTTCGCCTCTGCTGACAGTAAGTAGGCCGAGTTCATGTGAAATCACGGCTGGTTGTTGAAGGATATAATGGCTTTATTTCTCTGGGTTTAACATATACTAGTCGGCTGTGAGCGTGCATGCACTATGTATTCATTTTACTGACAGTGTCTGTCAGCTGCTGTGATTTAAGATGTGTCAGATAATTTGATAAGCTTGAGTTGTGTTCTGTACTGATTCAGGAAAGGCTGCAGGGTAATCCCCAAACTCACAAGACCTGCCACTGACATGTTGTCGTTTTAACTTTCACTTTAGTTGATATCCTCAAATCTATCTAAGCATAAAGTAATACAGAAGAGAGAAGGAAAGACATGCAGGCGAGGGATATATTTAGTGAATGGAAAATCTGGTCTCGTGACCCCTTAGATGTCATCTTTCACTAAAGCTAATAAAAACTACTTTAAATATAAGAATGCACAGTATAGATGCACCAGTATAGGCTACTATCATATCAGGCTAGCATCAGCTTAAGACATAAATGTCAATATTAGTGGACTGGTAGATTTACTTCACATAGAACTGCACTTGTAGGGGAGACCGGGGTTGGTTGGCACACAGCTTAATGTAAGCTTAATGAAATGTAACATAAGAATGTCTGCCTCATGGATCTGATCTCATCTACTTGTTTAAAAGTCACTAACTTTTTGCTGAGGGCAACTTTCAGTTTTATAGTATCAAAAGAAAGAAGAGGTCTGTCGATGAAAAATTGTTAGAGATATTGGAAGTGTGTTACTTCTAATTGAAAGACAAAGAAATAGACTACATTTTGATTTAAGATTTGAAAGTGGGAGTTTTAAAACAGCACTGGGAAACTGGAGAGATGTCCTCTCGCAAAACCAGCGCCGTTTGGCTGTACTGTACTTTGATCTAGAAAATGAAAACAAGGTAGCATGTAGGCTGTGTCAGAAAAAAAGGCATATGATCACTCGACTGGAGCAATTCGCAACCACATTCAGCTCAAGCATTTGGATGTTAACCTGCACAAAATGACGGCTGCTGCTGCTCGCGGTGCTAGCCACACACAGACCAATTTGACATCATTCACCCGGAGACTGTGATCTGTCTGAGAAGGTAACGCAGCTCATCACGACAATGACCTCACAAGATATGCTTCCACTTAACTTTGTTGTAGGTAAAAGCTTCAGGAAGTCTATGCAGTATGTTGAGCCTGAATACAAAGTGCCAAGATTTTTGTAACTATGGCATTCTAACATTGTGCCAACCAAATCCAAAATGTGTGCCACATTCACATGTATGTAGTTTTTTGTCGAGCCGCGAGTGTCACCTAGTTTTACATTAGCAAAGATTTATGATGAAAAATCACAGGACATGCACTTCTGTGTGCGCATGGTGAGAGAGGAGAGGGAGAGACGCTGTGCTGCTGCCAGAGGAGTCCCCTCTGAGTCCCCTCTGAGTCCGGGGCTGTTCATAAAGCATTCAGGACGCCACAGTTTATCCCACACGACTGAAGCTGCCCCTCTTTTTGGAACCACCACGGAGTCTGTAATAATTGTGTTTTCAGCCATGTTTATTGTTGCCATGGGTAACAGAATGATGTCATTATGTCAACAAGATCATGAATCAAACCCACAGCTGCTGCAGCCAGGACTAGGCCTTTGTACATGGGGCGTCCGCTCTACTGGGTGAGCTACTGGGTGCCCCCCCACCTTTATTGACTGTTGTGTAGCAAGCCTTGCATAGCCATTTTGTTTTGTTTACATCCTCTTACTGCAATGACGTTTGATGTCTTCTCAGAGATGACAGCAGCCACGGCGTACTGGGACTCTCAACACAAGATGGTCCGCCTGAAGGAGGGGGTGCTGGAGACAAATGGGGATGCATATGGCTATCTGAATGACACCCTGTCCACCACGGGCTGGAGCATCCTAGAGATCCGCGCCGGGTACGGAAAGACCCCTGAAACTGATGATGTGACTTTCTTCCTGGCTGGCTACCTCGAGGGCTTCCTCACTGCCCAGTAAGTGTCACCAGTGTGCTGTTGTGCTCAAAGTTCCAGTTCATCTGTGTTAGCCAAGCATTTGATAACCAAAGCAAATATCAGAAATCAGATTGGTGATTGGCTGGTCAGTGTATCGATCGATGGGAAGCTGATGAGAAACTCAATAAAGATAATGAGCTTTGCCCTTTGGCACCTTCTGTAACAATTAAGAAATGATTGACGGCTCCCACCAGCCTCTCTCATGATGCAATACGAAATCACAAGGATCATTAAAAAACTTGTTTTTAGACTTTGAAGTCTTAACTTTCATTATTCAGATTACATTCTTCTAGTATGCATATGTCTTCTTCCTCCCCAGGCAGATGATGGACCACTATGCCAACATGTATCCGCAGCTGATCGAAGACCCCAAGGTCGATGTCTTGGTTCAGAGTTTCATGGCGTGAGTCTGTTCTCTTTTCCTTTTTAAAGAGTAAAAACACAGAAGCAGCCCTGTATTCAAATACAATACACACACTGAGTCACACAGTACCGTCATCATCTTTCATATCCTCTTCTCAGAGCTGTTCAGTTGAACTCACACTACGCCCCCACCTCAGGGTGTGATGTCGCCAGACATTTAAGCTCTGCCTGTAATGGCAATCGACTGCTCTCGACCAGACTACAGTTTAAAATTGATAACTCTGGAAGGTTTTGAGTGACCCGAGGCGATCAAACTTCTTTCAAAGTATTAAGTCACTGTGTTAACATGTACTGTATGTGTTGGACTACATGTCTGCAGAGCTTCTTAGTGTTTTACAGTATATGATTATGATGAATAATGGGAACTGTAAATTGCACATGTCGCCCCTGGGCTTGTAGGAAGCAGGACGCGTGGACCAGAGAGCAGGTGAAACTGAACAAGAGCTCCGATCCCCTGTGGACACATGCAGGCTTTATCGTGGCTCAGATGGATGGACTGCAGGCCGGAGTCGCAGACTGGGCCAAGAAACAAGGGAAAAAGGTACGAAGGGCACATAACACTATCGTATCATTGCATTTTAAAGGGTAACTTTTTCAACCTGGACCCTTTTTCACATGTTGTTGTGTCCAAGTAACTAATGTAGACCATTGTTTAAAGTGGTCTAGTATTAAGTGAGGGGGCTGCGGTCAGCAACCGTCAATTTACGTCCACTAAAAGTGCTTGTTTTTGCCACTGACTGGTTCTGATTGTTGTTATAAGTGTCCGACAACTTATGGAAACGACACATACGGAGATAGATAGATAGTTTTTGATCCACTCTGAGTACACGACACCACTTATGGTGCCAGTATTTCTAATGATAAAACTGCCAATGTTAGACTCTCAATTGTTTATCTTGTAAATTGCATCTATACCACACATAGCATAGATTTATTTGTGTTTAGCACCAGTTTAAGGTCACTAATAGATTGTTGTTGGAACATTGAGTTAAACAGCAGCTTGGATAGTGTAGATTTGGTATGAAAAGTCTCTAAATAGCTCATGATTTCAGTGACTTTAAGCTCGGTTTTTCTGTATGAGATCCATTTTTGGATTGGTGTCTGTCTCACTATGTAGGGAAAACCACTGCTACTCAGTTTCATTTGCTAACAGCTGTTTATCTGCTGTCCTTCCCGTAGCCGCTGTCCCTGTATGCCATCCAGTTCCTGAATGCAGTGGGAGACCTGCTGGATCTGATCCCAGCCCTGACACATCCCTCCAACCCTCGCCTCAGAGACTTCAAACTTCCAGGGATGGGACACTGCTCTGCTCTGATCAAGGTCAGACATCAAAACATGTTCCAGAAAGGCTCATTACATACTTCACAGAAGGAATGCACATGCTCTTCAAAGCTCCTGTGTACTAAATGTGTTTAGTTAAGCGTTATAAGTTGAGATCAGATGATTTATGTAAGTGTGCAACATGAGAAACAAATCTACTGGTGCACTGGAGGCATGAGAAAATATTCTTCATCCTACATACTTATTTATGGGATGCACAGCTTCCCGTCCTATTTTTAAAGCTCTCTCTTTACACTATAGAAGAACTCAGTCTATAAAAGTACCTGTTCCTCCTCTGTGGCCATTTTTAACACCCACACCAAGAATACAGGAATACACGGCTTAGTGTTCCTAGAGATGCATACAGTACATGTAGTTTCATTTGCTACGTAAACGAAAAACTCCCACACACTTGTGTCAGTGAAAATGTGTACAGTGTGTATAGAAACAGGTCTTAGTATGGAAGAAAGTGTCAGCAACTCTCTGTGTGTCTTATCCAAGATAAAAAAAGATATATCTTACTATATAATGACGAAAACTCTGTCTGTGTGTCTGTTCCACGTTTTTCTCCTCACTGACTTGGTCAATCCATGTGAAATTTGGCACAGTGGTAGAGGGTCATGGGAGGATGTGAATGAAGCAATATTACATCAATTGGCCAAAGGGGGGCGCTATAGCAACCGATTGAAATTGCAAACTTTGAATGGGCATATCTCATGCCCCGTATGTCGTAGAGACATGAAACTTTGCACAGAGATGCCTCTCCTCATGAAGAACAAATTTGCCTCAAGAACCCATAACTTCCGCTTATATAGATTTTCCACCATTTTGAATTTTTTGAAAAACACTTCAAATCGATCTCTTCCTAGGAAGTTTGAGCGATCTGTATGAAACTGGGTGAAGATAATCTAGGGACCAATATCTAAAGTTCCCTCTTGGCAAAAGTTGGAAAACTTACTAAAACTGAGCTTCTATAAGGCAATGAATATTGTGGAGGGCGTGGCTCATCACATAAAGGTGTATAACATCTCAAGGGTTTCACCCATCACCACGCAACTTTGTAGGCATCTGACCACACATAATCTGAGGGGACCCCTCCATTATTGACCCCATCAAACAAAATGGGGGCACTAGAGAGCTCATTTCTTATCTAGGCCTAACCGCCATATGGATTTTTACTAAACTTGGTAGATATGTAGAACAGGACGCCTCAAGGTGACTGGAGAAATGTAACTCTAATTGGCAACTGGGTGGCGCTATAACAACAGAAAAATGCTTACAAATGGCTAAAATGCGACCGATCGCTGTGGCTCCCCCTGTGGACCAATGTTGGTTTTTTTCTAATTTTTGGTATGACTAAGTCATGGTATGGTATGCTGTACATAATCATGGAAACTGTCAGTGTGTCATTCTGTCTGTCAGTCATTCTGTCTGTCCCACGTTTTTCTACTCACTGATGTGGTCAATCTATGTGAAACTGCACATAGGCATTGAGGACTGGCATAGGTAGAAGGTGACAAAGCTACCAATGGGTATGGACTAGTATTAAGTAACACTGAGAAAGCAGAAAGACCCATAGCCGCTTATCCTGTTGGGGATAGTGGGGGGGCGGGAGCCTATCCCAGCTGACATTGTGCGAGAGACGGGGATGGATCTGGGGCGGGTCAGGACAGCCCTGTCAGAATTTATGTATTTATTTAATCTTTTTATTGATCAATTAATCCATCCCATTCTCAAGAACACAACATCTTAAGAACACCATGAGGGAATTTCCATAAATTTGGCACAAACGTCCACTTGGAATCAAGGATGAACTGATTAGGATAATTTTGATGGTCAAATGTCACTGTGACCTGAGGAATACTGTAATTATGACAAAAACATACACAAATGACTGAGTGATGGCATTATATATCCAAAAAGTCAAAGGTCAACTTCACTGTGACATCATGATGTTCTGCTACAACAGTTTCCCGGTCGTTACTCAACATATCTCACAAACAGAAGGGGAGACATTTGGTCAGAGACTGAAACGGTGACACAAATTTTGGGTGTCCACCTTGTAACTGTGCAGATTGTTTAAATCTGTGCTGCCAGGGTGAAGATGTGTGTGAAGCTGCTATAGCTACTTTGCAGTAACATTCATATTGTCAGCTGTCATGGCTACATGTGACTCTGGACAGACATGGTTGTAAACTGTAACTGCAGCTTGTCTGGTTCAGAGAGGCATACAAGCACAAGGCTGTAATTCTAGTTTTTCATTTGGAGCCTTTTATTACATCAAACATATTTGCTACATTATTGAGCACTGCTGTGTTTACATTCTGGACCAGCTTTTGTAAGATGACACCGAATTCGGTTGGATGACGTTTTTTTTTTTTTATGGTGTACGCCAAATACAAAAATCCACATCTTCTCTGTCGTGTTTTTCACATATACTTGTAATACAGTAACAGTCCATAGGGCAAAGGAGCTTGAAGATGACGCCCTGCCTCTTTACCTCTGGCATTAAACTGTGTCACTGCATGAAAAATGGTGTTGAGGCTGTGTGAAAATCTGATTCACACTGACACAAATTCCAGTCATTTCTGCCGACACAGGAAAACCCTATCTTAGTCTGTCTCGTTCTGTCCTCCCCTTCAGATGCTGCCTGGCTATGAGAACCTCCTCTTTGCCCACTCCAGCTGGTACACATACGCTGCCACAATGCGGATCTACAAACACTGGGATTTCCGCATCACTGAGCCCAACACGGCCACTGGGAAACTGTCCTTCAGCAGCTACCCTGGTATGTACAACAGTCCTCAGGAATTCTCCATAACAAGA
Organism: Epinephelus lanceolatus; assembly: GCF_041903045.1. Classification (NCBI taxonomy): domain Eukaryota; kingdom Metazoa; phylum Chordata; class Actinopteri; order Perciformes; family Serranidae; genus Epinephelus; species Epinephelus lanceolatus. The sequence goes on from NC_135751.1 coordinate 35,960,867, forward strand.
TTTACAGTCAGGGTTTATCCAAACAGCAAGAGCCCATGACGTCCAACAGGACAATACAACAGTAGCGTATGAAAGTTAAACACTTTCCATCATAATTATTTCCTCTTTCAAAATTCTGACATTACACCAGCATTCTCAATTAAACACTGCTTCTCTCCTGGACACATACAGTAATACACATACATGCTTTTCTGTGCAATGGCTTGCAGGTTTAATAATATTTGTTCATCACTTCTCATCTCCCACAACATCCACCAGCACACACACACACATCTATATCAATGAATCTACATTTGAAATGTGGTTAAATGTAGCTTGTTTGCAAAGATTGTCCAAAATGGTCTCAGCTCATCTTTCTCTCAGGCTTCCTGGTGTCTCTGGACGACTTCTACCTCTTGGGCAGCGGCCTGATGATGACCCAGACCACCAATAATGTCTTCAACTCCTCCCTTTTTGGCTCGCTCACTCCCAACAGCCTGCTGGCGTGGCAGAGGGTGCGGCTGGCTCACAGTTTGGCACATACCGGAGAAGAGTGGGCCAAAACCTTCGCCAAGTACAACTCTGGTGAGTGATTGCGTAGTGATTGTGCAGCAAATTATTTTAAAAGACGACAGTAACATGAAGAGACACACAAGTATGACATGAATCAATAACAGTTAATTAAAGACCATCCACCAGGAGCAGGATGGGAGATAATCTTAAAAGGAATCTGGTTGTAGTCTTGCAAACAGTCACCCTGCACGATGTCCAGTCTTTGCAAAATCTTAGCGTGACTAAAAAGCCACATCGTCTTAAGATGTGAGAGGGTGTCACACTTTAGTCTTTCAAGTCTTTTATTAAGTCTTCTAAGTCAGTGGTTCCCAACTGGTGGGTCACGGTCCATAAGTGGGTTGTGGGTTCACTCTGAATGGACCACAAGTGACTTGCAAACACGTCAAGTTTGTAAAAAACACACTTTATATTGACGTACAGTGAATTTCCGTCAGAGAGCTCGACGCTGAAGTTTGACGCTGAATGTACTGAACTGTGTGGACCTTGAACTAATGACTAAGGAGAAATCTGGACCCATATCTGGACTAGTTGGGAACCATTGCTCTAATGTGTTGTAGGCATTAGCTGCTATTACCATGCCTGGGATAAAAAAGGCAATAACTCTGGCTCTGCTTGTGTAGGTACCTACAACAACCAGTACATGGTGTTGGACAGGAGCAAGGTGAAGCTGGGCCACAGTGTTGATGATGGTGCTCTGACCGTGGTGGAGCAAATCCCCGGACTGGTGGAGTACTCTGACCAGACGCAGGCTCTGCGCAGAGGTAACACACATCTTTATTCTGTTTTCTGCTGTATTTGTTTAATTCATGTAAAGCTTACCTTTCCCACTGCCTCTGTTTACCACAGGTTACTGGCCGTCCTACAACGTTCCCTTCCACCCAAGGATCTACACGATGAGTGGTTACGGAGAAATGTGGAAGGAGTATGGAGAGGACTTCTCCTACGATCTCTGTCCCAGAGCCAAGATCTTCCGTCGTGACCAGGCTGGTGTCAAGGACCTGGACTCCCTGAAGCACATCATGAGGTTTAATGGTGTGTGGCTCTGTCTCATTGTGTCACTTTATGACTGGTTCTCTGTCAACAGGAATCTGCATACCTTATGTTAAAAAAAGACGCTGGGCGCAGCACTTTTTCTCTGGGCTGCCGCATACACTCTCTCCTAATTGGGAACAACTGAAAGAAGACGCCAGCACATGGCTTTCCATGTATGCACAGAGAAGGACAGGGAGGTTTGCACTCTGCCTCAGGTCTTCCATGTAGGCACATGGAATGGAGAACAAAGCCATACCACGAAATAGCATACTGCAAATAGAAAATAAAATTTTGTTTGACTGAGGTGGTCCTGACTGAAAAACATGTTTTTCCTCTTACCTGTAGTGCTATTATCCTTCTCCATCGTTTTAGTGTGAGTTGCCAAATGTTGGCAGTATCGGCCCTAGAGACATCTGCATTCTCTTGAATATTATGGAACTAGAAGACACAAACCACACCTGCCAACCGTATCACTCAGTACGTTTACTGTACATGGACAGTTTAATTCCACTTTTAATTGGAATGAAAGGCCATTCCGATTGAAAATTAAATCCGATTAAAGGGGGTGGTTTATTCCGTTTGTCATTCCGAATGAAAGAATTTTGTGTGCATGTACACACTCATTCCTCTTTAATTTCATTCCGGTCTTTCTGCACATGCTCGTTTTCTTGCCCTTCTGGCACGATGACGTATATAGCGCGCATAGCAACGGGCTGCATAGCAACAGGCTAAGATAGAGCAGTCGGACTCGTTGCACTCACCGGTTTCTATTCACCACAGCACGGTCTTCTACCTCTCTTCTCCTCCTCAACAGATGAAGCATTAGCAGAACAAGGTTGTTGTCGTACTGCTGCTTCAAGAATATAAGCAAAAAGCCCAAAAAAGGCACTAACAACGGCGTCGTCAAGCATCTTGTTATCCGGAGCGAGGACTACAGTGTTATCTTCCGGTAAACGTAAACACGTAACATCCGTCCAATCAGAAACCTTCCCTGCCCCAAACCTTGCGCAGACCTGAATAAAGGCGATTAAACTGATCTCCCGTGTAAACCCTCATTCGGAATGAATTTTTCTCATGTAAACTACCTGGAAACACTTTAATTCCGAATGATTTCATTCAGATTTATTTCATTCCGAATGAGAAGCCATCATGTAACCGTAGCCACTGTGCAGAAAGAAGCATGCTTCTACTGCTAGCTCATCTGGCACCAGGAAGCAAGCTAACGTTACAGCTCAGCCGAGGAGGACACCATTAATGTTTACATCTCCCACTGTCACAAGCCTCTTGTTCATGAGTAGATGCATGCTTTCGTCTGTGCAGTGATACGATTGGTGGGTGTAAATCATTAGAAAGAAAATAGTTCCTACATGAAACTGCTCACAACAAGGTCTGTGGATTAACTTGAGTAACCGGGTCATGATTTCTGGCGCTTTGAGCACCACAAGCTGAGTGCTATCTAGTTCTATTATACTGGAGAGAAGGGAGACATCTGTACGGCTGATATCTCCAACACTCGGCAACTCACACCAAAACAATCTAGATGACAAATAGCACTACAGGTAAGAGGAAAAAAAATTTTTTTTAATTTGGGGTGAACTGTCCCTTTAAATAATTTATCAGGCCACATAGGCGTTTCTAGCCCATTTTTGGGGGTGCTGAAGCACCCCTAAATTGAATCCCAGCACCCCTAATATTTGAGAGATTTGTATTTATTTATTTATTTATTTATTTATTTTACTGTATGTCCTAGAAAAGTGAGCTAGAAAAGTGTCAAAACCATACAGTACTTGGTTGAAACGTAATATTTTAACAACAAAAATACAGCACCCCCGCCCCGCCTCAAAAATGGTTTGATCCACCCCATCCCTCCCGCCTTTGCCCGACCCGGTCTCTGAGCGCTCTACCTGCACAGAGCAATGCGCTGCCTTCTAGAGTGGGGGATATGCAGTACCTGGCTGAAACCAGGATATGTGGCACATTTCTTAACTTCTACCACTCAATACCAACACATTATTATCATTACCACTCCTCATTTTTGCTGCATTTAATCGTAGGTCACTGTTTATGTTGTTAGGTAGGAGTTAGCTGACGTTTTTTCTAGCTAGGAAACGTTACAGGTGGTCAGTACTATTGTCCTCTGTTTGAATTGGAATGAGAGAAGCTAGCTGTTGTGTCATGTACATGTGTTAATATTAAAGCCAAGGTGCTACTGACTAGCTAACTGACTGGATGCCCATTAACATTATAACTCCGTGTGTGTGTGTGCGTGTGCGTGTGTGTACAGACAGACAGACAGCCTCATCATGTGTATATATATATTACAGACAAGAAGGAAAAAGGCAGAGATAAACATTGAAAAAGTCAATTACTGTTAATGTGTTAATGTTACATGTTGTGCATTGCATTTCAAATAAAAGTCCAAAAAATAAGTCCAAGGTCCATTTTTGGTATTTTTGGTACTCACTCTCGGGGGCTGGTTTACTCCCTGAAATTAGGGTTACGATATGTTTCTTTGATGATTCCAATCCATTCCTCTTTTGCTGTGGCTCAGCATTTAAATAACCTTTATCAGATTTGATGGTTTAGTCACAGACTTTCCCAAAAAGTGTTGTGCTTTTCTTTCACAAATGTGGGAATGAAATTGCGTTAAAATGTACAAAACAGTGAAATTTATCTTGCTTGGCCGGGCAGCTCTCTGGGTGCTCAGCACCCCTAAACCTCTGATCCTAGAATCGCCCCTGTCAGCCCAGAACCTCCTTGATGTTAACAGTTTTGTTTGTTTGCCTGTTTTCAGACTACAAAAACGATCCATACTCCAAGGGGGATCCCTGCAAGACCATCTGTTGCCGTGGCGACCTGAGGGACGTGAAGCCTACACCGGGAGGTTGCTATGACACAAAGGTAGTGCCCTTTCACCACGGCAGTCTTGCATTACAGCAATAGAGGTGGCTTAGGTTGTGAAAAAAATCAAATGCCTTTTAGCTCAGATAGCCTCTGGTGCCTGTGTTGTCCTGCGTCCAGGTAACAGACTTCAACATGGCTGGGGACTTCCGTGCGGAGGCGGTGAACGGACCAACGACACAGGATGGACTCCCGCCGTTCTTTTGGGATAAATTCAGCAGCATCACCCACCAGGGTCTGCCGCAGTACTACAACTTCACCTTCGTCAGGATGCAGCCTCTTCTCTTCGAGCCTTGAGGTGTGTGTGTGTTTGTAAGTGAGACAGAGAGAGATGTGTCTGTGTGATGCTTTGTGATGAATGATGGGAGTCAAAGGTACAATCTGATGTTTCTTTTGTGGTTCACACATCTGTTTACACACTGATGATTTTTATTTTGATTACTGGGAAAAGTTCAGAATTGCGTCCCACACACAAATGCCTATGTTTTTAAATTTTGGGAGTAATAGTACGTCCTTCCATCTGATTAAATGCACAATGTCAAACTGCCGATCAGATTTTAACTCAGTATTTTAACATATCTTGTGCAGATCATTTGTTTTTTTACCTGCTGCCATTTGTGCCTAGAACACTGAGAGTAGCTTTATGATTTTATAAAATGCAGAATCAATGCACTAAATCAGTGCTCATACCGTCTTCAATCCTTTTTTTTAGAAGCTTGAATGTCTTAATGCAAACACTATAATTGCGGTAGTAAATGAAATCAGTGCAATGTTATACTCAGGGCTGTTGATCCTCTCTTGTGCTGGATTTGTGTGCATCTTTCTCTTATACTGTGCAAAATGAAAATGTCTCAGGTTTGTATTTTTGTATAAGCCTGTTTATTATGTGAAATGATGTGTAACACTGCACATCTGCACCATGCCAACATTTAATGTGATGATTGTTTATTAAAGTTATACAGTTGTGCCAGCACAGTCCTGTTTTTAATCTTTCCTTGTGTGATGGTGACTCTTGTTGCAGCTGATGTGCGCTCTGTGTTGGAGGTTCAAGTCTCTACGCATGACCCAGCTCATTGTATATTAAAGCAATAATATTCCCACTTTAAAAATGTCATAATGCATGGAGGATAGAGCTAGCTCAACCCTTTCAGGCATAGTGGTCACTGCAGTGGACAGCTATTTAAAAGCAATTTTCTTGTATATGCATGGGTTTTGATGTTGTAGTTGGATTTAAGTCACTATAGTGGACCCTTGTGTACACTGCCACACACTGGCCAGGTGTTGTCAGTGCAACACAAATCTCTCAAAACCAAAATGGCCGACGGAAAGCAAGAAATGTTGTGCAGCTCAAGAATATCTTGCCAATCCTTCTATAATAGGAGACCCTGGTAAATAAAAAAAAATCTGGCGATATCAAGTAACATCTAAGGAGTAATACTGTTGCTAAATTTTCCAAGTATTAATTTTATGCTGTGAGAAAACTGCAATTAATCATCTGTCCACTACAATTAATAAATAAATTACTGCAACCTTGTTCTTGAAAATACCTTATGTGCAGTGATGTTCTAAGCTCTAAATCAATTGATTTAAGTTATTAAAATGCCATTTACAGTTTTTGTAACAGAAACAATATTTTGGAAAGAGGGAGGGGGTAGGTACAGGAGGGAGGAGTTTGTTTGTTCGTTTGTCATTTTTATTTCAAATATGTAACAAAAATATCAACAAGCCCTCCCAAATCATGCAAAACAAGTCAAGTGAGCCATGATATTAGAAAACAGAAAATAGAAGAGAGAAAAGAAAGAAAAAAAGGCCTGTAAACATATTGAAAAGGAGTGACAGGAAGTAAAACTCATTAATCCCCACCCCTTTTCCAAAAATAAAAATATTTATAAATGCATACATACTAATTAGCTTCTTCACATACAAACATATACCGATGCACACTTGCATAAATAAGATACAATGTGATTACCGCACAATTACTATGTGCATTTGTGCAACGCATGCAATATGCGTTGCCTTACACTGAGCAAAGATCTTATATATCTCATCAAAATTTATTAATAATAAAATAACTATAATTCATCATTAATCCTGAATAAATAGTTATTCCACAACTTTGAATATATAATTTCAACAACACAATATATGTATATATGACACTATACTGTATATACATAACAACGAAATATATGTACATATAACACCATACACACAACCAACATTATACAATGCATCATACAAAACAATTATCTAAACCAGTATATTTTCTATATTATCTATTATCTATACCAATATGGCAAGATACGACAATATTTTTACTATTAGTAGTTTTATAATAACATTATTAATAATACAATACTACGCCTCTCTGTTCACCCCATCGCTGTACCTTGTGAAAACCATATTTTTGTACATTAATATAAACTGATTTTTGCTTGGACATTGCTTCATTTCCTCACTCACACTGTTCCATACTTTCACACCAGTAATCAATACACAGAAAGTTTTCATAGTTCCCAGCAAGCATTTTTTGGTTTAAAAAACGTCTAATAGCCGTCTACATGAAGACCTGATGTCTAGGGTAAATCACAGCTGAATTTGGGCTGTCAGTGAAAATTTGGTAGACGTCTAACCATAGCCAAAGTGTAGACGTCATCAATTATACGGCTATGTAGAGACCATGTCCAAAAAATGGAGATAAACATATTTTAATTACTATTGACTCTCCATACGTGATTGAATATCATACCGCATGCCATCTGCAATGGCGAAAATTACATTTAATCAATTTCAAAATTAAATCGGCTAGATTTGGGTTACATGTAGCTAGACTAAATCGGAGCTAAATATAGCCAATACATGTAAATCACAACTATTGCTTGCTGGGAATTGTGCATATGCTTAGTATTTTAAAGTTGTATTCACCCCTCAGATTATGACCCCCCCCCCCATACCATTCCCAAACAGATTTTGAATGTTTCCTGGTAGTTCATTGTTTCTTGCCTTGTACATTAATGTTGCTGTCTGACAAGAAACGATGTCAATGAATTTTAATAATTTTGACTGTAGAAATAATTGATTAGTGTTGTGGTGACTATCCAAAACAAATTAGTCACACGCAGCATGATTAGGGGAGTTCTTTAACGCATGTCTACTGGAATCACAATGTCCAAACAATCCTTTTGCATTTGGGTGAGACGTTCCCATTTATTGTAAAAATACTGAAATGCGGCAGGTTACAGAGGAAATTTACCTTATTGAAATAGATGCGTCTGGAATAGTTGAATCAGGAGAAACGTCACATACCTCACGGTAAGAACCGCGTATCCCTTCACCTCATGTGTGTCTATACAAACAATTCACTAACCTCTGACCTGTAGCCCTTCACCTGTCCTGAGACTTCCTGTGCAGGTAGGGACATGTTGCCCTCTAGGGACCAACACCACAAATACACATACACATCAACAATTTCCATTTAAACAGTGCAACCATATTATTTATATTTACTTCAAAGATATTAAGCAAACTACACATGAGATTAAGTGGCTCCTTCAAGTGTGTTCCAAATAGCCGACCTTATGAATGGTCCTTATTGCTCTCTTTTGGAGTGATTAGTTTCAAGTTTCAGGTTTATTTCATTTATATAGCACCTTAAAAAGCAAAGAGCATTTGCACCAAAGTGCTTCACAGGCAACATGTCGTATACACATAGGCATAAAGACATGTAAAATACAGACCAACATCAATTTATCAAAGAATAGAAATAAAAGTTATTAAAACCCAGGGTGATCAGATGAAAATAAAAACAGATTAAACGCTATTAAAAGCCAAAGAGTAAAAATGGGTCTTAAGGTGCTTCTTAAAAGCCTCAACAGAATCAGACCTTCTAATGGCTTCTGGCAGGCTGTTCCAGAGCCGGGGGGCTGCAACAGAAAAGGCCCGGTCACCCGCCTTTGTTTTCTGTGAACATGGCACAGCCAACACACCACAGTCTGAGGATCTGAGGGTTCTGCTGGTGGTGTAAGGGGTGAGAAGTTCTGAGATATATGAAGGGGCGAGACCATGGAGGGATTTATAAACAATCAGAAGAATTTTGAAGTGTATCCTGAAATGAACGGGGAGCCAGTGTGATGATGCAAGAATGGGAGTGATGTGGTCTTGCTTCTTTGTTCTTCTTCATAACCAGGCAGCAGCGTTTTGGACTAGTTGGAGACGGGAGACAGTGGTCTGAGTAATACCTGAGTAGAGGGAGTTGCAGTAATCCAGCCTGGATGATATGAATGCATGAACTCTTTCTTGGTCAGAGGGTGATAGGAAGTGCCTGATTTTTGAAATGGTTCTGAGCTGAAAGAAACTGGACCTGACAACTGAATTTACATGCCTGTTAAAACTTAAGTTACTGTCAAATAAAACACCCAGGTTCTTTGAATGCGGTGTGATATAGGTGGAGAAGGGGTTGAGGTTCTGGGCGTTAACAGTAGTATGATGTGGGGGGCCAAAGAGTAAGACTTCTGTCCTGTCCTCATTCAGCTGGCTAAACTTGCGCTTAGTGACTGTAGTGAAGTTTTATAGCAGTTTCCCCACACCTCAGCACAATAGTGTAAATATGGCAAGACTAGACAACAGTAGAGAGTGTGAAGGGACTTGCAATCCATGCTTTGCTTTGTTTATGACTGCACATGTTTAATGTGTGGCTTCCAGCTAAGCCTTTCATCCATTAGTAGAAAGCGAGAGGGGAGATGCTGAGGAGTCAGGAGCAGAGTTCAACGCCTTTGCATGGCATTGAACAGTATATGAACATGTTAGAATATGTGAACACACTAATTTAACATTAGCAGCATTAAAAACACTTTTTTTTATAGTTTCACGTGATTATTTATCATTTTTTAAACTGGTTTGTATTTCTTAAGTTGAAAACTTAAACAGTGGACATGTAAAAATGAACTTCATAATTTAATTTTTCATGCCTAAAGAGGAATAAAACACTCAAGAAAAAAAATCTTGACTGAGGTCGTAGTAATTCATGCATGAAAGGGTTAAGTGACTCAAAATTCACTTCGTCTTTCGTGGGTTCTGGAACCATTTTGTCTCTAAAACCATCCCCCATGATAGAAAGGAGGTTTAACCGTTCACAGTGACTGGTTGCTGAATTACAAGTATGAGGAAGATGGATTAAAGTTGGCGAGCCATCTTATCTGCAGGTCACATGACCTCCCAGGACCCCTTTGTTTTTGAAACAGAAACGCATTAAGTTCTCTCTGCCTTTCTGCCCCAGGGGACACATGTAGTGATTCACCCTTTCCTATGAAATGAAGGAAGTGAAACGTCTGTTAGACACTCTGCATTCATCTCATAAATTCTCCCGTCACGTCCCTCCTCTGTGCCTCACAGATCTGTTTTCAGCTACACTGTTTTTTCGGTTCGTGTCACAAACACAAGTTTAGCCGAGGGTAACACAGCAGCAGGTCTCCACATTGCTTCAGCCATGGGCAGGGACTGTGGTCCTCGCCAAAAGTGGGACAGCCTGCTCAGTATATGTTTCCCAAGCGTGAGGAAAACCAGACCTGAACCTGATCCACCATCAGGTGAGTCTCACCGAACTTACTTATCTTTTTTCTTCTAAAAAATCCTCCTCCTGCCTTCCTCCTGAGCGCAGATGTTCTCTATAGTCTGAAAACCTCTCTGAGGCAGTCTTGGATTTGGACCAAGTTTGACTTTCTGATGTTGACTTGAACCCTTGTGGCCATCTAAAACTTCACAGATAAGTTGCTTTTTCTCCTCTGTAATGTAAAGCGTTCAGGTGACTACATCTGTGCACAGTTAAAAAACTACATTATCTATCAGTTGAAGATGGAGGCACAGTGCTCCTGCTTTAAGATAAGATCTGCTGGTCTTAAATAAACATTTTAGGTATTATTTTTATTGCCAAGTGAGGAACTAATAAACAATTAATGCTAATAAACCCCAGTTTGTGCTCATGTTCTTTACAATGTGGTGTTTACAGCTGTTGAGAATGTGAACTGTTTTTCTGTTGAGGTACTTCATCCATCTGTTTTCCCCTTAGAGCCGCCCCTGGCTGATTTGGTCCAATTTACAGCCAAGACCCCACCCCCAGCATCACTGAGTCGGTCACCTGAGGCCGATTCAGTGATGCTGCTAAATCCGGCTCTGTGGATCTTTGTGGTGCTGGCCACAGTGGGGTCCATCGTGGCTCTGGTTCTGTGGTTTCTCATATACAAGCGACAGACCCGCAACATCAGCATCTCAGGTAAGGACACTGAGGGTTTAAATGATTTATTTGATTTGATCAAGGTTCACATAAAGGCCTACATATCCCAGGATGCTTAGCAGCTGACTGTTAAGCTTCAGCATTCTGTTAGTCTTGACTTTTCTGGAGAGGTTGAATAATTGTTGAAATCATGGGTCTTCAACAGGAGGTCTGCAAGCCTTAGAAGGTCCTCAGAGTCACTGCATTTTTTTCAACAATTAAATACATTAACATGACTCTAACACATTATGAGCAAATATAATTTATAGCAAGCCTATTTGTAAGACAAAATAACAATAAATTAATATACAGTACACAACACTGATGTTAGGCTATCTGTTACCCATGAATCCTTGTCAAATATTGCTTAGTATTGTACGCACCATATGAAGCAGTGGGTCAGTTATAATATATTCAACATCATACCTGCATTTGAACATGTCGTCAAGCTAGTTTGCGTTTTTATTCACTCTGAATTTTGTCTGGATTCTGGTTCCGGTCTAGAGAGCGGATGCAGAATTCACCAAATTCACCAAAGTAAAAGTGTTCACCAAAGTAAAACTTTAAATTCTGACGCACCATCGATTTGGGGTGATGAGGGGTGTAAGAAAATCGATTAACTTAATGGCTTGGGGCTTTTCTTGTAAGTTATATTCTTTAAATTAAAAGTTTCACCGCATTTTTATTAGCTTGGTGCTTTTATTTTGACGGAAAAGCACATCCATCAAATTCCGGATCCTGTCTCACTCGCCCTGGTTCCGGTACCTTACCAAAACTGCCACTAACGGCCCCAGACTAGTCAGTTAGCCACTCAATCTACAGCAGGAAACAGCATTTGAAAATAAACCATGACCCACCAGTTGGGAACCACTGATTTAATCTAGCAAAACGCTGAATGAAGCAGTTCCACATTGGGACTGAGCTCGAAATGCAACAATGCCGGTGTGTATTTCCAAAGCGCTGTCAATCACAAAGGGGTTCAGCCTTTTAGACAATTCCCCCAATCATCATGCATACACCATGTCCTCTCCCGCCTACCGCTCCATTAGGTCCCAGGGAAGCTGAGCCTCCCAGGAAGTGACAATGTTGTCGCATTCATCCAATGACCGTCTCGCTTTGCTGCATGAAAAAAACCTGCTCAGCGCTGTCTCATAGGAATGCTTGGAGGCTCTGCGTCCACCACACTGACATGAGAATGTATGACAGGGAGGTCGCGTTTGAAAAATGGTGATAAACAGCTGATGTTTGAACATCATAGTCGTGGTGTGAAATGCATCTTAGCGCACGTTTAATGCAATGTAAATTCTTATTTTAATGTAAATTCAGTAGTGCATATTTGACCATTTCTTCTATGAAATTTTAGGGCAAGTTCAGCCTCCCTCTCAGAGCAATCGTCCCTGGTGGACACTGTGTTTGGTTTGTCCGCCCTTGGCTACAGTAGAAACATGGCAGTACACCATAGGGGACACGCTCCCTATGTAGATATAAACGCTCATTGTAAGGTAATGAAAACAGACTTATTTCCAGGTGATTGTACCCCCTATATAGCCTCCTAAACCCTACACACTGGACCTTTAAATGCTCTTTCAGAAGCTTCAGAGTGAGGTTTCTGGGAAAACGCTGAAGAAATTGAAGCATTTTTGCATTGAATAGATACATTTTGAAATATTGCGTGTAAAAATCAACTATCTGTGGCTTTATTTTGAAAATATCAGTGTCATTATAGAAGTTTAAACACCTAAACAGATTAAACTCTCCTTATAGAAGCAGCTGCTGAAATATAATACATAGTCTCGTCAGAGTGTATTGCTAAAGAGCCAGAGATATTAACTGCAGAGATAACAGCTGATCCTTCAGGTTTTGGGTTAAATCTTATTTCCGTGACTTCTTTTACATCACGACACCATGTCGTTTTTTAAAGTCTTCAACCAGTGGCGGCCATTTCTCTTACTGCAAGGCGAGGATCTGACATGTAGAGCAGGCGTCTGAGAGTGGTGCGGAGGAAGTAGGGCTGCAGGCAGGCAGGTGATGAAGTGTGACGTTCATCACAGTAGAAACTCCACAGTTTCTGTTCTCTTCTTCTCAGACGTCCCATGGGTCAGCCCCGCTTTCTTACCAGCTATTCTGGTTTCAACACACATCCTTTGGTTAGGCAGGACAAATGAGGTCTCACACAACCTTACAAACACTTAAACTGACAGAAAGATACATAGAGAGGCACCAGCAGCAGGATTGCGTGCACTCTGTCGTATAACGGCTCTATGTAAAAGTGTGCTGATTAAATCTTGAATTTAAAAATAACCCTGACAGTCATGTGATCAGCATGCCTTTATGCACAGCGGCTTCTCTGAGTGACCCTTGTGCAGATGAAAGCCTTTATCTGCCCGAGCTTTTCTGCTTTATGTTATGGTCATGATTATACCAATGTAATCATGACCATAACTTTAATCTCCTGGAATGGAAGTCTTAACCCCGTTAAATAAAACTAAATCTCAGGACTGAGGAGGAACAAGATTCACTTTATCAACAGCATGGTTTTGTCCTCACTGAGTAAATTGTCTGTCAATAGACCTTTATCCATGGGACAGCCAGGAATGTCAAAAACTAGATTAGCAGAGTGGGGACATTCAGCTTTGCCCACTTAGCTGCTGTGAAACACATCATTGTGTCACACATGATGTAACGCAGGAGTCTGATGCTCATCCTAAAATGGTGAAAAGGTGTTTTAGACAGAAGTCGACTAAGAGGAGGAATTAGTGTTCTATAAATGTATGAATAAATACACACTGTGATGCCACACAGCTGGTTCAATATCAGCAAAGTTTCCCTTTATATTCATTGTCTTGTGTGGCAATCAGCAGTGATGTGGTGGTTCACTTTTACACTGTGATCTGTAGCCATATTTCAATGTTGAAGGTCGGTCTGGGCCAGCTGGGAAGAGAATAGTCATAGATTTGTTAGATTAAAATCTAATCTATGAACTATATTAGATTTAAAAGTTGAACTATGAAGGCTTTTGTGCGAAAAAGATGATCGTGACCATGATAATTTCATGAACATCGAAAATGTTTATGGACCCCCCTGAACCCTTGCAGGGTCCCTGGACTCCACAAGTTTCAAGACTTTCAGACTTTTCAAGACAATTTAAAAGTACTTGTGAAGCATAGCATAGGTATGGAAACTTTGGGATTCATGACCCTACATTATAAATCACACTGTCACGACATTATTTTTCTCTTGAACTGAATGAATTTCAGCCAGCTGGCGTACATGTAGGGAGATGTGACGTGGGGAGAAAATGAAGAAACATACGAGATGGTCAACAAAATGTCTCACATCGCCGCATATTAGAGCTACATACAGAAAATACATTTGCAGTTGTGTTACATCACATGGAAGATTACTATAACAATTAGTTTTGGTACACACAACAAAATTCCCTAACTCCTCCAAAACTTTCAAGGATTTTACTGATTCTTCCAGGTTTTCCATGACCGATGACTCCCTGCCACGGCATACTGAGTGGCTCTCTTGATATGTAAAGAGAGCTCCAGTTCAGTCATACAAACGTTTGTTCAAGGAGCTCCTGTCACACAATATATTGAACTCAAACTAGATATTCAGTGACACACTCATGTTTCGCTTGTTTGTGTTGCAGAGGACGCAGAACGGCGTCAGGAGCCTCTTCAGAAAACAGAGCCACCTGCCAAAATCCACCTGCCGCCTCCAGAGAGAAACGGTCAGGCTGAGATGTTGCTGGGAGCAGCATGGGCCCTTTCACCCTGCCCTCACCTGCACCTGGGGGCCCAGACAGGCTCAAAGTGGGAGGAGGGCTTCACTGCATGCAGAGACCCCGCAAAACATGCTGGGACAGAGGGGGGCAGAGGGCCGCCTGCGTGCAGCACAATGAGGGAACACCGCATCCCACTTCCTGCCACAGAGCTGGGTGGCACCGCGTTAGTTACAACTAAAACTGTGTAGGGCTGTGTGTGTGTGTGTGTGGATAATCTTCTAACATGTTTTTTAAAACAATTTTCTACTGCTGTTGTTTTATCTCACTGCCTTGCTTGATGAATACAAGTGTCATGATGTAGATTGGTGTCCAATAATACCATGTAAGACTGTTTATGGTGTCGTGTACTTTGCTGCAAAGTGTTGTTAAAAGACAAAACAAACAAACTGCTCTGAATCTTATGCTATATTTTAATAAAACACAAAACCAAAATCATCACAGAAACATTTCTGATGTTCTGAAAACAAAGGTAGCATTGTTGTGTTGTGAAAGAGAAATATTCTCAGATCTCCGCTATATTACGACAAGAACTGCTTGGATATAGTGTCATTGTCTCTGCAGCAGAAAAGGCTATTTACACGGTAAATAATTATGTCAATCTTTCTCAATCAGTGAGCTTCCTGCAGGCAACATCTAAACCTAAACGGAGACCTGTTCAAAGTACAGTCAAGAAGAGTACACTCAGTATCAGCATTAGGATTGTGTTGTTTTTAAATAGATCTCAAAGGAGGAGTCACACTAAGACCCATGTAGGTGTGATGATAGCTATTTGTGACTTATCACTGTCCACAGGGCAGGAAGGTTATGTGTTACAAAACAGAAATAAGAAAAGTCCTCCTAACACATTTCCAGGTACAATTTATAGCCATTATTTTATGGGAAAATGTCACTTTGGTGCCCCCTAGTGACAGTATCAAAACATACACTGGCAGATTTACTCATCTTTAGGCCACTTTTACTATTTGTTACTGAAACAAACATCTTAAATGATATTCAATCAGTACCTGAGGGTGGATTTTTCATTTTAAATCAGTGGTTCCCAACTGGTGGGTCGCAGGTTCATTCTGAATGGACTGCAAGTGAGCTCTTAAAGTGTCAAGTTTGTAAAACCACACTTTATTTTTAAGTGCAGTGAATTTACAGCACAGAGCTTTTATTTTGAAGTGCCGTTTCCTGCTGTAGAGTGAGTGAATAACGGACATCTCCTTGACAGAGACAGCAAACTAGCTCCACAACATGGCCAAACACAAGTGTGACGTCAAATATATTAAACTGTGTGGACCTCGAATGAATGACTAAAGAGAAATCTGGACCCTGTGGTTGGACCAGTTGGGAACCACTGGTTTAAAGTAATGCTTCACTCCCAAATGAGCATTCATATGTCAATTCATCACCCTGTGTTACGCTGAACTCAGGAAAAAAGCTTTGCTTTTCTCGGTGAACGAAGAATCCAAAGATGAATTGAAGTCATAGGGGTACACATTTATCAACAGCAAAACATTGGTTAGAAACTCTTCCACAACTCAAACAGTATAATCCAAGTCTCATTTATCCAGTCGTATGCTTGCTACGTCACAAACACATGTACTTTTGCAGAAACATTAGTATTTCAGTCAGACAACTTACAGGTTGAAATGTTTGCACTAACATATTCCCATTACCTTAAATGCTAGATCGGAGGCAACTGGACTTGCTTGAGTTCCTTGAAGACGCTTCACCTCTCAACCAAGAGGCTTCTTCAGCTCTAATGGACTCTGTGTGGGGGGGAACACTTACAGAGTCGTTAAGGTCACGTGTGAGTCGCTGACCCACCTGACCATCATGTGTGTCGTTAGCGTCAGATGGGTCCAGGTGTGAAAGGGTGAAAAGTCGTCTGGGGAAGGATCCCAAGACTGCATTGAAGGTGGATGATAAGTGGTGTCGTAGGCCACCTCCTCTGTTTAACGATGGTCGTTCCAATTTAACGTAGATGTCTTCTTTCACGCCTCTTTCAAACCATCTGTCTTCTCTGGCCAAGACGTGCACATGCTGTCCTCGAAGGAGTGTCCCTTCTACTCTAGATTTAATGGACAGCTACATACATCAGATAAATGAGACTTGGTTTATACTGCACAAGTTGTGTAAGAGTTTGTGAACGGATGCTGTTGCTGTTGATTTTTCCAAGTCAGCGAGAATATCCTCAGTTTTTGGAGTCTTCGTTCACCGTGGAAGCATTTTTCCCAGATTCAACCTAACATGGGGTGAGTGAGTGGCATCTCAGTGATCATTTGGGGGTGAAGTATTCCTTTATCAAAAAATAGAGTGATAAACTGTTCATCTAATGCGGTGTTGAAGTGAAAAAGTGTCGAAGAGCAAAGAGAGAACTGAGACCCTATGGCAGGCACATTTATAATTACATTAACAAATAAAGTCTCACTTTAAACACGCCTGCTTGTTCCACCGCTGCTCCACTGTCACTTACAGAAACCCAGCAGTGTTGATTCAGGCAGGTAAAATCTGACACTTCTCTACAATGTCCTCTTGGTGGTAAAGCTCCTCTCATCACAGGTAGGTGCTTGGGTTGTCAGTGACAGCTAGGTGGAAGTACTCTGGCTGGTTCTCCCCCTGCAGGCTGCTGTTGGTCTCCCTCCGGCGCACTTTGGTGGACAGGGTCTTCCTCATTTTAAAGCTCTCGCTTCCAACTCCACGGCTCTCCAGACTGGATACGATCATCTCGGCCAGGTCCTGCTGGAGCCGCTGGAAGTTCTCCCTGAGTCAGTGATGAGAGGATTATTTTAGATTATGGATGCAAATGTGGGAATAGGCTTCTACAATTTCTCAACTCATACATTAGGGTGGGTAATAATCATCATCACATTATACATTAATATATGCATACATATTAATAAACTGTGTTTTTTAGTGTTTGGAGAAAATGTAGCTGACATTGTGTTTCACTCACGCTGTTGGAGGTGTCGGCAGGTTGTAGTTCCCCCCAGTCACTCCTGTTAACCAGTATGTCATCTCTTTGCCTTTACCCTGTCAGTCAGGTACACATGGACACACACACAGGAAATAAGAGTAGTAAAGACAGTTTGTATGGCTCACATTTGATGTAAATCCCAGGATAGATGAGAACATAAAAAGCCAAAGCAAACCCGGCTAACCTTCAGGTACGTCTCTCCTCTTTGTTCATACTCAAACTTGCAGTCTGTCCTCTGTAGGATGTTGATGGTGGACCGGCTGACGTGGATTCTCAGAGCTGAACAGATGACATGAGAAAGAATCACGAGAGTCTCTTAAGATCAGAATCAATCATGTAACTTGGTTAAAATACTGTATGGTGTGTGTGTCATCTCTTACGCAGGCCCGTGGACTCCATGCGTGACGCAGTGTTGACTGTATCTCCAAAAAGGCAGTAGCGAGGCATCTTGTTCCCCACCACTCCTGCTGCACACGGTCCTACACACAAATACACATATATGATATGAAGAGGCCCAGATATCTTTGGAGGCAAGCAAGACAGCAAGAATGTAAAAACAAAATCCTCCATCAGTTAAGACCACATAACTCGAGCCTCTCACAGCAAAAGGGGAGAGGCACAATGGGAGACATCCCTTTAAAGGTGAGGTACCCCCAAGGGTGAACATAGGGGTACAGAAACTGGACATCAAACATCCAACTGAAACATATTACTGCTGTATAATTGACCCTGTTACTTATATATGCATACTAAATGGAGAGATGTCAGAGCGAGGGGGCTGTCCATGGACAGGCATCCCAAGCAGTTGGAGGTTTGGTGCCTTCCCCAAAGGCACCTCAGCAGTGCCCAAGAGGTGAGCTGGCACCTCCCCAGCTATCAGTCAACGCTCCATATTTAGTCCGGAGAGACTTGAGCTGCAACTCTCCGGTTCCCAACTCAAGTCTCTATGGACTGAGCCACTGCCGCACCAGTTACAACTGGTGCACAGCATGTATCCTCGGTATAAATAAAGTCTGCCTTATCTTAAACATTTCTGATCATTTTTAACATCTATGATGATGACATGAATGAGAAAGGTGTGTCTGCTGGTGTCTGGCTTATCTGTAGCCGATCATTTCTATTATTCAGCCACTAGATGTCAGTAACATCATTGCACACAAGAAGGAAAACTGAGTTATGATCATTCTTCTTGTAGTTTAATCACTAACATTGTTACGGTGTGTTATTGCCACCTTGTGTGTTTTTTAAATTATTTCACACATATAGCCATCACTATTGACTCACTCCTCTCCAACAGACATGTGAAGACACATCTTATTACTATATAATGACGAAAACTCTGTGTGTGTGTCTGTTCCAGGTTTTTCTCCTCACTGTCTTGGTCAATCCATGTGAAATTTGGCACAGTGGTAGAGGGTCATGGGAGGATGTGAATGAAGCAATATTACATCAATTGGCCAAAGGGGGGCGCTATAGCAACCGACTGCAAACTTTGAATGGGCATATCTCATGCCCCTTATGTCGCAGAGACATGAAACTTTGCACAGAGATGCCTCTCCTCATGAGGAACACATTTGCCTCAAGAACCCATAACTTCCGCTTATATAGATTTTCTGCCATTTTGAATTTTTCGAAAACACTTCAAATTGATCTCTTCCTAGGAAGTTTGAGCGATCTGCATGAAACTGGGTGAACATAATCTAGGGACCAATATCTAAAGTTCCCTCTTGGCAAAAGTTGGAAAACTTACTAAAACTGAGCTTCTATAAGGCAATGAATATTGTGGAGGGCGTGGCTCATCACATAAAGGTGTATAACATCTCAAGGGTTTCACCCATCACCACGCAACTTTGTAGGCATATGACCACACATAATCTGAGGGGACCCCTCCAATATTGACCCCATCAAACAAAATGGGGGCGCTAGAGAGCTCATTTCTTATCTAGGCCTAACCGCCATATGGATTTTTACTAAACTTGGTAGATATGTAGAACAGGACGCCTCAAGGTGACTGGAGAAATGTAACTCTAATTGGCAACTGGGTGGCGCTATAACAACAGAAAAATGCTTACAAATGGCTAAAATGCGACCGATCGCTGTGGCTCCCCCTGTGGACCAATGTTGTTTTTTTTCTAATTTTTGGTATGACTAAGTCATGGTATGGTATGCTGTACATAATCATGGAAACTGTCAGTCAGTCATTCTGTCCCAATTTTTTCTACTCACTGACGTGGTCAATCTATGTGAAACTGCACATAGGCATTGAGGATTGGCATAGGTAGAAGGTGACAAAGCTACCAATGGGTATGGACTAGTTCACATTAAGTATAAAATGAGGGAAAATAGAAAATGTTGTATGTGGGGGAATTGGATGTAGATAAATGTGCTTTGATAAAGACAACTGGAAAAGTAAAATGTTACACAAAATAAAAGTAGTGATAACATTTCTAGGCTACTTTTAAAATATTTTATTAACTGTGTGAAGGAAAATGTAATTTTATTCATAATTCTACAGGCTATTTAAAAAATCTGCTCTATTTGGATATTTGTTTGTGTGGCTGACTCATCTTTGTAAATGTGCCAGTGTTATGTTGCTTTGTGAATCATGTGAACGCTTCTTTTGAAATTTTATTGTCACTTCTATGTGACAATAAAAGCATTTCTATTGCTATAATATATACTGATGCAACGTTTATGAGCAAAAATTATGGCTTTGTTACCTGAATGCACGCCAATACGGATCCACAGAGGGATGCCAGGCAGGTGCTCCAACTGAAAAGTCCCTACGAATGCCAGGATGTCCAGGGCCATGTGGGCGATGTCCACTGCGTGCCTGTCACCGTTCCGTTTGGGCAAACCTGATGCAACCATGTACGCATCTCCTATTGTCTCAACCTGAGGGATGGAAAGTAGATAAAAGCATTGTACCGTGTTCAGTAAACATGAAAAAAGTAAAAACATAATTTACCATATATAACAATCTAAGTCTTATAAAAGAGTATTAGGGCCATAGGGGACATAGGGACACAATCAAAATGTCTAAAGTGTGCTAATGCTAGTGGTTTGATTTATTCTCAGAAGTTCCTCAGCAGATGATCAGGACTCATTCTGAAGTACCTTGTAGACATCATGGTGGTCGAGGATGCTGTCAAAGTTCTTGTAGATGTCGTTGAGCATGTTGACCACCTCCATGGGGGTGCTGTAGTGGCAGAGGGTGGTGAATCCCACTATGTCGCTGAAATAGATGGTCACCTCCTCAAACAGCTCTGGTTCCACTTTGCCCGTCTCCTTCAGTGAACGCACCACTGGGCTGAGAAGACACAGGGAGAGCGGACAATACTGTCGTTAACTGATGGATTCTAGTAACATTAAAATATCTGTCAGTTACATTTACGTTAAAGCGCTTTGAGTGGTCATAGGACGAGAAAGGCGCGATACAAGTGCAAGTGTATTTACTGTCCTTTGTAAAAATCCTTTGTAAAATAAAAATCAGTGTCGCTTTGAACATGTTTCCTCTGACACACATCAGCAGATACAGTACAAACTTACCCAGGAAGTAGCATGAAGTTGAGGCGATCGGCTCTGTCCCTCTCAGCTTTGTACAGAGAGGTTCTCTCCTCCACCAGATGCTCCAGAGTCCTGGAGTACATCTGCAGACGACGAATCAGGTTGTCCATGTACGTCTCACTGGCCTGGTTGTGCAGGTTACTATGTCAAAGATAAATTATATTACATTCATATCACTGTTGATGTCATTTAATGAATAAATCATGCTGTAAGAGAGCATGATGTCATGGCAATGACCAGGATTACATACATATACGGCCAAAAGTGTGTGGACACCCCTATTTTTCGTAGTTTTGATGCACAGTTTACAGCATACAGTGATATTTTACTCCAGTAAAGTGAGTGCATTTAATTTATATTGCCCAAGATTTCAGACAATATTGTGCTTTTCCCAGGTTGGCGTTGAAGAACTTGACTCTAGAGTTGAAACGGTATCAAAACTTCATATCACTTCTTGCAGCCCTTCTGTAAAGTGACCAAAATGATCAATTATAAGTATTATCACCGTATTGTTGAAAATAAAAGTCCTGATACACATACTAATTTTACCATGCTTATCATGAAACCGGTAAATGTTTCATGATCCCTACACGTATGGGCGTAATGTTCTGCGGTCCACATAGATTTACACAGATCATAGATAGTCAGCCTAAATGAACGGTGTTGACGTACCTGAAAATCTTACCCAGAGACGATTCTATTTTCTTAAAATCTGGCCTTCGTTCTGGGTCTTCATCCCAGCAGGTTTTTATCAGCATGAACAGCTGTATACACACACAAAGAAAATAATAATAGACGAGATGAACAGAGTCAGCTGGTCTGATGCTCAGTGAGAGGCTGTTCCAAAGACGAGGAGCAAGAACTGAAAAGGCTCGATCACCCTTTGTCTTCAACCTGGACTCTGGAACAGTTAGAGTTACAGGACCCAGATGAGCAGACCTGAGGGGCCTGTTTGGACGGTACGGTGTGAGAAGCTCAGTTATATACTCAGGTGCCAGATAACTGAGAGCCTTGTACGTGAATAAAAGCACTTTAAAATGGATTCTTCTCTTTTGAACTATATAGAGCTGATGTATCACTTGATTGTTTAGGCAGGTGAACAAAGTGTTACAGCAATCGAGGCAGGAGAACATACTGTAAGAGCGTTTATGATTTTTGTCTGTTATTCTGTGACAGAGGTGATCTACATTTGGAGATATTCCTCAGCTGGTAAAAACAAGACAGGGCTACATTTTAAAAATTACTGTCCAGATTTTATTACACCTGATTTTATGTTAGGAGTGAGTGGGCTGAATTTGTTTTGAGATATGTTCAGGGCCAATGATGAGAGCTTCTGTCTCTTCAGATTTAAATTTTAAGACGTTTTGAGACATCCAGCTTTTTATGTCATATATATACAACTATAAAAAGAAGCTAATTTACTGGTGTCAGAGCGTTTAAAAGACAGGTAGAGCGGTGCATCATCTGCGTATCTGTGGAAGGTAAAGGTAAAAGGTAAAGTTCCACTGATTGTCACACACCTGAGTGTGTGAAATTTGTTCTCCGCATTTGACCCATCCCCTGAGGGAGCGGTGAGCAGCAGCGGTGCCGCGCTCAGGAATCATGTGGTGATCTAACCCCCCAATTCCAACCCCTGATGCTGAGTGCCAAGCAGGGAGGCAATGGGTCCCATTTTTATAGTCTTTGGTATGACCCGGCCGGGGATCAAACCCACGACCTCCCAGTCTCAGGGCGGCAACTCTACCACAAGGCCACTGAGCTGGAAAGAGATGTTGCGATGATGTATTATCTAAAAAAGAGGAAGGGGAGCATATGGCTTCCTTTACTAAACTTTGATGAGCAGCTTTAGTTTATAAACCGAGTGTGTTACTATAACAGCAAAATGTTTGGTGGCTTTTCTTACCTCGATCTCCCTCTCTGATGCGTAGTCAAAGTTCAGGTCAGGCCTGAAGAAGTTCGTCCCGCTGGGATACTGCACTCTGTGGATTTTTTCTGAGGAATTGGATGGCATTAAGATAGTTAATGTGAGCAGGGCTAAGAGCTGAGGATGATCACTGAGTCTGTGTGGTCAAAGCTTTCTGCATCAACATCCCATCTTACTGTAAGGTAGGGCTGAATATTGGCAAGAATCTGGCATATATTATGTATCATGAAACAGAGGTCATGATTTAATATACTGCAATACTGTAACAAGGTGAAACTTAAAGAAGCTAGCCATGTTCATTATGTTTACACTAGCAATATATATTTGAAATAAAGTGGAAGAGTCAATATTGCAATACTCTTTCTTGCAGCCCTTCTGTAAAGTGTCTCGTACTGACAGGGAAAGTTTATTTTATTGTTCATCTCTGTTTAATGGTGTGTAAAATGATCTTGGCCTACCAAGACGGTCAGAGCAGCGCTGTGTGAAGAACGGGGTCCATCGCATAACGATCTCGTGAGCAATGATGGCATAGCTGTAGACATCGCCTTTTTGAGACACGCCATCTTTACGAAGATGCTCCGGGGCCGTCCACACGTCTGAGGGGAGAGGAGAGGAGAGGAGAAGAGAGGAGAGGAGAGGAGAGGAGAGGAGAGGCTGACTCTATTCCCAGTTTTGACATTAATAATCGACCTCAGTGATGATGAAACGCTCAGTCTTACCTCTGCCTGGGCTCAGGATGGTGTGACAGCCAAAGTCAGTGATCTTGACCACCATGCGGTTGTCGACCACACAGTTGGTGGACTTGAGGCGACCATGGACCTCAATGTTACTGGAGTGGAGATATGACATGCCCTGTAGAAGATAATAAGCAAGACGACAGTGTTTTTAAAATGGGTTTCATGTGTTGTTTGACCTTTCTCTCCTTGAAATGCACTGAGTGGTGCTTTAGCATCTTTAAAGCCCAGTTCAGACTGAAGATTCACAACAAGAGGAAGTGATAACTTGCCAAGGCTTGTCAGTCTTATTTTGTAGCTGAATATAATCTGTATCTCGTTAATCTCTTGTTAATGACATACTGGCTGTAGTTGCATTTCTACTATGATGAAATAAAAATAAAACGACATTAGCTTCAGATGGAATGTATTCAAAGTAAATATGCCACAATAATTTAAATAACCAGTGCACTGATAAATCAGTGACAGCTGTGGGGATGTGAATGAGACGGAATCAGGCTCAGCAGGGACGCAGGGCTGTTGTCTGCCAAAGCAAGCAAACACATCATCTTCTGACTTCGTTTGTTGAAACAGATGACATGCCCTATGTTTTAAAACCAGCCACTGGGAACTTGAAATGCTGAGTCGCCGGACACACGATCAGTTGGTTTGAGTCGAGCTGAGACCGGCCAGTTCACGCTGCTGCAACCTTTTCTCTGCAACGTTTTAAAACGATTTTGTGTCATCTTGAATCTTTGGTCTGAACTGGGCTTAAAACACTTTAAAACAAATCATGGCCATATCAAGTATCACAGAAGGAGTGACAAAAAAATCAAGTGGCAGCCGTACTGTTTTCTTATTTGTTTTCTCCATAGAAAACAGCTGAATGAACAAACACTCAAGTGAATGAATACATGATACACCCATACATACTTTGGAAACATAAACAAACAATACCTTTGCTATGTCATACATGACTGATATCTTAAACTCCATGTCCATGAAGGTTTCATCTGGGTAGGAGACACGGTCATTCAGAATGTACTGGAAAAAAAGGCAGATAAAGAAGTTCATGTTTTATCACTTTTACTACCATTATTACATGCTGTACTCAGTTAATGGAACTCTGTCACAAGTATGTGTGTGTGTGATAACGTGCATTTATACGTGCGCTATTAGTGCTCTTTAAACTGTGTGTCAAGCACTTATCAAATGAGCAGTAAAGTAATTGTTAGCTGAGAAGAAAGGAGGCCACTGAGCTGTCATAAACAGCATGTTTGTGTGACATGAAGACACCACAGGACACAATAGAGTTAAATGCAGTGCAGCACGAGCCACAATGGAAATTAAAGAAGAACAATAGAATTAGTATAAGAACAAAATAACAATTATGACAGTAATCAAGGTCTCTATAGATGCATTATAGTCGGCCAGGCTGTAAAAAGTTACAAGACAAAACAAATATATAACTGGAAATCGTTTATACTTTAAATAAAGCTGCAAAGTTCACTCATTTTGTTATTTTAATGAAATAAAAGTAACTGTTTTTAGCTGTGGGGTTCTTTTGTATGTGGATCCAGATCTGTTTTAAAATATACACAGTGATCAGACTATCTTGGGATACATGCTCCAGGTGTTTAATTCAAGCCAACCCAAACTACAGAATAAATGTTGGCAATGTTCTTTTCTGCAAACCACAGACATGTTACATTTGTACGCTTTATATGCAGTGGATATGTTGGAACTTTACGTTTCTTTATATTAAATTTTCAATTGTATGTTGTGACACTGCAGTGGTTAAAGTGTAGTTAAGTTTAGGCACAAAGAACACTTGGTAAGAGTTAGGGAAGCATCATGTTTTGGCTTAAAATATTTGCTTTTGTCACCAAAATGATGGCTGGAAATGTCCTGACTTTCTCAATAAAAAATACCCACTTTTATCTCCACGAACAAGGCTGGAAACGTCCCAAACTGTCATTAAATATACCCACTTTTATCTCCACGAACAAGGCTGGAAACATCCCGAACTGTCATTAAATATACCCACATTCATCACCACGAACAAGGCTGGAAACATCCCGAACTGTCATTAAATATACCCACTTATATCTCCACAATCAAGGCTGGAAACATCCCGAACTGTCATTAAATATACCCACTTATATCTCCACAATCAAGGCTGGAAACATCCCGACCTGTCATTAAATATACCCACTTATATCTCCACAATCAAGGCTGGAAACATCCCGACCTGTCATTAAATATACCCACTTATATCTCCACAATCAAGGCTGGAAACATCCCGAACTGTCATTAAATATACCCACATTCATCACCACGAACAAGGCTGGAAACATCCCGACCTGTCATTAAATATACCCACTTATATCTCCACAATCAAGGCTGGAAACATCCCGACCTGTCATTAAATATACCCACTTATATCTCCACAATCAAGGCTGGAAACATCCCGAACTGTCATAAATATACCCACTTCTATCACCACGAACAAGGCTGGAAACATCCCGAACTGTCATTAAATATACCCACTTCTATCTCCACAATCAAGGCTGGAAACATCCCGAACTGTCATTAAATATACCCACTTCTATCTCCACGATCAAGGCTGGAAACATCCCGAACTGTCATTAAATATACCCACTTCTATCTCCACAAACAAGGCTGGAAACATCCCGAACTGTCATTAAATATACCCACTTTTATCACCACGAACAAGGCTGGAAACATCCCGAACTGTCATTAAATATACCCACTTTTATCACCACAATCAAGGCTGGAAACATCCCGAACTGTCATTAAATATATCCACTTCTATCTCCACAATCAAGGCTGGAAACATCCCGAACTGTCATTAAATATACCCACTTCTATCTCCACAATCAAGGCTGGAAACATCCCAAACTGTCATTAAATATACCCACTTTTATCTCCACAAACAAGGCTGGAAACATCCCAAACTGTCATTAAATATACCCACTTTTATCACCACAATCAAGGCTGGAAACATCCCAAACTGTCATTAAATATACCCACTTTTATCTCCACAAACAAGGCTGGAAACATCCCAAACTGTCATTAAATATACCCACTTTTATCTCCACAATCAAGGCTGGAAACATCCCAAACTGTCATTAAATATACCCACTTTTATCTCCACAATCAAGGCTGGAAACATCCCACTTTTATCGCCACAACAACAGTTGAAAATGTCCCAAACTCTTGTTAAAAATAACTGCACTTGTCACCACAACCATGCCTGGAAATGTCCCCAGCTTTTGTTAAAAAATACCCCTGTTGGTCTTCTTGGCAGCTGTTTGGCCCAGGTATCAAGCCATTTACCATCCCTACCTTGACTTGATTAAAAACCCAGCTCAGCAAAATTGATGTATGTATGAAAAGTATAAATGTTAATGTATCAGTGGTTTGCAGAAAAAACAAATCTCTTATTCCAGCAGGATCTGATATTCAGGTAAAGTGTAAGTTAGACAGTGGGACGGTGTGAGTGATGGTCTGCTCTTACCCTGAGGGAGCCTCTCTGACAGAGCTCAAACACCCCAAACACACCGTACTCAAACTTCACCGTGCCGTAGAACTTGGTCAGGTTGTAGTAATCTATTCGTAGCAGCTAAGATGTAAAGACATGGAGTCAAGGAGGAAGCGACAGGAAGGGTTGGGAGGGACAGAGTTGGAGAGAAAGGGTTAAAAAAGCATTGGAAAACATGCTTGTCCTGCTGTAACATCCCAAATCACAAACAGAAGTAATGTAAACCCAGAAACACTGATGCCTTAAAAGTGACTCATACTTCGTATAATGTTAGAGAGGAAAATGCTCATTCATTTACATTATTTTAATTTTATCATGAAGACAAACATAAAAATAAAATGTATTAGCAGGAAGATTAATTTCGTCATGTACTAACAAAGCCAGAAATAATTATCATGGCTGGGAAAATCCTAAATTGGCTCCAAGTTTGGCTTTAAAATCTAATGTGGAGCCAAAAGACTAGGAAAACACAGAGGTAGGTTGACCAGAAGTGCTTCCTTTAAAAAATGAGGCGTAACACAGCGGTGTCTTACAGTGTTGAGCTCTATCTTCTGGTCCTCGCTGAAGTCTCCGTCTGTGTGCTTCAGCTCCTTCAAGATCACAGGCTGAAGAATACAGAGAAATAAGATGCATTTAAACGCTGAGTGAAAACACACAATCATCTCTTTCTTTTGGTTCTTGTTATGACTAAATGTTGGTTTTTGGGTGTTGGAGTGGTGGTACCTTCTTGTCATAGCGGCCTCTGTGATTGAAGAATGTGCTGTCCTTCCTCTTATCTTCATCAATCTGTGACACACACGCACACACTTATCTGGATGTGATAACATTTCAAGTAGACAATATCTAATAGTACACATTGTAGTTAATTACTGTAAATGAGGTGTGAATGTAGGTGACTGTTGAGGCTGTTTACCTTCAGAGAGACCTCCTTCTCATCCAGCGGACCAATCAGATGCGGGTTGATGTGAGCCCACCTCTTCTGCATGAGACGCTCCTTCCTGTTCTGCCTAACGTTACACACATGCACACACACTAAGTAAATACATGCATACTGAGCACAGGAAATATAAGTGGGAGGAGCTGATTCTTCTAGTGTTTCCGTTTCCAGAGCTTTCATCAAAATTATCTGCTGTTGCTCCACCATCAGTGAACATTTTGTCACTGACAACAACATGATCTTATATTTGGAAGCTATCTAGCAGAATTTCAGGAGCAGGACCACACCTGAGCCGTGTCACTTCCTGAACAAATACCTGCCTCACCCACTCCTCTGTTCCACTCTCGTATTCTTTGATTCATGCCCCGGTGCTATGGCTGATTCACTGACAAAGCTTCCCCACAGCACATTCGACAAAGTGGATAGAAATGAGTAATATTTTTCTTTAATAAAACGAATCATATTGATGGTGTGGTCTTCGACAGTTGGGCAGAAGTCACTGGCATTATTAACCTTTTAAGATGTATCTTGAGGCAGGGGTTCGACGGTTAGGTTTACGCAACAGAACTACTTGGCTAAGAAAAGATATGGTTGATGTTAGTAATGTCAGTCAACTCATGTGACTAAAGCCTTTTTTAGATAGGAATTGTGCAAATTTGCAGGAAAGCCCAATCAGTCTTTTTTCAGCATTGGCAGTATAAAAACAAAATCAGGGAGTGCAGCAAAATGCCGCCTACCTACTTTTGTTTATACAGAATGCGCCTTTTTCAGGGCAATGGGGGGCGTGAGCAAGTAACAAAACGTGTAGCTCAGCATGTGACGTAAACAGTGACGTGGGAGGGAAGCCGCAGCTGGTCAGTCCTTCGGCAATTCTCTTAAGTCGGCCCGTTCTTCACCGTTTCCGTCACTTGACGGTTAATGGCCTCTTCATTTGCGACAGCAAGGAGGGCGCGCAATTCCTTGTCTCCCCAGTTGCTCATCTTTACTGTGTCTGTCAGGTTTGCGTTTCCCTCTTGCTACTAGCTGCTCATTCCTGCTATCAGCTGTTTCCTGTTTATCCACCACCAGTGGGTCGCATGTGCGGCGTCATCAACAGCCCCTCCCATTGCAGAAGGCCGCCTCGGTCTGTTTAAACTAAAAGGGTTCCACCAATATGACTACCCTACGAGGCGGAAAATTGGGCACCTCAGATCAACTCGCCAATCCGGCTCTGTGTGTCTAAACGCTCGCAGCTTGCCGGCAAAATGGCTCAACATTCACGGAAAATCTGGCAGTGTAAAAGGGGCTTAAGAAAGGGTCAGCAGTGAGGTTTAGGGTACAAAACTTCTTGGTCAGGGTTGCTGCTGCTGCTGCTGCTGCTGGTTGGTGCATGCTCTGCTGCGACAACACAGTCTGTTGCGTACAGACTCTGAAAGCAAATTTCCTCTATAGAGTGTTAGGAAAACGTGGTTGACATTAGTAACATTAGTCGACTGATTTGGCAAAGTACCACAACATTTACTTTTAGTTTCACATGGAACACAAACATTGGTCTCCTGGGTCAAAGTCCTGTGCTTGTTGGACCCAGGGTTGACACTGGAGTTGGCTGAGAGCCCAGTGTGTCTTATACAAATGCTCGAGTGCATTGTATGTATATATCTGAGGCCGAGGGCCACTGACCAAGTGGCATCTTGTAAACGCCCCGGGAGTGAGACCAGGTTGCTGACAATTTACGCTTTAGGCAGAACTGATGTATCTTCCTGTTCTCTGGATGCAGCAACTGATGCTTCGTCTTGTTAAAATCAGCTTTACTGATGCTAAAATTCTACATGTAGCACGTGTGATACAGCGGTGAAACGTGTGTCTGCTGTTTACCTGTAGAAGATGAGAGCGATGACTGTCACCACGACAACGCTGAGACTGAGAACAATCACAATCACATCCTGCATATTTAAGCCTGGAAGCACACACACACAAACACACAGTGGTAATGACAAAAAATCTTTTACTTTACTTGTCGTATGGAGTTAAGAGTCAAGCACCATATCACTGTCCACACTACCTCTACACCATCTGTGTGTGTGTGTTACCTTCTGACGGCACAATAGGTATGTCACTAGGCAGGTGACCATTCCAGTACAGGGCGGGGTTTGGGTCCATCTTTATGGTTTTATTTCGCTTTGTGTCAAACACTGACAGGGTTTCGTACTGAAGACACACAGAGGCAAAGTATAAAAACAAGTCTTCACACTGAGTGTACTAACTGCTCAATGGACAGTTGTCTCACCTTGCCAGTGATAGTTGATGTGTAAATCAGAGAGAAGTTAGCGTCTCTGTCTCCGTACTCATCGAGCATATAGTGTCCTCCCATACCTGCATGAAGCAAACACACATAAACACATAAACACACAAAACAAAGATTTTTGCATTTTAATTTCCTCAAAATTGAATAATTACAAAGTAATTGTATTTTAGCTGGATCCACTACAAAATATTAGTTGTGGAAGGCGTCCAAAAATCTGCATAAGGAGGGGTCTTTATGACGATGCTTTGGATTTGAAAATTAAGAAAAAGTTAAACTTAAATCAAGATTACTTTGTTAGAATTTTTTTACCCCAAACTTTTACACCATACCTATTAAAATAATTACCCGGAATTCATAATCCACGTAATCAGGAGCCAGTAATTTGGGTAAAACTCACGTATAGTCGCCTTGGGCAGATGTGCTAGGGTCGGCACTGAGGAGACCCATGAAGCATTTTAACTTTCCAAAACCTAACCTATGTAACTTAAGGTAAAGCATGTAACCCAAGAGAACAAATAATATACGATCCTGGACACTGTGTAAAAGGCTGGATCAATTTGGTTGTCTCTTTTTTATCTAATATCACCTTGTCACACTCATGAAAGCAGATAAGGCAATTTCAGTGGTTGCAGCAACCTCATACACAGATATAGAGTTTTCAAATTGCTGCATGACTGCTTTATCAGACAACAATAAACCCCGTCATAAAAGTCTTCACTGTGATGTGACATTCTCTGAAAGCAATTGATAGTGATCTACAGTATTTGCAATTTGTATTTGTTTGGTGCAAAACCACCTCGAGCCTATTGAGTTTTACCAACACATAACTGCATAATTCAATAAACATCCGAACAACTGAATGATGATTATTCTCTTTTCATGACCTGTGGCTTTTTCCAGTGCACTAACATATAGCTACATTAATGATGTAGCCACTGTTGCATCACCCATCGGTTTGTAGACTCGCATTTTAACACCTCAAGTTTGGCATTTTGGCAGACGCCATCTTGGGTTTTTTGGAGCCAGAAGTGACCATATTTGGATGAGAGGGTGGAGCTGTGGAGGAGGAGGGGTGGCTCTGACTAGGAAGCCAAGGTGCCTTGTTGACAGCCTGTCAGTCAAAGTGACCACACCCTTATTTATACACAATTTTCAGCCTCGATCACATATAAATGGGTGCTTTTTGGACAACGCTATTTCTGCTGTAAAGTTGGGCATTTTAACATAGGGATCTGTGGGGACTGACTTGCTCATGGAGCCAGCCTCAAGTGGGCATATTAGCATGGATGAATTAATGGACAGGCCTTCCAATCACAGGCCCATGGGCCCAAAGTATCAGAGGCCTCCCTGGCCCTCACCTGCAAAACGTCACTCAAATGAACACGCAACAACCACAGGAAGAGACACAAAACGCCTACAAAGAGACAGACAGAGACTCACGACTATGAAAAGGAGCAAAACAGCCATGAAGAGACATAAAATGACTGCAAAGAGATTCAAATTACCACAAAGAGACACAACGCCACAGAGAGATGTGTAACGATCACAGACAGATGCAGAACAACAACAAAAAGAGGCTAGATGACTATAAAGTCTGCGTGTCTTGCTCCTGTGTAGAAGAGGTTTGTTTCTTCTGCCTCCCATTGTGTTGCCAACCTTGAATTCTCACAGATTATACACACCTTCAAAAGAGGCATTTCCAAAAGGATTGTCACTCAGCGGCACATCACTGGATCCCCTGTTGCGTCGCTGATTGAGAATCGTCTCTCTGAGCACTTTGCCAAACAGCAGAGCCCCGTCATGGTACCCAGCCACATAGTCATTGATCTGCTCATTAGATAGAACGACAAACAGAAAAAGTCAAAATTATGCAAAACATATTTCCCTAAGCAGTCTTGTTTGGGTGTTTGAGTTGCTTCTCACCGTGTCATTGTATGTTGGGTCTGATCCATTGTTATACTTCCTCTGTGGCAAAGTAACCACCACTACATCCTGCATACTCTCACTGGATGTTGTGTTGGCATAATACCCAGGGCTGGGGGAAGGTAAAGGGTGTCTGCTGTTACTTCTGTACATTCAAAATGTCAAATCTCTAAAAGTTTTACAGTATATTCTAATTTCTTGCTTTGAAGCTTCATGGTCACTGTGTTTGTGCAAAATGGTAAAATCACAGAGAGGCTTACTTGTAGATATCGAGAAGAATGAACACCATGTCCCGAGGAATGTCGCCCACAATCTCCTTCACTAAGACAACATCTTTAGGGCCCCCACACATGATGACAACTGAAATAAAGAAATCAGTTTCACTGTAACAAGAAGGTAAATGTTTGAGGTGTACTGTTTTTAAGCACTGGTTACAATCTGTCAATGTCACTGTCTACGTCATAAGTCTGGCAGAGCTAGCTAGCATGTACTGTATAATAAAAACACCAGGGAGGAGATAATTTTAAAGTGGCTCCAGGCATAGGTCCCAATAAAAGTGGGCAGGTGATAAGCGATTTGTGTGGCAGTGTATTTCTCTTCTCTGCAGAGACCCTGCCCTTCTTACTGTCAAAATTGGTGAGGCTACATCTTCTCCTGCTCCCCTATCCTGTGGAGTCCCCCAGGGCTCTATTTTGGGGCCCATTTTGTTTTCGCTGTATCTTCTGCCCCTTGGTCTTATCTTAAAGAAACATGGCGTCACTTACCACCTATATGCAGACGACTCCCAAATTTACTTGCCCGTCAAAAGGCTCAACAATGGCTCCCTGACACCCCTGTTTGAGTGTCTCAAGGACATTAAGGCATGGATGGCGCTAAACTTCCTTAATATAAATGAAAGTAAAACGGAAGTTGTTGTCTTTGAATCAAATGGTGCTAGTCTAGTTTCTTCCAGTGACTTGGGTTTCCTGCAGCCCTATGTTCAACCTGTGGTCACTAACCTTGG
Organism: Epinephelus lanceolatus; assembly: GCF_041903045.1. Lineage (NCBI taxonomy): Eukaryota > Metazoa > Chordata > Actinopteri > Perciformes > Serranidae > Epinephelus > Epinephelus lanceolatus. The sequence goes on from NC_135751.1 coordinate 35,994,294, forward strand.
CGTTAAAATAGACAGTGCTCTTAAACTTGAAAAGCAGATAAATGCTGTAGTGAAGTCCAGTTTTTATTATTTGAGGCTTGTATCCAAAATCAAACCTGTGCTTTCATACGTTGAGGGGGTTAACCATGCTTTTGTTTCTAGCCGTTTGGATTACTGCAACGCACTGTATGTGGGGTTAAACCAGGCCTCCCTAGCGCATTTGCAGCTTGTTCAAAATGCGGCAGCACTCCACCTAAGAGGTACCTGCAAGGGTGAGCACATTACACCCATCCTGGCCTCCCTCCATTGGCTTCCGATCAAGTTTAGAATTGATTTTAAGATTTTATTGTTCATTTTTAAAGCGCTGAATGGGCAAGCTCCCCAATATATAGTCAACCTCCTAAAAGTGTACACCCCCTCAAGGCCACTGAGGTCAGCCGATCAGCTGCGGCTTGTGGTCCCAAAAGCTGTTTGAAAACGAGAGGTGACCACGCCTTCTTGGTAGCCCTAGGCTATGGAATGACCTGCCTGCCCATGTCAAAATGGCCCCCACTGTAGAATCTTTTAAATCACGCTTCAAGACCCACTTGTTTTCCTTGGCTTTTGATTCTGGTTGACAAGTAGACCAACCTGTCTCTGTGTCTTTTTATCCCTTGAGCTTGCTGTACTGTCTGTATCGCTTCGGTATCTATGACCTGTATATTTCTTATGTGTATTTCTGTATATTTCTGTATATGCTTATATGTATTTTTGTGCAGCACTTTGGTAACTTCGTGTTTTTGAAATGTGCTACATAAATAAAATGGACTGGACTGGACTGTGCCTGGATTTTCTGAGGCCTATTTATTTTCCTATGTTCAGAACATTCCTGTGCACAGCGCACAAGTGATGTCAGGACTTTAGTTAGAGCAAGCAATGAGGTGCCAGACTGTAAGCAGCACACATCCAAGAGGAAGCTACAGAAAACAGGGAAACAATGCCAAAAGAATAGTAACACAGCGAGTCTACAGCGAGGCGAAACGTCAAGAGGACACACAAATCTGAGGTTGGCTTTCACTTTTACTTTCGCTGGCGATACTGTTTACACACAGCAGCCGACAATTACTGCATTGTATCCTTTTGAATTAATTTAGTGCTCAGTTATTTGATTCAAACATAGCTTAACCATGTCATGTGATATGCTACCTCATTAAACTTAAAGAACAATTATTACTGTGACTGTAAATGACCTTCGGCATGCTCTATTATAGTCATATAATTCGCTTTTATTGTGTAAATAAAATTGTAAAGGTGGATGCTCTTACTCTAAAAGAGTTGGTTGCTGTTACTTAGAGAAACCAAACAAATGTGTACAGCGTTAATACCGGTCCTGCCGCTTTCCCCCTGACACTGCCAGGCTCTGTTAAACTATAATGGCGACCGGCTGTGCATCATGCCGACGCTAAAGGACGCCTTTTTTTTTGTTGGTTTCTGATGCTGCAAGTCACTGCCCAAGTGCTGGCTTTCCACAACTTTGGAGTAAGACCAGGCTTGTTCATAATATGTTTGGAGATGAAAATAAAGCTTTGTGAACCATCAGTTAGAGAGCCAGACCATTAATCGTCTGTGGATGCTACAGTGACCACTACAGATAATGGCAGATAAACATTTAATATCAAGGAACTCTACATTATAGACACACTGGACTGTACCTATAACAGCGTGGCCACAATTCAGTATACTGACTAAACACAGTCCAGCCATACATTAAGGTCTAACCTAGTTTTGTTTCTTGGTCACTCCATGAATGCTAATGTTGTGACTGTTCTGATTAGATAACTGCAGATATGACATGGTGTTTTTCAGGTCAACATAGTCGTTTGGTTTTCAAGCTTTGTCGGAGAAATGACAGCTCAGGAAGAAATACTTAATGCACTGAAGAGCCTGGTCTCACTCCGCGGTGGCTTGCAGTGTCAGGAACTAACAAAAAAAGGCATCCTTTAACGTTGGCATGATGCACAGCTGGTTGCCATTATAGTTTAATGGAGCTCGGCGGCGTCAGGGGGAAACGCGACAGGACAGGACTAAAGTTAAGGTGGTGAAAGCCCGAGAAGAGTGAGTGGGAGGGGTGGTGGATGGGTCCAACAAATGATGACTTTCACACGAGAGAGCGGTGTTCATGTCCCGTAACATTCTAAAGCCAAACCCTGTTCTTTTTTCCTAAACCTAGCCACGTGTTTTTGTTGTTGAAGGAAACAAAAACATCAAGAGACTGTATGTCAAAGTTAAATTTTCTGTGAAAACACAAGTGTATTTTGACAGACAATGCATGCAACAGGCAGAACTTGACACGGCGTCCCAGAACGTCAACAAGCAACGCACCCAGGGTACCTTCTATGACCAAACGTCAATATGTGACGAGGCTGGAGTGAGAATGTGTTGCACTGAGATGGAACTCAAACAAAATAACAGAATACCCACTGTTGCTGTGTCTTTTCTTAGCGGTGAGTGCAGTCTTCAGGTCGACTTCCCCACGCAGCATCTTTCTGTTTATCTTTGTGGCAAAGCTCTCAGAGGGTGCTTCCAGTGCGTTGATGTACCTGTTGCAAAAGCAAGGAGATCAAACAAAAACCTTACACATGTTGTAGCACTGAAGGAAGCTGCAGGTCAATCAGGTGAATCGCAAGTTGTGTTGTCTCACCAGAAGCAGTCCTCAGTGACGTTAACGGGCTTCTTGTAGACGTACACCTGCTTCCAAATGTCACTCTTAAATGGCAAAATTTCCCCCATAAAGTTGACGAAAAAGTCTGTGATCTTGCGTCCTGGAGGCAGAATGCGGGTCAGTTTGGGCTTATAGTCACATGAGAGGCCGAAGCTCCCAGCAGAGATGACGGGAATGCTCAGGGACAGGCCAATTTCATCACTGAAGTAGATAACATGGAGGGGAGGGTTAAAAAGTCAGACATTAGTCAGATATTTGGTGATAGATAACTAAAAAGAAACAGAGGCATACTCACTCCACTAACTGGAAGGTGGCGTACGTGCAAGAAGGGCCCAGCATGACGCACCCTAGTTTACCTGTATCCTGCAGAAAGGCATAGAACATGTATTCTGTCATCACAGAGACACCTACCAGAGGTTCAGCATACAGCATTGAATTTGTACTACTCAGGCAGCTGCCTCGCCCTCTACTACTATGATGGTAAACCCTGTAATGAAAATATTATTAGTGCAAAATGGTGAGTCTGCAGAGAAGTGGTTGATCAGTGACTGTGAGGTGCTGACAGCTGAAATTGACCTTTTATGCCTTTTACACCTGTGGCTGTAGGTAATATGTTTTCGGATGTCCATCCACCATCCATATATACGCACATATGTACGCACATCTGCATGGAGAAAATTTCTGCAAGGTCAAGATCATTGTGATCTCACGTTGTAACCTACGCCATAGCCTGACGTGCACCTCCACAGAATTGTAGCTTAACTATGTATGGCAGTGACGCAGACCTCCTGTCTATCTTTCTACGCTGAAACCATTTTCCTCAGTGGAAACGAAGCTTTTATTTACTTTAATTTCTAGCAAAATAAACAATAAATTGTGAAGACAATAAAGCTTCCACAAAAATAGCATTTCAAGTCTTGTGTGTGATTTATCCTGGCTTCATATGAGCAGAGGAAATCTCCACTCATCGCTAGGCTAATTTATACAATGTGAAATGCGATAGGCTTGTGCTAATAATGTTAGCATGTTGTATTTGTTTGGAAAACGTGTTTAGTATAAGACAGTTGTTGACAGCTGTAATCAAACCAAATTATGTATCGTTACCTTTGTTAAATGTCTCTGTTGTCCCTGGCTTTATATGAGAAGAGGAAAAGGTCACCTGCCTCTAGGCTAATTTATACAATGTAAAATGCCATAGGCTTGTGCTAATAATGTTAGCATGTTGTAATTGTTTGGAACACATGTTTAGGAAAGGACAGTTGTTTTGTCAGTGAACCAGTGAGTTGTAATGGAGCCAAATTGTGTAGCGTTACCTTTGTTAAATGTTGCTGTTGTTCCTGGTTTTACTCGAGAAGAGGAAAAAATCGCTAGCTGCTAGGCTAATTTATACAATGTAAAATGCCATAGACTTGTGCTAATAACGTTAGCATGTTGTATTTGTGGGGAAAATGTGTCCAGATAAAGACAAGTGTTTGTCTGTGAATGCTGCGAGTTATAGTGAAGCTGATTTGTGTACTTGTGTTTGTAACTGTCTCTATTAAGCCATGTTTAATGTGTGTTTAATCTGTGTTTTGAATCAACGAAACTTTACAGCACTTCACAGAAACCTCCACCGCTGATCAGTGTTTTGGAGGTGTAACTGCAGACTGACACAGACACACCACTCCACAAGTATAAATGCTTACAACGGCATAGGCGACGTACGTAGGTATAAATCCCGCTATAGAGATTAATCTCTTCAAATTTGGCACAAACATCTACTTTGAGTCAAGGATGAACTGATTTGAATTTAGTGGTCAAAGTTCAAGGTCACTGAATCCTTGTCCACTGCATTCTCATCAATACATAGCTGAAGAACGCCTGGAGAGAATTTCTTCAAATTTGGGACAAACATCCACTTGTTCCAACAATGAAGAGATAAGACTTTGTTGGTCAAAGGTCAAAGGTCACTCGTGTCAGTCTCCATCACATTTCAGAATTTCATGATATCTCATGAGGGCCTTCAGGGAATTTCCTCAAATTTGCCAAAAAAGTTCACTTGGACTTAACAACAAACTGATTATATTTTGGTGGTCAAAGGTCAAGGTCACTGTGACCTCGCAAAACATGTTTTTGGCCTTAATTCTGGAATTCATATGCTAGTTATGACAAAATTTCACAAAAATGTCTAATAGGATAAAATGATAAAGTAGTGACATTATATATCCAAAAGGTCAACTTCACTGTGACATCATAATGTTCTGCAAAAACACTTTTCTGGCCATTATTCAACATCGTATCTCAGGAACAGAAAGGGAGACATTTGATCATTTGATACTGGATTGATCAGCTCAGATGTGTGTGAAGCATTCGTGTTTTCACAGACATAGAGGTAAACTGTAAGTGTAATTTGATGGGTTTGTGGAGGCATATGACCGCAAAGTGGCAATTCTAGTTTACTGACTTTCACATACCGTCCTGGAACTAATTTGACTAAATAACTCATATATAATTTTAAATTTATGTCAGCCATGATAACCACACTGTCATTGAGCCATAGACATGTAACTGTGCCAACGAAATGATAATCAAAGGATAATAAACTATCAAACCACAAAAAGAGGAACTTGTTATTACTGTACACTAAACCACAGTGAGTGAATACAGCAGCCTGGTTACACTCCCAGGGCGTCCAAATACACTGCTTGGGCGGTGTTTAGCATCTTTGTCAGACGCACCAGGCTTTCTATCAGCTCTAATGTAAACCTATCTGTGTCATTATTAGATGCTTAAAGCAACAGACAGAGTTTCAAGGGCATGGTCAGCGCAGGGTGGGTAGAGATGGAGGTGGACTTTGACCCAGTGTTCAAGACCATCAACCATCGACAATATCGTTTGCAGCATTTGTGTCATTCTAAGTTGGCTGTTTGTAGCGACACACCACAGCCTTTTCAGCAGTGTTTATGCAAATCAAAGCCAGGGGGATTTTTGATCTCTACCTAATCATTTCCATATAGTTCTGTTGCCTGAACATAACCAGTGACCCCTTCTTACTGCTGACCCTTTCTGTGTCAAGACACAGCGCAGAAGGCTACCCTCTGCGCCATTTTAATAACGCAAAAAAACACCAAGTGGCGGCGAAGTGCAGCTCGCCACAGTTAAATTTTTCTGCAGCCAGGCAGCAAGAAATTCTTTGTAACATAGGTCAATGTGTCACAGGAGTCATAGGACTCTGTTCACTGATTGGCTGCAGGTATTCTCTGGCTGCAGTTCGCCGCTAAAAGTTAGACTTGAGCAGCCGCTGCAGCTTTTCATTTCCATAGCATGCACTGCAGGCTGCACTTAGCTGCTGCTTGTTGTGTTGTCAGCGTAACACTGGAGCTTCTGCTCAAACGGCAAGATATGATGAACAGGGAGGAGATCAAACTGCAGGGCACACCAAGGGTGCTTTCAGACCTAGAGTCATCTCCTTTGGTCTGAATCAGGGACTAATTTTGTCACAAAGTTGTATAATTGCCTAGAGTTGGTTCGTGTTCTCACGGCAGCATTTACAAGCGGACCAGATCAAATGCCTTGTCTGAGAAAGCTGCTCTTGATTAGTCAGAATTTCCATGTGGGAAAAATCCAAGATCTTGTCTCTATTTATGGTAGTTTACTTTTCTACAGTAAGATTCCATATTCTGTCAGGAAGTTCAGGTGCGTAAATGGTTTTAGCAGCATCTCATGCTCTCAGTGCCTCTTCACCTAAAGCATTTTCACCCTTAATAACACCCTTAACTGATTTGAACTTAATGTATGCACTAAAAAACCTTTTAAACATCTTCAGACATCCACACTCACATAGAGTATCTTGAGGATCGCCACTCCCTCACAGGTGCTGCTCCCACAGCCTTGCCGGTTGTACATGGTAGTGTTGAACCCGTTGAAGGTAGCTTTCAACGTGAAGTTTAAAATACCTTGGGGCATGGAAAGAAGATAAGAGTGATTAACATCAAAAAATGAACTCATTAATCTCTTTGGGCTGTTAAGATTAGATTATATTGACTTTATCACTCACTTAATTTAGCCTCTGATTTCTCCCATGGGGAATGTCAAGAATTACAGCATGCAATAATACAGAACATTACTAGAGTTTCAAATTGATAATAAGATGACTAACCTCTGACAAAATAAGCTGATCATGGGTTATTTTTGTAAATAATAAGTCATCTTAACAGGTTTTTACATTGTAAAATCATAGGTATGTTTGGTTGACAGGGAACTTTAATATATTACATGTAATTTCTAAAAATGGATTTAAAGCATTTGAGAAAAAGCAGTTTACACAAGTGGTCCCCAACAAAAGGTCAGGACCCCGCAGGCCCTCTCAGCATATATAGACCTAGTATAAAGGAGGCTTGATGATAGTACATGGTGATGGTACACATTTACACAAGTCAATACCTTGGTCTTATTTCAACCCACTCAGAAAAAAATGTTGGCATTGTACGTTTCTGCACCCACAGGTACGTTACATTTGCACCTAATTACGTAGAGGACACACTGAAACTTTACATTTCAGCAACACTTTGGTTTACACGTGGTTAGGTTTAGGCACAAAAATTCTTGGTTATGGTTAGTTAAAGATCATGTTTTGGGTCAAAACACCTGATTTGACAACACATTCTCACTCCGACCTCGTCACATATTGATATTTGGGTCATGGACTTTCCACGTCCACATGCCGACATTAAAGGACGCCTTTTTTCATTGGTTTCTGATGCCACAAGTCACTGCCTAAGCACCGGATTTTGACGACTTCAGAGTGAGACCAACTCGATTTTTAGGGGCACTAGCTGTAACAATAGAATTGTTCCTAGTTCACGTTGTTCTGGGGACCGTTTTGAGTGTGACACAGTGTAAGAGCAGTGAGATCTAGTGACAGCTAAATGTGTTGACTTCTGGAATTAAATAAAGTCCCACGTTGCTGGGATGAGTTAAAACGTCGCCCATTTTGTATAGTTTATAAAGAACAGAACAGAGTGAAACACTATCCCTGCTGGAAATGCAGGGATGTCTCATATCATATCACTTATATGCAGACAATACCCAAGTATATCTCCCTGTAAAAAGAGTCTCAGGGACATCAAAGCCTGGATGGCCCAGAGCTTTTTAAATTTTAATGAAACAAAAACTGAAATAATTTTTGACCCCAAGGGAGCCTATGATGGCCCTCTCAAGGACCTGGACCCCCTTTTACCTTATTTTAAACCCACAGTTTTTAATCTTGGAGTAAAGTTTGACAGTGATTTTAAATTGGACCAACAGATTAACTCTGTTGTAAAAAAACAGTTTTTATTATCTAAGGCTTCTATCCAAGATTAAATCTGTTCTATCTTTTAGTGATTTCGAGCGAGTGATTCATACTTTTATTTCCACATGTTTGGACTACTGCAATGCACTTTATCGTGGCGTAAACCAGACTTCCCTGGCACGCTTGCAGCTGGTCCAAAATGCTGCTGCTCGCCTTTTAACATGCAGCAGAAAACATGAACACATCACCCCCATCCTCGCTTCTCTTCACTGGCTTCCAGTCCATTTTAGAATAAATTTTAAAATTTTATTGTTTGTTTTTAAAGCACTAAACGGATCAGCTCCACAATATATTTCAGACCTCTTAATTGCTTACACTCCCTCACGATCTTTGAGGTCAGCTGATCAGCTCCTCCTCGTTGTCCCTAAGAGTAGATTAAAAACACGAGGTGATGGAGCTTTTTCTGTGGCGGCCCCTAAACTATGGAACGAGCTACCACTAGAAATAAAGGTGTCCCCCACCCTTCTTACTTTTAAATCAGGTCTTAAAACTTACTTTTACTCTTTGGCTTTTAATTCAGCGTGAGAGTTGTGTGATGTCTGATCTCTGTTCTGTTTGTCTTTCTTCTCTTAATTATTTTTAAATTATTTTTATCATTATTATCTGTATCTTTATTTTAATCCTCATTACGCTTTTCTGTATTGTAAATCACTGTGCAGCACTTTGATAAACTTTTATGTTTTTAAAATGTGCTATATAAATAAAGTGGATTGGATTGGATTGGATTTGATACATATGAAAATGTTACATATTTATGGTTTGCAGAAACGTACAATGCCAACATTTTCTCCTCACTACTAGCCTGTCCGGTACCAACCACAATGTGTTCATGGTACTGAGCAGCAAAAACCATCAAGGACAGAAGACAATGGTAATGATAAAAAAAAATAAAAAAATTCAAAACAAGATGTTTGCAGTTTTAGACTATTTTATTTAGTTGTACATTAAAGGCAGTGTTGTAGTGGAGGGTATACTCAGGTATACAGGGTATACCCATTTCTTTTTCTATCCAGTGACAGTATACCCACCTATCAGCTAAACAGCCATTGTAATATATAGGAGAGTATGCCCACTTCCTCATCGGTAACCTACCTATCTACCTAGTAGTGCACCCACCTCATCAACTACCACTACACCACTGGTTAAAGGTATTTCTTGGCCTCAGAAACAACAGCATCTATTGTTTGGGAAAAGTTCCTCTAATGTGTTAAGGCATTTGAAGTTTACATTTCTCGAAGTTTCGTATTAAAAAAGGCACCAAATGACGTCTCTTATCAGAACCAGGACTGAAATATTTCAAAGGACACTCACGCTTACGTCCCAGCCTGGCCCTGATATTCAAAATCTAGAAACTAGTGCCACAAAATTAAATGAGATATTATCGAAATTGCAACATGGCTGTGTGCAATAACCAGGATATGCAGGAAGTGCAACTTTTTGATGGTGGTAAAACGTGTCTCAATATACCATGAGTGACGCATTGTGGTGCTACAGAGATGCCTTGGCCTACAAATCATATTTATTAATTAATTTATTTATTGCATATCGTGCATGAAAACAAAAAATTAACTGTAAAGTAAATTTTAAAAGCCTAATCAATTTGTGAATCTATTTTTTAAAGGTTATTTATCTATAAAAAGCTTCATCTGGCAAAAGAGAAAAAGAAGCCTGAAATAACCCCTCAAATCCAATGATCAAGCTGGGCTACTTTAATTTAACATTTTAATCCTTTATCATCATTTTTGAAATAATTCACACAACAATGGTGAGGTCCTCTTACTCAGCAGCAGAGAAAGTAGTTCATACATTCATAACCAGCCATCTTGACTTAATAGTTTTCACTCTGAGCTGTTATTACTTAACTTACAGTTATTTAAAACTGATGTTCATCCATATCACTTGCCTCATATCATTTACCTTCTGACAGCCAGGGTTGATTTTTCAGTTTTATTTTGTTAGTTTTTAATTTTCTAAACCATTTTTACTGGCTGCCGTAAAGCAATTCGTTTGCAGCTTGTATTAAATTATTACTATCTGTAGCGTCCATTCAGCCTTAATAGTCCATACCATGCTTAATGTTCTCCTCCGTGTCCTCTGCAATGGCTTGTTCCACTGCATCCCGCACAAACGGCATACTCCACTCATAAGTGTTGTCCTCCACCAGCACCACATTCATGTTGTATTCACGGTTCGATTTCAGACAGTCCTCCAGCATCTTGTTGGCGACCACCGCCATTATCAACACTCCCAGGTAAAGTAAACTGTGCCAGCTGTTCATCTTGCTCCTTGAGATTTCCTTCTGTTTCCCTCAGAATTTTGAGTCTTTTCCACAGTTTCTACATGTCAGGAAAAAAATATAACCCTGTTCAGATAAACAGGACGTCTGAAAGCAGGTTAGTACAACAAATCCTCTCCACTGACAACATAAGTCCAAAAACAGAAGTGAGCACAGCCCTTTGGTGACTAAGTCCCACTGTGTCTTGATTCACTGTCCAGCATCCAGATAAGAGAAGAAAATTGGATCTGAAACCACTTGTGGAAATGTGGATTGAAGACGAGAAACTTCTCAGTCTTCACACCAGTTGTTTCCTCTAGTGAAAGCCTGAGATCAATAATCCTCCAGCTTGGTATGGGCTGGTCTACCTGTCCTCCAGACGTTAATGAACAACAGTCAAGTGACAGTCAGTGCACCAGTCAGAGGGTGGGCAGGACAGGAAAGACTCCCACACTCCACCTGGACTGACACCTCGCTGAGAAACTTATTGCGCCCATATTTCATCCTGTTTGTAAACATGAAGTTAAGACCTGCCTCCACATTACAGCTCCTGTCTGAATAACATCAAAGATTACTCCCAAATCTCTTCTTCTGTGGTGACTAGTCTTTCCTGTCATAGCCTAACATGTAAGAATACAACAGCAGTATCATCTGACACTAGCAGATTAATTGTAGTCATGACTTATAGACTGGCAACAATCACTTCATTTAATATTTCTCCCATTTGACACAATCTGGTTTGTTCTGAAGACTCTTTGTTCGAGGCAGAGGCGGGGGAAAGCTTTTGTGTGAGGGGCAAAGGTCACAGGAGGCCATAAAAGTGAAGGCTTGTGTGGAGCTGATAAATATTGTCTGCTATAAAAGCAGGGTGGATTAAGCCTATAAAAGTCTTTGCCAAACTGCTCGTAAACCAGTGTCACCTCATTTGGAGAAAACCAGCTTTTATCCTTACGATACAACACAAAACCAAATAAAGAAAGTGTACGAAACACAGCAGCTTATTTGTGTTCATTTGGTTACAAGACAGCCACTGAGGCTGCAGCTGAATGAACATTTTACCCACTCGATGATTTGTGTTACACTGAGTTTGTGACAAAAGTTTAGTTTTCCTCACGCTTCCATCATGAACGAAGAATCCAAAAAGGTAGAAAATTCTTGATGACTTAAGGGGGGCAGCGTTTAACAACAGCTAAACTATTTCAAAATATCCATTTGCACACTCTTACACAACTTGTACAGTATACCATAAAACTTCACTTAAAAGCCCAGTCCCAGTTAAACACCCAGTCCCTTTTACCAGGCGGTGTAGTTTTTTTTTTTTTTATTATTTCTTTGGTATTGTTTTTAAATTCATATTTTGGGTATTATAATGGTTTTACATGCCCCTTTTAATCCTGCACTTTGAACTGACGCACTGATGACACTTTACCTTTTTATTGTTACTATGTTATAGTGTCCTGACCTGTTTGTCTGTTTAGTGTGGGCTTGTGTGGATGAAGCCAACTCATCACTTAAACTGTGAACCAAATCTACCTTCCGGTACAAATAAAGTTACCTTACCTTACCTTACTTACACATTTTGACAAATAAATGCCTGTCTCAATTAAAGGCCTGGTCTGGTTGCCAAACAGTTCTTTTCTTTTTATAGTAGTTCTTTGGATGTACAAAAACAGGTTGTTGGCTACCTCAAATTACATGTTCATTCATTGATTACGCTGTAAGTTATTCATATTCCTTTAGTTCATAAGGGTCCTCAGATCAAAAGAATCAAAAGGGTTTTTCATAAAAATTAATACAAGTTGTGAGGATTGTTTTAACAGGATAAAGTGGTCTGTCTGAGCTAGATCAAATTAATGATTTATAATTTATATGTTATCTGAAGCCTAATTTTTACACAACTAATATACATACTGGTTTAAATAAACATTTTGATCATATTTGCCATCTTTGTGCAAATGGGATTTAACGCCTGTCCCATGTAGATGCCTGTCCCAAATATAAGCTTGTAGATTTCAGTGATTTAAGCTAATAATAGCCAGGGCTACAAGTGAAGTTTTACGGTAATCCAAATCTCATTTACGTAGTCGTATGCCCAGTACTTCCCAAACACATACATTTTTGCTAAAAAGGTTCAGTCTGTAGGATTTAGCAGCATCTAGCAACGAGATTGCAAAGTTGCCATGAAATGAAACTTCTCGCGTGCACCAAGCTAGTGTTTGGTTTGTCCACTCTGGGCTACTGTAGAAACAACATGGCAGACTCCATGACTGAGGACCTACTACTGTATATAGCTACATAGTAGATATATACGGTTCATTCTGAAGGCCCATTTATGCTCAACGTTAAATACAGATCCGGATATGGACAGAGCCTTCTGTCCGTGCTCTGCGTTCATTTCGTCCGTATTTCTTCACGTTTCCATAAAGCTTACGGATACGGGCCAAATGGAGCAGTACCACTGGGAACCGTGGGGTCAGTGTTGCTGTCGCTACCCGATACGTAGCTCTAGTGAGACACGAAGAACAAAGTACTAGTACTGGAGAGAAGAATTCTCCGTCCTCCAGTCGCGATGTATTTAACGGCCTCACCGACCACCGCCTCCTACAACGCTGCCTCTGTTTTTGTCTTTTATGCAAGAGGTACATTATCAATATCTCCTCCACAGTCGTCATGTTTGTTTTTGAGTTTGTTGTTGTCATAAACTTTTGACTCTGGGCTGCCTCCTGGTGGATATATTGGTTAACATCTATGCCAGCGTAAAGGACGCATGGAAGTATGTGGGCAGTGACGGTAACATCGTTTGAAACAGACGTATACATTTTCATACGTAAAGGGAGCATAAATGAGCCTTAAGGCAACAAAAAGACAGTGGGTCTCATTCATGAGACGTAAGCAGAACGAATTTGTGTATAAACTGTTCGCAGAGGGAAATTTATGTGTATTTCAGCATTCATCAAGATGTTAGTAGCTCCAATGTTGTTGTAGGTACTAACAAAACACCTGCTTCTGACTGCTCGTAGAGCTTGTGTGAATAAGAAATGATGATACAGAGTTAACGGCACTCATTACGTCCTTCCAAGCCTTTGATTTACCTGTCTCTGTCACATTCTTAACAAAAGAAAATGAAATGTATTTCTCAACCCCACTTCACCTAAAATAACTTCAGTCTCAACGTCGGAGGCGTTTTTCTTTCTCTCTCTTTCTCTTTTTTTGTTTGCTCCATGTCTGCAGGTCGACAGGATGCACCTATCCATAGTAATTATCACCTCCATATATGGTGGTCACTGGCTATTCATGGGCAGGGATGTATGCTCATTGCTGACAAGCAGGAGCGCTGTCAATTTACAGTTGATTGGCATTCATGAAAATACACACATGCCTACAATCAAATCCCGCGGCGCTCATGAGTCCAGTGTAGGTTTTAAGTATCAGGGTTTTTTTATGTGCAAATCTACTCACAGATTTACTAACATTTCATGAATGAGACCCAATGATTCTTATTCTCATAATATTATACAATGATGAAAACATAGTAATGAATATCATTTTGCATTTCTGCCAATATAAACCCCTAAATCCAACACACTGGACCTTTAAAACTCCTTTGCATAAACAGTCTCATGCACAGACATGTAGTGCACCTGGGTAACTTAATGGAATGCAAGAGCAGAGTTATAAGGCACACACTTTTCCAGCATTACGTGCTTGCCAAAGTGCTTTAGATAATAAGGTTTCAGTGACTTTATACGACTGAATAAATGAGATGTGGATTTTACTGCACAAGTTGTAAGAGAGTTTATTAACAGATGTTTTGAAATAGGCTAGTTGTTTAAAGCAACCCCTTTTTATTCCAATTCATAAAGAATTTTGTCAGTTTTTTGATTCTTCGTTCACTGTGGAGGCATACAAGAATAAGTTTACTCCCGAATTCAGTGTTACACAGTGTAAGCAGTTGTTAGGCTCTAAAAATGCTCATTTTGTGGGTGAAGTGTTCCTGTAAATGAATTAAAATATTTTTGACATCTTCAAAATTTCATCTCCCGGTGAAAACACCCTGATTTTAACACATCATGCTAATAACATCATTACAGCCTGATAAAGTCAGGATTCTGATTATCACAACTGTCACACCCAGTTCATCATAGCAGCATTAAAGTCACAGTTAAAGTGAGTATATTCTGGTTAACACTCTCTTAAATAATAAGGTGATCTTCTATAATTTTATTGTCAACAAATCTCTTTGAAAGACCAAAACTGACCATGAATGTATCACACTAACAAACACTTTCTGTTCAGCTAGAAATATCTTATTCTTATGGGTCATAGAGCTTATTGTCATCCAAGAACTATTAAAAACTAATTTGTGAGTCACACCAGTGCACTGGGTGACGTATTCCTTACAAAGTGATGAAACTGTAGTTTATTTTTAGTCAATCAAACACACACCGTCCTGCTGCCATAATTACATATTAACTCATCAAATCAGTGTCTGAAAATTATCCCCAACAAATTCCTCTATTTACCTCTGTTTGAGAAATGTCTAAAAAGGATGGCAGGAGAAATACCTGCACACCAATGCAACTGAGCTGGACGGCCACAGAAAAGGTTCACAGGCTGAGATCAATGCCAGCAAATGTCAGTTTATTCAGAACAACTGTGCACAAAAAGAAGGGTGCTCAAAATGCAAAAAGTAATAACAAATGATTAAAAATAGCAGCAAACGTTTCAGTCCTTGACTGTCATCAGTGCTGCTGACATGAGTGCTTCACAGAACATAGAGAGATTCCTACCAGGTGTGATAAATCAGTCAGCTGCTGCCACTAATTAGATGAGATCAACTCTGAGGAGCAGAGGCCTGCCAAATCACAATCACCTGTCCTATGAGTACTGTATTAATCACAACACCCTCAAACACCCATGTATGATAGCAGAACATATACAAATGTACAAAAAACACAACTATACACAGAAAAAAGTAAATAAATAAAAGGGAAAAAAGTATGTACACATGCGCATATATATATAAAAATAAGTAAAGGAAAAAATGAATTAAAAATGAATAAATAAGTGAATAAATAAAATGTTGCTGTGTCTTATTTCTATGACTGGGAACTTGGAAATTCCAACTTCACAGTCCAAATTGAACGCACCATAAGTCTGTCACATAGCTATTATGGCATCATAATTAGTGGCACCAACTACATGTTACCTGCTCTAAAACTATCACATAATCTGTTTTTAATCATAACTTATTAAATTAGCTTGCTGTATCATTTACATTTTATACAGTAATTTCATATTTTGATCCGTCATCTCATCATCAATCTACTCCGTCACACATTATCTACAAACACTGTCGTCCTACTGCCAGTCCTAAATCCTGCTGGTGTCAGGGGCGTCTTTTATCACTGCATGATTGGATTGTCTTCTCACACTGTTTTATGCACTTTGTGATAAGAAGAGTTTGAAGAATTATCATTCAGATAAAAGCAGTATGTACATGATATTTAAGTGATTTTAAATGAGCTTGTTTTCTGTAGGATGTCACACATCATCTCCTCTAAACAGCTTTTATACACATCTGGAAAAACATTTCCAACCCAAACTTGTGTCTTTCCAGTACAGTGCATCATCACTCAGCTTCCTGTCTGGCTTCCACCTTACAGGGTCATAAACGTCCTAAACAAACACACACATATGACGTCTTAATAGCACGGTTGGCTTAGGGCACACAGCCATTTAGTCCCATTACAGCTTCAGGTGGAGAGGCTTTCCGTCCCAACGCACCCTGGCATTTTATCAGATGGAGGAAATGGTAACGTGTTAAGAGGAACAGGACTCTTTGTTTTATTGTCTCATCACGGCCGTTTAATAGCAACTCAGCGCTGTTAACAGTGGCTGTTATTGTTGGTCTGAGAAAATGGGTCCGACTGAGCACTTTCCATTCCGCATGGAGATAGATAAGACGGCTGCTTT
This sequence comes from Epinephelus lanceolatus, assembly GCF_041903045.1. NCBI lineage: Eukaryota > Metazoa > Chordata > Actinopteri > Perciformes > Serranidae > Epinephelus > Epinephelus lanceolatus. The sequence continues at coordinate 36,010,557 of NC_135751.1, forward strand.
AATGGAGGCTGTCAGCTCAACTCACAGAGCATGTACAGTCAGGTCCATAATTATTTGGACAATGATACAGTTGTCGTCATTTTGGCTCTGTACACCACCACAATGGGTTTTAAATGAAACAATGAATACCTGCTTAAAGTGCAGACTCTCAGCTTTCATTTAAGGCTTTTTTCAAAAATGTAGTATGAACCGTGTAGGAATTACAACCATTTCTTCACACAGTCCCCCGACTTTAAGGGCTCATAAGTATTTGGACAAACTAACATAATCATCAATTAAACAGTCAGTTTTAATACTTGGTTGCAAATCCTTTACAGTCAATGACTGCCTGAAGTGTTGGACACATAGGCATCATCAGATACTGGGTTTCTTCCCTGGTGATGCTCTGCCAGCCCTTTACTGCAGCCATCTGCACTTCCTGCTTGTGTTTTGGGTGTTTTGCCCTCAGTTTTGGCTTCAGCAAGAGAAACGCATGCTCAGTTGGATTCAGGTCAGATGATATGACTTGGCCATTGCAGAACATTCCACTTCTTTGCCTTAAAAATGTCTTTGGTTGCTTTTGCAGTATGCTTCAGGTCATTGTCCAACTGCACTGTGAAGCATCGTCCAATGAGTTTTGAAGCATTTGGTTGAATCTGAGCAGATAATGGTGCCCCAAACACTTCAGCTTTCATCCTGCTGCTCTTGTCAGCAGTCACATCATCAATAAATACAAGAGAACCAGTTCCACTGGCAGCCATACATGGCCATGACATAACAGTACCTCCACCATGCTTCACTGATGAGATGGTGTGCTTTGGATCATGAGCAGTTCCTTCCCTTCTTCCTTCTCTTGTCTTCCCATCATTCTGGTAATTGATCTTTGTTTTATCTGGCCATAGTATGCTGTTCCACATCTGTACAGGCTTTTTAGATGGTTTTTGACAAACTCTAATCTGGCCTTCCATTTTTAAGGGTAACCAACGGTTTGCATCTTGTGATAAACCCTCTGTATTTATTCTAGTGAAGTCTTGTCTTGCTTACAAGAGCAGCAGGATGAAAGCTGAAGTGTTTAGGGCACCATTATCTGCTCAGATTCAATTAAATGCTTCAAAACTCATTGGACGATGCTTCACAGTGCAGTTGGACAATGACCTGAAGCATACTGCAAAAGCAACCAAAGACATTTTTAAGGCAAAGAAGTTGAATGTTCTGCAATGGCCAAGTCATATCATCTGACCTGAATCCAACTGAGCATGCGTTTCTCTTGCTGAAGCCAAAACTGAGGGCAAAACACCCAAAACACAAGCAGGAAGTGCAGATGGCTGCAGTAAAGGGCTGGCAGAGCATCACCAGGGAAGAAACCCAGCATCTGATGATGTCTATGTGTCCAACACTTCAGGCAGTCATTGACTGTAAAGGATTTGCAACCAAGTATTAAAACTGACTGTTTAATTGATGATTATGTTAGTTTGTCCAAATACTTATGAGCCCTTAAAGTCGGGGGACTGTGTGAAGAAATGGTTGTAATTCCTACACGGTTCATACTACATTTTTGAAAAAAGCCTTAAATGAAAGCTGAGAGTCTGCACTTTAAGCAGGTATTCATTGTTTCATTTAAAACCCATTGTGGTGGTGTACAGAGCCAAAATGATGACAACTGTATCATTGTCCAAATAATTATGGACCTGACTATACATGTAGGCCACACACATCAATGCACGTACAGACACATCAACACATATAAAAGAAGAGGGTTCAGGTAAGATTTTGTTTTCAGGTAAGGTAAGGTTTTACTTCAGTCTTAGGCTACTGAGCGTCTCACCTCGTCGACACCAGTACAAACTCAGACCATGGGCGGATTATGACACAATAGGCCCCTGGGCACAGATATGCAAAAGGCCCCACCACTTCTCCTACACAGGAGCACAACACACAGACTTTGTGGTGGTTTAACCTCTTTTATTGTTATTGTTTACATCTTTTTGTGTTTTTTGGGGTCTATTTGTGGCCATTTTGTGTCTCTCTGTGGTTGTTCTGCCTGTTTTTGTAGTTATTTTGTGTCTCCTTTAAGTTCCTTTCCATCTCTTTGTGTTGAACTGGACCCGAAAGCATGAATCAGACAGCTGTTCAGTTTAAAGTGGATTTGTTTTCAATTAAAGTAAATGTCCACTTTAGAATGAAAATACAGACAGTACTTACTGACCCTCACACCGACAAGAAGTCCAGTGTACTTTTTTAATCCACAAAACTCGTTTGGGGTATCGGAAGATAACAGCTAGCTGGAATAACAGCTACACTTGAAGTGCATGGAACCCACATTTTGAAAATGTAATAAAACTCCGCTAATGCATTTCAAAAACGTCAGAACGGCTCATCATCCTCGTAATCCAAGTGCCCTGAAGCCGCGGTGTGCAAAATTGACTTGAAAAGACGTAATTTACTCCACTTTTATAGCATCATTTCTCACCGTGGTCAGTTAGCCTGACCTGCAGGCGTGCTGTGTCGCACGAGACTCGAGAACTAGCACCACCACTAGCCATCAGCTAGTCTCGTGCAAGTTGCCATGTAAACACAGCACTCTTGCAGGGCAGGCTAACTGGCCAGTGAGAAATGATGCTATACAAGTGGAGTAAAATACGTCTTTTCAAATCAATTCAAGGCAAGTGCTTCAAGGCATTTGTATTTCGACGGACGAGCCGTTCTGACATTTTTGAAATGCATTAGAGGAGTTTTATTACATTTTCAAAATGATTTTGGATGTGGGTTCCATGCACTTCAAGTGTATGGAAATATCCGGCTGGCTGTTATCCTCCGATACCCCGAACGAATTTGTGGATTAAAAAACTACACTGGACTTCTTGTCTGTAAGTACTGTCTGTATTTTCATTCGAGAGTGGCCATTTCCTTTAAGCAAAAAGGGGTGTCTTGAGTTGATCCAGGGTACTTGGGAGACACAGGTTGGCAGGCTGGAGTGGTAGGTAGACGTGTGACCGATGAGTGTGGATCTGAGGCACAGAGACGAGGCAAAAAGCAATAAGCAACAAGAAGGTCATAGTTGGTACCACAAGGTAGACTGAATGATCTGGCAGAGACTGGACTGCAGAGCCGGGTATTTGTACTGCTGGGGTTGATTAGTGGATGGCTTTCAGGTGAGCAGGCTGATGGGCAGCAGGACTGATGAGAGCCATGCCCAGACACACAGAGACAAATAAGGAACCACAAGAAACAAAGGGGAGGAGGGGAAACACTTGACACATGTGGAATTAAAAAACAGCACCGACTGTGACACTTTGTGGTCTTTTGAGTCTCTTTGTGGTCATTCTTACCTCTCTGCCTCGTCAATGCATGTTAATCTGAGTGACATTTTGCCGGTAAAGGCCAGGAAGGCCCTTGACACTTTGGGCCCCTGGGTCTGTGCCAAATAGGCACATACAGTAATTCATCTATGACTCAGACAGCTATTGTTCAAACCCTATAGAACTGCATTACAAAGGTCATCAAGTTTCTAAGGAAAGACAATATATGCCAGGCTGAATTACAGAGCTGTATCGAGTATATGACACATGGAATTTAGTACTTACTGCCGCCATAAAACAATGCTCTTTTGAAATTGAGTGAATCGTTCAATGTACATGAGATACATCAGGAACAAGCCGGTACAGAATATACAGTGCATGCTATGTTGTCAGACTGGAAAAAGATCACCTCCTTTTTTGTGTGTCTGTACTGATAAATTTTGATCATTTTTGTTGCTACGCTTTGGAGCTTTCAGTATGTTGATGATGCTTAAAGCGACAGTTCACCCCCAAAATCAAAGTACATATTTTTCCTCTTACCTGTAGTGCTACTTATCAGTCTTAATTGTTTTGGTGTGAGTTGCCAAGTGTTGGAGATATCAGCCGTAGAGATGTCTGCCTTCTCTCCAATACTGTGGTGCTCAAAGTGCCCAAAAATACATTTTAAAAATTCAACAGTTATGTATTTTTCCACAGACCTTGTTGTGAGCAGTTTCATGTATGAAGTATTTTCTTTAAACGACACCCACTACCCGTATCACCCCAGAGAAGGAAGTGTGCATCTTCTGCTAGCTCGCCTGGCACCACTGAGCTAGCTAATGTTAAAGCTCAGCTGAGGAGGACGCCATAAATGTTTACATCTGGCACTGTCACGAGCACGAGCCTCTTGTCCATGAGTAGATGCACGCTTCCTTCTACTCAGTGATATGATTAGTGGGTATGGTTCGGTAGGAAGAAAATAGCTCCTACATGAAACTGCTCACAACAAGGTCTGTGGATTATCTTGAGTAACCAGGTCATGATTTCTGGAAAGAGACATTGCTGTTGACTTTTTCAAATATATATTTTTTGGCACTTTGAGCACCACAAGCCGAGTGCCATGTAGTTCCATTATACTGGAGAGAAGGCAGACATCTGTACAGCTGATATCTCCAACACTCTGCATCTCACACCAAAACAATTTAGACTGATAAACAGCACTACAGGTAAGAGGGAAAATATGTATTTTTGATTTTGGGGTGAACTGTCCCTTTAAACTCACAGTCAATAAAAACACACAAAGCAAAAACAGGTTTGGTGATAGTATCTGGACTGTGAGCTCATTGATGAGGACACATTTCTCCAAAAAACTGCATCTGACTGGGCGCTCAGTTTCAGTTGAAAACCCAAAAAGACACAAAATCCTAAAGAAAGACACAAGCCACTAATCCACATCCAAAAAGTCCAAACAATGCTTGTACTAAGGAACTTTTGCTATAAATTCCAGTGCCCAGGCGTTTCAGGACATTACTGAAGCCTCTTCTAAAAATGAAACTATTTATGACCTGTTTTTAAAGATTGACTTGGAGCAAACGAGCTTAGGGCAAAGTGACAGTTTAGTGAAGTAAAGAACTGATTGATGGATTAACACCTGTTGGTTTTGGTCTTCTCACAGAATTAGATAACAACAACATTTTTTTTTTTAAAGCCAGCCTTATCCTTTGAATGAAGGTTAAAGCTATAAGACCCCGTCTGCTGGGACGGGAGGAAACATGGGAACTGAGGTCAAAGTCAAATAAAGAGGCATGTTCATTATTTCAGAGGCTAATGATTAATCTGTTTATGATTAGACAGTAATTGCCCTCTGCTGCCTCCTTCCTCGTACCATTCGACATTATCGATTGGCACCTTACTAATAAATCAGGCGCATAAATAGCTGACTGACCTTGATGACACCAAATTCTTTGCCTTTCACCTCACTGAAGAACACCAAAACTCAGACGTTAATACCAAAAGGTCTGTCAGTGTGGTCAAAACACACACAGACATACCAAGATACATGATAGATATGTATGTACTAAAGCAGAAGGAGTCAGATCGGTTTGTGTTCTGACACTATTAGGTCCATGCAGTGGTGATTTATGATTGTTGTGAAATGCGGAAAAGATAAAATATCCGAGTGATTTATGGTGCCAGTATTAAGCCTGCCATCTATTGCAAAACAGCCCTCGTCGAGAACTTATACAAACTGTTTCATCTTGTGTTGTTACTGAATGATCTACTTTGGTTTTGTTGAGTTAAGTTTTAACATATGCGAAGGAGGACATTTAATCACATACATCTACAATAACACGATTAAGTCTCAGGCTTATGTCTATGAACTGCAAATATGCAAGTGTCCAGGTTACTGAAGGACAAACAAACCCTGCCACAATAACTTCTAGGAGCCGATCCCCCAGGACACCATCCGACGACTCATCAGGAGCATGCCCACAGGTTGTCGGGAGTGCATACAGACACACACTACTGAGTCACATTATGAGTTGCTGTGATAACATCCCTGCAACTTGTATCAGCCTGTGATTGCAATTCTTTACTTTGATTTCTGGTGTGCTTTGGAACTGCTGGGTTACAAACGAGTCTTGTTCGTAGCAGGAAGCGCAGCAGCCGTGATCCCACATTGTTTGACCTTTGACATTAAAACTCTGACCATGTAGTCACAAGTACACGTACCATTCCAGATACAGAATTACAGCTCCATAACTGACGCTACAGAATTAGGAACAGTAAAATCTAAAATACTATCAAAGACGCCTCTTCAGTATTGTTGCACTGGCCGCTATGATAAAAAAAACAGCAACCTTATACTTGTGAAATTCTTCAGTATCCTCTAAAAAGAAAATCTCAGCATGATGGTCATGATCCAAATTCTGTCCCAAAGCAATAAATCTTTATGTTTATTGAGCAACATTGTCATAGACAAACACATGTTCCAGATGTTACATTTTCTTTTTTCTTTCAAATTCTACTAAAAAAGGAAATGATAGTCGTAATAATAACAACAAAATATAATTAGAAGTGATTTTTATTCCGAACATGCAAATGATATATAACGTATATATGAACAAGTAAAACAGAAGTAATAATACAAAAATGGACAATCAAGACAATTTTAGAAAAAGAAAACAGCACAATAATTTCACTTGCATGTCTGAAAAGGGGTGGGAAGAAGTACAATTTATTTAATCCCGCCCCTTCTCCATAAAATATTAATAATAGTTATTTATCTCCCTCTTCCTTTTACATTACTCTTTTCTTATTTATATATGCATACACACACACACACACACACACACACACACACATACGGATATGTATACACATACATACTGTATGTACATATATACATATACACACAAACATACAAGTACACATACAAACATACACACACACATACTCTTTTTCCGTTACATTTCTTAATTGTGCTGACAAAATATAAATAAATAAATAAATAATAATTAACAAAAGAAAAAAATATACATATATATAAACAACAATGGACACATGGTGACAATCAATAACCCTCATCCCTGTATCTTGTGAAAAACACTTTTCTATAAGTGTAAAATAAACCATACATTTCCTTAAACAGCCAGTTTGTGTACCGCTTTCCACACAGTTTTTCTCTACACACTCATTCAAACACACATCTGAGTGCAAGCACATTTTCCTCTCACAGTTGCTGGCCCTCTCATCAACTCAACCCTTTTATGGCACAATATTAAGACCACTGGTTACCCAATACAAAATAGGACTGAAAAAAACAATCAAACAAACAAGCCTAACAGGCTATAAAAAGGTGACATCCAGACCAAAATTAACATTGCAGCCGTGAATTCCCATCCTATCTCCAGTAAGCCACCGGATGTGTAAATTGGAAAAATGTAAGTTTTCCCCACTTGCCTAGCTCCATTCCTCCCCCACCACTTCAAACCAAGGTGCCCATCAGTCTGTGAATTGTGCATTTTGCAGTCTCAAATGAAAAAAAAAATAAAAATAAAAATATAACTACTGACTGCCATGTATCTAATGTTGGAGAGTCTTTTTTTAAGCCAGCTCAGGGTTGTTGCTTTCTTGGCTGCTGCAAATAGTATATGCAGCAGGTATATAATTTTCCTGCTCATCCCCGCTTCAGGGATGGCCCCAAGGATGGCCAGCAGTGGGTCCCTGGGTAGAGGAAAAACAAATATTTTGTCCAGTAAGTCAAATATCTCCCTCCAAAAGTTGTCCAGCAGTGGGCACTTCCAAAATATATGTGTGTGGTTTGCAGACCCCTCTCCACACTCCCTCCAGCATGCACTTGTTTGACTGGGGTCTATTCTGGAAAGGATTAGAGGCGTTCTAAAGAATCTATGAGCTTTTTTCCACTGGAACTCTCTCCATAGATTTGCATTAGTAACTTTGTGCCGGACAGCTGAGTTTTGTTCACACAACCGGCAAGGGTTGTTGAGAAGAAAATAAATAGCAGGCAACCGTCCTAATTCAAGTGTTAGAGTTTTTCTTTTGATGGAACAGCAAATCATTTTGCTCCCGTAATAAAATCTATACAAACACAACATCACTGTGTTCTCAACAAATTATACAATGTACATCAGTAAAGATTTTTCAACTTGAATAATTCCTTCATCAAGATCTGATGTGCGATGTAAGTGTTCCCTTAATTTTTTTTAGCAGTGCATAAAAAATAATAATAACAAACATTCAAAAACAACAAATATAAGTTCAAGATTTCTGCTTCTCTGTATAAAAATATCCAGTAAAAATAACTGTATGACATCATGGCAGATAAAAAGTACTGGTATGTTCCAAATAGTATTTTAGGTGCTGGTTCTGTTTTAAACAATAATTTTCTGCAGGACACACCTTGTGACCTAAACACTGACAGGTTTACGAGTATTTATAGTGTTAGCATTATTTAATAAATGTTATTATTTAGCTGCCTTTAATTATTAACAGTAGGGATGTCCCGATATGACCTCAAAGATCAGTGATTGGTCGATTAAGGCATTTTTTAACCGATCAGGATCAGGTATATTGAGCTATACTGAGGATCTGATCACAACACAGGTGTTTTTACACACAGAGCTTTCATGCAGAGACATGTGGAGTGCAGCCATTTTTATATAAAGATTAATGTTTAGGCGTGCTTGCAGTGCTGACAAATTCTGAGGAGTTTTTTCAGTTTTGGTTTGTTTGTGAATCTAAATGGAAAACAAATGTTTGCTGCAACATTCAGACAACTTGCAAAGCCTGCTTGTGTACAAATTTCTTATTTACATGTTAAAATAAATATTGTTCTGTATTGTTAAGGGCCCAGGGGCTGTTTGAATGCCCTCTCTCCCTCTGGCAAACACAACAAGTTCATCACTTCAGTCAACAACACAGTGTGACTGATGCTGGGCTTCATGTAGACAGATAGAGAGGAATGTCAGTATTTAACTGGGAGTTGTGGAGCGGGGTAACTGCCTGACAGACAGTTACTCAATGTGTCAGTCTGGGGGTTTTTTAAAAGTTAAAAGTTAAAAGTTACATCACTACCTGTCTCTTTTTTATATTTCTACAGAATTTTTTCACACACTAACTTGAGGAAATCAATCAACAAGCGAGAACAGTATCACTCTGGAGTGGCACCATCTCGTCTCTCTGCCATCCTGCCCTCTTGTGGCTGTGACCGCTCAGTGGAGATGAGATGCTGCAGAGAATTATACTCCTGATAACAGTGGATGTTGCTGAAGGCGTTTTAAAATCAAAAAATGACATTCACGTCCCTGTGTTGTGAATTACTCAGTTAATTGATGTGCCATATGCCAAAAAGGTGCCACATAAGACACTACCATTAGTCCATAGGAGCAGAAAATAAATGAAGCATCACTGACTCAAAGTTTCTCCCCTACATGAGATACTGCATGCCATGCTGGACCCAAGCTAACCAGACCACTCTAAATTCAATCAGATCTCTCTACGGGCAAGCACTGAAGGTTCTGGACAGAAAACCAAGACAGCACCACCACTGCAACATTCTCTCCAAATACAATTTACTAAGCTTCGACAATGTAAGTACATTATCAAACATTTGCTTAGTACATAAAATAATCAATAATGTGGCCCCCCCACCATTAAAAAAATTCATACTCCCCTGCTCTGAACAGAGAACAAGAGCTTTAAGATCTACGACAAGAGGAGACTGTAAAATCCCACAAAGAAAGTCATCCTTTGGTCAATCTGCTTTCTCCATCAAGGCCATCGGAGAATGGAATAGACTCCCTAGTGATTTGAAAATCAACAGGAATTATCACAGTTTCTGCCTTGCCACAAAGAAATGGCTCCTGAGTAAACAATGTTGCCAACACTAGGTGCTGCTGTCAGATTTCCTGTCTGATTTTCTGTCATTATGTCTCGTTTTGCGTTTCTCTCTTCTGCTGTTTATCTGAGCTCTGTTACAGATATTTCTGTCATATTACCATTGTTGGTATTTAATCATCCCTGTAATCCCGAATTACCATCGTTGGTATTTAGGTTTCTTATTTTTGTACTCTAAACTATAATCAACTCTGTAACTTTTTTTGCTGCTATGAGCACTTTGTCGACAACCAGCAACAACACCAGCACTTTATCTATGCACATTCCTGCCTTGCACTTTATATCAGGAGCTGCTACTTGGACTGCCTTTTAGTGTTTTGTAAGTTGTTCCTCCCTGCACTGTAACAACTTGGTTATTTTAAATGTGGAAATTGTATGTCTGTATTGTCTCTGTGCTGTCCTCTGTTCATCTGTATCCATCTCCTCATCTCTTGTAAATGATTAATGCTATTGCACACTGTCCCTTGATAAATTAAATAAACTAAACTAAAACTAAACTCTTAGAAATTTCATGACAACGTGGGGTTGATGTGATGATTATTTTGAGGGAGTCGTTCCTATAAATGCCGACTCATCAAATTCAAAATTCCGGATAATGTTTTGTTGAGAGAGTCTGTCATCTGACCTGTCTCAAAGTTGTCTCACCTCACAGACTCCCAGTAAATGACTCCAGAAATTTAAACACATACTGGGGCTCTGCACCGCAGCGTTTCTCTGTGTTGGTTAACAGTTTTGTTGTGCTGTTTCCGAGAGTACTGACATGTTTGTTGTCTTTTATGTGAAACAGAGTATGCTTTTACAGAACTCTGCACATTACAGTGCAGTCTAATAAAATGTAATCTCATGTAACACATACTATATATCTATAATCATTCATTTTCATTATCCTGTTGGGGCTGGAGCCTATCCCAGCTGACATTGGGCAACAGGCGAGGTATATCCCGGACAGGTCGCCAGACTGTCACAGGGCTGACACATAGAGAGAGACAACCATTCACACTCACATTCACACCTATAGGTATTTGAGAGTCACTAATAAACCTGCATGTCTTTGGACTGTGGGAGGAAGCTGGAGTATCCAGACAAAACCCACACTGAAAACATGCAAACTCCACACAGAAGGGCCCCAGCCAGCTGGTGGATTCAAACCCTGAACCTTCTTCCTGTGAGGTAATAGTGCTAATAATTGATGATAGTTGTGGTTATAAGATGATGTCTGCTCTGAGAGCCTTTATTCAGGGATATTTTTGTACTGATTTGTGTGTCAGTTTCACAGTCAACTCACCTCTCCCAGTAAACTCAAACACAACGCACCCTCCTCAGTCTTTCTGGGCATATTTGATTAGGAGGTTGAAAAGTTGTCTGTTCTCACTTTAATCTAGTTCCATGAATTTCCCCTTTGACGTAGGCTTCATGCAGTAATTTAATCAAGATGGAAGTAACTGATGCTGTTGTATACCCCATAAGAACCCGGACCAATTTCTCCTTAAAGGAAAATTATGGGGGGCATAAAACAGACTAAATAGACCACATAGAACATATTTCTGACATTTTTTTCAAAATAACACTCATTAGTGTCAAAGATCTGTCAATGGGTGTTAATGGTAAATTCATTCCTCTTTTGAAACTTAATCAGCCTTAGTCTTTTTTGGTTTGATAACAAAACTTTGTCTTTTTATTTGCGTTTCCACAATATCATAACTTTACCTCTTAGGTTTAACAACAAAATCTTTAACAACAAAATTTTGATTTATTTCACAATACAAAAATTTGTAAATTGAATTAAAAAAAAGACTGCCTCATCATATTGGAGGTCTTCTCAACAAGCCATTGTAGCTGTAAAAAAACTGAGCTACAGTCTTTTTCTGGTCATGTTTTTCTGTTTGGTAACAAAGATTCTAACTTTACCTCTTAGGTTTAACAACAACATTTTCTTTTCGTATTTGTTTTACAACACACAAATGAATACATTTGCAAAAATTTGCAAATTGAATAAAAATACAAACTACTACTGGGTAGTTGTATTTTGCTGTCCAGGGTTCATCTTTGGTTGAGGTACTTCATCTAAATCACCTGATTCACTGCAGTCTGAATCACTAGACTCACTTGACTTGTCATTCTCCATGTCTTTGTTGCTGGGAGTGTAATCAGGGTCTTCAAGGTCGTCATCTGAGCTACTTTCACATCCCTCAAAGTCACTGTCGTCTCCCTGGATGACTGTCAGTGCATCCTGAACACTGTATCGCTTCTTATCCATAATGCAGATAAAAATAAATTACAATTTTCAATTATTCTTTTCAATTTTTATTATTTATTTATTTTCATTAAATTTTAAAATGATATAGGGTAGAACAAAGTGATATAGGGTCTGTTTTTTTATTCACTGATGGGTAAAAATGGTTTCCTTATATATTTTGTTAATAATTGGATTCATATAATGTGATTTTTTGTTTACATTTGTTTTAATATGCTTTGAATTGAACAATATAAAATGTATTAACTAAATATCATTGAAAAAGTTAAGTTAACTGAGCAGATCATAAAAAAATTTCTTATTGTGACATATATGTCACAATAGGTTTTCCATGACAATTTTAAGGTTAAAGGTCCGATGTGACATATATGTCACAACGATATTTACCTGACTTGTTTTATATCAATTTGTTCATGAAATGTGTTCACAACAGGTTAAATGTAATAAAGGACTTGTTATGTAAGCATTACAATTCTTAAATGGTTTGAATCGTACCTTTGGCAACCAAAAACAAGCTTTTTAAATTTAGCTAGCTCTGCCCCTAGTGGTAACCTGGCACACAGACATCTTGGAAATGTTGTTGTGGGAAGACCAAATCACATGACCTGTCACATGATCCACCAGGATGTTAAGTATGTGTCACTCTGGGACTTCATGAGTTAAAGTCAAGGAGAAAGCTGTCCATGGAATTTTCCAGAACATTTAAAGGATGTGTGGCACCTGTGTCACAGTGGGTTCTTATGGGATACAGCAGGATGCAGCAGTGTGTTGTTGGAGCTTTTTTAAGAACATTAAATATTAACTCATTGGTGTCTTCCCCCTCTCAGCACAGCTGTGTGCACTTCACACGTGTCACTTACTGCAGCTCTGACTTTATAGATAAACTCTACATGTAAGTTTACAGTTTATTAATATAGGCACAACCATTACAGAGAAGCAGTCGCCGGCAGGAAAATGTTCTCAGGCTTCCTCCCATAATAAATCATCTCTCAGTGAATGGTGTTCCTGTTGGTCATCCTGTTAACCCTTTAGGTCTGCATCAGTACTGATATCAGCCCCAAAAGCATCACCCTACATCGTTTGACACCAGAAATACAATTTGAAGAATTCTGTCTGTCAGCTGAGAGCCGGCCACTGAAGCAAAGCAGCTGATGTAAGCATGAGCAGAAGATAGTAATCACAGGTTGATGTGATCTGAGCCTGAAAAGGTCTCAACTGACACCTTTCAAAAGGACACCATAAAAACTAATTAGAGGTCTGTTGAATGAAAAATAACTAGCCCTGCCTATGTTGCATCGCACAGCCTTTAAAGCAACATACTTAAAGCAGAACATGTTATGAAACCTCATCATGAAATCAGGGATAAAATGTGTGTCTCTTACCATTTTTAAACATCTTAGACACGGTGCCACACAGGGTGTGTTTAGTGAAGCAACATAATGTGACAGAGAAAATCTCTGCAAGATAAGATAAGTTAAAATGAGATAAGATGAGATAAGATAAGTTATAATGAGATAAGATGAGATAAGATAAGATAAACCTTTATTGATCCACAAAGGGCAAATTCGGTTGTTATGACAGCAGAAAAAAAATGTATAAAAAAGTAAAATAATAGAATAAATGTAAAGATTTTGGAGAGGAGGAGACAGGCAGGCCTATCCTACATTTCCCTGCACTTCTCCCTCGCATCTTTGGTGTAAGGAGATAGAAGAAGAAGAGATGCAAGTGAGGGAAGCAAGGTGACACGTTAACAAGCAGGAAAGCACCGAAAGAGTCATAAGTGTGACTACTCTGATCACAGGTTTCACTTCCTCCTCAGTTGTCTCCTCAACTGTCGTTAAAAACTGATGCGTTATGGTCTTACTCATATGTAACGACCAAACTCTTTTCAGTTGGAGGTCCCTGAGGGAAAATCTTATCAAATGGGGTCTGTGACCTAATCAGTTTAGGGTTGGCATGTCTAAAGTCCAGCCTGAGGAAGATTAAACAGTTGCATTGTCTCATTTATTTATTTATTCATTTTATAACCGTATGATGTAAGAAGCAGCTGGCCCCCGGGTATTTTCACATTCTAGCCTCCATTCAAAAAAGTTTGGACCCCCCCCCCCGATTTAACCCTTTGAACCCTGGAGTGACACCACTTTTCTTCTGCTACTTCCAGACACATTTCGCAAAATGTGAGGGAAAGGGCAATGAGCAACTTGGTAAGAACTGTCCCACAAATTGCAAAACATGTGTAGATTTAAAAAGAATTCACACACAACCATCTCTAGAGTTTACAGAGGATGTTCCCAAAAAGAGAAAATATCCAGTGAGCCAAAATGCCTTGTTGATGCCAGAGGTCAGAGGAGAATGGCCAGACTGGTTCAGGATGATAGAAAGGCAACAGGAAGTCAAATAAGCACTGGTTCCAACCAAGATGTGCAGAAGACCATCTCTGAAGCAACAACACCTTGTCCAACCTTGAAGCAGATGGGCTACAGCAGCAGAAGACCACACCAGGTGCCACTCCTGTCAGCTAACAACAGGAAACTGAAGCTACAGTTCACACGGGTTTTCTCACCAAAACTGGACAATAGAAGATTGGAAAAACCACATTCAGATGGAAGCATGGATCCATCCTGCCTTGTATCAACGCTTCAGGCTGCTGCTGCTGGTGGTGTAATGGTGTGGGGGAGATTTTCTTAGCACCAACTGAGCATGGTTTAAACACCACAGCCTACCTGAGTATTATTGCTGACCGTGTCCATCCCTTTATGACCACAGTGTGGTCATAAAGGGTTTGGGCATGTTTATTATTCTTCAGTATTTACTCTCCAGACAGCTGTAACACATTCTCCTCTCATTGATAATCAGACATCACTGACACAAACTATTTATACTACACACACTGTTTCCTGGTGTGACTTTGAGCAGCATCCATCACACCCACTCCTTCATTTCTAGGTGAAAGGTCAGCTGGCTCTTGAGCTGCATATCGATAAACTGCCCCGCCCACTCGTCGACGTCACGGCAGCCTGGCTGTGATTGGCCGCCGGGTGGGTTCCAGTGTTGCAAAAGAAATCCTCCACGTTTGCGCTGTTTGTTGGTGCGAGCGGAGCGGTGTCACTGGAACCGAGCTGAGCCGATCCGAGCCGGGACAGCCGCAGGACTGTGCACCCGAGTCAGAAAAAGAGGAAGAAGTGGCTGTCAGCGTGCACGAGGACATTTAAAATACCTCTTTTAAAAGTCTGATTTACTTATTTGAATATTCAAACTGACTTGAGCATTAATTTCTCATGTGAACGTGCGTTATTGCACGTTTGTGTGCTCGAGCGTGGACCTGTGACACTTGCGATTGAAGTGCAACCCCAAAAGAGAAGAAGTAGAAATGGAGAAAGCAAACGGCTTCTCCGCGGACAGAAACATCCTCTGCCTGTTTGACGTGGACGGCACTTTGACACCACCGAGAGAGGTGAGCTCACATCCATCCATATATCGATATTATCGGTTATTACAAGCTGTATGACAGACCCCTGCTCCTCTGCAGCTCCTCTGGCTGCATAATCTGCCTCTGACTTATGTTCAAGGTGGGAGCACACTGTCGTCTTAATGCTTTCTCATACTCTGTTTACATATTCATGCGCTCTGTGTGTCCCCCCTGCACACACACACCAGTGGTATTTCTGTTGACACACATGGTATGCAGTCTGGTAATGTATAGTTCTGTTTATGTGTGCTGACCTATTTAAGAGCCTAAACACACAAGGAAACTTCCCCAAATCTGTCACCTCACGTGGGCTTTTTGAATATGCTTTTTAAAATTAATATGCCATTAAATAAATAAATGCCATGTTCCTAAACCTGTTTTTTAGGGTTATCATTTAGATATTCATGTAAGATTTAGAGGAGAAATATCTCTCTTTATATTCAGTTATTTTTCATTCTTCTTCCTTCCTGTTGTCAATGGGGTTGAATGCTTGGGTTCATCTGAGGTAACTGCTGCGAGTGTGTGTGTGTGTGTGTGTGTGTGTGTGTGTGTGAGTCTGTCTCAGCACCCTGAAATTACATAATGCAGGCTCCCTTGTGTGCAGCTCCGAGCTTTTTCTGCCATATGTTGCAATAATTAGACATCCATGCCAAAATCTAACACCACAAAGGCAAAGATTGCAGCCGTGTCCTTTGTTCTGTGTTCTCTCTGTGTAATTATGCTTCAGTAGCACAGTGCATCACACACATTTAGATTTTTAATGATGGTACATATGTGTGTGTGTTTGAGGCATTAACGTTTCCCTGTATTCTGCAGAAAATCGATCCACAGTTGGATGAGTTTTTCCAGACCCTGCGGAGGAAAGTGAAGATCGGCATCGTGGGAGGGTCGGACTACTCCAAGATAGCCGAGCAGCTCGGGCAGGGGGATGATGGTGAGCAGTCCTCTCTTCCTGTCTCGACCGCAGATGGTTCATACCCTGCAGGCTGCATCATTCACCCAGCTGGATCACACTGCATTACCTCACACTTTTCATTATAACTTCTGCTTTATTGGACACCAGTCCTCAGAGAGTGGAGCAGAGAGGATGGTCCCTGGGAATAATGTGAGATTTAGGCTGTCTTAAAGGGACAGTTCACCCCCAAAATCAGAAATACATATTTTCCTCTTACATCTCTTACACTGGTGGCCGAGGCTTCCATACAAGTTGCCACCTGCTATTCACTTTTTAACACACTCACATGCCAATGCAACAACTACTGGGAGCAATTTGGGGCTAAGTATCATGCTCAAGGCAACTACAGCACCCCTCACCTACATTATGACCCAGAGACAGAGGTGGACACCAAGCTGCAACCTCCGGGGTTGAAAAATGAAGCCAACACAAAAGTGCCAAAAACTGCAGTTCTTTGAATGACCACTTGAGGCCAGCTCCTTCGGAAGACAAACCCCAGAGAGGGCTTGTCTTTGACATGCAGACTTGTCGGGCATTGAACTGCCAATCTTCTGATTAGAACCCACAACCCACTCTACCTTCTGAGCCACAGCCGCCATGTGTGAGTTGCAGAGTGTTGGAGATATCAGCCGTAGAGATGTCAGCCTTCTCTCCAATAAATGGAACTAGATGGCACTCAGCTTGTAGTGCTCAGAGCGCCAAAAAAATACATCTAAAAAACTCAACTCCAATGTCTCTTTCCAGAAATCATGACCCGCTTACTCAAATAATCCACAGACCTTGTTGTGAGAAATGTTTTGTGACTGATGTCATTGTAGAGCTGCACGTATCGATGTTGAGAGTCCACCTCCCCTGCACACAAACACTGAGTGGAGTAGTTTCGGTGTCAGTGTGAGTTTGTTGGGACTGTTTAACAGCTTGGATGTTAGCTGCTGTTGCTGTGTTAGTTCAGTCTTACCAGGCAGACTTTGAACTGTAACAGAAAGTTTGCAGATCCTTTCCACCAGTGAAACAGATCAGGGATTGTCTCCTCTATAGATGTCCATCATAGACTGTAAAAATGATGGGCGTAGCTTCCGTGACGTCACCCATTGATTTGTGGACTCCCATTTGGAAGCCTGGAGTTTGGCACATCGGCCGTCGCCATCTTGGTTTTTGAAGCCAGAAGTGAGTATATTTGGGCAAGAGGCTGGACCTGCTTCTCTGACTGAGAAGCTAAGGACACTATCAGCAGTCAGCCTGTCACTCAATGTCGCCTCGTCCTTAATTATATGTAGCTTAAAGCCTGAATAAGATGCAGACGGGTGAGTTATATAAAAATTCATTCCTCGTATAGTTGTCATGGAGGTGGAAATTAATTATAGAGACCAGAACTTTTTTTGTACCACAAAACATGATTTACATGTTTATTTCTGCTGCAAAGCTGGGCATTTTAACATGGTGGTCTACAGGGTTTGACTCGCTTCAAGAACCAGCCTCAAGTGGTCATTCAAAGAGCTGCAGCTTGGTGTCCACCTCTGTCTCTGGGTCATTAACATGGCATTGCCCTGGCGGCAGCATATGATCCTGTGGGCAGCAGCAGACTCCATTGAAGACAGATGATTGTCTTAATATGATTTCGTTAACAGCACGTGGGGAGCCACAGTTCAACAAATGAACACAACATCTGAACTCAAGCACACCTCCAGTTGTTTACTATAATTTACTTTGTTCAACCTGCTGCCAAAACACACTGGCACAGTGACCCTCACAATGCAGCGCCAACAATCTCCCAGCTAAGTTAACACACGGCTGTGTGGACAGGATGAAAACTTGTCAGCCTGTAAATATGAGGCAATTGGAGCTAGAATGCAGATGTATTGTGCCAAGAGGGAGCTATGTGGTTTCATAACGTTGCCAAGTGTGCTAAAGGTTAATCATTTCATACTTCATGGTGCACAGAGTCGCAGTAGATGTTGTTGTAGCAGCTGGATAATGTGATCATCTGTCAAGAACTACTGTAAGATTACTACGGCTTCCTCCCACAGTCCAGAAACATACAGGTTAACTGGTAACTCTAAATTGTCCGTGGGTGTGGATGTGAGTGTGAATGGTTGTCTGTCTCTATGTGTCAGCCCTGTGATTGTCTGGTGACCTGTCCAAACCTCTCACCCAGTGTCAGCTGGGATAGGCTCCAGCCCTCCCCTGTGACTCTGAACAGGATAAGCAGTTACAGAAAATGAATGAACGTATCTTTCCAATAACATGTTTTATTACATTTGTAACCCAGTTGTGGGAACATTTTATTGCTTTATCATCTTCTACGTGCCATCAGATTGCTGGATTGTGCTGTTTTGCAGGTTACAATGATCAAGCAGCTTTTTGATTAGGCAAAGTTACAGAGTTTCACTGCACAGTGTTGCTTGCAGGGCACTTAGAGGCCAAAGTGAGTGGGAAGGTCAGACAGATTAAACTTGGCTTTTTCCAGGCAGTGTTACACTGTAATCTGCTACCAGGTAAATATAGCAGGCTGTTCTATTCTTCTAAGTCGAGTGCGTTGGTTTTAAAGGGGACAAATTCTGCACATCTTCAGGTTCACACTTGTAGTAAAGGTTTCTGCTAGAACATGTTTACATGCTTTATTGATCAAAAAAGTCTTTATTTCCCTCATACTGTTTGAGCTGGAACACCTGTGTCCACCCTCTCCTCCATTTTAACACCTGTCTCTTTAAGCCCCCCTCACGATAAAGCCTAGTCTGCTCTACATATCTTGGTGTCTCTGCGCTGTCATTGCAGCAGAGGACTGCAACAGAGAATAGTGGCACTGTGTACCATGAAAAATCACCAATAAAAGCTTCTACACCTAATCAACCATGTTAACATTTTTCCATGGTGTTAGCATGTAGCTACATGTAGCATTGTACCTGCAGCTGGGGAATGACTGTAACTGAATATAGCGGTACTTTGTACCATTAAAAATGATCAGTAAAAGCTTCTAGACCAAACACCTTCACAAATGTTTCAAAATCAGGAAGAAATTAAAAACATCAGCAACCAAGTTTGAATGCTTCCCTGACATTAGCATGTTGCTCCATGTAGCTGTGTTGGCTATGTAATGTAAGCACTTGCAGTAGTGTGCCTTTAAAGAACCAGATGAGCACATGTAACCACATTTCACCTGTCTCCTCTCTTTGCAGTGATACACAAGTTTGACTATGTGTTTGCTGAGAACGGGACAGTGCAATACAAAGATGGGAAACTTCTCTCAAAGCATGTAAGTGAACACACAGTCACATTTCTCACGTTCACAATGTCTGCTGGTGTGCAGCACATTATCTGTTTGACATAGGACTGCATCATTGTACATACATACTTCATGTATTCACATTTTATGTTTACCGGCAAAGAAATAAGACGAATGAAGTAATCAATCAGCCTAAACTGGTTATGTTGAGTAGACAAGGTGCATTTAATTTCAGTTCACATTACAGAAACCATTTTCTACAAATCAAGTCTAAAGAAGGTCTTAAAAGGAAGTTAAGATACAACTGGGAATCTACCTAGGTGACCTCTTTTCCTCCATCTCAAACCATACGGATACACAGAGGAAAAACTCAGCTTGATAATTTTAGTTGAAGTCACGTGCAACAATAGGAAAAGTAGAGTCTGTTATGTGTTTATGAACAAGGTGTATTTTCATCCTGTCAGGCTATTCAGAACCAGATTGGGGAAGAGCTGCTGCAGGACCTGATCAACTTCTGCCTCAGCTACATGGGGCTCATCAAGCTGCCAAAGAAAAGGTGAGACTTGTGCCTGCTCACTTTGAATCAACTTGACTCAGTTTCGGTACTAGGTTGTTTTCTTTATTTTGCTTTCCACTGCAAAAGTACTTCCTCATAAAAGCATAACTAGGCTATTTAAAAATGGCACATTTGTTCAGGATGTCTTGTGTCATGCTAGTGGCTCTCTGACCAATCAGTGGTCTGCAGCGTTTTAACTCCACTTTCTAGTATCAGCTCAGCTCGCTTGGAACCTCAGCCGAGATGATACGAAAAAACGTACCTGGTACTATTCACAACTTTTGCTAATTGAAAATCTAAGAGCGAGCTGAGCTGAGTCAAGCTCTGCTGTACTTTGCAGTGGAAATGCAGCATTTGACTGACCTACCAACCTAACCAGACAGTCAGGCCATTAGGTACTCTGACCTGCAGCCCAGGTATTCCTGGTATCTCTTTACCCAACAGCACTGACCAGTTGGAGCAGGACAACACATGCCCCATTGTGAGCTCTGTGTAGGAATAAAGCTAAAACACAGTCGTTAACATGCTCTAATGAAAGGCTCTCTTTTGGTGTTGGGTCAAACTGAAGTC
This sequence comes from Epinephelus lanceolatus, assembly GCF_041903045.1. NCBI lineage: Eukaryota > Metazoa > Chordata > Actinopteri > Perciformes > Serranidae > Epinephelus > Epinephelus lanceolatus. The sequence goes on from NC_135751.1 coordinate 36,031,261, forward strand.
AGATTAAGTTCAGTCAATTCTTTTTCTAACCATGCATCCTTTTCTGCCTGCAGGGGAACGTTCATCGAGTTCAGGAACGGAATGCTCAACATTTCCCCCATTGGTCGGAGCTGCACGCAGGAGGAGCGAATCGAATTCTCTGAAATTGACAAGGTAAAATTCTTTCCACATTCCTGTGTTTAGACATTCAACTCCTGTGGTCAGGCTGTTGGAGAATGATGCAATCTGTTCTCTGGTGTCGTCTGTGGTCACTGTGTGAGGGTTAGCACATGATTCCTCTTCTCTCTGCACTGCCCTTGTGTGCTAATCTTGGATTATGGTACAAGGGATAACATCAAATCATGTGTATAGTTAAAATATTATTGCACCGCTTCAAGCTTATTCTGCTGCTGTATTTGGGAGCATTGTCCATTTTGCCTAAATTGCAATAAAGTTTGGACTCACTAAAACTTTATTGAAGTGTTCAGTAGCACAACTTAAGCAGCTAAGCTAAACAAACTTTAACATCAGACTCTGAGAGTCACAGACCGCCTCTCTGTCTCTGTCCCTCTGTTCCACGAGAGGTCAAACAATGTTGAGCTTTCAGAGCAGCTTAACAGGCCGTCCATTGATGGTTTACAGAGCCAGGCAATATGGAGGAAGCAGATAGCAGCAGAGGAGGAGAAGTTTAACCCTTCAGTTCCCCGCTGAAATTTATGCAGCTGGTTCCCAGCTGAGGTCGTGCATGAAATAAAATCAGATCATAGGAGCCGACATGTTCTGTACATGACAAATTGCCTCAGATTTAACTGGTGTTATGAGGACTGGAGGGTAGCCAGAGTGTTAAATGAATACACCCGCATTGTGTGTGCAGCAAGTCTGAGTGTTTTGGCGCTTTCTCCACAGAGAGAAAAGATCAGGGAGAAATTTGTTGCTGCACTCAAAGAAGAGTTTGCTGGAAAAGGACTACGGTTCACTAAAGGTGAGAGACACAAAAGCCCACTTATAGACAAAATGTGTTTAAGTTTACAACCATGTGCACTCACAAAAAACATGCAATGAGTCATCTCAAAGTATTGCGATTTCACAGTATGCGGTATTACACAATTATTATCAGTTAGAACCCTTAACCCTTTCACACATAGTGGTCACTACAGTGGACAGCTATTCAAAAGCAGTTTCTTGTGTATGCATTAGGGATGCACGATAAAATCGGCACACCATACTACATACATTGCAAAGTATTCTATTTCGTGTCTTCATCTGCTGGTGGGCCGTCACGATAAGAGTATGCATGTGTCATATGTAAATTCCACTGCAAAAGAGACTCGATGATCTCTAAAATTAGGTAAGGAAACAAGTGAATATATCGATATTGGTATCGGTTATCAGTCTAATGCTTAATTTGCATGGGTTTTAATGTTATAGTTGCATATAAGCCACTACAGTGGACCCTACTGTGTCATGCCACTGGCAGGTGTTGTAAGTGCAACACAGATCTCTCACAACCAAGATGGCTAACAGAATGCAAGCAGTGTTGTGCAGCTCAGGAATATCGTTCCAGTCCTTCTGCAACAGGAGACATGCTCCCGGCTCCAGGAGTCCACATCCTTGGGCAAGATACTGAACCCCAAATTGCTCCCGGTGGCTGTTCCATCAGTGTGTGAGTGTGTGTGAATGGTTACTGAGTAGCAGGTGGCACCGTGTACAATAGCCTAGGCCACCAGTGTGTGAATGGGTGACATGCAGTGTAAAAGCAGTTTGAGTGGTCAGGAGACTAGAAAAACGCGATACAAGTGCAGTCCATTACCATTTACCATTAAAATGGATGGTTATTGTACCGTGTTTGATTATTTGAAAAAAAATCTAACTGGACAAAAAAAACTTTACATAATTTTAGTTATTTTTAAACACATACGTCGATTAAAAAAGGTTTCAAGCTTTAAATATAGTAATAAAAGGTTTGTGTATAGATAAGCATATGCAGGTGGTATGATGTCAGTTTTTATACCACTACATACAGTTTCATGGTATACCACTGCAGCCCTACATCCCTGTCATACATGTGCACACTAACAAACACACACACAACAGTCATGAGTAGTTTATCACACAAAGTGAGGCATGTTTGTTTTTTCCCCTGTGCCCCATGGGCTCTTTCACGTCATCAAACCATTAAGCCCTGGAGAGTCCATGCATCAAAACGATAATGTCTCTGAATCATAGATGTCAGACCAGGAGCAGCATCTTTGTGTTCTTGGAGCGTGTTGTTTCAAGATCCTCCTGTTTACTTGTCAGTTCAAATGACAAACCAGTTTTACAGCGCATCTGCCTGCCGATTGTCTCTTATCTCTGTTTGAATAAAGACTCCTCTACCTCGCATCTTCGACGTGCAGAGGACCTTGTGCTGGACATTGGAGCCCTCTGTTAACTATTACACACACACACACACTTACACGCTGTTCCTTCTCTCCCTGTGGCAACACGGCGGCTGTAAGGTGAATCGAGTAATTGATGTTTGCTTACGTGCTCGGCGAGGTGTGAGACTCCTCCGATGACGCCTGAAGGCTGTTCACAGTTCAGACAAACAAAGGAGACAGGCGTGCTTGTTTTTCCTCATTACCTTTCCTGTTAAATATCTCTGGCTTGTCATTTCACGTCTGCTGACTGAGTTCACAGAGTTTAACATATGTCTGTCATATTACCTGAAGTTTGTTAGTTTAACTCGAGCTTTTGAATTTTATTCTGTCAACCACAATGATGGAACGTATTATTTTCAGCACCTGATCATTTTTCTCAAAGAGACAGTTCACCCCAAAATCAAAACACATATTTTTCTTCTTACCTGTAGAGCTATTTAATAATCTAGATTGTTTTGGTGTGAGTTGCAGAGTATTTGAGATATCGGTCGTAGAGATGTCTTGAGGTGGTCAAAGCGCCAAAAAATATGTTTCAGAAACTCCTCTTTCCAGAAATCATGACCCAGTTACTTGAGATAATCCACAGATCTTGTTGTGAGCAGTTTCATGCAGGAACTATTTTCTTTGTATCAAACTACACCCATCAACCGTATCACCGCACAGAAGGAAGCGTGCATCTACTGCTAGTTTACCTAGCACCACTGGGCTTGCCAATGTTACAGCTCAGCCGAGGAGGACGCCATTAATGTTTACACACCGCTGTCACGAGCCTCTCGTCTATGAGCAGATTGATAAATAGTTCTGCAGGTAAAAGGAATGATCAATATTTTGATTCTGGGATGAACTGTCCCTTTAAAAGGAAATTTCGGTTTATTTCAACCTGTCTCCTATCGTCCTAAATTTGTTTCAAGTGACTAGTGACATAAAAATAATAGTTAGCATGTTAGCCGTTAGCCTAGATACAGCCGGGGCGCATAGTAGCATCAGACCTGTTAAAACCTAAGTGAACAGGCAACCTTTAAGTGCAAAGTTAGTCCACTAAACAAGCTTTTTTTCTACAAAGACCGCCTCATATCGTTAGGATAAATGTCAGAGAACATATAGAAAACGACATGTAAATGTGTTGTCTTACCTTACCAGTGTGCTGCCATGTTTGTTTACCATTTAGCTCTGCTTTCCAAAGCGCAGCTGAAATATCGCGAGAACAAGCAGCGATCTCATCGCGTGCCTGAAATCTCGCGAGAACAAGCAGCAACAGCTGGAAGGCAGAACCGGACAGTAGCCTGAAAAGTTCATTCATTTATTTTATGAAAGATTTATAGAATAATGGCTGACTTTTTGCCAGACTTTGACTTTGTGGAGGAGGAATTTGATTTGGCAGAGTTTGATGGTCGCCCTTATTTATTTGAGCCAGAATACACTGACGAAGAGCTTCATGAAATTGAAGAACGGAGGAGGAGAGAGAGAGAGGCACAACAGGTAGAGGACGAGAGAGGAGGAATGGCTGCTGCAAGGCTGCGTAGCTCTGGAGATTGGTGGTGTACCTGTGAATGCTGTGCCCCAGTGCCCACAGAAGAGGAATGCCTCTTTTGCAAGGAATGGGACCAGTTGCAGCCTTATTTTCAAGGTCTGGATGTGACCGAGGACGAGACACCTCCACCTGGAGTAACGTTAGTATCCAGCTGGGCTTTATCTAGAGCTCACAAGATATATTTCAGCCGCGCTTTGGAAAGCAGAGCTAGATGGTGAACAAACATGGCACCACACCGATAAGGTAAGACAACACGTTTAACTGTCGTTTTCTATATGTTCTCTGACATTTATCCTAACGATATGAGGCGGTCTATGTGGAAAAAAAGCTTGTTTAGTGGACTAACTTTGCACTTGAAGGTTGCCCGTTCTCTTACGTTTTAACAGGTCTGACGCTACTATGCACTCCGGCTGTATCTAGGCTAATGGCTAACATGCTGACTATTATTTTTATGTCACTAGTCACTTGAAACAAATTTAGGACGATAGGAGACAGGTTGAAATAAACCGAAATTTCCCTTTAAAGTAGGTTTGATTCTTTTTCCATTTGGGTGATGTTGAACACACACTCAGGCTGCTGAGGAGGAACACAGGCGACATCAGCGCCATTTGCAGATGATTCACTCTGCACTCTGTTGACTCTGATACTGAGGAAACAGGCCAGCGGCTCCGGAGGATGTCCAAGTTTGAGATTAATTTGTTTGCCTTCCTCAGTGTTTATCTGCTTCCACGCAGCTGCCCTCGTTAGCAGATACTGCTGATCTGCGCATTAGGCGTTATATAAACCTGGCACTCTAACCGATCTGTACTGAGAGTGCAGGATATAAGGGACACTCAGTGTTTTCAGGAGAGAGACTGATGATGTGAGGTTAAAGCTATTATCCTGTATTGATTTTTCCCTTATTAAACGTCGACAGTCACAGGGGAGGAGATATAGTTAAAGGGAAGCAAACCCTTTGAGACTTGTCCTGTCCAGTATCTATATCCGACAGATGAATTACTTTAAAATTATTCAGTCATTTCTATGCAGAGCTGAGGCAAAATGTCATTTATGTTCTGTGTTTGTGGACTTTGATACCTGCAGAATACCATGTGAAGGTGTGTTTTGTACTATAGTGCTGCAGGATGTTTGAGAGAAATATAAAATTCAAATGGCAAAAACGATGAGGCAAAATCTTATTAATTAAGTCTGTGATTAGGTTTATTTGCAGCATTCAGGTTTTAGTGGACGGGTTGAGAAGGACTACACATGCACATATGTGCATTGTCAGCAGCTCAGCAGACCCACTTTGTCCTTGCTCAGACGTGGAAAAAAAACAGGCAGGGGGATGGTTTCTTCGTGGTTGAATCACCAAGATGTTTAGAGTGTGGGGTTGAAGGTGTTTGGGATGGAGGCGTGTGGAGGGTGTGTGAGCCTAACAGCTCTCTGATTGGCTTGACGCTCCTCAGCTGTCGCCTTTGTTATTAGCTCCTTACACTCTACAGTTGAGACAAGGCAGTGGGAAAAAACAAAGGGGGGAAGGGAGAGTGAGCAGATTGAAAGGGAAGTGCTGCAGAGAGCCTTAGAGGAGACTTTTATCTGCATTTCACAGTTTAAAGGTCACGACGGTCGGTCGACTCACAGCTGAGCGACAGTGGAGATTTTTCCTTTGACTGCTTAAACCAGTCTCCTCACAGACAGACAAGTTTTGCAGGTTGCAAAATGCAACACGCACCGCACTGACTTTTTTGTAATTGAATGACACTGCACCTTTTATTGTTGCCAGGAAACCACCCTATCACGTCCTTACACTAACCCTCTGATGCAATCAATCTACCGTTTTTTTCACAGTAATTAGTATCGAGTTCCTGACATGTTGAGGCAGAGGGTACTGTCTGTAGCTCTGGTTGAGGGTGAGAGGCTGTCAGCCGATAAACAGAGATCTGTGTGGGTACATGAGACCCTAAAAAGAAGGTGAATCATGGGGAGTACCACCAGTTGGTCCAGGAGCTTCTCCTCCATGATGGACGTTTCCAGGTATATTTTATCGTCGGCATAATCTATCATAGCTCTGGGTATCCAGCAACTGCTACCACCAGTTTCTCCTCCATTGTTTACCAACTGTAAACTTGTCGTGACCACCACAGAAGGCCCGCCTCTCAAATTGATTAGACAATGGGGAAAAAAAGAGATAATGTGAGGTGCTTTTCCTCTCTGAGTTGAAGTTTTATCAACTCAAGGAGTTCAGAGCGCCCCTGCAAAAATGCCAGGTGCTTAGAGTGCAGAAATGTGAGGCACGTCGCAATGCAAAAACCAGCGAGCAAAAAGCTTTATTCTCATTAAAAACAATTACGCTTTCTGTGTGATCAGGGCCTAACACAGACAGAGAAGACAGATTAATGGGGAAATGCTGGTACAGCTTTGATGTGACCAAACTGAAAGCAACAACATTGCAGGGATGAGTATGCAAAGGGATCGGTTATCTGATGAAAGACGCCTTTACGTGGAGCAAGTAAACCAATCGCAAAACTCTGCTGAGTGGAGTGTGTGTTTGTAGCTGTTTTCTCATATAAATCAGGTCCAAAGATTGACCAGAGTTGCCCTTTTAACCCATGTAGCACACATGAGGAGATTGTCCATGTCAGATGTGTTCTCACCTACAGGAAATACTCCGTGAGGTGTAGATATGGGGTGATGCCTGGGTAGAGCACGCAGGAGGCAGGACGTGACACAGAGAGTACGCTGCGGAGATCGCAGTGTTTTGTTTGTGTAGCCGCTTCACGATTTTGTGATAAGCAACTGAGTTCCTTGAATTTGTCTGATGATATCGGCCACATCCCTAACTGGCAGAAGTTCCCAGTTCTCGTCGCCTCGCCAGTTACAGATTTTCACAGATGTGTTTGTGTAAATGACCATTCTTCATCAGGTGCATGAAGAGATGTTAGAAAGGTCATCACTACACCACCTTGTTGGCTGTGAATTCTCTTGACAATGACATGCTGTATTCACACGGGCTCTATCGGACATTACACAGACTTTGAACTCGGGTTAAATCCATTTACTTAAACGTTCACGTTCTCACACACAGTTCCTCTGGGTAATATTTAGATAAGTTAAGGGTTGAAGTGCATGTGTGAAAGGGGCTTTAGGGAAGTTGCTGGTACAGATTTCACTGACTTTCAAACCCTGCTCCCGTTCACATATGACCCCATGCATGAAATGTTCCCAAACGTATCAGGGACAGACTGCATGTGTGAAAGAGGCTTTTTGAAAGTCACACATTGCAGTCAGGATCTTTTATCTGAGCTGCAGCTGTAATCACACATTACAGTCGTATCTGGATTCCTTGAATACAGAAGGTACTCTGCATTGTTTGGTCAAAAGATAAAGCACATTGGGCGTGTGTTAATTTTTGAAACATCCTATAAATAGTGCAGTACGAGTGCCTGCCAACAAGTTCTTGAACTGTTAAGACAAACAGGTTTGTCCCTGATGCATGAAGAGCTCCAAAAGCCTCCATCAGTTACAACGGTGTAAACAACATTTGTTCCACAGAGCTGTTGACTGTAAATACAGCTGGAGGAGAGCAAAAGGGAAAGTATTCACCAGCGTATCGCATGTATTGGTTTATTAAAATTGTGTTGTCCTTCCTTTTCCCTGTACATTCTCCTCTTTAAATCAATGATATTGTTAAAGGTATTTATTCAAGGAACACACAGTGGATATGAGTGTGTAGAGTTACACTGATGATGATGATAATCTCTCTCTCTCTCTCTCTCTCTGTCGTCATGTTTTGCAGGCGGTCTCATCAGCTTTGACGTGTTTCCAGAGGGCTGGGATAAGAGACTGTGTTTAGAGCAGCTGGAGAGGGAAGGCCTGGACGCCATCTACTTCTTTGGCAACGAGACCTCAGACGTAAGTTCATCTTGGGGAATGTTTACAGGAGGGCTGGATGCACACCAAGTGGATACAGACACCGACAGTGCTCCACTTGCATACTTTAAATACAACATAGACGAGAATATGTCGACACCCAAACATCTCATTTCAAAACCATGGGACTTAATCTGCTACTATGAAGCCAGCACTACTATTGGCAATGGGACAGGAGTCTGTCAACTATTTTCACGTGTTTTCCCGCTTTTAAAAAACCTCCATATATACTCTAACTTCAGTGGAAAAGGAGCTGAACAGCCTCCACTGTGTTTGCCACAAAGATTTAGGAACCTGGCTGCAGGGATTTGTACCCATTCAGCCACGAAAGAGCATTAAGCCCCTTTCCCACTGGACAAAAACCCCCACCAACAGCCACCAGCATGTAGCTTTTGTCTTTAGTGGGAAAGGTTACACACTGCGTTCATTCCCGGGACAAATGACTCTGCTGTGGTCACGGGTATTTATCGGCTCCAGCCCCAATCAGCAGTGATGGGAACATGACACCTAGGTGGACACAATTAGTTTTGCTCCTTTTCCAATACGACCTTTGGTAACTTCTGTGAGTCTTTGTCGTTTCAATTTTTGCCCCCTTTCCTGCTTGACTGTCAAAGGCTTCTGTGACTCTTTAGTCACTTTTACACCGCCTGTTCAAGGTGGGAATACTGCGCCATTGTGCCGCCTTGCCGTTATATGATTGTGGAATAGTTGCACAAAGGGGTCTCGCCTCTGAGCCGGTAACGGAGGTAGTAACAGTGCCGAAACAATGTCTGTGTAAATGGGACAGCCAGCAGGATGGGATCGTAGGTGTGACATTTTGACGACATATTATGGGTGTGACCCACTGCAAGAGAATTAAAAAGTAACTGATAACAGTGAGGGGCTAACTCAGGAAAACAATGAGGTCCAGGAGCTCCTTACCCTCTGAGCAGAGGTCGAGATCAGCCACCATGTAACAGAGACAGTAAATGATTGTTAGAGCCATGTAATGCTATTGTTACTGTTTAGAAAGAACTGATGACACGAATGTTATATGTCACAGTAGTTGTGTTACATGTCATGCCCGTCACGCCTCTTTTGATTCCACAATGCCAGGATGCTGTCTATAATCACACACTGGAACGTATGATGCCACAGTTGTTTGGTTCTGTGTTAAAATGCAAAGGCGGACTGAAGAAGGGACTTCCTAGCAGCCCTTAAACGCCATCTCTGTGTTAAAATGGCTTTTGTCATCTCAGCCACAAATCTTGACTGTCCCTGTTCAAGCAGTGCCCCAACATTTGTCCTAATTGTTAACATGTCTGCAGTGATAACTTACCATGAAGCCACAGCTGAATACTCGGTCAGCCGTTGACTGTTTATCCAGGCTCAGAGGTTAAAGTTCAAATGTCATGACTGCAGATTAGAGCCTCAGCTGAAGGAGTGTTGATCTGTGTTTATATTTTTAATGATTCTCTTTTTCAGGGAGGAAACGACTATGAAATTTTCAATGACCCGAGGACCATCGGTTTCACAGTCTACTCTCCAGAGGACACAGTCAGGTTATGTCGGGAGCTTTTCTTTGACTCTCCGCCACACGAGCCCTGATGTCCTGAAACGCCCCAGATCACTTTACCCGCAAACACCTTTGACTCCCTGCCTGTGGTTCTGTGCAAACAGAAACTCGAACCACAGGCTATTTATGAACTGCTGAAAGGTACCACTACTGATTTTCTCTGTATTATTGATATGATTACTTTAAAATCAGCGGACAGCTGCAGGATGATTTGACTACGTATGTACAATAAATCCTGCTACTCTTTTCTTTTTTAAAAAAGGGACAGAACCGGATGTTGATATATGTGAAAGGTTTGAGTACTGTGCCAGACGTAATGCGTGACTGCAGTGTCACATCACTGCGATGTGTAGCATGTAACATAAAATTAACCAAAAAACTTAGAGATTCTAAAATAACTGCAGTGTTGAAAGTTATTACTCCAGGTAATTAGAGTATAGAATGATGTTTTGCACTAATATTGGCATAATTTCACACCAATCATTGGTATAAGTATTGATGAACATAGCTATTGGAGACGATAAGAGTGAGAGATATTTTAACATGTGAGGAAACATTTATTTGTTTTGTTTTGTGAGTCCATTTTGAAAATGAGATATGAATGAAGCATTAGAGAAGATGTGGGTCTTTCTTCCTCTACAGTTGAGGATAAATGAGTCATTCCAGGTATTTTAATGTCTCTACAGCACTCTGGGCTGGATGTGATTTATTGTTTATTTACTGTGTGTTCTAGGGTTGGGCCAGTGCGAAAAAAAAAATTGAAAATGGTTTGATATTATTCCAAAAACCAAACAGCATACCAAATTTTACCACTAGGTGTCACACTTGACTCAGCAGCTGCTCCTGAGTGAACCATAATGAGACTGATGTCAGGACCACACTGCCTGTGTGACGGCAAACTCGCTGAACTGCTGCCTCTTGTGGTGTTCACACAGACAGCATTGCTGCTGCCTGCTGCTATAACTACTATATTTCCACAGTTAAAAGCCGGCACTCCTAAAATTTATAAAGCTGTGCGAACCACTGCGTCATCAAGAACACAGTCCTGCAAAAAATCTCACTAAGAAAAGCCTTGTCTTAACGAATGAAGGGATTCTGTCAACAGTGATGTTGAGAGGGTTTTTATTTTGAAATGGAAACAGGAAGTGTTGAGTTAAAAATGAAACTATATACTTCTTCTGTGACAGATAAAGACTTTAAAACTGTTTTGAAAGGTGGTATGATGTCAGTATGATTATCAAAAAACCATTTCCACTGGCTACGGTTACATGATGGCTTCTCATTCGGAATGAAATAAATCTGAATGAAATCATTCGGAATTAAAGTTTTTCCAGGTAGTTTACATGGGAAATATTCATTCCGAATGAGGGTTTACACGGGAGATCAGTTTAATCGCCTTTATTCAGGTCTGCGCAAGGTTTGGGGCAGGGAAGGTTTCTGATTGGATAGGGGGCGGGGCGGATGTTACATGTTTACATTTACCGGAAGAAAACACTGTAGTCCTCGCTCTGGACAACGATGCCGTTGTTAGTGCCTTTTTGGGGCGTGTTTTGCTTATATTCTTGAAGCAGCAGTACGACAACAACCTTGTTCTGCTAATGCTTCGTCTGTTGAGGAGGGGAAGGGAGGTAGAAGACCGTGCTGTGGCGAATGGAGGCCGGTGAGTGAAACGAGTCTGACTGCTCTATCTCAGCCCGTTGCTGTGCGCGCTATATACGTCATCGTGCCAGAAGGGCAAGAAAACGAGCATGCGCAGAAAGACCGGAATGAACTTCAAGAGGAATGAGTGTGTACATGCACACAAAATTCTTTCATTCGGAATGACAAACGGAATAAACCACCCCCTTTAATCGGATTTAATTTTCAATGGGAATGACCGTTTATATGACCACTTTTAATCGGAATGGCCTTTCATTCCGATTAAAAGTGGAATTAAACTGTCCATGTAAACGTACTGACTGTCTGTTTCTGCTGAAAACGGCACACTTCACACGGAAAAACAGGCAAGACTCCAAACCTCAAGATGTAGCAGCAGAGCAGCGCTGCTCACACAGGCAGTGTGGCTGCTCTAACCTGTTAACATGGGCATCTAAAATTAACCAAGGCTCTTTAATGCACAGGTGCTGCTCACAGAGGCAGTGTGGCCCGGGCGTTAGAAAGCCCATGAATGAGAGTGAAGCGGCTCCAGTCCACTTGGTGGCAGTAATGCATCTCTGAGCTGGTTTGCCAATCGCCAATAAACACCTAAATTACAAAAATAAATCAGCATTTTTATTGCTCAGCATTTTAGTTTTCTTTGAGACTAACTCTGCCATGTCCCGTCTCGCCACCCCAAAAAACACATTAACTTTTTGTAAACATGTGCAGTGCACATCTACCCCTCTAACACGTCTACGGAAATTTGATCTCCCTCATGTTGCCGGCCTCGGCTCGGCAGCAAAATCCAGGTATATCTGGTGGCTGACCGGCCACACCTCATTGCCCTCCCACTTCCCATGGCCGTCCCCTAATTTATCTCTGCTAGCATTTTAGCTAACATTAGCCACTTGTTGCCTTTGTTGGTTGAGTTGGTTAGGTTTAGATAAGAGGAGTGAGACTGGTTAGGTTTAGGATAAGAGGCAAAGCAGTGTGGGTCATGTCTTCGCCTTTCTAGGGAAAAAAATCACCTCTGCTTGCACCTCGGCTAACATTAGCTAGCCACAATGGCACTGTTTTTATAATACATTCATGCACTGCACGACCACAAAACTATTGGTTTACACTCAAAAGAGAGATAGAGGGGAGAGAGGAGATGTGGTGAGACATGACACATGGTACAGCACCCTTGGGGGAGGCTCATGAGGAGGAGGATGATGGAGGGCAATGAGGTGTAGCATGTCCGCCCTTCCACTAGTGTCCTGTCAGACAGTAGTGGCTCCATTAATCTGTTATTAAAAAAACATAATATTATGTTTATCACATTGTTGCTGGTGTAGACTACTTTTTAATTTGGCAGTACTTGTCATAATGACAAATACAGCTGGTTCAGATGGTTTGCATAAACTTAAACCAGTTTCAGCTTTTACACCGAACCAGACCGGCAAAACCTGAAATCGACCCAACTCTCATGTGAGCCCTTAAACACCAAATGTCTGTTTGAACCTCACAAAGCTGCTGGAAATGGAAGAAATTTGCTCGTGTTGCTTGTTGTGTGTCTCTTGGTTCTATAAATGCATCAAAGTGAAGACTTCTCTTAAAAAGTGAACATTACTGACTCAATGAATTCATCTTTACCAGTGAATTAAGCTACTGTAACCGAGTCACTCTACGAACATTTGTCAGTCAATGTGACAGCGTTTTATGTAAAATATTTTTACGAGCTGTATCATGGCCTGCGCGCTGGGTGATTATATGTATCGATGCTTACTGCTTGGCTTCCTGTTGCTAACGTTTTTCAGATTCATGCTGCTTTCAACAGCTGCTTAAAGTAACTTTTAAAAAAAAATACTGACGCTGTCCAAGTTAATGCTCTGTCCTTGTGTCATGGGTGAGACAAATAATGCCTCCATGATGGATTATTATTGTAAATATGAGGCTTTGATCAGATGCATCAGCTGGAGATATGTGTTTGACTGTAAACACTCCTTTAACCTCAGCAGGATCATGTAGACGAGACTTTTACGCTCTGCAGAAAATGAGCTTTTAATGCATCACTGACACTAACCAATTAAAAGACTGGTCTTGTCGTTTTACAGTCATTTATGGGAAAAAATGTATTTTGTGTCACTCCATTGTAATAAAACTTTTTGATATCATGCCACTGACCTCAGCTCTCCAGTGTTGTTTTTTATCCTGTTGGACCAAACTGAGCTGTGACCTCAGAAGTGCTCTTTTACATATCACGATATCAAGCACTCAGCACTTTCTCATCAGGAAGGCTGCAGGTTCTTGACAACATTTGTCTGCCTCAGTGTCTTTTTTAATTTTACCACTGGGAGTCGCCAGAAACTTTAAAATCCTACCTGACCTGATGCTTTGAAGGTGAAATACAAGCCAACTTGTGGCACAAAGTGTCAACACATTGGTCATTGATTCCCCTTTACAATCCTTATATCTCCTTATATGGTGTTCAGCACTGCTTGACATTAAGTTTTGGCAGGCTTTCAACCATATAATTATCACTAACCATCAATAATTTAGCTGTGCAATATGCTGTGCAAAAATTCATTTACACAAGACAACATTTGATTATTCTATTCTTGCCTTTCATTCATTTCTGTAACTGTTTATCCTGGTACAGGGTTGCAGGAAGTCTGGAGTCTAGCCCAGCTGACACTGGGCGAGAGGCGGGGTACAACCTGGACAGGTCGCCCGACAAGCATTCAGAGGCCGTTTACACGTACACGGTGATTTTGATAAACGGAGACATCTTCCTTCGTTTGTGCCCTTCGTTTACACGCAAACTGAGATTTCTCCTCTGAAAACGAGTCTTTCTAAAAACTCCGGCCAGAGTGGAGATTTGGGAAAAGTCCGGTTGCGCGTTTGCATGTAAACTGAGATAAACGGAGATAGACGGAGTTATAGGCAGCCGACGTCACAGTATGTGCCAGAACTTGCGCCTGTGTCAAAAGTGCGACCCATGAGTGCGACCTATGTTGCTATGGTGACAATGGATACATGGAAGGCTTGAGCTTCTCGTTACACTGCCACCTACAGGTTTGGCATGCTCTTGTGTATATATACACAGGTAAGTGTAAACGAAGAATTTTTTGAAAACGGAGACGGTGAAATGTCCGTTTATGAAAATAGCCGGCAACGTGTAAACGGCCTCTAAGGCTCACAGTCACACCTGAAGACAATTTAGAGTCACTGATTAACCTACCCTGCATGTCTTTGGACTGTGGGAGGAAGTTGGAGAACCCGGAGAAACCATTCACATTTTTATACCTTTTTTCCATTTTATTTTCTTTTAATTTCCCTATGATTATATTCAGTATAAGACCAACTGCAATGTGTCATAATTTCACCCTGAGGATCAGTAAAGTATTTCCGATCCTGTCTATCTTAATCTCATCTTAATTTATCTTATCACTTCACTTCCTGCCCCCGTGTTTTCCCTCCCTTTTGATGCCTTCACCTGTGTCTGATGTCGGCCCCGCCCTGATTAGCCTCACCTGTGTCTCGTTATCCTTCTCCTCACCACAGTAGTTAGCATTGTCACCTCACAACAAGAGGGTTCCTGGTTTGAACACCGGAATGGGGAAGTCTTCTGTGTGGAGTTTGCATGTTCTCCCTGTGTCAGCGTGGGTTTCCTCCAGGTGCTCCAGCTTCCTCCCACAGTCCAAAGACATGCAGGTTAATTGGTGACTCTAAATTGTCGTTGTAGGTGTGATTTTGAGTGTGAATGGTTGTCTGTCTCTATGTGTCAGCCCTGTGATAGTCTGGTGACCTGTCCGGGGTGAACCCTGCCTCCTGTGACCCTTAACAGTATAAGCACATTGAATGATGTGAAATAAATTGGCAATTCAGTGCGATCATCAGGCTGGGGACACTTTGACAGGACGAGGTGGCTGTTGTAAAAAACAACTCCGTGTTTCTCTGACCAAATGTTGACCAAAGTTCATGCACTCTTCCTCTTCCTCCTCCCGTCTCACTCCCACACACAACTAAAGAAACACAGCTTCCATCCAACGTGTGAATCATAAAATGCTTTAATGTTCTTTCAAGGCTCTGTAGAAGAAATCATGAGGATCACCACCACAGTGGCTTGTTCACGTTGATGTGACAGAAACAAACCAAATTTAATGGTGAACATATTCAAGCAGTGACACTGACAGATAGACAAGATGCATAGAGAATCCATGAAACAGATATATAATAGAAAATGACATACAGTACAGTACATGAACAGAACCTGATATACCTACAAACATTTATGTGACAATGATCTCTTTTGGCACCAACTATGAAGTCATGGAGGTCACCTTCACACTGACTACACTTAATAAATCACACAGAGATACAGAGATGTTTTTTCTGATAATAGAAAAAGATTTACAAACACATTTCTTTATCAGCGATTTGTGGCTCCGGACAAAACAGGAATTTTCAAGCTGAGAAAACCTGACAGTGATGTCTGGAGCAGTTTGTTTTTTTTTTTCTGGCAGTTTTCATAGTGGAAGTTCAAATTTTTATAAGTGCAACTTTTGACTGTATTCATCAAATATAGAGCTTGCAATCTGAGGACACACAAATCTGATTCAATCATCAAATAAATAATTAAAATAAATAACCACAAACAAGACGTTACAACTGAGAAAATGCATTTGTCAGGAAAATACTCGCCTTTCACAGTAATTTTTTTTTTTTCATATTTTTTGAAATATCCATGCTTGGTTTAATGTGATCTGCCTTTTTTAATCCTCCTTCATGCTCTTTTTGTTTAAGACAAAACAAACTTCCAACTTACTCTCACTCTTACTCTCATAACAAAACTTCCCCTTTAAGTTCATGCTTCTAAACTGGAGACCTGAAACCCAAAAAGGAGGTTATGAGACATCCTGACGATGTCAACCTGCCATTTCAACTGTCTTTCACTCAATAACACAATAATTTAAAGGAGCAGTGTGTAGAATTTAGTGGCATCTAGTGGTGAGGATTAAAGATTACAACCAGCTGAAACTTGCCTGAACTCCCAGTTTGAATTCTTTCAGTGTTCTTTGTTCAGGAGGTTTTAACTGAAAGCCAAATTATCCACAAAGGTGTCCTCCTCTCTAAAACAAATGGTCCAGGTGATTAAAACTGGTAAAAACACTAAATAAAGCAGTTTACAAATCAGTGTCACCCTAACGCTGTTTGGCTGGTTGCAGAGAGGCCGCTAGCCCAGCACCTGCTAATGTGTGCTCACCTTTTTCCTCTCTAACTTAAGATCCAGACGAGGTTTTTACCATTAGCTGAATTATCCACAGAGGTCTCTGCCTCTCTGAAACAAATGGACTTGTGATTTAAATCGGTAAAAACACTTAGAAAGCAGGATATGTTTTACGCTGTACGACTCAGCGCGGAGGGGCTGCTAACTAAAGTAGCTCAAGCCAAAACGCAAAAAAGGGAATGGCCCTTTTTAGAGCCAGTGATATGTTTGTCCGGTCTTGGCTACTGCAGAAAAATGGTGATTCAACATGGCAGGCTCTATGGACAAAGACCAGGCCCCCCAGGAGGTGCGCCAAGCTCTGAAGCCAATTTTCGTAGTGGCTAAACTGTGGAGTTACAACTTCTGAGTTCGTCACATGATGCCATTGAGCCCAGATAGACTTCTTTACATACATAAATGTTGTGAAAGAGACGTCTGTAAATCAGTGGATACATTTTTTTGAGTGTTACAACCAGGCCAGCTGTTAGGAAATACAGGGGGACAACATTTTTTAAAGTGGGCCCCTCGTTCAGACCCAATTTTTATACTTCCTGCAAATATAATCCGATTAAACGTATTTCCACCAGTATTTTTTATCTACTTGTACTTGTATCTACTGTTAAGACCTTGTCGTCTTATTTTGAAAAGCAGAGGTAGTCACGTGTGTCCTGGGCCAAAACAATGCCCTCCAATGAATGATTAGAAAAAAAGTAAAATCAAACATTGATTAAGGAAATTAATGCAAGGTGTTAAATCATGATGGGTCATGGGCTGGAGTCATCTGTACCCTTTGACACCACCTGACGGCAGGCCCGGTTATACAACCTGGTCTCACTCCGAAGTCGTCAAAATCCGGTGCTTGGACAGTGACTTGTGGCGCCAGACACTGACAAAAAAGGCATCCTTTAACGTCGGCATGACATGTGGCTATGTCGTTCTAGTTCAACTGTTTAACCGTGAACAGTGGCATCGGAGGGGAAACATGGCAGGACAAGAACACTCCAACAAACACCAACTTTACCCTACTGTACTTGATCTGTGGGCCCAATGATGCAGAAGCTGCGGTGATCATCCAGGTAATTTTATACAAGGCAGTTATTTTGGTTTTATGCACTACTTGGAACTTTCATATGAGCAGGGTCCCACCTCCAACGCTGTATACAGCTCTCTTTATGCGTCCATGAGGAGGACTCGCTTCCTATGTAGATATTAATTTTGAGGCAACATAAACGCAAAAATCTTATTTTCAGATAAAGCAAACACACTTATTATATTATAATCCACTTCTGCCAATACATCCCCCTAAATCTACATACTGCACCTTTAAATCTCTTCAGCTTCTACTCTCTAAACCACTTGCTTTTACGTCCATTATCTCAAATTCAAAGTTTCCTCTTGTCGTTCCAAAGTCTGCACTTGATGTAGAAACAGTGTGGGCTGTAATAACAAGTCATCTGACTGACCCACACTTGCACCCAACATGTGATCCTGGAAACTTCGGTGAAGTAAACAAGTGCATAACAGCTGCAAAGAAGGGAAGTAAAACTCAATTCAGCCTTTTGTCCCACATCGCTGTCTTCCTTGCACATACCTCAGCTGTCATGCCTCAGTTTGCAGATCTGCACCACAGTTATGTCTGCAGTATATTTTCCCAGTGTTTCATAATTTGCATACAGTTGAACTCTGTGGAAAATGAAGCCAACAAGCTCTTTCAGATTTAAAAGTTTGATGCTACGCTGGTCACTTTACCCTCCCATCTCAAATCTGACTTTTATTCCTGCTATCATGGCAAAAATATAAATAAAGAAAACTTTTTCCTAACAGTGAATAAATGATCAGTTTTACATACACAGCAAATTCGTCAGTGTAGCAGACAGCTTTGAGTGGACACCAGCTACACACGAGTTATTATTAACTCTGGACTCTTTGCTGTGCAGGTAAAACTTTTTTCTTTAACTAAGGATTTGAGCACAAAGTTATCAGTCCCACGAGAGGTCCACCATCACCCACCCAGCCCTGCCCAACACGACCCACCAGGCCCCCAGAGTTCAGGCCTATGTGCTGATGACCTGGCCCGACCAGGTCTCGTGTTTCGTCCCTGGGTTGAGGTGTATGAGCTTCACCTCCACCGCCTGCACCTTCAGGTTCTTGGGCGGGACCCGGCTCACTTTGTACGTGACCTCGTCGCCCTCGACCGGGACATACTCCCCCTCGATGCTGAAAAAAGAGAGGGCGATGAAGTATGAGTAAAAATGCTTCATGCTGACTTGTTAAATAGTGTTACAGAGAAAGTGTAAACACAGGATGTGCCATCACAAAGCCAGAAACAGCCCATGTAACAGTTTCAACAACACTTTTTTTGACACTTAGATTTTGCAAACTTGGGTCATTGCTAGATTTATGAAACTCTCACAAGCCACAGCAAAATATTCTTGTCCTGGTGTTTTATGGTTTGACAAAGTTGTGGTTAAGGTCTGCAGGTTTAGGCACAATGTTTCATCTTTCTTCTAGTCTCTAAGCCAATGTTGAGGTCCAGCTTCACACTTAACACATAGATTTTAGAGTGGTTACTAACTATCTGATTTCAGCAAATAAAAAGTGTATTTCTCAAAAAGCTGAAATGTCTTTTAAATGGATAGATCACTCCACTGAGTGTGCTTGTACACACTCACACATTATTATAAAATACAGACATCTGCTGCAGCTCAGTAGTGAGGGAATCTGAGCCAAGATAACATCGTACTTTCAGACCCACGATGCAGCTGTTTGGCTGTAATATAACAGGATCCTGCTGCATAATCTGCAGGGAGGAATTTCAAAAATGTGCTTTTGCTGAGGTTGTGGTAACATTTGAGACGCAATGCTGCTTGTCCTGAATAAAAAGAATAAACCCAGCACAGATTGCTGTACTCTCTGTGCGTGTCCACTTATTGCAGGTGTCACAGAGTCCCAGGAGGGGCGGAAAAAATAGCTCTCCCTTTGAAAAAAGTACAAACGTAACCAGTGTTTTGTACTGAGTTCTCACAGTCCTGTGAGCTGACGCTGCAGTAAGTTTGTGTTGCTATGCGTGATTCAGCTAATGTGTGAAATCTGTTTGTCCTTAAAGATTCTGTTCAGCGTTATTGTCACTCACTCTGAGATGTGAACGAAGATGTCGTCGCCGCCGTGGGAGGGTCGGATGAAGCCGTGACCTTGTGACCTGGAGAAGTTCTTACAAACACCCTTAAACACTGGACCTGAGTGAGCACGCACCGTACTGCAGCCAGAGAGAGGGAAACAACATTTTTAAATTACGCATAAAATGACTCATCTCAGTACAATTTAGTGTCGTTATTGTGTCAGTAAAAAAGAAGTAGCAGTTTTAGAAGAATATAATTTTACTTCTATGTGACACAATTCATGGATCAAGCCCACACACAAATGGAGAAGTGTGAGGACAGAAAGGAGGACTCATAAAGTAGGTTAAGAAGGAACAATCGACTCCTACACACTGCCTCATAATGTCGCAACACAGCAGCAGAAGAGATCAACAATAATTTGTGTGATCTGTGTAAACAGTGCGGTATTTAACCTCTCTTCAATCACAGTACGCAAACCAGTCACGACACAGCAACCTGTCAGATTTATTTAACATCAGCAAAGCTGGAATCTGTATCTCTGTCAGCTTGGAAAGTGACTAATGATTAATTAATCATTACTTCAGGATGGATAATGACAAGATGCAGAGGTGGAAATAATCAGATCCTTTATGTAAGTGGCAATACCGCAATTTAAAAATACTCCCTTGCAAGTAAAAGATCTTCAGAGTTTAACTTGAGAAAATCCACAGACATGTCATGTACTTCAAGCATCAAAAGCAGAAGTACTCACTGTGCAGGAAATGGCTCCTGTCAGTTTTACATAATCTTATATTACATTAATGGATTATTATTGCCGATGCATTTTAAGTATCTTTACATACACTTGGGTAGTTGAACCTTAACAGTGCATCCTGTTTTTTAAGTTGTGTTTCTAAAAACTTCAGCAGCAAAGTGACTGCAACTCACAGGTGTATGGGGACCACTTTCTAAAGAGGCATTCTTTATAGAGTTTATAAGTTGTATATAAAGTATACTGTACATTAAAGTATTTTTCCTCTTACCTGTCGTTCTGTTTATTAATCTAGATTGTTTTGATGTGAGTTGCTGAGTGCTGGAAATATCAGACGTAGAGGTGTCTGCCTTACCAGGTGGCCAAAATGACCTAGAATCAGCCCAAACTTGGCCTGCTGGATGAAACTGGCCGGGCCACTGGACTCAGCAGACTCGGCATGAATGACACCCAAGAATCAGGCCAAAGCAGCTGGCCCGATTCCAGCTGTCAACACTGCCATCACTGGGCCATTATCCAAAATTACCTGGCCCAGCTTCGGCCCAAACTCGGCACACCAGAACAAATAAGTCGGGCCACGTCCGGTCACCTGACTCGGCTGAGACTCAGCATGAATGACGCCCCAAAATCGGGCCAAAGCAGCTGCCATCACTTGGTTCTCTCCAATATAATGGAACTCGATGGCACTCAGCTTGTGGTGCTCAGAGCGCCAAAAAAATACATTTGGAAAACTCAACAGCAATGCCTCTTTCCAGAAATCATGACCTGGTTGCTCAAGATAATCCACAGACCTTGTTGTGAGCAGTTTCATGTAGGAACTATTTTCTTTCTGTATCAGTGTGCAGAAGGAAATGTGCATCTACTCATGTAGATTAATGGTGTCCTCATCAGCTACGCTATAATGTCAGCTAGCTCAGTGGTGCTAGGTGGGCTTAAAGTGGAGTGGCAGTTTGGTAGTAGTTCCATTATATTGGAGAGAAGGCAGACGTTTCTATGGCCGATATCTCCAACACTCAGCAACTCACATTAAAACAATCTAGACTGATAAATAGCACTACAGGTAAGAGGAAAACCATGCTTTTTTATTTTGAGGTGAACCGTCCCTTTAAAATTAACTTATGTGATAAGATGCAGTGAAGTTTTAAAGTAGAATAAAATGGAAAATCTAATTCCTGTGTGTGTTATTGTATTTCAGTAAATGTCTGCTTTCCACCACGCTCTAAGTGATAAATGAACTCATCATACTCACGCTGAGTAGGTGCGGTTGCGTTTGGTTATCAGCGGGCTGGGCAAATCCCGAGGCAGCGGGTGCTCCCTCCCTTCCTCCCATACCTGGCTCCCCTCCCTCACGAAAGGGAAGGAGAGGGTGAGGGAGTTGTTGGGGGAGCGCAGCGGGGTCCTGGAGGGTGACGTGAGGCTGGGGTCTGCCATGTTAGCAGTGATGAGGACGAGGGAGGATGGTGTGGATGCAGTGTTGGATGCTGCTGCTACACCTCGAGCCGCAGGCTGCTGATGGGCTGCTGATGGGCTGCTGACGCAGTTGTGTGTCCGCTGCAGTATCTGTAAGTCCGTCTGCTTGGAGAGGCCTGCCTTAGTGTGGGACACAGGCTCAGCAGTTATCCAGGTCAGCGTTGTCACTTCAAGTCTATCAGGAGGACAGGCTGTGAGGAGAGGGATGGAGGAAGATGAGAGAGTTGTCATGTGGCTTTAGACCTGATGAGGGGAAACGAGGGATGGGAGGGGTCATAAGCCTGTTCAAGTCAGAAACAACACACAAACAAAGGGCCTGTGAGGTTAGAAATGTCTTCCTTTTGTTCAGGAATATACTGTTCTACCCTTAGGCTGTGTTATTAGATAAAAATCTTTCCAAAAGGAAAACAGATATTGATGTGATGCCTCCTTAGTCAGGTCCCCTTTAACGTTAAAGAGTACTGCAGTGATGTAGTAGTGCGTATCCTAAAGTTGGAGAAAATTTAACAAGAATGATGAAAATGAATGTAGCAGAGGCCAAGATATCCTGACTATTAGTGCATATGGGTTTCAAAAGTGTTGCTACAATTCCTATAATGCAACTTAGCTGTGTGTTTCCATCAATTAACAACCTCCAGGGCTGAACAATGTGAAAGTGCCAAAAACTGCAGTTCCTCTAATGGCCACTTGAGGCTGGCTCCAAACGTGAGTCAGTCCTCATAAAGCTCCATGTTTAATGTTCAGCTTTACAGCAGAAATAAACAGCCTGGTACAAAAGACAGTTTTGGTCTTTATAGCTAATTTCCTGTTCATAGCAAATCGACAGTGGCAGAACTCACCTGTCTAAATGTTATCAATGCTTAAAGTTAGGCATAGTTTGAATGACAGTGCTGTCCGTTGACAAGTCACTACGGCTCACAACAAAGGAATACTTCGTACATCTATGTCCAAACAGGTGCGTCGGAGAGGGACGAGCAGAACACAACTTGAAGAGAAAAGTCATCGGGTTTCATCAGGTTTTCCTGATAAAGGTTTAGTTTACTGAAACGCTGCAGCATTAAAATAATTATTTTTGCAAGTTAGACTGTGCACAGGAGTTTTCTCTACAAGTAACTACGGCTACAGCGTTGGTTAGGTAACTAAGACGTGACCCTAAATTCACAGAGTATAGGTGTAGCTATAACTGTAACTATTTCAGTGTGTTTTCAGTTCAAGAAAATCAATTGTAATATTGAGGTTGGGGTCTTGGTTTTGTTCAGAGTTTGGTTAAACTAAAAGACTCTTTATGGAGTCAGATGTTCAGTTTCTCTAGTAAGAGGTCTACATTTTGCTTCAATGGTTTCATTGGTTTTCCCTATTAAAGGGGTTTTTTTGGGGAGTTTTTCCTTATCCGCTGTGAGGGTCCAAAGGACAGAGGGATGTTGTATGATGTAAAGCCCTCTGAGGCAAATTGTGATTTGTGATATTGGGCTTTATAAATAAAACTGAAAACTGAATTGAATCAAATCAAATTAAATCGAAGCCTGTTTTTCACAATAAAAAAATCTGCATTAGCATCAGTGTTATCACAGGTAACCATTGCTATAATGCACTGTGATGACTGATTTAGCCGCCTTAGGATTATCTCCACACTCTTATCCAGATATGGTCACTTCTGGTTCCAAAAATCCAAGATGGTGATGGCCAAATATTTTCATTCATTCATTTTCTGTGTGCTGGAGCCTATCCCAGCTGACATTGCCAGAGGTGGGTACACCCGGGACAGGTTGCCAGACTATCACAGGGCTGACACATAGAGACAGACAACCATTCACACTCACATTCACACCTACGGACAATTTAGAGTCACCAATTAACCTGCATGTCTTTGGACTGTGGGAGGAAGCTGGAGTACCTGGAGGAAACCCACGCTGACACAGGGAGAACATGCAAACTCCACACAGAAGGGCCCTGGCTGGCTGGTGGATTCGAACCCAGTGCTAATCACTGCAAACTCAAAGCTTCTACACTGGAGTCCACAAAACAATGGGTGACGTCACAATGACTACATCCATCATTTACACAGTCTATGGTTTCCATGAGACCCTCCTAATAAACTCCACATCTCCAGTGTGTAACACAGGGTTCCTGTTAGAAACATGAAGTCTTCAAGCCCCACTTTAGATAACAAGCTGACCTTGGGATGGAAATCTTGTAGACTGCCCCTTTAAATCCAGCCCCAAGTTTCATGACATGTAGAAACACTAATTTTCTTTTTCTCACCTGCACCTTTCCCTTTGTCAGTTTCCCTTTGGCTCATTTGGAAACTATCTAAAGTCCTCTGAAACCCCCGTGATCATTAGGGGTTATCTCTGCTTCCAAGAATATTAATAAACGTGGAGATTCAATTTTCATATCTACTTGACTTGCATTCCTATCTCTTAGTGTATCACAGGGCGTTATCATTGTACAGTGTGCATTCAATACATGTCAGAGTTAGAGTGTGCCTAAATTATTCATCTCTGTCTATCTATAGAGTGCATCGTTCACTAATACTAAAATCCGCTTCATATCCTGTCGAGGCAGGTGACCTTGCCCTTTAATACCTTGTAATCTGTGATCCCCACAGTGATATTTCAAGGTCAGGAGATAAGATAAGATCAAATATAAGATAAGATAAGCCTTTATTGTGTCTCTAAGGAGAAATTTGTAGTAGGGTGTTTGAGCACACACCTTTAGGAATAGGGTTGTGCATGTAACTCTGCAGATATCCATAATATACCAGAACATACACACCAAGAATATTACTTGACGTCCTACACCAAAAACTGCACACACATCCCATAATAAATCAAAGCCATAACCTTAATATTGCACCGGATATGACGCGGCAGATGACTGATCTCCGGTCAGTACTCAAGGGTTGATACACCCCACAAACCCATATAGGCAGGCTTTACATGTTTTTCACGCCCACGCACACACCATCCTCTCGCCTGTGATGATGCAGGAGCTCCGCACGCGGCGTGACGTCAGAGCAGCTGCAGAACGCCGCCTCCAGTCCAGTGGTGCGTTTCCTGACGTCAGCGCCCCCATTCCCAAACGATCAATTGCATCCAAACAGGAGTACTACAGGCGTAATATTACACAGGGTCCGGACACACTAAGAGATGAAGCTCACAATATGAGAAACTGCTTCAGTGGAGATGGATCCAAACATTCAGTTGACACACACACACACTCTCTCTCTCACACACACACACACACACCAGCACCAGCAGCAGCAGCAGCAGGAGAACATCTGGATGTGCAGAAAAGAAGCAACAGACTTAAGAGGGTCACGGCTCCACAAATCTCTCCTCTGTCCCGTGATGATCATGAAAAGTCAGTGTGTCAGTGAAATGTGTGTGTGGAGTTAGTTGAATTCACTTTCCTCAGAAAACCATGAAACCACATTTTATATATTTGCTTCTCCCCTTGTTTTATTCTAGCAAACAACCAAATTAATACCGGATTTAGCGCCTTAATAATATCTGCAATTTCTCAAAGCATTCATGCAGGATAACTTGGACAAAAGCAGGGTGAGAGGTCCGTCACAGAGAGCAGGACGCGGTCAGATATTGAGGACATGTTCCACCAGTCCATCCTCAGCACAACCACAGATGAACACATCATCTAAAATAAAATCTATCTGATTTATTTGACGGGTTTCCTGTCCAGCATGCAAAGAATACAATGTCCCGACCCCAAAACAAAGCCACCCTGACACACTCCCCCCTGCAGCCACCTCAACATGCACATATAGCCACAGAAATGTTACTTACTGCATCGGCTGCTCTGCTCCGGTGGGTCGAGGACGATCAGCGCGTGTGTGTGAGTCTGCCTTGACTCGGTGTGTATTATATAACGACTTGTTAAATAAATAAGTCGACTAAATCCGTGCAGTCCGACGGAAAACCCTGATGTGACGACGCGAGGGGCTGCTGAGTCTGCGCAGCTGGCGGAGATTCCGATGGCGTGATGCGACTGTGTGCGTGTGTGTGTGTGTGCACGCAGAAAATGACTCTTCATTCCTTGTCGTGTGTGTCATCTGTTGGGGCACAGTGAGCTCAGTGTTGAGAGGTACTGATGATGTTAACCATACTGCAGCTGCTCTCGTGCTGATCTGTTATTAAGGATGTGTGATTGATTTTACATTTTCACATATGTCACTTAAAACCACCAGAAAAGGTTTTAATGCCTGTGATGAGGTCAGAGAGCGCTCATTTAGCTCCACTGTGTCTGTGGTTATGAATATATGTGCATGGTGAATACACTTCCTGCAGGCAGTGTTTGTGAAGCAGGGTCACATGCACACCACCTCCTTTTGTCAATAAACACTCTTCACAGTCTGACCCAGTTTCACAACACACAACTGAGACAGACACGGACTGACCATGGAGTTGTCACATGACACACACCCCACTGCATTTCTAATAATTACACAGAAGTGTGTCAGAGTTGCTAAACTAATAGAAACTAACATTAAAGGCACAGTTCATACAAGACACAACAGTATTTTTCCTCTTATCTGAAGTGCTGTTAATCAGTCTGGAGTGGTTTGGTGTGAGCTGCTAAGTGTTGGAGATGTCTGCCTTCTCTTTAATACAATGGAGCTGGATGGCACTGGCCTTGTCACGTATCGATGTTTGACTCTCCACATCCAGATACGACGTGCAACGTACCACGGGTGCATTGGTTGTTGACGTTCTGGGACACCGTGTCAAGTTCTGCCTGTTACATGCATTGTCTTCTTTCAAAATACACTTCAGTTCTCACAGGAAATTTATTGTTACCATACAGCTTCTTTAAGTACAACACTACGAATTGATATTGTTGGGTTCAAGAAAAAAGAACAGGGTTTGGCTTTATAATTTTACAGGAAGCGAGCACTGCTCTCCTGGGTGAAAGTCGGTGTTTGTTGGACCCATCCGCCCAACTTGGACATTGTGTTTCCCCCTGACGCCGCCGGGCAGCAGCTTATCATGCCAACGTTAAAGGACGACTGTTTTTCTCGGTATCTGACGCCGCAAGTCCCTGCCCGAGCGCCGCGTTTTAGGACTTCTGAGCAAGACCAGGTTGCAGCTTGTGGTACTCAAAGCATTTAAAAAAAACACATTAAGATAACTTAACAGCGATGTCTCTTTCCTGAAATCGCAACACATTCTCACCCCAACCAAGCCTCCAGGAACAGCCCTGGGTTTTGGAGCCAGTTTAACATGGTGGCCAAAAGTGGAATCACACCATAGGTCCGTCAAGTGATGCCACTGGGCCCAAAAAGACTTTTCCTCATAGACTCATATTGTGAAAGTGACATCTGTAAATCAGTGGATACACTTTTTGGGCGTCACAACCCCTGCAGAGTGGTACATTTCACTTTCTGGAGAGTCATTTCGAGAGTCTACATGATTAAACTATTCAAGTTAGCAGAGTGATAAACCAGGAATTAGCCATTTGGCTGCACTTGGCCGTGCTCGACCACTGTAAGTCTCTAGTGCGCTTCCTGTATGGGCCCCACAACGTGGAAGATTCGGGTAATTTATACAGCAAAAACAGAGCTTTTTTGGCTTCATGTGCTACTTTAATAGAAATGGCCGGGGGCTTGTCTCAACTCATCAAATACCGACGCTTGGTCAGTGGCCCGTCACATCAAAATAGACATGCTAGTTACCCTTCCTGCGTCGGTGTTGGACGTTCAGGGACAGCGTGTCAATTTCGGCTTGTTGCATGCACCATCTCTTTTCAAATTAAACTTCCATTTTCAAATGTACAGTTTCTGCTCTACAAATTTAAACAGTCTTCTTCAAAATAAACTTAGAACGTAGGTAACAAAAAAAAAAAAAAAAAAAAAAAAAATCATTTTTAGGTTTACTTCCTTCGGTTTAGGCAACAAATGCACGTGGTTAGGTTTAGAAAACAACATGATGGAGAAAAAAACATAATGTAACATCACATGACACATCACTAACATAGCATGCTAAACATAATAGCACACTTCATCAATATTAAAACAACTCCACTGACTTTTGGTTTCATACTGGACGTGAAAAGCAGGCTTTCAGATGAAACTGCAGAGTTTGTTTGTGGACTTTCTCATTCTTTTTACTATGGTAGCTGCTCAGAGCATTAACAAATGCCGCCTTCAACATTGTCTCACACCGCCCCTAATGGTTGCCTCCGTGCGTCGGTGTTTGACGCCAACAAGTATTAGAAGGAGACTGGGGTGGAAATCATGACCCGGTTGCTCAAGCTAATCCACAGACCTTGATGTGAGCAGTTTCATGTAGGGACTATTCTCTTTGTACCAAACTACACCCACCAACCGTATCACTGCTCAGAAGGAAGCGTGCAGCTATTGCTAGCTCACCTTGCACCGCTGACCCAGCTAACATTACAGCTCAGCCGAGGAGGACGCCATTAATCTTTAAGAGCACGAGCCTCTCATCCATGAGTAGATGCACACTTTCTTGTGCGCAGTGATATGGTTGGCAGGTGTAGTTCGGTAGAAAGAAAATAGTTCTTACATGAAACTGCTCACAACAAGGTCTGTGGATTATCTTGAGTAACCAGGTCATGATTTCTGGAAAGAGACATTGCTGTTGAGTTTTTCAAATGCGTTTTGTTGGCGCTCTGAGCACAAGCGTGTGCCATCCACTTGCATTATATTGGAGAGAAGGCAGACATCTCTACGGCCGATATCTTCAACACTCAGCAACTCACACCAAAACAATCTAGACTGATAAATAAGACTGCAGGTTAAGAGGGCAAATAAGTATTTTTGATTTTGAGTTGGACTGTCTCTTTAAGAGTGCCCAGCGCAGATGTGTTGTAAACAAGCAGCACTGTGGCCTTCACTGCCCTTCAAACTGTAGGATTTAAAAGCTGCTCGCTAATCCGTTTTGATATACTTCCTCTAATCACACAAAATGAGAAATCACAACCACTCACACTGATGATATGTCCTTTTACTGTGAGACTATAGAGAAATACAAAACACTGTAGGGATGTTAATAAACTGAGGATGTGTGGGGGAGAAATAACAAATAAGCTTGAAAACTTTCTCCTCGCACTGACAAAAATATATTTTATTGCTGTAATGTTACCTCTGTTTGCACCTTGATATAAATGTGTTATAAGCTGTCCTGTGGGTCTAATTTCTACCAACAAAAATACCACTTAGCCTTTTTGAATCGTAAGGTCTCAGCATACGGCACCACATT
Source organism: Epinephelus lanceolatus (assembly GCF_041903045.1). Lineage (NCBI taxonomy): Eukaryota > Metazoa > Chordata > Actinopteri > Perciformes > Serranidae > Epinephelus > Epinephelus lanceolatus. The sequence goes on from NC_135751.1 coordinate 36,060,125, forward strand.
TATTCATCCCTAAAAATGCTATTCAGTGTTGACTTTAAGCCATTTAAGTCAGCTTTGTGCCTTGTATATGTCCAACTATCACACTGAAGTTGTGATGACAGTTTGTTACAAATAATGAATCATTTAAACACTGATTTCTTTTGAATTCGAGGTCAAAATCTCAGGTAAAATATACCAAATGATCACAAATGTCCTTTGAGTCATTCTGTTTTTAAATATATGGGTAATTTTACATGTAAACATGAAGCTGGTAAGTTAAGAGCAGTATTTACAACACAGTCTCAGTGTGACAGAGAGTAGATCAGTCACTTCACACCGATGTCATCTTGGTTCAGAGAGCAGCTCGACTTTGCGTCTTGCCTTCTGTACCCAAACAGCTGGGTTCTGCGTCTCCAGCCGACTGTCCCTCGTCTCGATGGTTGATCTGTTTGAAACCACCAAATGTCCTCCTCTTCCTCTGCAGTGCTAACTGTTCCACCATGACAGTAGCCCCAGCCCAGGGTCACAGATGGTCCCCTGAAACAGCAAGGCAACAGCTCAGGATGGACGTAAAGCGACGCACAAGGGTGGTTATAAACATTTTAATTAATTAGTCGTAATCTCAGAAAAGGTAGTGTTACACCAGTATAAGAGCCCAGTCACACCAGCGTTTATAACAACCAGAATAAATCACTTACAATGAGAGTATACGGTGCCTCTTTCTTCTCCACGCTCTCCTCTGCTGGCGGCGCCGTCGACTGACCCGGTTGTGCTGCTGTGTCTGCCGTAGCGGTGGACGGGCCTGTTGGCGATGTGTCCACAAAGATTTCATCTGTCACTCGAAAACGGATCTCCTCTCCTTGGTCCATGTAGAGGTCGTGGGCCCCCTCGTCCGTCTCGTATTCCCACAGCCAGACTTGCTCTGCTTCATCACTGAGGCTGCAGCTAAGGACCGCTGGACTGATCAGGAGCTGCAGCTACAGTCACATTCGTAATGATATGTGATGCAATCCACTTTCCAACATCTACAGGAACATTTAGAAAAAGGATACAACTTTGCAGGCTGTTGAAGTGACTCTGGTGGAATGAGAATGTCGTCAAAGAAGCCCATCGTCACTGTGAAACAGACGTTACAGTGTCAGTGTTTACATCGGTACATGTGAGAGCAGAGACACATGTGAGCCCTCAGGTCGACTGTTTATAATGTTCTCTAATTCTAAGCACAATTCAGACTTTGTAGTGGAGTTTAATTTCTTTTTCTTCTTCTATATAAACCAGTTCTTGTTACGATTCCAACACTGAAGATAAATTATATTAAAAGAAAGTCAAATGAGGAGTAGACAGCAAGAGGTAAATGGCTTCTTTGGTACCAGAGGTGTGAAAAAGTGTAACATGAAAAGAAAGAGAACCAAATAACTGAAAACTTCTTGGATCCTAGCGGTACTGATTTTTCATCTGCTTATCCAAAGCCAGGTAGCAGGGCCAGCGGGCCAAGCAAAGCACCCCAGATGTCCCTCTCCCCAGCAACTCTTTCTAACTCCTCCTGGGGGACCCCAAGGTGTTCCCAGGCCAGACGAGATATGTAATCCCTCCAGTATGTTCTGGGTCTGCCCCAGGGCCTCCCACCAGTGGGACGTGCCCCAACACTTCTAACGGGAGGAGCCCAGGAGGATCCTGATCAGATGCCCATACTACCTCAACAAATCTCTTTCTATGTGAAGGAGCAGCGACTCTACTCCGAGCTCCTCACCCTATCTCTAAGGCTGAGCCCAGCCACCCTGAGGAAACTCATTCAGCTGCTTGTATCCACGACCTCATTCTTTTAGTCACTACCCAGAGCTCATGGCCATACGTGAGGGTTGGGACGTAGATGGACCAGTAAATCAAAAGCTTCGCCTTCCAGCTTAGCTCCCTCTTCACCAAGATGGTCCGGTACAGCGCCTGCATCACTGCAGAAGCTGTGCCAAACCGCCGAACGCTCCATTCCACCCTCACTCATGAACAATACCCTGAGATACTTGATCTCCTTCGCTTGGGGCAGTAACTCTCTCCCAACTCAGAGGGGGCAATCCATCATTTTCCGGCAGAGAACCATGACCTCTGACTTTGAGGAAACAAATAATCCATTTGCTAATGCATTTCTGGAGATTAAGTCAAACATGCTGAGGTGAAAACACAGACGTTACCATGAACTCCCTCTTGACTGCAGTACTTGATCTTGCCGAGCAGGATCTCATCGAGGAAAGGATGAAAAACAACGTACCTGAAATGAACTGACAGAAAGATGGGAGCCAATCAGGGGGTTAGAGTCAGGTTATTCATGACTTAAGATCTGAGTGCTAACAGTGGCACTAAGGGTGTTTCACTGTGGTGCCTGAGACCAACCTCTTTCACTCTGCAAGCCTGAGAAAGTGTTTTATTATTGGATATAAGAAACAGCAGCAACCTGTTTTGGCTCTATATGAGCATGTCCTTTATTACTTTACTCTGAGCAGGGCACTAAAAGGAAACTGTGAGACCGAATTTATCATAAACAAATTAAAACGAGGCAGCTACCCACTTATTTACAATCTGTTTGCAATATTTGGCAACACGACTAAAATCTTAAGTGGCAATAAAAACACAAAACATGTTATGATGTGAGTCAGAGAGGAGATGAGAGAGCATCATACCTTTGGTGTGTGAGGCTCCGTCCCCTGGGAATATGTAGGAGTCCTCCAGTTTAGTGATGTCATACAAACAGATGCACAGGCCAACGTTATAGACCACCTGTGGAGATACATTTGTGTTAGTATTATTCATTCTTTAGCACTTTAGGGTTTATTGGGGGTGTTTTATAGGCAACAAAAAGAAAACTACTTTTATTGAGAAAAGGAGAATGTTTTTATAAATTATACACTCTCCAGCCACTTTATTAGGTACACCTTGTTAGTACCAGGTTGGACCCCCTTGCCTTCAGAGCTGCCTTAATTCTTGGTGTCACAGATTCAACAAGGTGCTGGAAACATTCCTCAGAGATTTTGGTCCATATTGAAATGATGACATCACACAGTTGCTGCAGATTTGTCGGCTGCACATCCATGATGAGAATCTCCCGTTCCACCACGTCCCAAAGGTGCTCTATTGGACTGAGATCTGGTGACTGTGGAGGCCATTGGAGTACAGTGAACTCATTGTCATGTTTGAGATGATGTGAGCTTTGTGACATGGTGCGTTATCCTGCTGGAAGTAGCCATCAGAAGATGGGTACACTGTGGTCATAAAGGGATGGACACGCTCAGCAACAATACTCAGGTAGGCTGTGGTGTTTAAACCATGCTCAGTTGGTACTAAGAAAATCTCCCCCACACCATTACACCACCAGCAGCAGCCTGAAGCGTTGATACAAGGCAGGATGGATCCATGCTTCCATCTGAATGTGGTTTTTCCAATCTTCTATTGTCCAGTTTTGGTGAGAAAACCCGTGTGAATTGTAGCCTCAGTTTCCTGTTGTTAGCTGACAGGAGTGGCACCTGGTGTGGTCTTCTGCTGCTGTAGCCCATCTGCTTCAAGGTTGGACAAGGTGTTGTTGCTTCAGAGATGGTCTTCTGCACATCTTGGTTGGAACCAGTGCTTATTTGACTTCCTGTTGCCTTTCTATCATCCTGAACCAGTCTGACCATTCTCCTCTGACCTCTGGCATCAACAAGGCATTTTGGCTCACTGGATATTTTCTCTTTTTTGGGACCATCCTCTGTAAACCCAACTCAAAGCACCAACAACCATGCCACCATCAAAGTCACTTAAATCACCTTTCTTCCTCATTCTAAAGCTCAGTTTGAACTTCAGCAGCTCGTCTTCACCATGTCTACATGCCTGAATGCATTGAGTTGCTGCCACGTGATTGGCTGCTTAGCTATTTGCGTAAACACGCAGTTGAAACAGGTGTACCTAATAAAGTGGCCGGTGAGTGTGAGCATATTATACCTTGTTGGCCAGCTTCTTGTTGAGCTCCTCAGCTATGGCGTCGTTGAGTTGTCTATGGAAGTCCCACGGAGGGATCCTGACAGTGTCGACCATCTCTACCAACACGAACATGATGCAGGCTGGACAATGTGAGCAAGTACTCACTAACACAGGAACATAAACACACAGACACACACAGAGCTGCTGTGGTGAAATAGCCGCAGTGAGCTGTCAGGTGCCGCCAAACTCACTCTCACAAACGGTTTCCTGTTTTCACACAGCGAGGATTAAAATACAGATCAATAACTGCTCACAGTCTGCCTAATGTCACTACTAAAACTATGATAATCTGCAGCGAACCAAGTCAAAGCAGTCCATGATGTCTCCATGTGATGATTTACGACAGTGAGTTTTTACGACATGTCGCAAAACTTAAAGCGACAGTGCACATTTTTAAAGTTTCCATTTAAAAAACAAAAACAAAAAACCTTTACTAAACATCTCCAATTCACAATAAATAAATATAATAAATAAAAAAAAAAAAAAAACTAATTCCAAGCAGCATATTTTAACACGGAGAAAAAATAATAAAAATAAAAATAATAAAAAATAAAAATATTATTATTAGTGCAGTAATAGTACTATTATACATAATTACAGATAGCTACATATAGATATCTAAAATTATTAGCTCTGTTATTGTTAACATACAATGATTTTTCTTTGTATTTACCTTGACAGGTTATTTGGTTCCCATACTTTTTAAAGATCTGAATATAAATCAATAGATAAAATGTAAAAATGATGTTCAATGATACTATTGGCCAAATATATACATAGATACCAATATATATGTACCAAACTGTCATTTTCTGTTTTCTTACATTAAATTTTCTTTATGAATTGTTAACAAAACCCTTGTCTGCAGTACTATTAATACTTACAACTGTTTAATTTTGTCATAGACTATTTACCTCTATTGAATCATCTTTTTTCTGTATTTGTGTAAATGTTTTCAATCCATTTATTTGTTCAGTGAAGTTAATTTGAATTTTTAGCTGTTTTAGTTATCTGCATCTTTAATTAAGGTGCCACGCTATATCAGTGCAACAATAAAATAATAAAATTAGGAGTCTGAGCCAGTTTGCTTGGCTTCATGTTTGTGAAATTCACTCTTTATAATAAGCAACTGAATTATTTTAGAAACATTTACTTCCATTCCATGACATGATGAGACACTTTGCATCAGTCTGCACTTTGGTATTATACTACCTGCAAACACAGCATTAAAAATAAATGAAAAGGTGATTTCTGATCTGAATAATAAAATCACGAGCATAGTTTAAATTTAGCTGAGTGTGGAAAAATAATTATATAGTACACAGAGTTCAAATCCATTTAAGTAGATACAGGTATGCAAGTATATATGTAGATACTTCAAAGTTGTGGCTGTTGTTTTAAAGTGAACAGATAAACATTACTGTATAAACAGAACAGAAAAATAGTTATGAATGTTAATCAAATGTCAGTGAACATATGTTGAGGGTGTTCGCCACAGACTGAATCGCAGCCTGTTGGAGTTCACACCGAGCACTTGAGGGCAGCATCTACTGTAAGACTCCGTACAGACAACACATGATCTCATCACTGATTCCATTACACAAAGAAAAACACAACAGTCACTTCACAATTTTATCTTTATTAATTTACCAGTTATTTTGTAAATATCAAGATAACTTTAATCTCCCGAGCAATAAAACTGTGGGCGTTTTGAATCATCTGCTTATATAAAGTCAAGTTTAATGCTGTTACTGGAGTGTGAGGGGAATCATCACTGTGATAAAACATCTGTTCATATTATTTATCTGCTGTACCTGAACAAAATAAAGCAGGTTGTAAAATAGATATCAAACACATCCAGGAGGACCGAACAGAGCACATCTGAGTACAAAAATCACACAACAGGCATGCCTTCATAAACATCTGATTTGTCACTTTACAGTAGCGCTTTTAAAACTCAGAGGCTTCAACCAGTGAACGACAGAGCATTATCTTACATCACAGTATACGATAAGTGCTTCACAAGCAGCTGTTTTAAATGTGCTGACGGAGAAATAAAGATTAAATTCATCAGTATTTTTTTAAAGAATAAACTGATCCTGGTGAATTATGTGGGAAATAAAACCCTGTGTATAATCAAATAATTATGCATAGTCATATATTTGAAAGATCACATACTGACAGGGTTGATTTTTCAAACATACAGTCAGGTCCATAATTATTTGGACAATGATACAGTTGTCATCATTTTGGCTCTGTAGACCACCACAATGGGTTTTAAATGAAACAATGAATACCTGCTTAAAGTGCAGACTCTCAGCTTTCATTTAAGGCTTTTTTCAAAAATGTAGTATGAACCGTGTAGGAATTACAACCATTTCTTCACACAGTCCCCCGACTTTAAGGGCTCATAAGTATTTGGACAAACTAACATAATCATCAATTTAACTGTTTTAATACTTGGTTGCAAATCCTTTACAGTCAATGACTGCCTCAAGTGTTGGACACATAGGCATCATCAGATGCTGGGTTTCTTCCCTGGTGATGCTCTGCCAGCCCTTTACTGCAGCCGTCTGCACTTCCTGCTTGTGTTTTGGGTGTTTTGCCCTCAGTTTTGGCTTCAGCAAGAGAAACGCATGCTCAATTGGATTCAGTTCAGATGATATGACTTGGCCGTTGCAGAACATTCCACTTCTTTGCCTTAAAAATGTCTTTGGTTGCTTTTGCAGTATGCTTCAGGTCATTGTCCAACTGCACTGTGAAGCATCATCCAATGAGTTTTGAAGCATTTGGTTGAATCTGAGCAGATAATGTAGCCCCAAACACTTCAGCTTTCATCCTGCTGCTCTTGTCAGCAGTCACATCATCAATAAATACAAGAGAACCAGTTCCACTGGCAGCCATACATGGCCATGACATAACAGTACCTCCACCATGCTTCACTGATGAGGTGGTGTGCTTTGGATCATGAGCAGTTCCTTCCCTTCTTCCTTCTCTTGTCTTCCCATCATTCTGGTAGTTGATCTTTGTTTTATCTGTCCATAGTATGCTGTTCCACAACTGTACAGGCTTTTTAGATGGTTTTTGACAAACTCTAATCTGGCCTTCCATTTTTAAAGCTCACCAATGGTTTGCATCTTGTGATAAACCCTCTGTATTTATTCTAGTGAAGTCTTGTCTTGCTTACAAGAGCAGCAGGATGAAAGCTGAAGTGTTTGGGGCACCATTATCTGCTCAGATTCAATTAAATGTTTCAAAACTCATTGGACGATGCTTCACAGTGCAGTTGGACAATGACCTGAAGCATACTGCAAAAGCAACCAAAGACATTTTTAAGGCAAAGAAGTGGAATGTTCTGCAATGGCCAAGTCATATCATCTGACCTGAATCCAACTGAGCATGCGTTTCTCTTGCTGAAGCCAAAACTGAGGGCAAAACACCCAAAACACAAGCAGGAAGTGCAGACGGCTGCAGTAAAGGGCTGGCAGAGCATCACCAGGGAAGAAACCCAGCATCTGATGATGTCTATGTGTCCAACACTTCAGGCAGTCATTGACTGTAAAGGATTTGCAACCAAGTATTAAAACTGACTGTTTAATTGATGATTATGTTAGTTTGTCCAAATACTTATGAGCCCTTAAAGTCGGGGGACTGTGTGAAGAAATGGTTGTAATTCCTACACGGTTCATACTACATTTTTGAAAAAAGCCTTAAAGGAAAGCTGAGAGTCTGCACTTTAAGCAGGTATTCATTGTTTCATTTAAAACCCATTGTGGTGGTGTACAGAGCCAAAATGATGACAACTGTATCATTGTCCAAATAATTATGGACCTGACTGTAGCTTGAAGGAGCTCTTCATGATATTCAGAGTGGATCTATGATTCAGAGGTTGTCTGCACACGGCTCTCAACATGGAGGCGGCTGAGCTGGAGGCTAGCAGCCAACAAACAGTTCTAAGAACAGCAACAGTGCAGAGCTAACGGTGTTAGCCTGGGAGGGAACAGGGGGGTGGGCACTATGTTTCAGCGACAATGCCATCCTGATATCAGCTGTAACTGCCATAAGAGTGCAGTGCAGAGTGCCAGCAATTAGCTAGAGGGACACACTCACAGGGACTCACATGCACCAACATGCTGCTAGCCCATCTACCACAACAAAGGACAGAGAAGCTCGACGTGACTACATTCTCTGGTCAGGACGCCATTACTCTGCTATATCTTTACATAGCAAATCGTTTTTTCTGCTATATTAATGCTCTGAATATCATAAAGAGCTCCTTTATGGGTAATTATTACTTCCCAACATCTCAGTATTTTTATCAGGCATCTTTGGCAGTAAATCTGATACACTGGTGAGCAGTGTTTAACCATCAAAGTGATGATCTTAATGAGGATGTAAAACATGATTCGTAAAGAGCAGTTGATTATATGAACAGATAACCCCTACGTGGAGTCATTAACGTCCAAAACGACTCTAAAAGTTGGGCTGCTGCTTTTCTAAATCATCTCTGTCCCTGAAAACTATCTGTACAAAACTAAAAGTTAAGAAAATACACATAATAAGTCACCTTTCTTGAAATAACACATCCCTTTTCACTGTCGGCAGCCGACAGCTACGATCCGACACCTGTGCTTTAATTTAACCCACAATCCAAAACTGGTTTGTGAAACCATTCGATTAAAAGAACTTGAGTTTAATCAAGATCACACAGGGGACTCTATGTTATGACATTATGTTACAGGAAGTCACAAACAGAGTTAACCGCTCTCATTTAGACAGGCAGCATACAGCATGTTACCAGCACTCTCTCTCTCTCTCATATATATATATATATATATATATATATATATATATAATGATTTATCATTTATGTACACACCCCTATACAAAGTGCAACTATATATCACGTCATTTACACACAGGTCCAAACTCAGTGACTTTTTTTTAAGTATATAGGGATTCACCTCAGGAAGTGTAATTATTAATCCACACTTCCTGGACTGCAGAATGAAGAAGTGACCGATTTATAAACTTTCTGGTTAATGACAAGCTAAACAGAGGACACCTACATAAAACATAGCAGCAATGACCTCAAACATCCCTAAGCTTGCAAAAATATATAACCACAGCGTTTCAGTGGCGTACACTAGGTATACATTATGTCAAACTTAATCCAAGAATGATTTTGAATCTACATTTTCTACTGAAAACTCGTGTATCAATAGTGAACGTTACGCGTTGTATGTCAGTCTTGTGGAGTCACACACGACAGAGACGTGTGCTACAGAGTGAAATGTTTGCAAAGAATAAACGAAGCATGGCGAAGCACACCTAAAACTACTTCCCTAACTCTACAAAGTGCTAGTGTACAGGCATCTGGACACTAGATTGTGCGTTAGTTTGTGTAAGAAGACAGCAGGCTTTCTCGTGCTATGGAGGACCAAACCTCAACCTGAAAAAACATTCAACTCCAAGACAAACAGCCTGTCAGATCCCGTTACAGCTACACGAGGCAATTTCACATGCTGGCAGCTCCAGATGATAGTGAGGACCAGCAGAAAGAATGAGAGAAAATATCACGTGTGAGAAGCTTTGACCTAAAGGATTTCATTGGGTTGATGAGACAAATGACCTACTATAGAAAAGTGGAGCTTTCTCCGGACATTGTAGGCTGATTTTTTATGACACTGTTATGCCGCAGTTTCCTTCCTACATAAAAAACTTGCCCGGTGCAGCAACACAAATCTGACTTCAGCCCATTTCCCCAAACGTATCAGGTTGTGGTTTGGACTGCATGAAGCAGCCTGGCGAGAGCAGCAAGAGAGACAGGGTGAGCAAAGAGAGACGCACAGATGCGAACACACACTGATGTTAACCCAGTAAAACAATCATGTATAACACACACATACACACACGCACCCACACAGGACAAAACACAGATGGAAAGAAAAGAAATAGCAAGGCTGGCGCTGACACAATGGCGGTATGTGTTGTGTTGTCACACAATGCAGTGTTATATCATGCAGAAAGACAGAGAACAAGCAAGTAGAGCTAAAATGATTTGTCAATTAATCGATTAGTTGATCGACAGATAATTAATTGACAATCAAATAATCGTTTTAGTAATTTTAAAGCAAATGAGGCCAAACAGTTGTTGATTTCATGCCTCCTAAATCTGAGAATTTGACGCCTTTCTTTGTTATATGTGATAATAAACTGTATCACTTTAGATTTTTGGGACAGTTGGTCAGATGAAACCATTTAAAGACATCAACTTGGGTTAAGGGAAAATTCACAGGGCAAATTTCACTATTTCTTGATATTTTACTGACAGAACAATTCATCGATTAATAGAGAAAATAATGGACAGAATAACCGATAATGAAAACAATAATTCATTGCAGCCCTGTGAGCGATCGTGCAGTGAAAGAGAAGCAGGGAGTGTACACAGATTCAAGGTCAAAACGAAAAGTCCAACAGCAGCAGCATAAAAACACAAGACCTCAGACGGCGTGACGATAGATTGGGCTGCAGTTGTACCGTGACAGTGGAGGGGCTGACAGGATTTCAACTGATCCTGCTTACAGTAAATAAGTCAGTGTGCCTGGTGGTTTGTTTTCACAGTGGCTCAAAACTACGACTAGTGAGGTGACACTTGTTCAAGTCGAAGGCAAACCTAGCAGCCCGCTACAGGAGGAAAATGAAGGACGACTTGTGGAGTTTGTTGCTATTTAGTGCATTTCAAGTATGCTGCGTTCCAATGGGGTTGTGTTTACCACATTCACGAGAAGAGTCCAAATAAACGCCTCCTTGTTGTGGTGTTCACAGCTTCATAAGCTGAATTTTCTGAGAGCTCTGAGTTCATGAGCTCACATTCACTTTGCTTCCCATGTCATAAACACAAGCTCAAAAGTTCCATTTGAATGCAGCATCACATTGAACATGTGGTGGAAATGTTCTTCAGGTCTGGAGATAATGAAGGAAAGGTACATTCATGTGAGTTGGACAACTCAGTGAGCTTATTGAGCTGTATGGATGGAAACCACTGCGACAAATATAAAACAGGAAGCATAATGAAGAACAACAATTGTCTGGTCTTTGGACGGACTTTGCAGTTAAAGATTTTATAGCAGGAAGCTGTTAACTCGTCATTAAATATTAGGAAACTGTTATCTCAGCTTCACCACTTCTATTTTAATCGTATTTTGAATCTAACTTTATCAATGCAGGGTCTGACTCAGGTTTGTATACTGCTAGATTCGTTCACAGATTTAGGAAAACACAGCCTCATTCAACTGTCTGTGTGTGAAACAGTCAGCTGAGCGCTGCAGGGTAACACTCAATGAACAACTAAGCTTGACAAATCTGATTTTAAACTGAGGAGTGCTGCCAGGACGAACGATGCTGCCTTTTACAGACACACACACTGCTAAGCTTCGGTTATGTGCGCTTGATTTGAGCGTGTTTGTGTAATTCTGGCTGTCGTCCGGGAGTGCTTTCACAGTAATCCTGTCTGTGCATGTGCGTGCCCATGTCAATGTGTGTGTGCGCTTTTCATCTGTGCAGCGACCTTGTGTGTGTGTGTGTGTGTGTGTGTTTTCTTTAACTGATCATGACTACAGCTGTCCCTACACCAACATTTAAACCAACAGGTCTGGTAACTGTCTACCGTTCACCTCGTCTCTTCCTCTTTGCAAAGCCCCTTTCTCTGCCCTCACTTCTCCCCTTCTTAACCCATGCCAAGGCCCCTCGGTGGCCCCTACAGGCCCCACCTCCCGCGTCTCCACCTATTACTGGAGCTCCTTCATCCTGTTGAGAGCAGAGCCGGCCCTGAACCACTCGATCTGCGTCTCGTTGAAGGAGTGGTTTAGAGTGATGGACTCCTTGCTGCCATCACTGTGCTTGATCACTGCTGCCAGGGGCTGAAAGGAGCAACGAGATGCATCAATCATTTATCCAATTTTTCTTTGACATAATGTAAAGAGAAGCTCAGCTGTCCTTTGGGGTCAATGTTTCTTTAAGCCGGGCATACACTGTATAATTTAAGTCAGTTTTAGAAATGTTTAACTGAATTCTAACTCACGCTGTACGAGTAAATCATCTGTAATGTAAAGCCAGAGCTCACGATTTATGTGCTCATTTTGTGCGGTCCGATCATCAACTCACAACCTGAGTGTGACTGTAAAGAAAGCTTGGTCGAAAGCTCTGAGGCAGGTAGAAGTTTGTTTGCTAGCTGAAGTCTGTAATGCTACACCAGTATGGTTCAAGTTGCATTATTGCCAATGTTCTTGGTTCATATACGTCATGAAAGGAGGAGGAGGAGGAGGAGGAGGAGGAAACATCAACGTGAGAAAGAGTGAGAAAAAAAACACATGATCTTGGGGAATCGACTTGTCACTCTGCCACAGCTGTGCGAGAGCCTGACAAAAATCTACTATACTTAACTAAAACTAAACTAGGATTACAGCCTTGTGGTTGTAGGCCTCCACGAACCAGTTAACATTCATGTCTGTCCAGACTCACATGTAGCAATGGCAGCAGACAATGCTTCAAATAAAGATGTTGCTGCAAAGAAGCTACAAATTCCAAAACCAAAACTAATCGGTTCACCGTTGAGTCCAACCGAATGTTCGTGCCAAATTTGACAAAATTCCCACAAGGCGTTCTTGAGATATATAGCTCACAAAAATGGGACGGACAGACAAAATCCAGTCACAGCTTTTGGTGGCAGAGGCACAAAAACTAGATGGGAGAGAACATTTTATTTATTTAACGAGAATTTAAATTAGACTTGAGAAAAAAGAAAACTAACTAGAACGATACAGGACCCATCACACCCCCTGTTTGCAGTGTTTGAGTGGCTTCCCCCTGGACGTCATCTTCGCTGCCCAAGCTGCAGGACTCAGACGAAGAGGGCTACTTTTGTTCCCAGAGCTGTCCTCCTGCTCAACTCACAGCCATCACTGACCCGCTGCCTTAGTGATTTCAATACACCCAACCCCCCATCCACCCACCTCCAAACCTTCCTTTCTCAGGAAGCTTGAGACTGTATAGGAGGGCTGGACTGGACTCTAATGCACAGCACTTTAAGAATGTGTTTTTCCACTTGTTTTTATACTGTAGTTATTTATGTCTTGTGTGTTTTTTCTCTGAACTACTCAGTGTGCTGCTCTTAAATTTAAATATTTGAATTGAACTGAATTGAATTGAACTGAATTGAACTGAATTGAATTCAAACTAAACTAAAACACTCTGGAAACTAACTGAGACTAAACTGAATTAAAAACAAAATTTAACAATAAAATAAAAATGAAAAATATAAAACTATGATACCCCTGGTTTACCAACTGCCAACCAAAATTTATGACATGTCAGAAATTCAACTGAACGTCTGGTGGCCATTCGGGAACAGATGGTCGAGCTCTGATAGCTACCTGCTCCCTGTGTACGCTGCACGAGAAATGATGCCCAACAAAGCTGAAATTCGGTCCAACTCTAAAATGAGTCATGCGGCTGTTGTGTTTGTCTTTTAATACCAATGCTGAACTTCTAAAGTGTTGCACCTGATGAATCCCTCCTGTATTTTGAAAACTAAAACCACGAAAAACTAAACTAAAACTAAATATTTTGAAGACACAAAAAAATTGGGTCCGACTCTAAATTGAGTTGTGTGGCTCAGAGAAAAATCAGGTCAGAAACGGGCTCAGATCGTACAGTGTATGGCCAGCTTTAGTGCAGAATATTGCTCACCTTGCCAGGAGCAAAGGATTTTAGCCCAGTGATTGTAATCTTGTCGTCAGGGCGAATTTTTTCGTAGTCCTGGGGGTTAGCAAAAGTCAGAGGCAGCAGGCCCTGCTTCTTCAGGTTAGTCTCTGTGAAGAGGAGAAAAGATGTAAATATGACAAATAACAAGACACCGACACTGATACTGTGCTTCCGTAAGAGAGGGGCTCTTTGTCTAGGTGCATCTGTTACAAGGTCAGGGAGCATAATGCATGTGAGTATGTGTGTCTGGTTGTTATGGACTGGTTCCAGATCTCATGATGAATAAGCTGCTCCATTTACACAGAACTCATGATGCTAGAAATCTTCTTCATCAACACCACATGGCACTGAAAGCTTTGCATACAGAAAACTGCATCAACTGCACGTAATGGTTTATTTTGTGTGTTTCTGGTTCTGAAGAAATCTTTTCACACCAAAAAATGAAAGCAATATTCCTGAGATCAGACAGCCTTTCATCTGCCCACTTACCTACATCAAGCCTTCGATAACAAACTGCCACTAATGGACTGTAATTATAACTTGGAGGCTCTCTTCCACACTACTTATTCTGGCAGACTGTAAACATGCCAGACTCAATAATCATCAGCTTGCTCTGAAAGCCAACCACACCTAAAGATGCTGCTTCCCTGCTGCCTCTACCTTTCACAAAGAAAATAAATTAAGGTTTGAGTGTAAAGATGATAAAACTGCAGTGATGCCTGAATATCTCTAAAATGAAAGACAGATTGGTGGTTGCGTGTTATTTTATTCACTCTCTGTGCTCTGAAACTTACCGTGGATTCTGGCAAAGCTCTTGACGATGATAGCGCGTCCTCCAAGGTGTCGTGGCTCCAGGGCAGCGTGCTCTCTGCTGGAACCTTCTCCATAGTTCTCATCTCCGACCACCACCCAGTTCACTCCATTGGCCTGGATTATACAGTTAAACAAGACGAAGGAAACATTTAAACTGCTGTCAGGGTGGTGACAACGTGCTAAGGAGGAAATTGGGAACTTAGTTGCTGGAAAAACATGCAACACAAAGAAAATTTTGCCTGGTGTTTGTGTGCCATTTAAATCAATGTAAAGTCTAAATGTAAAACAAATCATCAACTGACATCATCCCATCAAACTCACCTTGTAGTGGCGGGCCACATCGGGCACACCTCCGTACTCTCCTGTCAGCAGGTTTTTGACCTTGTTCACAGCATCGTTTTCACTGTTGACTGCACCAATCAGCAGATTGTTGGAGATGTTGTCCAGGTGACCACGGAACTTCAGCCAGGGCCCGGCAGCGCTGATATGGTCAGTGGTGCACTTTCCCTTCACCTACGGCCACAGAGGAAAAGAGAGGAAGAGGAGGAGTGGGCAATTCGGAGGATGAGGAAAGATGGAACAGAAATCTGACAATGGCTATTCAACGCTACACCATCCATCCATCCATCCATCCATTTTCATACACTTATCTGAGGCCAGGCGATTCTGTGCCGACTTGAGGGTTTTACTCTCAGATCAAAGAAATTTTTCCGAGACGGGTTAACTGTGGCAAAAGTCTTGTAACCTGCGCTACTCCTTACTTACACATCCACCACAGCTTCCCTTCCACTTCCTGCTCACCTTGATAAGGACCCTCATGTCCTCCAGGTCTTTTCCATGCCACTTGTCGAAGGGCTCCAGCAGCTGCAAGCGGTTGCTGGTGGGGTTCACGTCCACCTGAACAACATCAATTCAGTGTAAGACATAAAGGCTCTTCTGATAATATTTTCAAAGGATAGTGGGGCAGACAACTCCAATATCAAACTGAATTTTATTTGAACATCAAAAAATCATTTTCTGTTTTAACAACTGTCACATAACACATCTCTGTGTGAAAAAGCCTTGATCACACTGTTAGTTTACACTGACTCTTTCATGTACCTTTGCAAACTCTGACAGAAGACGCTCACCTCACTTGAAGTCTGTTTTATTAATGCTGTGCTGCTTTCTAGATTGTCGTCATAAGATACTGTATCTTATTAAATAAAAAAACAAAATCACCTTCACTGAGCCGCCCTCAGTCGGGGGGTGCTGGTAGGTGTCCTGGCCTGGGTCGAAGTCTCTGGAGGGGAGCTCGTCACCAGTAGGCGGATTCAGCTTGAACTTCTCTCCGTTAGGAGCGGTCAGGTAGTCGGTCTCTGGGTTGAAGTTGAGAGTTCCAGCAATAGCCATGGCGGTGACGATCTACAATGAATTACATAATAGGCATTTAGGGTGTGCAAATGTCAAAACCATTAAGGAATACAGAACTAAGATTTTTATTGTGAAGTCCTCTACTGATACACACTCACTATGCTGTATGTATGAGCTACTATGAGGCTGCCTATTGATGCCCATGTGGTCATGAATTGATCCTTTGCTAAGTCCTGCCCCTGGACGCAGACTGGCCAATCATAATGCAGAATCGGGCCAGCTCAGACCAGGGTCCGACAACAACACAGCTGTGCTCTATTGACTCTAATGCAGTCGTTTCACATTTCCTTCATTTTAAGGCTGGTTTTGTGGATTTGGAGCTAAATGTTGTGCCTGGGGCACGCCGTGTATTAATGATACTCGTTACCTGGAGAGGTTGGAAAAAGATATACGTTTCTTCCCTGTTCCAAAACCAAAATCAAACCCTGAAAAGTGTAGGGTTAGCTAGCTAGCTACTGAAGATATAGCCTACTGAATGTATACACATGCTGCTTTTGCTTTTTAATGATTATAACAGTGAAACAAAGACCAACCCTGCTGTACAGGAACCAGTGAAGGGAAGCAGGGAAACTTCGCTGGTGTTCAACCAGCTGTGTGTCATCGCAGTGTGTGCAGATGAATGTTGTTTGACTTCCCCCAGAGATCCCCGCCTGGTAGCAACACGGGGGTGAAGCCAAACACAGTTCCTCTGCACACACTGCGATGCCACACAGCTGGTTCAATATCAGCAAAGTTTCCCTTTATATTCATTGTCTTGTGTGGCGATCAGCAGTGATGTGGTGGTTCACTTTTACACTGTGATCTGTAGCCTATAGTTCAGCTTTAGCTTCTAACTATCTTTGTCTTTTTAACCTGTTGTTGCTGCTGAGTCAGTTTGACATCCTGGATATATCCTTCAAACACAGACTGTAGACCCCTCTGTCTGCTTCTCTCTGGAATCACTCTTTCATTTTTCCAAAAATATGATTATATTTCTTCAGGGAGTGCAGGTAGTTACAGTGTGGGCTCCATGCTTACTCTGACAGCTTGTTGGACCATCACAAAGGGGCGGGGCTTAGCGAAAGGTCAATTGCTGAGCTTGTATTTCACTTGATGTTCAACCTGCAGACTTCTTACCTCAGGAGAGGTGACAAAAGCATGAGTAGCGGGGTTGGCATCATTCCTGCCAGTGAAGTTCCTGTTGTAGGATGTGACAATAGTATTCTTCTCTCCTTTTTTCACATCCTTCCTGAAAAAAGTCAGAACATAGAGCATGTTAGTCTGATGCGTTGTGTTTAACCTGCATCACTCAGGGGAATTTTCTATTTGATCTTCCACCTTTACTACTGTGAGCCACCTGTTTCAAATCAGGTCTAAAGCCCTGCTTGTGTCCCTTAGCGGCTGAAGTTATCGTTAGAAATAGCATGCATACCTGTCCCACTGTCCGATGCAAGGTCCACAAGCGTTGGCAAGTACGATTCCACCAACATCACTCAGGATCTTGGCCTGAAACAGGTACAACATGAGTTTGAAGAAATCCTTTCTTGCATCTTTTCAACACACATCTTTGTATAAATGTTTTCTGTAAAACTACAATTACTGCCACACGGTTGTATTCCTACACCAGCCAGTCAAGTTGTAGTTCACATCCACGTCTATTCAGATTTAAACATGTAGTTAAGGCTTTAAAAGAGTTTAATGAAAGGTCAGTGATGTTGTAAAGAGACTCACATATCCGTCCCTCTCGATAGTGGCACGGATCTGCTCAGAACCTGGGGTGACTGTGAACTGGGCCTTGCACTTCAGACCTTTATCAAGAGCCTGCTTGGCCAGAGAGGCCGCTCTGCCCATGTCCTCGTAGCTGGAGTTGGTACAGCTACCGATCAGACCTGCAAGACACAAGTTCAATGTTTGTAAGAAGAGAACAAGGAAACTAAAGTGAATGAGTCTACAGTTACAGTGGAAGAGTTTAAGTATTCATCTGTGCCTATGAAATAAGAGGAAGGCTGTTAAAGAAGAGAAGACAGAAAAGACAAGCAAGCCTGTAATTTTACATCTTTGTCATCTTAATTATATTCTACTCATTCAGTCAATGACTGGAATTATACTGTACTCAGCACGCATTTTGTAAGCTACTTTGGAAGGCCACATGCAGAGCTGTAATGTGATGCCATCCTGTCAGGTCAATAACACAGCTACTAGGAACAAAGAAAGAAATATCCAATTTCATTAGACAAAGCATTAAAAATACTTACATTTGTAAGATAATACAGCTGTGTGACAAATACTGACCAACTTTAACCTCCAGGGGCCAGCCGTTCTTCTTAGCCGTAGCCCCGATATCAGACACGGGGTGGGCCAGGTCAGGGGTGAAGGGCCCGTTGATATGGGGCTTCAACTGTTAGTAGAAAAATAAGGCATAATGAATTCATAGTTCGGGTAATGTGGGACATGTGTGCGTATGCTATAAATATTGTTTTCTAAATTTGGAAACTTTTTAAAGAGGAACACTAATAATAAGCACTTAAGCTGCCTCACCATCCACATGACACAGAACGGGATGAAGCCAAAGTATGTGACTAAATGAGAAGTGGGTGCTGGAGTCTGTTTTAGTTTACAGCACTTAAATTCACCTCAGGAAAGCTTTTACTTAACATACCAACACATGCATAATTTGGTAGGTAGGCGACTCTTAAAGGGGACATCTTATATTTATTTTAAGGTTCATACTTGTATTTCAGGTTTACATGCTTTTATTAAAACAAAAACACTTTATTTTCATCATACTGTCTGTGCTAAAACACCTGTATTCACCCTGTCTGAAACACTCAGTTTTAGCACCTGTTTCTTTCAGCCCCCCTCCTAAAAACAGCCCGGTCTCCTCTAAAGTGGTCAGCTTTTTTTGTGGTTTTCCATATTTCAGTGTCTCTGCACTGTAACTGCTGCTGGAAGAATGACTGTAACGGAAAATAGCAGCAACTTCTACCGTAAAAAAGGAAAAAAAAAAAAAAACAAAACAATAAAAGCTTCTTGTTACAGGGCTGCCCCTAACTAAGAATTTTACGATATTAATTGAATTATTAAATTATGTTTTGAGCGGGGCAACACAATGGGGGGGGGGGGGGGGACATCCAATCACCAGCAGCAGCGTCAGATGGCCAAACTTCTCCCAGGAGGAACCTGATGTTTTGGTCCGGGAGGTCTGCTCGCAGTGTCCGAATATACGGAACTGCGAGCAGACCTCCACGGGCTGATGATGCAAAGGTAGCCTGGGAGGAGGTCACCACAATTGTAAATCAATGTTGCGTTTCTCTCGTGCGTGCATGCTCTCTTTCTTTCTCTCTCGCAGTCTCACTCTGTTTCTTTTCTTTTGACTTTTCTAAGATGACAGATGCTGAATATATACTCCCTATCTGATGCTGTGGCTGTTTGTGGCTGGCTGAGAGGGATGTGAACTCATTAGTTTGCAGCTGTTTAATCAAATCAGATTGGGTTTCCATTACGCGTGCCAAACGTGCCAAACGGTGCCAACCCCCTTTGATCTGACATCAGATGTGACGGGACAGTCGATATAGAGATACATTTATGTGCTGATTGCAGATAGGTGCATTGAATTGTGGTTTTGTGGGTATTTATTGCATCGTTAATGTGCCTGATATTCTGGAAACCTGCCTGTGAGGTTTTGGTGACGTGTGTGCACTGTCCGCCGGTCAGCCAAACTTCGGCTTACACCGGCTGCGCTCCCCCTGCGCTGACAGTAGATCTGGTTTCAGATGGCGAGCTTTAAGTGCACCTTCAGCGAAGCCTTTTGGCACGAAACTGTCACTGCGCCAAGCTGTATCTGTCGACACCTCCCCCTGCTGCGCCGCCACACCCATCTCAGCGCACCTCGGTCTGCCAAACTACCAAACTGAGCGCGCCTCGGGTTGCGCTGCTCGAAACTAGCTCTGCGCAGGGTTCGCCACCCTGCGCTGCACCGGGAAACTAGAACCCTTTGACTTATTTCCACCATGCCGACAGTGGGACTTATATTCATTGTGCTGACAGCTTCGGCTGATTTTTTTTTATGCGCACATGTGCCCCTAAATATTTTTTACAGTTCGCACACACATATTTTTAGTCGAGTGAAACGCTCGCACTGTCGAGCGCTGGATCTGACAGCCTGAGCACATCAGCACAAAACACTACGGCGTTCAAGATATTATTTATATCATGACAAGTCAATACTTTCGGCAGCCTAAATCTTTTATTTAGAAACTATGGCGGGTCAAATTAAACTATGGCGGGCCGCCATAGTTTCGTTAATTAATGGGAAACACTGACTGTGCTACATTACAGAGAAATACAAAACCGTACTAATGAACCTTCATTAATATAGACCTATATTTTATCTACAAGTGCACGTCACACACTGAGCGAGCCGCCTGTTAATAATGCTGTGGGCTAATGGGCATGTAGCTACTTCCATGTTTCAGATGATACGTCATGTTTGTAGTCGACCAATGAAGATGAGTTTACATATCACCTTGGGTTCGTCCTTCACCTTCTCAAAATGATCCCACACTTTGGATTTCCTGCCCGACATGTTATTAACTAGCCTGTGGAATAACCGCAGGTACCAGCCCTGGAGATTAACCTGACTTCTGTCTGACTGCTGAGCGTGGACACTTCCTGTGTCTGTCCTTTCAAATTGAAGTCACACATGGTCCAGTCATATAGGGTTTGATTTATTTTGACAAGGCGCAGCTCCTAATAGAGTTTCAGGTTTGTTTTTTCTGCAACTAAGCAACCAATGAATTCTTGCCGACTAATGACCCTTCTGGTTGACTAACATTTCGACTATTAGGGGGCAGCCCTACTACGTAATGTAAAAAACAGTAGTGTGCCTGGGGTGTGGTGGTAGAATAAGTGTTTCACCAGCCCATCACTCAGGTAAAGGCAGTCAACCTCAGGGAAACACTGGCCTTAAATTACAAGACTTGTGACAACGCTTTGACTCACCTCACTCAGGTTAATCTCAATGAGCTGGTCGTATTCACAGCCTTTATCTGGGACCAAGTCATCTATGAACTGATCGGCCACAGTCGCGATCTCTGAGAGGGAATGAGGGAGGAGACAAAGTTGTAGGTGCGACACACTGAGTGAATGAAGACTAAACAGACAGAGTAACATTAAAGAAACCGACCTCCACGGCCAGTTTTCTCCATGTATGTCCTCATGCGGTGGTTGTAGGGGAAAATGGATGTGGTGGCTCCAATCTCAGCACCCATGTTACAGATAGTGGCCATTCCTGAAAATTCAAAGTACAGTGAAATAAACTGAAGTCGCCACTGTTCTTCCTGTCTTCAATTTTCACATATAAATAAAGAGTGTCTATCACAAACACTCCAGTTTTTCAGATGTATCTCATCCTTACCAGTGCAGGAGATGGAGTCAACTCCAGGCCCGTGATACTCCACAATGGCTCCTGTGCCACCTTTTACAGTCAGGATGCCAGCCACCTTCAGGATGACATCCTTCGGAGAGGTCCAACCAGACAGGGCTCCTGTCAGCTTCACTCCAATCACCTGAGGGGAAAAAAAAAAACATGAAAAAAAAGACAAAGGTAGAAACATTTGTAGAGACACCTAGTGGTTAAAAACAGGTTGAAACTGCTTTGAAATTAAAATTCATTTACAAGATATCAAATGGCCAGAACTCACTTTCGGACACTTGAGCTCCCAGGGGATTCCAGCCATGACATCCACGGCATCAGCGCCACCCACTCCAATGCAGACGGCCCCCAGGCCACCGCCATTAGGAGTGTGGGAGTCTGTACCAATCAGCATCACTCCAGGATAGGCATAATTCTCCAGGATGATCTGTCCAAAGGAAGAGGCATTCAGAGTCAGTCAAACATTTTTTCCTGGGGCCTCAAACTTCAAACAAAGTGTAGTTTGAAATAATTTATAGCATCATTATAAATCAGTGTACTGTACCTGATGGATGATCCCTGATCCAGGTTTCCAGAAGCCAACACCATATTTAGCAGCAGCAGTGGCAAGAAAGTTGTACACTTCCTCGTTTATCTCCTGCGTTAAGAGTTATTGGCGAACAGTTATTTTCACATATGATGCATGAGAATCCTTGATGTAACCATAAAATAATAAACTTTGCTGCAGCACTTAACCCTGAACCCTGTAATCCAACAATTTGATCACACCTACAGAATTTGAACCAACCCGTTGCATCTACTGTGCCCCAAGAAAACTGTTTAAAGGGACAGTTCACCCCAAAATCACAAATACATATTCTTCCTCTTACCTGTAGTGTAATTTATCAATTCAGATTGTTAAGAGTTGCTGAATGTTAGAGATATTGGCTGTAGAGATGTCTGCCTTCTCTCTAATATAACAGAACTTGATGGCACTTGGCTTGTGGTGCTTACACGCCAAAAAATACATTTAAACAACTCAACAGCAATGTCTCTTTCCAGAAATCATGACCCAGTTACTCAAGATAATCCACAGACCTTGTTGTGAGCAGTTTCATGTAAGAACTATTTTCTTTCTACCAAAGTCCACCCATCAACTCTATCACTGTGCAGTAGGAAGCGTGCATCTATTCATAAAAGAGAGACCTTGTACTCGTGACAATGCGAGATGTAAACGTTAATGGCGTCCTCCTCAGCTGAGCTGTAACATTAGCTAGCTCAATGGACCATATGCCGCCCACCAGGACAATGCCATGATGTTGCTTCTAGTGGACAACTACAGCACTCCTCAACAAGCTTATGACCCAGAGGCAGAGGCAGACACCAAGCGGCAACCTCTGGGGCTGAAAAATGAAGCCAACGTGGAAGTGCCACTGTGTCACTGTGCAGGACAAAGTGTGCATCTACTGCAAACTCACCTAGCACCACCAAGCTAGCTAATGTCACAGCTCAGCCAAGAAGGACGCCATTAATGTTTATACCCGCTCTGTCATGAGCACAAGCCTCTCGTCCATGAGTAGATGCACACTGTCTTCTAAGCGGTGATGTGTTTGCTGGGTGTAGATTGGTAGAAAGAAAATAGTTCCTGCATGAAACTGTTCCCAACAAGGTCTGTGGATTATCTTGAGTAAGAGGAAACATATGTATTTTTGATTTTAGGTTGAACTGTTCCTTTAAGGCCGCTACCTTTGCAACCTCATCAATCCCCGCTAGCTAAGGATCAATTATTAAATAAATCTAAACAAGCCAGTTCAACACAATATACCTTACTGTTAGTTACTGAAAAGTTATCTTGAAATGCAGCTGCACTAAACAAACACTGCCCAAAATAGAAATTGGCTCTTGTTGCACTCATTGTGTTGGTTGATAAAAACTGGCTCAACTAACACAATGAGCCAAAAGTCAGAGGAGAAACTTATAAAGCTGCTGAGTCTCTCCATAACTGCTTCCTGCCGACACATTAATGGGACCTTATGAGGTTGGTATCGGATACACACTTCACAAGCAAAATGGCTTAGAGTTATAGTCTGTTGTTGTTGGCATCAACTCTGTGTGTGTGTGACAGGTTGTAAAAACCTAAACCAGCTCTGGTCCCCTGAACCTGAAGTCAGCATTACGCAGTGTTGTAATGTTTTGTCAGTCATTTTCAAACCAGAGGGACGATGACCTCCTTTTATATTTTGTTCTGTAGTAATAAGCATTCAAGTCCATGTCCACTTGTCAAAACTCTGTCTGATCAGATTAGACTGAAAATGTATGGCAGAATGAGGCCAGTAGCAAAGCAGAGAGGCACCAAAACACGCATCTCATTAGGTGAAAAGTGTCAAAGAGAAATCATTTCTTCTGTCAATAACGATTTAC
Source organism: Epinephelus lanceolatus (assembly GCF_041903045.1). Lineage (NCBI taxonomy): Eukaryota > Metazoa > Chordata > Actinopteri > Perciformes > Serranidae > Epinephelus > Epinephelus lanceolatus. The sequence goes on from NC_135751.1 coordinate 36,083,913, forward strand.
AACCAATGGTCGTACCATAAAAACATATTAAGGCTGTACCAAATGTCACGGTTTTAAATTTGGAGCTTCTTTCGAGGTTTGCGAATGAAGCTTTGAATGTCTGTCGTCATATTTTATGAGTCCATCACCCTAAAGAAGGCTTAAATTTGACTTTTGGACTTGACAACACTTTGGAGTAATTGGAAATGTTTGGATCACACAAGTCGGAAACTAATTCTACAAACAGTATAATACTTATAATATCAGTGTAGGCTAATCTTTATCTGCAACTGTGCAGAAATGATTTCGCAAATTTCAAATGTCAACATTATGCATGAAGCTTTTAAGCATTTAAATATTCAGTACAGCCAAAATATTAAAACTACAATATGTATAATACCACACTCCATCCATCTGTTCTCACCTTAGCTCTCTGCAGGTCCTCGGCCCCTCCGATCTGAGCCTCAATCAGATGATCACAGTGGATGGTGGAGGGAACCGCCACCCTGGGCAGACCACTGCTGATGAACTGCAGCATTGCCATCTGAGCTGTAGCATCCTGCATCGCCACGCGATCTGGACGCAGGCGCAGGTAGGTGCGGCCGCGGTCGATATCCTGCCCCGCTGGATCATCCAGGTGACCGTACACAATCTTCTCCGACAGCGTGAGAGGCCTGCCGAGCCTGGTGGGGTGGAGTAACACAAAAATGTAGCATCAGATACTACAAAAGTCTTCACTTCTTATATCTACACAAATATAGTTTAAATGTTTTTGCAGTGTCCTCCTGTGTTTTGTGTATCACTCCTGGAAAGCACTACATTTCATCTGTGGCTAAGAATCATGGAAAAGCCCTGAACAACTAAAGATACTATAGCTTATCAGGACAGCAAACATTTGGGGGCGAACTGTTCATGTAATAGTCACATAACAGCCACACAAAAGGCATTTCCTATTCCTGGATTACAGCATGTGCTAAGCGCAGTACGAGGGAACTCCAGGACATCCAAAGTTAGCTCCGTGGCCCCTGCTGACCCTGACAAGTCAACACTGTAAATGCCACAAGATTAACTGTGCAGCTGTAATGAACACCAGCCATTCCTCGTGAGCCAAACTGTAATCAATAAGGAACTCTATGTGTCCATGTGTAGTTCTGAGAAGTCTCAACTGCTGACCTCCTGCGCACAGTGTTGATGTTCTCATGCATCTTCTCATAATTAACGCTGGAGCCGGGCTCAAAGCGGCTCATGGCCACCTTGGCCTTGGCGCTGAAGGCTGAGGAGACATGAATGCGCCTTGCACCAGTTCCAAGGGCCAGCTAGACCAGAGGAAACAGAGGACAGTGTTGAGAATTAACAACAAAGTTTTAATGTACAATTTAGGACTAACATATTACGATTTTAGTTATATAATAAATACGCAGAGAAAAGAGAGGTCACTAAATTATGCAAGAATGGAACCACATGTGAGGATAGTTAAAACATAATCTGGCAAGTCGCACCAGTAACAATGTGGCCTACAGAGACGCAGAGGAATCCTCCATTTGGGTCACAAACAGGCTCCGTCAGTTTGGTTAGACATTGATCAGATCAGCAAGAGAACTTGGAATGTCTCGAACCACTCTACAAATCAGTATTGGAGCTGAACACGGCATTTTTAAATGAACAGTCATTGTTACATTGTTTTTGGATTGACAACATTTTTGGGGGATTTTTCAGTGCTGTCTTGTCAATACTTAATTTAAATGTCAGGATTATGTTCATGCTGGTAATGAAAACAGGCTGTCAAAATATTATCCAAATCTTTCTTCTCCAGCAACAGCAAACTGACATTAATCTATTTGTAGACACTGTGTAAACCATTTTAAGACCTCTCTTTTAATAACTTTAATGTACTTCAAGTGTGTGATGTAAAATTTTATTGAGGAGTAAAATAGATAATATACAACTACTGCATCAACATTCTGGCAGAAACCCAATATAACACTGAATATTAGAAATTAAATCAGAACACTGCTTAAAGAGTGAGTGATCCAAGCCAAAATATGAGGGACGCCATGTTCACTTCCTTTAGATCTCACCCTTAGTGTTGATATTCAGCAGAAAATCACAATGTTCAGAGAAAAGTGGGTTAGAGTTTATCCAGCTCATATTTCAGGGTAAGCCTCGCCCACAAGGCTGTTACTATCAGTCTGATATGCTACACTTTAAACTATGAGCACTAGAGGTACAGGCAAAGTAGTTTAGAAGAGCATCATTTACTACAAACATAATCAGTGTAAATAAACTGGCAGCAGCAGTGGAAGATTTGCTCTGATGCCTTTTCCCATTGCTCCAGGATATGTGGGTTTTTGGTGGCCAGCATTGAACAGTGGTCAAGAATAGGCAGAATAAGGCCAATTTGGTCATTCACTGGTATTTCATTAGCAGAAATAGACATTTTGGGATGTCATTAGCCCTTGCAATTTACGGAATACCTAATGTTAAGCCTAAATGCAGAGACTCTCAATCTAATCGGGTTGGTTCCCAGGCTATCTCATCATCAAAACTATACTCAGATATGTTTAAAACACTCACAGAACTCTTGTGGCCACACTAGAACACACTGACACACTATTGGGCAGCAGGCTCAGTGTTTGAGCCAGTTCTTTTGACAATAACAGGTGCAATAATTAGTTTGATTGCATGGGTTTTATATTATGTTGTAAATCAATGCAATGCTATGCTATCTAGCCTCCCTCATGTTTATATAATAAACTAAACGTGCAATAAGTGAGACTGATGGCCTTTCCTGTACTGCTTAAATATCAACTAGTTCTCTTCAAATGGAAAAAGACATCTCATAAACATTGGCAAATGGAGGTAAACGGCACATCTAAAAATCAAAGCACATTACTCTGGCAACCATTTTTGTCTTATTTCCACTTATTTTCTTATTGTGTAATTTTGTAATAGGTATGTTCTGATATTCTCCCTGTATTTTTCTCCTTATACCACTTACCATACCATATTTATTTGTGGGAATAATGCTTGTTGACATAAGTGAACGTTTATGTGTGATGACATCATCTGTGAGAATAGTTTTTGATTTATGTTCTCAAATATCAATGCAAATATTGAGATAATAAATTGACGAAGCACCACGAATAGCAAGACTGCACCTAGGGCTGAGCATTATCTTGATATTATTTCAATATTGTAATATGAGATTGAATATCATCTTAGATTTTGGATATTGTTATTATTTTTATATTTTATTTAACCTTTATTTGACCAGGAAGTTCCATTGAGACTGAAAATGTCTTTGCAAGAGAGACCTGGCCAAGATGGCAGCCAATCAAAACACATTTAAAATGCAACAAATACAACACATAATGCAAAAATCCACAATAAAACAACAACTATTCAAACATAGCGGCCTCTCAAGAGAAACAAGCGCATGTCTCTGTCACCACATTCTTTGTGACGTCACGCCCTTAAATTCATCAATGGATATAAGCATTTCTAATTTAAGATCCTTTTAAAGAGTATTCCATGTCCAAGGTGCATCGTAGGAGAATGCAGTTTTCCCCAGATCAGTTAAAATCTGCGGTACATTAAAAAGCAGCCACTTGGAGGGCGTAGCTGGTAACCAGAGGTAGGCCAGACATTTGCCCAATATTGCTTTATGGATAAAAATACACCAGTGCCAACGGTGAATGATGTCCAACCCACTTGTATCCTAAGTGCTGTCCTGTCCTGGTTTGTAGGACAATAAAATTATGTAATTTTCTGAATTTGCCAGACTGTTCTAGCTGCTGCATTGTTTGCCTTTACCCATTTTGTCATTATATCCACGTTGCTGATAAACATTTATCAAAAATCTTATTGTGTATATATTTCGAGAAAGCACCATAGTCAATCATACAATATCCTAATAATAATTCAAGGTATTTGGTTAAAATGATCATGGTATTTGAGTTTGTCCATATTGCCCAGCCCTAACCTCACCCAGCAGACAACAGAAACTCATGTATTCATCATTTACAACACATGACATAGAGTGTAGGGCGCAGGTTACTTTATGAGCAGCAGGCTGATTTATGTTAACATCCTTTAGTAAAAAATTGCTTATGGAGGGCCCTGTGTAATTCAAAATAAGCATGTACTATTTGATTTCATCCACTAACCAACAGAGGCCCAGAAACACAGCGCTCAGCATCAGCCCCAGCTGTCAGGAGTGAACTATTATAAAGAGCGTATGACGAAAACTCCGTAACCTTGCGATCACCTTGCAAACATCAAGCCACCTGGGACCGTTAGCATCCACTATTCAGTTGATACTGACTAAACTTGATGCTGCTATTAACATTATAATAACATAATACTGGTATCTGTACAGTCAGATTTGGTTTATAACCGTTACGATGCGTCGCTGTCATGAGTCAAACGAGGACACGGTGACCTGACGAACGGCGGCTCGGTGCGTACTCTTCTCTACATTTACCGGCTGTCGGTCAAGCTGGAGCAATACCGGCTGTACTAAACGTTAACAGATATCTATTGTCACATGTGTAATAGATAGCAAGGCATTTAAAAACTCTGCGAAGGAAAAATAACGTTTTCTTACCTGCAGCCTAGTGACTGTCAAACAGTAAGACGCCATTTTGTTCACTGACAAAGATGAGTGTCGGCCTCGTGTGACGTCACCGGTTTATGGAGTCCGTTATTTAATTATTGGGTTAAAAAAATTAATTAAATTAAATTCAATAAGTAAATGTTAATATTTTATAAATAAGATATTACTGAATTAAAAAAAATAATAAACGATTTTATTATTATTATTATTATTATTAATAGTAGTAGTAGTAATCTATTTAAATTAATGAGACAAACAAAGCAGTTATTCTTTTTCTTCATACAGTCCTTCTCTGAACTCTCTATTGACATCTTTGAAAAAGAAGTTTCTACACGACTTCTATGTGCCAGTTGCTACATCATATCTTGATAACACATTTATTTCATATAAACTTTATCTTGTTGTTATAGGCATAAACTAGGCAATGGTAGAAAGTAACAAGCATTTACTTAAGTACTGTAATTAAGTACAATTTTTAAGTATTTGTACTTGATTATGGTTGTTCCATTTTGAGCTACCAAAAAGTCTACTTCAACTCCACTTCATTTTAGGGACAAATGAAAAAATGTCCTTTTACATATCTACCTTTATTTGACAGGTACTTTTAAGTTTCAGATTTCATATATAGGCCTACGTAGATTTGCCCATTTATCCAACATTGTACTGATTAAAATAGATAGCTATATACAAAGTAGCCAGGACGTAAAACTACAACTATAGCTTTACCCCAGCAACACAGCATCAAAATATTGCTTACACAGTGATGCATCAAAAATGATACAAATACTTTAGAATGGGATAATTTTGGAGAAAATCTACTGCTAATATTCAGTATTTTTGTAATTTAGTATTGCTACTTTTCTTAAGTAAAAATTCTCAATACTTTTTTCACCACTGGAACTAAACGATGTCCATGAAACATAACATAATATCACATATGATATGATAGAAATATAATAAATTGGTACATTTTTGTATTTTTAATGCAATATTAGACACTCAAGTTAAAAAAAAAATCATAAAATAGCCTTGGCTGGAGGACATTATTGAAGTGAACAGCATGTTTATAGGCTCACTCTGTACTGTCCATTCCTTTAATGTCATTTTCAACCCCATTTTATGTTAAAAATATTTTCTATCTGAAATCCAGTACTTCGAAATTTTAAAAAAATCAAAAACAAATGCATGATTATGTATTTCAAATGCCTTAAGTTGATGTTAGCGTCACTAACTGTACTGCACCGGAAATTAGTCTTTTTTTTCCCATGTGTTTTTCATCTTTACAAATAATATTTTTAAATGCAAACTCATACTTTAGTTTTGGTTAAAAGCCCTTCATGTGAGCTCTAAAATCAAAGAGTCAAGTGATAAAGTAAAGATAGGAGGCATGCCTGCAAAATATGGTAACTAAATGTGTTCATGTAAAATTAAAAAAAGAAATTAAATAAAGAACATTTGGGAATGTGTGGATTTTAATTCATATAATTTTAATTGATTCATTTTGTTTATACAAAGTCCATTTCCATAGTCCAACTGATTAGACACCATAAATTCTATAATATAATAGAATAGAATACAATAGAATAGAATAGAAACCCAGAGTCAACAAAAAGCCAAAGCACGTTTTATTATTTAACACTCTCATTACCGCACATCATTGAGTGATAAAGAAGAACATCATTTCCCAGAAGCCCCTAGTACAAGCCAGGTTTCTTCAGCTGTTAAATGGAGACTGCAGCCCAATACTGTGTGGGTCCTCCCCCCTCTCAGCCAATAGAGACTCTGTTGCTATCACCGCTTATATTTTTAGCAAATTGCTCAGCACCGTAGAAAACTACAAATATCCCTCCGCCGATTAAACTAGAGCCTGTTAGGTAAACACGGACTGAAAAACGTTGTATTTTCAGTTTTTGGCGTCGCTGCTTTTCTAAAATGACTACAAATACACATATTGTCTTAAAAATTAAAAATATCATGTTTATCTTTTTATCTGTTTTTCAAAATCAAGCTGCAGGTTAATATAAATATAGATAATAAGTACAGAGATGGTATTAATTGATTTGCAGACAGGTGAGCAGGTGCATAGACACCGTTATTTAAAATAATAAAACAGCAGCTACGATAATATAAAGAAAGTAGTCCCTGCCGTCACGGGCGTGTGGGCGAGTCACACTGTATAAATACGCCGGGTTGTCAAACAGTAAAGTTTCTCTGGACCCTCCATGCAAACTGTCAGCTGAAGACTAACTGGGAAAATCCTCTGGCTGTGTGAGAATTGGGGCAGCAGTTAAAAAATACCAACAACACCAAGGTGAAATAAATCTAGTGGTGAATATCTGCAGCAACGACTCGATAAATCCGCCTTGCAATCCGAGACAACACAAGGGAATAAAAACAGAAACGCAGGAGTACAAGTCAAGCTGGAGCATCAGAGACGATAGGTGAGTAATTAAATGTCAGCCGGTGCTTTGAAGGGCTTCATTTTATTTAACAATCCGTATAAGGCGTGTGCATTGACAACAGCATGTTGCTGTGTGTTGCTGTTTGTCCTGGATGTCCATCAAAACGCGCTCACTATAATGAATGAGCACAGGTTCAGCCATTAAATACAGACTTTTGTTTTTCTCTCAGGCCATTATATATCAGATGAGGTGCCCCTTAAATTCTGCTCAGCTGTCATGTTTCTCTGTATATGCTGTGTGATGGGGTTGTTTATGCTGAGGAGGGACTCTTCTTCGTTGCACAGTGAGCACACACTCGGTCGATAGGCTGTTCACCACTTAATTAGCCTTATAATTTAATTTACAGCGACAATTTGGCATGAGGGGGGATTCTTCACTTGCATGTCAGCTAAACCAGTGTCCTTTCTGCTCCAGTGCCTTTTGACTGACATATGGCAGTAATCCCCAGGTAGACCCTGCTCCCTTATTATCTGAGCTTGTCATCACACATGCAAACCTGGGTGATATTTCTCCAATCTCACGCCACCTCTTGCATGTTTACCTCCGTTGTTGTGCAGCATGCAAAAAGCTCCATGAATATCAGTATATTTACAGTTACACAGGGAGAAGTGAGAAGCATTCAGCAAAAAGGAAAATTGTGCTGAGGCTTTATGTCCATGGCCTCCATAAACCCTCCCTCATAACATTTCTAAAGGTGCTTCTGCTTTCATATGTCTGTTACATATAATGTGCATTAGCTTGTGCTGCCTGTAAGCTCACTAGATGTGGTGCTCAATAGATGAAACCTGGCATGTGGTGGATGCTTTGCAGCACACGGTGCCACACATTTGCAGCTCTGATAATGAGTCCATGTAAACAAAAATAGCACTATAGGACCTGCTGCTGCTCTGACCCGCAACAACAGGCCTGCACAAAATGAAGCCTTGAAGCTGTGTGACAAACCTGCAGGTGAGGAATAAATATATGAACACAGGCAGGGGATTTATGGACGTGAAAGATCTGGGTGTTTTTATTAAAACTGCAAGCTGTGGTTTAAGATTAGGACCATTTCTTGCACTCCTGAAGCAACACATCTGCACATATTAACTGAGCTATTCCCCTGATATCATTGGATGACATTGTGTTTATTGCTGTTGCTTTTTTTTTTATAATGAGAGGTAGGAAATGCAGAAGAAGCTGGAGGTAGCTTAGCTGTGTGTGTATTCAAGGTTTTCAGTGATGTTTGCTGTTGCAGGTGGACCGGTGGATTCTCATGCGCTCAAAAGATCCTTTCCTACATTTCATCTCGTGTTTAATAACTCAGGTGCTGGAGAGGAATTTGCACCATAGATGATGCAAAATGGGGCCCTATTTATAGCCCATTCTAACCAACCCCCCATCTTATCCTTCAATGTCACCTTTTTCGTGCGATAGGGGGAAATGTAAATCTTGAACTGTCACTCCGGCAGCCCTGCATCCAGCCTGTGCAGCTTTATCTGTAATAACATTAGAATTGTCTTTAATCAGAGGCGTCTTTCTAATCTTAGCTGCCGAATCCCCATCTGGCAGGGAAGTGAATGTTAGTGAATTGTTTGTGTGTGTGTATAAAGGGGGAGGGGAGGGGGTGATCGCACGCGCTGCATGGTGGGAAATGCTGTTCTGTGAAGTCGACTAACTGTCCTGCCATTTTACACCTCTTCTCTCTGTGTTTCTGTGGTGTTGTTGTGTGTGTTTTTTTTTGCATGTAATCTTTCATTCAGTTTGACTCTGCCCGGTGATGAATGGATGCTGTGTGACTGTGCTGAAGCATTAGGCAGGAGGCACTTCGTGGGATCGGATTCAGATTATAAAGGATTTATGAGGCCCACAACACAGCATCTGTTACATCCATCAGTAGATCCTGCAGCCGATAAAACCAAAATATAAAACGTGTATCAGTGGTGTTTGCTACTGAATAAGAATAGTGGTCGTGTAAATGAATTTGCTGAACTCCCAGTAAGTAGATTAGGTGAAACTGGGATGTTTTCCGCTCATCACAGATACTGTATTTTTGCTATCCTGTATAATTCCATTCCTAAAGCCATAATGGAAGCTTTTCACACCGTTTCCCCAAGCTCTTTGAATCTATTTTTGACAGCTTCAGAAACATTTCACAACACATTGCCCAGTTTTTTTTTTTATTTGAATCAATGTTTGCCCTGACAGGTCAATATAAAAATGTCTCAGTACATAATGTATTAAGCTGTGGCTCTTCTACTGCTCTCATGCAGGCGTGTATTTTTCTTGCTTTCATTAGAGCAGTGACCTATATGGAGGCTGGAGTGTGCCACTCAAATAATTATGTAAATCAATGAAGCGTTCACTTAAAGGGGTGCTTTGCTGATTTTCAGCCAGCTCTGTATCATAACAACGTGGGTGGTATATGTGGAAATCAAATGTGGTCAACTTTCCTCCATCCTACCACTGCTCAGATCTCCAATCTCCCCCTCCTTACCTAGCTCGAATTACTGTTTGTACTGCCTCATTTTTGTAGGCCCACCACCATGGACACAGAATATAGAAGCGGATCAAGAGAGAGAGACCCACCCCTCTTTCTTTCTCTCTCAAGCGCAGACCAAATTCAGATCAGACTGTTAAACCTAACAGTGCTGATCAAATATGAACCAAGATTCTGTTACTGTGTTGCCTATTTCCCGCCTTAAACGTTTTCAGAAACATTTTAGTTTATGGTTTAACTACAATACAACAAGGAGTATAGAAGTGGATCAAGCGAGAGACCTGCCCCTCTTTCTTTCTCTCTCAAACGCAGACCAAAATCAGATCAGACTGTTAAACCTAACAGTGCTGATCCAATATGAACCAAGATTTTGTCACTGCATCGCCTATTTTCCGCCTTAAATGTTTTCAGAAACACTTAGGTTTATAGTTTAACTGCAATACAACAAGGAGTATAGAAGTGGATCAAGCAAGAGACCTGCACCTCAGACTCAAATCTAACTGTAAAATAACGCTGGTCAAATATAAACCAAGATTCTGTCACTGTGTTGCCTATTTCTCCTCTTAAATGTTTTTAGAAACATTTATGCATACTGTTTATCTGCAGTACAACAGAATATAAAAGCGGATCAAGAGAGAGACCCGCCCCTCAGACTCTGTTCACACTGTAAAACAAGGCAGTGCTTATCAAATATAAACCAAGATTCTGTGACTGTATTGCTTAGTTCTCGCCTAAAATGTCTTCAGAGACATATTTTAGTGCACTGTTTGGCTGTAATTCAAGAGTTTGCTTTTTTGTATAAACAGAGGCTTAAAAAACTGGGATAAGATGGTAAAACTAAGCAGTGCTGATCTAGTACAAACCAAGGTTCTGTTACTGTATTGCTTATTTCTTGTATAAAATGTTTTCATAAACCTATTTTAGCTAACCGTTTAACTGTAATATGACTATATCTCTCTTAAATTTAGACCAAATTCATGATCAAACTGTAAAACCAGGTAGTGATGATCAAATAAGAACCAAGATTCTGTTACTGTATTGCCTATTTTTCACCCAAAATGTCTTCAGAAACATACTTTAGTTTACTGTTTAACTATAATATGTCAAAGAAAATGGAAGTGGATCAAGAGAGAACTCAGACCAGACTCCAGTCACACTTGTTTACATGACACTTGAAAAAAACGAATTACTGCCTTAATCCGACTATAACTGGACAACTGAATTGCATGTAAACGCGTTACTCTGACTAATATCGGAGTTCTCCAATTCTGATTAAGACACCCAGATAATGCGATTGGAATTCGATTTTCTCTGGCATGTATACACTGTAATCGTAGTTAAACTAGACAATGCATGTGCGCATGCTCCACACCCCCCGTGCTGGCGTATGACCCCGGAACAGACAAGACATGCTATTGTTGTAGCCCTCCAACAGAATACGGCGTTCTTGTCTGCCTCTCGAAATCACCATGACCACGAGGGATAGTGTGCACCTTATCTGCACAATCAGTAACGCGTGCTTACGTATGAGATGAACAAAGCTGTACGATTATCCATCTTGCTGTTGTTCGAAAATGCCGGTCTGCCGCCTGACTCCAGTTGTTTATTATTAAGTGATGTAATAGGTTAACCGGAAAGGGGGCCGTATTAACCCGCTGAAACGACGCATATCGCCACCTAGTGTTGAGGAGGAGGACACGTTCCCGTCAGTAATTCGATTTTCTCAGTTGCTTGTAAACTGGGACAAGGAGAGAAGTCCGATTAGACGCCAAAATCGAATTTTGAGCATAGCTCAATTAAGCTGTGCATGTAAACGTACTGACTGTAAAACTAGGCAACAGTGATCAAATATAAATCAGGATTATGTTACTGTTTTGCCTATTTCTTGCCTAAAATGTTGTCACACATATTTTAGTGCACTGTATGGCTGTAACATGAGAATTTGTGAACAGGAAGTGGGCAGAATATTGTTAGCTGGATTGTAAAATCAGAAGCTGAAAATACTGAAATAAAACTGTAAAACTAAGCAGTGCTGAACAAATATAAACAAAGATTTTGTTACTATTCTTGCCTTAATTTTTTTCAGAAACATATTTTATTTCACCATTTAACTGTAATTTGAGATTGTTTGTTATCGGCCAGAGCCAGACTCACTATTGTTTCCTGCCAAAAAACAGCAAAGCTAGCATCACATCACCCACCAGCCCGGAGCTTTTATTGAACCTGTGAGGTGCAGTGCTTTCTGGTAGTTGTAGGTTTTCTACCTCTAAAGGGAAAGTGAATACCACAGCCTCTGTTTTCTCTTGTCACATAGCACTGATTTCAAAAGTATTTGTCTTTCTACTGCATAGATAGCCCTGTTTTATGGGGATATCATCTTCTAACAGTGAAATACTTCTTCAATTGATACATTTACTAAACCACCACGATCTCTGTTCATTTATTTTGAGCAAAAGTACCTCATTTAATAGCGTTTCTTTACTGTGATGGAGGTTGTGTGAAGTTGAAATATTGCGATTGTTCAAAAAATTGGCAGAAAACAATATATATTTCAGTATATTTTAGTGCTGATGTTGGTGTTTAGACAAAAATTAAACACATATTTTTCATTAATATCGAAAATAATGAGCTGTAATTAATTACTGAGAGAGTCTGTTAATTCTGGTGGCACACTCCAGCCCCCGTTCAACAATCTGGCTTTCTATGTCCAAAAACTATAACTGTAATTAATTGTTTACAGCTGGGTAACAGCATCCTCCCCCGTCTTTATTTTTAATTCATCTCCCTTGATCTCCCCTTTAATATTCCTCTGGTTCTTTCTTAAAATGACTCCTTTCTTCTGTTTTCTTTTTCACAGTTGGGACCTGAAAACATTGCTACGTATTTGTGATAACAAAAGACAGCCTGCAACCTGCTGCCCCCGCCTTCAAGGTGCCTTTACCATGGTGACACTAAAAGAATCATACACTTTACAATAAGCCAGAGGGAAAAACTCCTTGTTACAGTTGCATTGCCTCACTTTCAGCATCATCTTGATCACTTTGCTCACACAACGGCGCTAACCCAGTGCAGCCATGCATCTAGAAGTGAAGGTCGCCCTCAACTTCATCGTGTCCTACCTGTACAACAAGCTGCCTCGGCGTCGAGCTGACCTGTTCGGCGAGGAGCTGGAGAGGATACTGATGTCTCGTTTTGAGGGTCACTGGTACCCTGAGGCCCCTCTCAGGGGCTCCGCCTTCCGCTGCATTCACCTGGGAGCACCGAGGGACCCCGTGGTGGAGTTGGCCGCCAAGAGAAGCGGACTGGACACGGAGGAAGTGCGTGCAAATGTTCCTGCGGAGCTCAGTGTTTGGATTGACCCTTACGAGGTTTCCTACCAGATTGGAGAGAAGGGGGCGGTGAAGGTTCTCTACCTGGAGGACCCCCCAGGCCTCGGCTGTGACAGCGAGAGGGCTGAGGGGGTGATCAGAGAGGGTAAAGGAGATGCAGAGGCAGAGGAGGCCAAGAGTCTGGGCTTTAACCCAGAAGCTCAGGTGTTTGTCCCAATAGGAAGCCAGGCATCTCCCGCCCTCATGCCTTCGCTCTCCAGCTCTCCCACACCTCTATCTGCCCAGTCCTGCCCCGGCCTCTTCAGCTACCCCAGCTCCAGCACACCCACTGACCCTGCTGCCCACTCCTCAAACACCTCTACCCCTTCACCTCCTAGCGGCGGGCTGCCCTACCTCTCCACTCAGCAGCCACCCTCCGCACTTCCCACCGCCCGTCCTCAGCCCATCACCTTCACCACCGCCAGCTTCGCCGCCACTAAATTCGGCTCGACCAAGATGAAGAAGTGCAGTGGGGCCGGGTCGGCAGCTAGCTCTGGAGTCGTCATACCACCTGCCCAGAGGATGCTCACGCGCTCTCCCACCACCATCTCAGCTCCAGAGCTGCTCAAGCACAAGCCCCTGTCTCTCTCCTTGCACTCCCTTGGAGGTCCCATCGCCAGCCAGCTCTCTCCCAACGCCAAAGAGTTTGTCTACCCAGGATCCCCAGGCCCGCTTTACTTTGATGCTGACACCCAGCCCATGCAGCCCCATGCCAGCCCATTTCAACCCCCCCACACTGTCAACACCCACCCGTCCTTTGACCCCTTCTCCAGCCCTCCCCCCGCCCAGAGCGTGGGCATCATTGGCAGCAACGGAGGAATCTCCTACATGGAGAAGCCGCCGTTTGTCGAGGGTTTAGGAAGCTACAACCTGCAATATCCTAGCCAGTCCTTCCAGCCTGTTGTGCTGGCCAACTAAGCCTTCATTTGTAACAATAAGAATTGTCAGAGGAGGTGGGTTTTGGACAATGATGCTCCAGATATTTTCAGTTTTTCTAACAAATTGTTCTAATACTAATACAAGTTAAGAATTAGTTTTACTACAAAGATTTAAAATACCACGTCCACTGAATAATTCATGTGATTTGTTTTGTTCCTCCAACCCCACCCTGCCCTTTTGTCCGTTGCCGTTACTCATCACGTTCTGTGTGTTGGCTCTGATGACAGTAGTGGGTGGGGTGGGGGTGAGTTCCTTTCTACCTTGAGTCGTTGCCAATCTCTTTATGTTTATTACTTAGCATTGAATGTTAATGTGAGGGGCTTTTTTCCCCTTGACTTGTAGTTTAATGGACCCGGCTCTAGTATAGCTCTGTTTTTGCACTGCACTGTCATGCTGTGAAAAAGGACCTCGCCAAGTCCTGCAGGGAACGACGGCTGTGGAAAGCTCAGCACTTTGCTCTGCAATCTGCTCTGCCCTACTTGCCACAAATACAGAGAGGGGGGCTCTGCTGTCTCTGTGTGTGTAGTCCTGTTCTGTTTTGTTGTGGCTCAGCGTGATGGAGAGACTCATTGTTTGTACGGTGGGCCCCGTTACCCTTGAAACGCACTCGTGCGCGGGCACAATTTGACTCTGTTGTTGTCACAGGGCGCATATTGGAAGCAGTTTATCGTCAGCTGGAATACGTACATGACACGGGTTTAAATGAAGTGGGAGCAGCGGAGGGAGCAGAAGGGGAGCATTGGGGTGGTAAGGAAGTGATGTAGTAGAATGTATTGTATCTGTCAGGGGAAGCTGCAGCTGGAATGTCAGGGAAACCTTGGGGAATGTGAAAAGCAAGTCAATTTTTTTGCATTTTAAGACAATAACACTGCACTGATACCTCAATTATACACACTGGGATGTAAGTTATGATCTCATACATGAATTCAAATGGACGCACACATGCAGAAACGTGCACATGCACACAATTCCAGTCAGCAGTGTGTGAAGGTGAAGAGGCGTAGGGGATGCAGCAGGGATTGTGATAAATGGCTTAGCATGACTTTGACTATGAAGGAGAGGTTTTCCTCTGCATGGGGAGGAGAGAGGAGAGATGCGAGAGAGGGGAAGACCAAAGGAAAGGGAGAGCGAAGCAGTTAGAGGATTGTGTTGCCTTGGTGGCGTCCAGGCTGTATTGGCTTAGAGAGCGACACTTTAAAACCCAGAACACGTTTCTGGTGAGCTTAAATGGTATTGAAGCCAAAGGCTCACACTGTTCTCTCCCTCCTCTTGAAATTCTTCACTGATCTTTTCTCTTCTGGCTGTTAACAAAGGAAAACCAGAGTGATACAGTTCAGGTTGTGTTTTTCCGCAGTTACGTGGACAAAGATGAATGTGGTGTGTGGCTTTTGTGGCTTTATTGGATAGCGTGTCAGATCTGTGGAAGTCTCTCGTCCCTAACAATGGTTTGTTTACCAGCTGGGTCCATGTGATTGTTGGTTAGTCACTACAGGGAAGGGTAACTCTCAGATGTCCGTTTGAGCTGTCCGGCACTTTATTACTGGGCTCCTGATGCTGCGTGTCGCCCACAGACACGAGCGATACGCCATTCCTTCGCCCTCTGTTTGGTAACAATTAATTCAGCTGTCAAGAAATGCTTTAGAGATTCAAACAGGAGCTTAATTTGTATTCAAATGCATCGCGCTGGTGAGGAGATGCTGTTAGTCCCGTCCGTTTATTTGAATGTTTGCAAGTACCCATAAATGTCTTTGTATAAGACGACCCGAGGACCCTTGACTTGTGCTCACGCTGGTTTTTGCAATGTGACAGCTTGTCATATGCATGCAAGATTTTATTTCTTTTTTTTTTTTTTGTTTCTTTTCAAGGGAACGGGGTGGGGAGGTACACATCTCTGTAAATGTTACGATTGTGAGGGAAAGATGCATTTATAATTTTCTTGTTTTGTAATTTATTTCCAATATTTCTATATTTTTGTTTTTGCAAAATGATCACTTAACATTTGTATGAGTAAGACATGACGAGTCCAGGAATATGTATATACAAAGTTCTTATGTTCAGATTCTTTGTTTAGTTTCTTACATGCTGAGGTTATTTTTTCAGAAAATAACGTGAATATATGCAAACCGAGACAAAAATAAAAAGATGTACAGAATAAAAAGTATTGAATGTGTATTGTACCTTGTACAGCATTTGTCTAATAAGACGGGTAAATGTATTCATTCTTCAAGTTGGAGTTGAAGTTCAAGATGTGAATGTTTACAGTGGGATTGTGTAGGAAAAGATGGCTGATATCACTTTTCTCTCTCTGTGCTCCCAGGGCAGTCTGACAACACTACTCCCATAGGCAGTACATTTAAACCAAAAATCTCCACATTTCAGATTTAATTTAGAGTGCATAGAATGTCCGTCTCCCCGTTTTATGTGAATTCACTGCATATTGTGTCATCGCCCCGCTTATTTTTGCCCCTGAAATTGTCCATCACCCAGTTTTTTCCCCTCTTTGTTTTTTTTTAAAGGAACAGCGCGTAAGATTTAAGGGGATTTAGTAGCATCTACTGGGGAGGATTGCAACCAGCTGAAACTTTTCCCAGTTAGAATTTCTTAAGTATTTGTTGTTCAGGAGGTTTTTATCAGGAGCCAAATTAAAACCAGTAAAAACACTGAGCAGTTTCACATACACAGTCAGTGTTTCTCAGTCGCTGTTTGGCATCTCGGAGAGGGGCCATGAGCCCAACACCTGCCAATGTGGCTCAGTTTTTGTCTCTGATAACTTACTGTTTGCTCACCTAATTTCTGATCCAGACGTTTAGGAGGTTTTTACCAGGAGCAGAATTATCCACAGAGGTCTCTTCCTCTCTAAAACAAGCGGACCAGGTGATTTAAACAGATCAAAACACTGAATAAAGCAGTTTCAGGTTACAAATTAGTGTTTCTCCAATGCTGTTTGGCATGTTGGAGACTGGCTGCTAGCCCAGCACCTGCGAATGTGTGCTCACCTTTTTTCGCTGATAACTTAACATCCAGATGTTTAGGAGGTTTTAACCAGAAGCCAAGTTATTCATAGAGGTCTTTTCCTCTCGAAAACTAAGGGACACAGTGGTTTAAACCAGTAAACACACTGAATAAAGCAGTTTCACTTTACAGATCAGTGTTTCTCCAATGCTGTTTGGCATGTCACCTTTTTTCTCTGATAACTTAAGATCCTGACATTCAGAGGTTTTTCCTAGGGGCCAAACTAGATAAGTTTAAACTAATAAAAACATCAAGTGAAGCAGTTTAATGTGAAAGATAAAATAAAATCAGTGTCTTTCCAACGCTTGTGTCGCGAAGTAGCTTCTAACTACAGTGGACGACACAGATATGTGAATGGCCTCATCTAGAGCCGGTGTTTGATTTGACCGCTCTGGGTTACTGCAAAACAAAGACCCGCTCCTTATGTAGATATAAATGGCTCATTCTAAGCTAACAAAAACAATTCTTATTTTCAGGTGATTATACACTAAAGCAGTGGTTCCCAACTGGCTCAAGGTCCACACAGTTTAATACATTCAGCGTCATACTTGCGTTTGGCCATGTCGTCCAGCACTTCAGATATGCCAGAAATCCACTGTAATTCAGAATAAAGTTTGTTTTTTTTTTTTTTTTAACAAATTTGACAAGTTCGTGAGTCACTTGCAGGCCATTCAGAATGGACCAACGACCCACCAGTTAGGAGCCACTGTACTAAAGAATACATACTTCTGCAAATATATCCCCCTAAATCCGACACAGTGGACCTTTAAATAATTTCACATCAACACTAACACTCCTATATTCGCCTGTGTGCGACTACAGTACCTGACCCCAGATTTATATGAACAAAATGTTATTTTACCTCCCTTGTATTATATATTCCATCAGATGTTACTTTTCCTCACCCCATTTTTTTTTGTCCTCTCCTCCCCATCAGCCTGGTCCTTTGGTCCTGATACTATAGCCATATCCCAGACTGTCTTTGCTTGCACAGATGCTCACCCTTCTCCAGTGCAATGTAATGCCATAATTTAAATTACCCTGAAGGATTTAAGGGGTTTCTACCTCTCTGCACCCGGAAAAAAAAAATAATTATAGTATATCTCCTCAATAGGACGACAGTGTTACGGCAGGTTCAGAAGGGACGAAGGAAATGAATGTGCTGTGAATGTGATCTGATGTTCGTCAACCCTGGTTGAGATGGCCTGCGGAAAATACATGAGGCACCTGTTCATTTGTGTGTCTGTGAGTGTGTAGAGATTTTTAGTCACGTGCATGTCCAAATTGTCCAAGTGACTCCTTTTTTCTTTCCCCACATCTGTCAGATTATTCAGAGCAAACGAGGTGAGTTATTAAATTTCTTCTGCATACAAATCAAGCTCTCGAGGTGAGAGATCTGAGGATGTGAGCAATTACCGTAAAAGCTGTTTTGCCCTCACATCTTTTAAGAGTGAATGCCAGTCTGTGTTTTACACTTGAAAAGAAGGCATCAGATAGTGCTTGAAACATCAACTCTCAACACAGGCTACTCTACAATCAGGGTTGAACACTGACGAAGAGGAAAAACAAGAATTTTGTATTCTGATGTCCTTTGCTTATATCAACGTGTGCGTTTTATTTTGCACTTTGGAATATTTCATTGTCATAAAAGAAGTTTATTTTCTATGTAAAATTTAACATTTAAGAGTCAGATAGATATAATTAAAAGTTCAGATGATGTATAAATATAGTGCTTTCTTTCCTGCCTGTATTTTATTATTTTTTTCCTATTTTGTATCTGATCTGTACACCCTGTAGATGTGTAATGAATCTTTCACTACTGAAATGCAATGACCTGTTTTCTGTGCTGCCCCTCGGGAATGGGGAGTTACTACTGCAGTTTCTTATTGTATCAGATTCTTTTTTAAGTTTGTAATAAAAAAGAACAGATTGGCAAAAAATAAGCATGGAAAATAAGCTAATTGTGTCATCCTCGTTTGTGTGCGAGCGGAGCTGTGTGACCTTTATTGTGACACAGATTTTCAGCTTACTGTTATAGATACATCAAGACATGGGTCTAGATTTTGGGGGGGTGGGGTGGCGATACACACCTTAATATTGGGAACATTTGTCTCCAGCTTCTGGGTAAAAAAACCCTCACATCATGTATAAATAAAGAAATGGTGCTGAGCAAACCCTGCCTCAGTTAGTTAGCTTTTAACCACCAACAAAAAGGCCCACCAAAAAAATCTATATCAGTTTAAGTGAACACTGTATTTATAATATTTTCACTGCTTCACCTCGCTGTCAGAGAGCCTTTTTGGACAGGGAATTGAAGCCATTATATCAAAGTCCACAGACTCCATTTTACTTCGCAGAACACTGGAGTTGCTGGTCTACGGTGACCCCAAATGTTTAGTGTGTGAGGTAAAGCAGAGCAAATATTTATATAGAGTGTACACTGACACCAATATTGACTTTTCTAGGTGCCAGAATATGTTTTGCTTCACTCGTGTGGCGGTAGATTTGGTACATTAAAGATGTGATTGTTGTTATTTGGTCTATAAGAACATGAAACTAGCAGTGGAGTTTTATTTTTGATGAAATTAGAGGCTTTTCCACCATAGGTTGATGCAGAAAGGGGATAAATTGGTGCATAAGAATCAACAGAAAAGGGATGTCAACAGTTAACTGCTAATTGATAAACCGCCAAGAATATTTTGTATGTTTATTTTTGCTACTCTTCAGTTTACTGCACTGTGCACCACCAGTACATGGTGGAACACAGACAGCTGGTTAGCCCTGTTAACATGTGGAAACACGGAGCCCACTGCCCACCCTCAGCTCTCCACTGTTAGCCTTGGCTCCTCTGCACTGTACACCAGCTGGGTTGGGTGGGAGCTAACTAGCAGCGCACCCTCTGTATTTTGAGCCACAAACCCCCGTTAAAGATTTTTATTTATTTATATTTTTTTTTGTATTTTTGCCTTAACTGATAAGACAGCTGCAGATTGACAGGGAAGGTGGGAGAAAGAAAGAGGGGGATGACACGCAGCAAAGGGTCCCAAGTTGGCCTCTAATTGACAGGACAGTGAAGTGTGAAGGGGAGAGAGAGAGGGAGAGAGGGAGAGACATGCAGCAAAGGGCCACAGGCTGGACTCGAGCCTGGCCGCTGCAGCAACAGCCTTGTACATGGGGCACCTGCTCTACCACTAAGCCACCGACGCCCCATGAATGAATATTATATATATATTGGAAAGCACTGTATTTCATGTCTCCATCTGCTGGTGGGCCGATAAGAGTATGCATAAATAATATGATGTTAATTCCGCTACAGAAGAGACTTGATGACCAATAAAATTAGGTGGGGAAAAAGTGGACATATCAGTATCGGTATCGATTATCGGCCTGATG
Organism: Epinephelus lanceolatus; assembly: GCF_041903045.1. Classification (NCBI taxonomy): domain Eukaryota; kingdom Metazoa; phylum Chordata; class Actinopteri; order Perciformes; family Serranidae; genus Epinephelus; species Epinephelus lanceolatus. The sequence goes on from NC_135751.1 coordinate 36,104,157, forward strand.
AGTTGTTGCGGTTGTGGCTCAGAGGTAGAGCGGGTTGATCCCAGGCTCCTCTAGTCCGCATTTCAAAGTATTCTTAAGCAAGATACTGAAACCCAAATTGCTCCTGATGGCTGTTCCATTGGTGTGTGAGTGTGTTAAAGACTGAGTAGCAGATGGCATCTTGTTCTGAGTGGTTGGAGGACTAGAGAGTCACTCTGCAAGTGAGGTCCATATATTGGCAAAAAAAACAATATCGTGCATCCCCAGTTAACAATGCTAAAGGAGCTTTGCGGCTCAAAATGAAGCCACTTATGCTCCAGGGGCTATCTGACGGAGACTGCAGGGTGGCTACTCTTTCAGCAGCAATGTTGTCCCACTATTGGGATGGCATCACCAGCAGTAACTGCAAATGAGCAGCACTACTAGCTACCTCCAACCCAACCTGGCTAGTTCACAGTGCAGAGCAGCAAAGGCTAACCTGAGCTAACCAGTGAGACCACAGGGTGGGCAGTGGGCACCATGTTTCCGCATGTTGGCAGGGCTAGCTGTCTGTCTGTCAGAGAAGCCAACAGAAAATAAGACTTTTAAAAAAAGCAAGATATTTACTTCACAACACAATAAAATTGTACTACCTGTCATTTTGTTTTTTTTACTTAAAGGTCAGGGTATCGAAAGCCAACTAACATACCTACACCAGACTGCAAGACACTAAGGGTTTGTCCCTGGACCCCCCCTTTCATGTGCCCCCCACAATATTAAAACAAAACCTACACCCTTGCATCCAGCTATACCTTTCACCTCTTAGTGTGTCATACTCAGTTACTGTTGAACATACTGCAGATCAAAGCCATTAAAAGTAGATCCTTGTGTTCCTGTGAGAAGCCTCAGATTGAAATGCCGGAGATCTTATTGCAGTAAACAAATTCAAGTGATGTTTGATCAATAATTCAAAGCATAGATCAAATTCTCAAATGGTGAGGAGCCAGATTGCTCACCACCCACCTCAGCTGGACCCATCCCAGCAGATATTACTTTAAATTTCATCATCCAGCGCTCTGTCTGTCTGTCTGTCTGTCTGTCCGTCCGTCCATCCTGTGCTCGTGTGCCTGTCAGATGCAGCCAGCTGTAAGGTTGGCTGGCTCATGTGAACACGCTGGGCTGCGCTCTGTATAGTAACATGTAGTGGTGTGACATTAACATGCATGGCTGGGCTCCTCCTTGGCTCTCCTCCACGTCTTCATCGCCCACTCACTGCATCCCATCTCCCTCCCTCCCTCCCTCCGCTCACATGTTTTTAACTGCATCGCTGTTCTCCATCTTTCTCTGTCCATCCCCTTGCCATCTTGTTTGCACCCCCCTTTCTCCTTCACCCCCTGCTCTTCCCTCCTCAGCATCCTTCCTTCTCCTCCCTCCTCTCCATCCTTCCAACCACCTGATCCATTCCTCGCCTCATCCCCCCTCCCTATTCCCAGAGCCCCTCCCTCTCTTCCTCGCTTTTCCACACACACACACACACACACACACACACACACCCATCCCGCTGGTCTTTGAGGCTGCTGCTGCTGTTACGCAACGCTGCTCCCCAGTGTGTCGATGTGATCATTACGCAACATCTCCTACTCCTCTGGAATACTGATGAGCAGCAGGACCGAGGCGATGAGGGGACAGTGAAAACAACAAGGCGAATGAAAAGTGTGATCACGTTATGTGTGTGTGTGAACGTGTGCATCAAGGAGGAGGTAAAGGATGAGGAAGACGTCTCCAGTCGTCCACCAAACTGTGCTTCCTTTTGTTGTCTATTGTTTCTTTGTCTCCCAGCACCAGTGTGCCTCCCATTAAAGCTGCCGCAGCTGCTCAATGACTCAAGCAAGGTCAAGCAAAGAGCCCCACATGTCATTAAATCCCAATTTATTTCAATTGCATGATACAAGATACAGTTAGGACATGGTACTGCAGTTGCATGTATCCCATACATGATCAAAGACAATACAAAAACACCTAACAAAAACATATATGTTTATATAAAAAGAGAAAGTAAAGCAAAAACACCACATAACAAACAAAACGTTAAAAATCAATAGACTTTTAAATATTTTTTTTTCTTCCTCAGGAGTATTGTAGCTACTTTGAATAGCAAACAAGGACGCTGTGTCATTGATGTGCAGCACCCAAAAAGCCAGTGCCAACAGTTTCAGGCCAGAAGCTGAAAACAGCAGTTCAGACTTGTGTTGTCACGATACTGGAGTTGCTAACTTCGATATAACACCTTGAAAAATACCGACCTTGGGGAAAATTGACACTCAGGGCGTTAAATTTGTGTTAAACGATATGACATAATAACATTCCTTTACTTGATTAGTAGCAGAGAACAGCAGAATGATTGTGGTAAACATTAACAATAAGAGAAAGCAAGAAAGCGCAGCTGGTTTTGGTGTATCAATACTGCGGAAAATAAGTACTGAAACCGTTTTAAATATTCAGAATCAATACGAATCGATAAACTGATATATTTGACAACGCTAGTTCGGATGTAGACGCTATTTTGCACCATCTACAGGTAAAGGAAACAACAGAGCTCTCAAACATGCGCCACCTGCAGGCAGAGTGGTACAACTACAGTTTTTCGTACAGGTTTTGTGCGTTACGCAAAATATTTGACATGAGAATTAATGATTTTAGTTGTCCCGACACATCTATGTTTACTGGCTTCACTCTGGGCATGTCAATTAATGCTTTCATGCTCAATTCTCTAATGATGTAGTGCCCGATGAAGCTTAATTTTAAGTCATAAATGGAGGTTACAGGTTACTGAATTTTGCTCTGAAACAATTGTTTTAATTTCTACTAACAGCAGAAGAAGTGTTGAATAAAAGAACACAAGAAGAAAACAGGTGCTTCAATTAAAATAGAGATTGCTACTGTGTGCAGAACTATAAACAATCTTGATTTGTGTCCTCTAAAAGACCGTCTTAGCCTGTACCTTTCGTTAATTTGGTTCAAAATTAACCAAAAATTTGCATCCATCGACCACAGTCAACGCCGAGTTTGAATGTCAATGCAACATAAAACACGTTGCTAGGTAATGTCTCACACTACACCATCAGGAAACTGGAACGAACACAGAGCCTAGCGAGAAAAACACAAAATCACTGACTGATCCAGTGTACTGTATCTAGATATAGATCAATCTTATATAGTAAATAGAAAACAATCCACACAGTGATCAAAAGATGCTGTTTTCAGCTGACGTTCGTCCCAAGGTCAAGCACTGGCTGCACAGGGATAGGTGGCGCCATTATGCAAGTCATAAACACAGGACATCACAGCAAAGATGTTCTGCTTTTCTTCTTTTGACGGAACTGTACAATAGACCACCGACCTCCCCATCAAAAACATATCTAGTTTTCAGTGATGGTTTACAGACATAAGTACACTTGGTGTAAAATATTCAAGAAAAAACAAAACAAAAGACAAGTTGACAGGGTTTCATGCATTAGGATCCTAGACTACAGAGGATCTGAACTGGAAGCACAAATGACTTTGGGGGCATTTTCTATTTAGTACATCATAGCAATTTTACATACAACATCATCACTGAAATAAAACGAGCATAAAATAACAGAGTATTATTGCCACATTTATTTTTCTTTCCAAGATTACGGTGATTATGAGCACAAGCCGACTGATCGCAAAATGTGCATCAGCCAAAGACACTTGAGATATAGAGTCCCATAACAGTCTGTAATGTATTTACTAATTTAGACACAGCCAGTTTAGCAAAAAATAAAAAGAACTATAAACTCGGAGTTTTGCCAAATGGAACTAAGCTGCTTTTTATGTGCTCTCTGTTTCAACCAACACCACTTTGTAGCCCTACGGAACGCTTAACCATTCAAAACAGGAAGTGTTGGATGAGGTAAATAAGAGTGTGCCCTCTCCTTTGAGAGTTAGACACATGCTGTGTGTGTATAGAGAGGAAAAAAAATCCCATAAAACTATATAAATCTGTTTTTAAAACAAACATCCAAAAGCACAGTTTACCCATTGATTTCCCTGCATTGGTTTCGTTACAAGTATTGTTCCTCAGAGGAAATAATTATCTGACATATTGTTGTACATCACAATCAACAGATGCATTATTACCATCAGAATAAATACAGCACTCATTGACTATTTGGCAAATATAAGGAATAGTATTGGGTTAATAAAGACACGGTCAGAATCCCCATCTGAGGGAATAAAGACCATGAGACAATCATTTATTTACAAGGATTAGAAGCAGTCAACTTTGGGCCTGGCTAATGTTTTCTCTTTTTAAAAATCAATCCAGCCATCACTACACCGAGACCGGGCAGGCAGTGGCTCTAGCGCCCTCTACCTGCGGTGTGCAGTAAAATAAACAACCCTACGTATTAACATACCCCTCCACCAGTGAGGGCCCTGGAGATCATCACACGTTACGCCTTCAAAAAGGAACCGACAGAAAAAACTCTTCATTTTAAAATATCTTTTTAAGGAAACCCAAAGTCTTTGATAAAATCTTGTGTGAGGCTCTGGAAGCTGATCTGAGGTTAGTAGAAAAGCAAACTACATCACAGTAGCTTTAAATTTTAGGTCATGCATGTTTTTTTTCCCTAATACGCTACTGTGTCTCCCGTCGTGGTGGTAAATAACGTCTGCCACCACTATAATCTGTTTTTAAGAGAAAGTGCAAAAATGGATTACACACGGATACACGCACATATCTATGTGGTGCAGGGAGATGACTATATATACAAACAGTTTTTGTGTGCGCAGAGGCGTGCATGTGGGTTACAAGAAGGAAGAACTGTGACTGAATCACACCACTAATCTGTTTCTCCTCTGCTGACCTGAGGTCTGTGCCTCCGCTCTCTTCAGGCTGGAAGTACCGCTTTGAATCTGCCTCCTTTATCCCGTCTGTCTCTCTCCTGCCCTGCCGTGAGTTAACGAACATCCTTCATCTGAGCCTCAGCCGGAGTATTTTTAAAGGAAGTACAGACACAAACATGAGTGCAACACAAGGAAATGTGAGGGGCGGCATGTGTGCACTGTTCTAAATACAGGACTTCTAACTGACGTTACTCGATCATGCTTTGGTCCACTAAGAAGAAGTGCTGTGCAGTGATAAAAACTGATTTGTGTAAGTATTTAAAAGCCTGTGATTCTTTTGTACCAGTCTGCTCTTTGCTTATTTCCTGACTTTCTTGAGACCGTCTTAAGACAGATCAGATTTATCCATGTGTGTTTGACCATGGGAGTGTCCACAATCGTCCCCTTCCTCTCTGAGTGTAGGAGCCAGGCGCTCTCCACAGGCCTTCCTGTGACCACCGCTCCCATCATGTCTCACCGCCTGCCAGTGTGCATCCGAAACTCCAGCATTGAAACAACGACTGGAGCTTGACACAGTGACTGGAGGTCAGCGAAGACGACAGTGCAAATTTAGATTCCCTTGGTGTTTGTGTCTGTGTTGAATTCTGCGGGGAAGGGAGTTCTCCTTTTTGTCTCATTGATTACGTCGTGGGTTTTGTTCTGAGTTCTTTACAGCGGGCCGTACTTCGCCTCATACCGGGTCAGGATGTTCTTGCAGCGGCCACAGTCCTTCCGCAGCTCGGCCACTTGCTGCCGCAGCGCAGCGTTTTCCCGCTCCAGGAAGGAGGCGCGCACTGTGATCTGGTTCTCCTTCAGCCGCCGTGCGTCGCGAGAACGCTTTGCTGCCACGTTGTTCTTCTTTCTCCTGGACCAGTATTTGTCATCCTGAGGGCAGCAGGAGAAGCACAGTTGAACATAACCAACACTAGCGAGGGATTTGAAACAAACGAACATCTGTGTAGTGAAAACATCCCCCACATCTTTGATCTCTAATCCACAGGCCACCACTCTGTTTGCTTTAATCTTCACCAGAGCTGACCACAACAACTGCAATCACACTTAATCATTCTGTTGGGGTCAAAACTATTGTACAAAATTGTACACCAACTATATCTATTGAAGGGTAACTCTGGTATTTTTCAGCCTGGACCTTATATTCCCATGTTTTTGTCTCTAAGTGACAATGACAATATTTGAAACTGGTCCACTATTGAGCGAGAGGGCTGCAGCTAGCAGCTGCAAAACACTGTAATGTAACCACTAGGGGTGGTCGCACACTGCCAATTTACATCCGCTAAAAGAGCTTTTATTTGCCACTGACAGGCTCAGATTGTTATTCTAAGTGTCTGACACATTATGGAAAGGATCCCTTCAGAGTTAGACCTCTTAGTTATAGAGTAAGATCCTTTTTGTTTAACCAGAAACAGCCCTGAAATCGTCATTGCCAAAAACCCACCAGACTCCATTTAAATAAACAGTGATTTAAGCGTGTACAGAGGCAGCATGTTTTCACACCTAACTGGGTGAATCAAGGATTATTTCAATTAAACCAGAGTTGATGGTTGTTCAGACAGTGAAAAGACAAACCAAGATGTTTTTTCTGAGGTTTATTTTGTCTCTGTCGACTTTGAATGAAGCGTGTTTTACAATGATAAAATTACTGTTTATTTAAATGGAGTTTGGCAGGTTTGGCGTTAAAGATTTCACAGTTGTTTCTGGTAAAGCAAAAAGTATCTTACTCTTTAAGAAAATGTCTAGCTCTGTAGGGATCCTTTCCATAATGTGTCAGACACTTAGAATAGCAATCTGAATCTGTCAGTGACAAAAACAAGCACTGTTAGTGGATGTAAATGGAAGGCGCGAACATGCCTCGAGTGCATCTGCCATCTGCAGCCCTCTGTCAATACTGGACCAAGCTCAAAAACCGTTGTTCCCATTGGTAACTTAGACACAGAAACATGGGAAAATGGGGTCCAGGTTGAAAAAAGTTACCCTTTAATGAAGCAAACTAAAATAATACAATAAGAAGTCCCCCATTCATCAGTTGCTAACAGTTTGCAGCTTTCAAACAAAGTGTTTCTTTGGTGCTCAATAGACACTGCACATATGTTTAAACTAACCCACCTTCTGCTCATCAGGAACAAACACCTTCTTGGCCTTCTTGATCATCGGCTGCGGTTTCAGCTCCTCCTCAGAGAACTTGTGTTTGCGCGGGTTGAACAGCTCTCCCCCCGGCACGCTGGACAGGACCAGGTCTGTTGGGTCCGGCTGGAAGTTAATGTCCACCTCAATGGCATCTGGGTCGATGGGGGAGGGCGTGTTGCGCTCTGCGGGGCTGCGATCTGTGGGGATGGAGAGACAAAGTAAACTTGGATACATGAGAGGCCGCAAAATGACACAGTGGGGATTAAGTGACAGTGGGGTGTATGTTACACATGTTTAGACAGACTTTTTGAGCTCATAGCACACACACTTTTCGCCTCATTAGATGTGTAAAGAGCAATATCAGGACTTACACTTTTTAACTGACTGAGCCCTAATATTGTTGATTATAGTTTATCAATAAACAATTATAACTTTAGTATACTAAACAGAAAATACCAAACACTTGCAGGCTACTGTCAGTCAAACAAAACAAGCAGCTTTAAGACATGACTTTGGTACAGTGAGAGACCTGATACTCAGCTTGCTCTGCCCGGGGGCCACTTTTGCAAAACGACAGAAGGTCAGGGGCCAGTTTCTAGGATTTGAGGACATAAGGGGCTTAGACCCGACCTCTGTCAGGCCGTCTGGGGAATCCTCCCCTGACACTTTTTGACAATCAAGCTGTTTTTTGTAATTGTAATTTAGATGAATTCTGGCACCTTTCAATCAATTTATTTTCATTTGTGGATTAGAAAATGGGCGGCGGGTCACCCAGCACCCGATAACGAACCATAAACTGAGTATCACTGAATTGGTTCCTGTTCACTTCCTGTCAGCTGCCAAGGAAAACTTCAGAAAAAATACCTACGGTGGAGGATTTTTTATGGTTTCCTCGTTCCTTGTTCCTTTTGTACACTGTTATCCAAAACAGTACAAAGATCCTGTAAAACATCAACTCTCTGTGAGGCTCATAGTGTTCAGTATTTAACTCTGTGGGAATGTTGAACGCTGTGGCTGTGGCTCGAGTGTTTCGGAGTGCACTGTAATTCCTTTCTCTTCTTCCCAGACTGGGTTTTAAAACAATGACATGTCTTTCCTGATGTACTGTAATGTCATTTTTTTAAAGGAAAATTTAATGGCTGCATGTAGGGCTGGGCAATATATGGATATATATCCTAAGTGTTGTCTTTTCCTGGTTTTAAAGGCCGCATTACAGTGAGTTGGTGTAATTTTCTGAACTTATTAGACTGTTCTATTATTTGCCTTTACCCACTTAGTCCTTATATCCACATTACTGATGATTATTCATCAAAAATCTTGTAAATATTTTGTGAAAGCATCAAGAGTCAACCCTGCATAATCGCTCCAATATGAACAGGTATCTGGTCAAAAATATTTGGGCGTCTGTGTGCATGTGTGATACACTGATTTCTGATTGTAGCTGAACTTACAGCTGTTCATATGAGCTTATGATTTTCTCAACAAAGCAGTGACAATGTCTGCATTTAGTTTAGTTTTAGGGCTTGGAGATACAAGTTTTTCACAGGTCGCAGTGGCGTATAGTGGACCAGCATGCTGGCGACAGGCCAAACACAAAGTTATAGCATGGGCTCAAAGGTCAGGTTTAAACTGTGTGTCTACCTGTTCAATGTTAATGTTATGCCAGCACCGACAAGGGTAGAGCAACTAATAGTACACCTAAAGTACACCTCTATTTATTGACAGTTTTATTCTGTCTCAACATTTATTATTAAGTATTTATTGCTTTTATTGGTATGTTTTCTTTAATCATTTTCATCTCTTTTTCTCATTATCATCGGTCTTCTCTCTGATCTTATTTTGTTTAATTTCACCTTAATTTTTGTGTTGCCTTCACAGCTGTTTGGCTTCTATTGTTGTATTACCTCTGAGATATCTTGCTTCAACTTTAGAGGGACACCTTTAACCAAATTTAGGACAGATTTTTGGACAAATCATGTTATACTTATTTAAGCGTCAAAGGTTAGCATTGCAGGCACGTAGTATATATGTGGTCTTGTGCAGAGCTAAGTGTTCTGTAGGAATATGGTGATTAGAGTCAGTTAAGTCAACAGCTAAGTGTGAATATGAAGTAAAATGACAGTATTATAGTAGTTTAGTTTAGTTTATAGTATTTAAGACCTCAAAAATTCAAGTTTAAGACTGTTTTAAGGCCTTATTGTAGACACAAAGATGAGGACAAGGACCTGTAGACACTCTGTATTCAGCTTCTGGAGACAGAGTTTAAGACTCTCAGCCAGCAGGAAGTGTTTTGCTTAAACGATTCAGTCTAATAGTAATGGGGGAACTTAAAAACAAACAGGAACAAATAATGAAAGTCAATGGGAGTTATCTGAAGTATCATAAAGAGGAACTGCACAATGACACATCCACAAAGAGTATAATAAAAATATATTTGTCACCTGTTTTCTTCTCTGTCACTTCTGCTGTCGCCTCCTCTGGCTCCTCTTCTTGTCCTTCCTCCTCTTCCTCCTCCTCCTCCTCCTCCTCCTCCTCTAGCTTAGCTGGTTGTAACGTGGTGACGGTCACCGTTTCCTCTGGGTCTGAGGTGACCGTGGAGGTGGCGGAGACAGAGGGGGAAGCTGCTGAGGTGGGGACAGTGGCTTCAGCCTCAGCAGCATCAGCAGCAGGAGGAGTAGTGGTAGCTGCAGGAGTAACCTTGGGGACGGATTTGCCTTTGACTCCCACTGAGGCCAGCGTCTTCTGCAGCTCCTCCTCCTCCAGGCTCACGGGGATCCCGTTCTCCAGGAGGAACTCATCCAGGTCCATGTACTCCAAGTGGAAGGTCTCCCCATCGTAGGGGATGGTCTTCTCCCAAATGGCTGGGGTCAAGGAGGCTGATACGCCTCCGCCACCACCACCGCCGCCGCCACCGCCGCCTCCTCCTCTGGAACCTCCACCAGCACTGGCTGCTCCGGCCCCGCCTCCCTCCACATCCTCAGATGAGCACAGCTTCTCTTTCTCTATTTCTGCATTAAAGACACGAGGGGAACAATGGTTAAAGAAATGTTTTCCGTGTGTGCACATGCCAACCCTGGTCCCCTCGGAGAGGCTCAGACAGGTGCACGCACAGGGACGCATAATTAGTGGATGCAAAGAGGCAGGGTGGAGAGAGGGGGGTGTGGCAGTGTGCAAAAATTAATCAATTAAAAAAGAGGGTTTACATCAAATTAGCCTGTCAGTGAGTTTTAAAGTGGATGGAAAGATGGAATAAAAGGCAGACTGAGGCTTCAGGGACGAGGACAGAGCGCCTGCCTGCTCCACACATGCACCACCACAACACAAACCACCACCACACACACTCAGGACCAGATAACACAACACCAGTGTGTGCATTTGAAAGCCAAACACCGCCTTTATCTCTGAGTGTCTTCCCAGTGTGTGTGCGCTGTGTGGAGAGCAGCACAGAGGAGTTGGAACTTTTTGTTCTTTTTATGTTTCCTCGCAGCCTCACATGAAACTGGCTCCGTGCAACATATGGCACATCCGTCCTAATCCGGTTTAATTACCAACCATAATGTCATCCAATTGCAATTAACGCCGCATGGCACAGATGTGATTACGCACATTTTGTTGCATGTATAAACAAACTTGTGGTTCACAATGCAGAAGAAGCGCTCTTTGTGTGTGTGTATGTGTGTCTCACCGTCCTCGCCTTCCTCCAGGATGTTAGGAGGAGGGATGTCCATGATCTTCTTCAACACAAACGGAAAGGACTTCTGCGGAGCCGCTGTAACGACGGCACCGCTCGGCTTGAGCGCTGCTTTGCCTGACATTGTTCCCTGCTACGCTGCGAGCACACCGGGGCGATGTTCCCTAACGGTACCGAGCCTCCTCTTCCGCCTCCTGCACCGGGATGCAACAGGATCTCTCACACACGCGCGGATCTCCCTTTGTTTTCACTGACGGTGCCGATTTCAGGCCTGTTTGTCAATATCTTTAGGATGCAAAAACAACACTACACAAGCCCCTTGTTCTCTGTGCCCACCGAGCGCTCATGTTGGATATTCATGAGCCGCGTGCCCCGCCTACTTGTGGAATAGTAGAAGCTGATTGGCTGACAGTGCTGTCTGTGTGAATGTGTACGGGCGCTCCTCTTTGTCTGTGTAGTGGCTCTGTGTCTGCTCATTGGCTGCACACTCTCCACATGGAGATCAGTTCTTTATATAGAGAGGCATGTACAGTACATATGTGCACCATAGTAGGAACATACAGTCTCGTGCATGCTGCATATGAATCCAAAATATATAAATAATATAAATAATCACAGCGCGCACACACATCCTGCAGGAAGCATCCAATCTTAATCACCTGCACACCTCTATCATGACCACACATTAACCTTCGCTTTGCATCACACTCTGTGCACACACACACACACACACAATACAATACAATACAATGGAGTAAGCTCGTGCATCCTTCCCTCCCTCAGTCCTGCACAAGGAGACACTCGTGGCAAAACACGTGCCCTCCGCCTCCATCCTACTCACGTGAAAGTACAATCTGTCGAGGGGCGTGGCTTCACATCTTTAGCACGTGTGGGCCAAGACGAGCTGGAGCGGGCGCGCGCTCGTTGCTGGAACAGCTGTCACGGGGACCCAAAAGGTAAGTGAGTGCATATTTATCACCTGACAATAACACCACCTCGTGTCTTTAAGATACATTACCACCTTTACGTTCTACTTCCTGACAGAACTACAATGTCTCGACATCCCAAAACTACATTTTAAAATAAAATAACCCTCTAAATTTAACTTTTATTTCTTTTGTGTGCACGTGCTCCTATCGTTTATACTCTCTATGCCACCCATCATTTCACACAACCGTTATAATAATAACCGTTATTCTTCTGATAATGAAATTTTTCCACATCAAACGCTACAAAGCGGAAATCTCATGTTTCCGTGCACGCGCTGCTCCGTTGCGCGCCACAGTGAGCGCGCGAGCAGGATGTTTAGTTTCAGGAACACGATGTTCAAACCGCAAAAACTCCCCACCTTCCCCACTAATCTCTTATTTGTCCTCACAGACTCACCACAGTGGCCACACGGTAAACAAAGTGGAGCTGGTCCAGCACAGAGGAGACCAGTTAAACCTCTGCAGCTGCTCCATCACTGGATGGACTGTTTGCATTCCTGTCCTATCTCCTGATGGTGCAATAGGTGGAGGAAACACCAATGTGAAACTTGTGAAACACACCATGCAAAGATTTTAACATTTTCCCTTGATTTAATAATTGAAAGTGTTGATGACGGGGTAACATGCTGCATACATAGAGCCAGTGACCGGCAAACATCCCTTGTGGTTCACCCATGTTACACCACCATCCGAGAATACTGTGTGATACCCAATGACTGTATGGCAACATCCTGTTACACCCAAGGTCAGGATTTTAGAAAAACAGTCACGAGTCTAGTCTGAGCCCCTCAGCCACAGCACCACACACGAGAACCAACCAAACTCTACAACAGCATCTAAAAAAAACCACTTGTCTTTTTACATGCATCTTGTCTCAGTCACTCTGAACAGCCAGTTCACGCTTTCATTTCCAGTAGATTACTGTAATGCACTTTTTGCTGGACTGACAAAGCTTCTTCAGACTGCAGCAGCAGAGTTTTAAGAAAAACCAAAAGGTGTGATCACATCACTCCTATTTTATCTTCTCTTCACCGTCTCCCAATAAAACAAGTCTTAGGGCTGCTGTGAAGCTGCGCCTACTCAGGGCAACAAAAAAGTTTATCTTGGGTGCTTCGGTACAATGGACAATCAAGAGAGGACGGTAGGAGAAATATCCACACACCTGTTTAACTGAGCTGGACAGCAACAGAAAGGTTCCCAGGCTGAGAACAATGCCAAAAATAATAAAGTCAATTTATTCAGAACATCCGTGCACAAAAAGAAGAGTGCTCAATGTGCAAAAAATAATAATGTAACATATCAACTACATTAATAATGAATCATTTATTTGATCTAGCTCTAAGAGACGGCACATCAGAGGAGGAGAGAGTTCCTTTTACAGCACCCGAAGATTACAGCACCTGTTTTTATGAAAAACCCTCTTGATTATTTTGATCTGAGGACCCTTAGGGACTAAAGAAATATAATAACTTTCAAGGTCATTGAGGAATGGACACATAATTTGACTTCAGAGGTAGGGAGTCACCACCTTCTTTTCATCTCTCTTGTTTACCATGCCGGTAAATCTGAATGAATTATTCTTTGGTGCTCATGGTTTCAGTAAAATTAATTTAATGACTCGATTAAGGAGAATGTAATTGAGCTAACAATATGTAGCATCCAATGTTAACTCAAGTGGGTAGCCGACAATCTATTTTCTACATCCAAAGATCTTCTCTAAAAATGAATCACTTGGCAGCCAGCCCAGGCCTCTAATTGGGACAGGCCTTTTTTTGTCAAAATGTGTAGCCACACCGGGTTAGTAAAAGGGACTGGGCGTTTAATTGAAGTTTTATGGTATTTTTAATCTAAGAGTGCTCATACTGCAATCCAGACTTGTCATTTAGTTTGCATACGGACTGTTTGGAGTTTATTTTGTCAAGTAAGAACACAATAAAATTGTTTTACAAATCTGTTACATAGCTTGAGACTCCCTCTTTGAGAGAATGATGAATATTATGGTGGTCATGTGGCGGGGGTAACTGGGTAAGTGTGACATTGAATCATGTGTAGTACTGCACCTGTACTTGTGCAAAAAAAGAAAAAAATCACAGTATACAAAGTTGACAATCCGTGCTATTTGGTAAATATGCTGCAGAACTTGTTGGGAAACAAGAAAAGCCTTGGGCTCAGATTTGCTGTTTACAGTGCAAAACATGCAAACATAAGCACGTTTCAGTGCCCTCTACTGTCGGTTCACATCGATGGAGACACTGTGCTCATGGAGCAGCTCAGATAGGAGGCGGCCTTGTGGTCCAGCGTGAAGGTTTTGTTTATGTACTGCTTCAAGGATCAATTAATCGAAGCAGAACACCAGAGCAGCACCATGCTGCCAATATATTTAAGTTTACAACATAAGTATTTCTGCATGTGTTCAAAAGACAAATCATTTCACAGATGTACCAAAAACTAGAGGTCAGTTCATTCTTACTGCCAGAGGTCAGATGCCAGGGTGAGGGCCCCTCTGTCTGTTTGTCTATTCCCATCAACCCTGCTACGACCCCTCCAAGACTTAAAACATCCATCTGTTTTCATCCGGTTATCCGGGGATGGGTCGCGGTGGCAGCAGGCCAAGCAAAGCACCCCAGACGTCCCTCTCCCCAGCGACACCTCCCAGCTCCTCCTGGCCAGAGATATGTGTGTCCTTGGTCTACCTCCTACCAAGACAGGGAGGCACACAGGGGGCATCCTAATGCGAAGAAGTAGCGGCTCTACTTCAAGCTCCCTCCGGATGTCCAAGCTCTTCACCCTATCCCTAAGGCTGAGCCCAGCCACCCCACAGATGAAACTCATTTCGACCGCTTGTATCCGCGATCTCATTTTTCCGTCACTACCCAGAGTTTTAGACAGACTTTATACAGCCATGTCCACATTTTTAATTTGCATTCCACCAGTTTAGAGACAAATTTAGTCAGTGAATGCAACCTATTTTAATTCATGAAATATGTTAGCAGCATAGTAAAATAGCATAGTAGCAAAGTAATGTTTCCAGTGCTATTAAAGGTCACTTCCACTTGGATGTGACAGTCTGATGGTAGACAGTAAGCCGACCATGATGCACTAACTGTCTGCAGGAGTGTCGCCATTATCACATGTGATCTGGTTCAATTACAGCTGGAGGCCTCTGTTGGATGTCACTTCTCCTCACTGTCACCTTCCTTTCTGTCACTCCAACTGTCAGCTATCGAGTAAAAATGCCCAAAAAAAGAATCTAACTAAAAAAAGCAAGTAAGCAAGAAAGTCTACAAGATGAGCAGAGTGCACAAAGACTCTAATGATGTGATGAAACCATGAGTGAGGAGTGTTTCAGTGTTGTTGCATCAGCTGCAGGCTTCTGTATTGTGACTCCACTGTGAAACAGCAGCACACACACAGTCTGCTGACTTAATACAGCTCGCTAGTTTTGGCCACTTGTACCACATTTTGAGTCATCGGAGGAGATGGACCACCAGCTCAAACTTGCAACAGGTTTAATTTGAACATGCAACCATGGTCACCTTTACTACAGTAATCAGTACAATGAGTGTGTTTACATGGACATGAATTAAGCGTTTATGATTGGGTGTTTGGAGTACCCTGTTTATGTGTTTGAGTGTGTAAACACCATATTCCGTTACTGAGAAACCTGAGCATGCTAGCTGGAGTACTCTGAAAGAAACTGGGATGTACAAATTAGTTAATTCATTAGGCAGCAGAATGGCCACTGCTTGGATTATTATCACCAGTGATGTTGTGAGTGGTCCAGGTGAAGGTAATTTATGCCTCCTAACATACTGTTTGTAGTTTAATCCAGTGGTTCTCAGCCTTTTATGTGTCAAGGGCCCATTAAACTGATAAAAAAAAATTAGGTCATGGGCCCCCATTTGATATGATTTCACTTCAGGGACTTCTTTCTGAAAATATTTTGGTAGTTAGATATGATTAAGAGCAGCATTTCTCCTGTTGTCATCTACAGTTGATGAGATAATACCCTCCTGAGACCCTGTGTCCTCTTATGAGGGCATCACATTTTGGGTTTACTTGATCCTTTACTTCATTTGACGTAACTTGACCTGTCGTCCTTGTTGGTGGACACTTTTTTGTGCCAACCAGTGCTAGTGAGAGCACAATATAATACTCCATGTGAAAAAAAAAATGGCAGCCATCTTTGCCAAGTCAGTCTGCAGCTGATCCCGACACAAAAGTGGACGGGGTAAAACCCTGATCAGATTATATGGTTGAAACTTGTTTACGTCTTATTAATAATGTTTATAGTTATGGCAACAAATTTGACCATTTGAAGGGGCTTTGAATTTGATCTTAGCAACAGTAACAAGCTAAGACACTGTTAATTAGGAAGTACTCATTTAAAGACATTAGGACTTAGGCTGAATTTATACATCTGCGTTGAATCGACACCGTAGCTACGCCGTAGGCTCCATGTTGACATAGACCCTACCCCGTAACCTGACTTGCAGACCTTCTGCTTCATATGAGCAGAGGAAATCTCCACTCGTCGCTAGGCTAATTTGTACAATGTAAAATGCCATAGGCTTGTGCTAATAATGTTAGCATGTTGAATTTGTTTGGAAAATGTGTTTATATAAGATAGTTGTTTTGTTGGTGAACCTTGTGAGTTGTAATGGAGCCAAACTATGTGCCGTTACCTTTGTTAAATGTTGCTGTTGTCCCTGGTTTTATATGAAAATAGGGAAAGATAGCTAGCTACTAGGTTAATTTATACAACGTAAAATGCCATAGGCTTGTGCTAATAACGTTAGCATGTTATATTTGTTTGGAAAATCTGTTGAGTATAAGACAGTTGTTTTGTCAGTGAACCTTGTGAGTTGTAATGGAGCTCAATTATGTACTGCTACCTTTGTTAAATGTTGCTGTTGTCCCTGGTTTTATACGAGAAGAGGAAAAGATAGCTAGCTGCTAGGCTAATTTATACAATGTAAAGTGCCAAAGGCTTGTGCTAATAACGTTAGCATGTTGTATTTGTTTGGAAAACGTGTTTAGTATAAGACAGTTGTTTTGTCAGTGAACCTTGTGAGTTGTAATGGAGCTAAATTATGTACTGCTACCTTTGTGAAATGTTGCTGTTGTCCCTGGTTTTGCATGAGAAGAGGAAAAGGTTGCTAGCTGCTAGGCTAATTTATACAGTGTAAAATGCCATAGGCTTGTGCTAAAACATTAGCATGTTGTATTAATGGGGAAAATGTGTCCAGATAAAGACAAGTGTTTGTCTGTGAATGCTGCGAGTTATAGTGAAGCTGATTTGTGTACTTGTGTTTGAAATTGTCTGTATTAAGCCATGTTTAATGTGTGTTTAATGTGTTTTTAACGTGTGTTTAATGTGTGTTTTGAATCAACTAGACTTTACAGCACTTCACTGAAACCTCCACCGCCGACTAGTGTTTTGGAGGTGTAACTGCAGAGTGACACAGACACACCAACGCACAAGTTTGAATGCTCACATTCAACATATCGTATCTTACATATCATTGACAATATTCAGGGTTTTTTTTTAATAATTACTGGGTGCTACTGATCCCAAATAGCTGAAATAATTTAAAATGCATACCAACCAACCGTTTGGGTCTCAGGAGGAGGATAATGGAGGAAGTGAAATCTATGATCAGAATATTCACTCTCACACACTGGGCTCACTTTCATAGTGAATTACAAGAGCCCGCAGACTCCTGATTGAGAACCACTGGTTTAAATTGCATAAGTTAGTGTGTGGATCATATGCTTAGCAGAATAAATGAAACAGTACATTTCCCATTCCCGTAAGCAACATCAAATTGCACGTACAACACTTTACAGTATATGCAAACAGCTGCAGCAAGTTTCAAGGCTGTTTGTCGGCTTTATAAATCACGAGACAATATTCTTACCGGTGTCATCAAAGGCAGGGAAGGAGAAGGGATAGTCAGCCAGGGACTTGAGGAGATCAGGAACATCGCTTCTATCTCCAAAGAAGATTTGGTTAGCAGTTGACATGATGACCGACCCGTGAAGAATCTACTGATGTCTGACAGAGAAACGCTCAAACTGTGACTCTGCACCTGACTTCAGTCACTTCTAACCAACTTTGCAGCAACTCACATCACGGGGACGTCTCCATGTGTCCAAACAACTTGTATTCTAATTAGGAAGCGGAGCCACGCCCCTTGGATGATGTTGATTTGACGAGCGCTAGGCACGCGCCTGTCAGTCACGCCGCAGAGCCAATGAGTAGCAGGGGGCGGGCTCTGAAGGTGAGAACAACAACAACCCTGTTCAGCTGAGCACATTTCTCTCCACGCACGGCAGCACGTGCAGGAGAGGGGAGGCTCGAGGACAGGAACCCGGAAGCTCTCCGCGCCATCTTGTGACGTGTTTGAGTACTGCAGTAAAAAAGGGAAGGCTCAAACTACATGTGAAATGAACTGTTTGTGTGTTTTTTTTCTATTGTCGATTCTTACTTTATTTACTATATTTTAAAAATCTGTTTACTGATATTAAATTATTTAATTTTCAGCTTTTGTAGAATGGCACTCATCTTTGTACATTGTATTGTTAGATAAAGTATTTTTTTTAAAAAAACATGGCTGATATTACAATGAAAATGTATTTACTTAAAGCATAGGAGGAAGTATTAGCAGCAATATTGCTATGTTTACAGGTCTAAACAAACAGTTTACACCTTTCTATCTGCCAGAGTTGTTACAGTTTTGTATTTTCTATTAGTTTGTTTTTTTTGTTTTTAGTTTTTAATTAATTTTCAGTTAGTTTCCAGAGAGAGTTTGCTGGTTTAATTACATTAATTCAAATTAAATCTATTTTATTTTATTTTATTTAGTTGTTTAGAAATGCTTTAGGTTTTTTTGTTTATTTGTTTTTTAAATGGGGGATATTATCATATTGGCAACCCAGTCTAAATAAGCATATGCACCAATGTCTTGCACACTCCTCATGCTTTTTATATTGACAAAATTGACCAAATTGACATATAACGAAATACATTTCCTGTAAATATTTATTTATTAGTTTTGTATTACACAATATCATTTCTGTTATTTTTTTCCCCTCAAGTCTAGTTTTTATTTTTATTTCAGTAAAATAAAATGTTTTTATTACAGTTCAGTTTCAGTTAACTGTAATAATCTTGGTATATACAGTATATATACTGATTAAAAAAATTTAAATGCAACACTTTTGTTTTTGCTCCCTTTTTTTTTCAGGTTTATCTTAAAGATCAAAGACTTTTTTCATACACTCACAAATTTGTTCAAATACATGTCAGTGAGCACTTCTCCTTTTCCAAGACAATCTATCTACCCTGACAGGTGCATCACATCAAGATGCTGATTAAACAGCATTATTACCACACAGGTGTGCCTCGGGCTGGTCACAATAAAAGGCCACTATAAACTGTGTAGTTTGATCACAACACAATGCCAGAGCTGTTGGCCATGAACTTAATGATTATTTCACGACCACAAGACGTCTCCAATGTCGCTCCCCTGAACTTGGCAGTATATCCAACCAGCAACACAACTGCACACGTCGGCTACTTTGTCAAACTGCTGTCGGGTCAAGACCCTGGTGAGGACGATGAGCATGCAGATGACTGTTTGTGCAAAAATTCGTCGGTTGTGTGAACCACTTGTTGCATCAGATGTTTCAGTGGCTGGTCTCAGATGATCTTGCAGGGGAAGACGCTGGATGTGGATGTCCTGAGGTGGTGTGATTTCACGTGGTCTGTGGTTGTGAGGTCGGCTGGATGTTCTGCTAAATTCAGCGAAACGACACTGGAGACCTGTTATGTCGGTGAAATGAACATTCAGTTTATTGGCAACAGCTCTGGTGAACAATCCTGCAGTAAACATGCCAAAGGCTCTCTCCCTCACAACATCTGTGGCAAACTGCACATTTTTGGGTGGCCTTTAATTGTAACCATCCCAAGGTACATCTGTGTAGCAATGATGTTATTTCTGAGAATATGTTTTGTTTGTTGTGTCTTTATTGGACAGAGCAGTTTAAGCGTTAAAGAATGAGAGATAACATGCAGCAAAGGGACGCAGGTTGGAAGCGAACCCAAGGCCGCTGCAGCAAGGACACTGCCTTTGTACACGGGACTGAGCACCCCAATTATGCTGTTTAAAAAGAATCTTCATATGCCACATCTGTCAGGCAGATACACTAACATGGAATTTAACAAATTTACAAACAAAACTTAAGTTATTTATCTACTGAGTGCATAAAAAAGTCTTAGATCTTATTTTTTTGCAGTTACTGTAAACCACTAATCTATATAACTATTAACATTTTATTTGTTATATTTTATCCCTATATTTGAACTTGCACTATTTTATGTCTCAGGCTTTCATTTTGTTTTTGACTTGTGTGATTCTCATTTTTATACATATGTAATGAGCATTGTTTGAGCCCCTAAGACCCAAAATCTTCAGTGGCAGTGCACGCTGCTGTTGTGCATTTGTTATTAAGTAACTTGACACTTTAAAGACACAGTGCATAACTTTGTCCGTCCATCCATTTTAAAACGCTTATCCCAAGCCGGGTCGTGCGGTCAGCAGGATGTGCAAAGTATTCCCGACATCCCTCTCCCCAGCAGCACATTCCAGCCCTCTCCAAGAATCGTTACCTTAACTTGGTGGAGGGGTTTGCATGTCCCTGAGGGTCTCCCAAGGGAAAGTGGTCCCAGGGGAGGGGCAAGACTATGTTTGATTCAAAAAGACCACAATGAAATGGCACATTCGGGGACAGAGTACTTCACCCAGTATATGGACATTAGGGCCCGCCTCTAGAGCCAGACCTGGGCGAGGGGGACTTGCCAGCGAGCATCTGGTGGCCAGGCCTTGGGCCATGGGGTTTGGTTGGCCTCAGCTCAAATGAATAACATGGAGCCGCCACTCTATAAGCCCACCGCCTGCAGGAAGTAGCGTCTGAGCTGGGTGCATTTATGTGCCGAGCGTGCTGACCCCTGGTGTCACAGCATAAATTTGTTTCCTTCTTATTAAGTTAGACTAATAGCAAATCTACTCCCCCTGTGTAGGATTTAAGGGCATCTATCGGCTGAAATGGTACATAATAGTCACAACTAACTGGTGGACTGGTGGACAAACCAACGTCTGGCTCAAGATAGGGACAATCGCATTTTCGTTTTGGCCACCTTAGCTCTCCTTCACCCTTAGCACACGAGAAGAGGCTTCAGTTCTGCAACCTTACTGATAGATGCCGCTAAATCCTACAAACTGGACCTTTAAATCTCAAAATAATAATTTGGCTAATGTAGCAACACCCGTCTCTGACAATAAACATATTATAAACCAGAATGCTCCACATAAAAACCCCCAAAGTCAAACACACCAACAAATCCACATTACGTCTTTGCTTGAGTACAAACTGATCGTGACAATTTTTATTGAGACTTTGAGAAATCATTTGTGAGGATTATTTCAATTCACAGTAAAAGGCCTCGAACCCACTCTCTCTTAGTGAACTATGGAATGAAAGCTGTAAATATTACTCCCCGCTCAAACAGGACTCAAACAGAGGAGAAAAGAGTAAAAGAATTTAACAAACATTTTTCAAAAGGCTGAATGCATGGTTACATGAACTTTTTAAGAATACCCTGTGGTGAACGGTATGTGTGTGTGTATCTGCTGTGGCACCAACATGAACCTTAGTTTCACAACACTAAGAAACTTTCTTTACCGATGTCTCAGCAGAACAGCCATGAGCAATACAAGTCGGTCTGAAAATGTTCCATACTGTAACAAGAAATACACACAATTACCAATTTAAAGTAAAGAGTATATGGCATGTCAGGGAATGCAAATAATAAATGTTCTTTGTGTCTTATTCCAAGTGATTTTGGCAGGAAAATTGGAACTGCTAGTTTCTTCAAGTCACCTCCTGAACTTTGGTCCTGATTTTAAAAATAAACTTAAATGCTAGTTTGGCAGTTATCAGCTTGTTAAGTATAAAAACATCTCCTCAGCCCTGAAGTAGAAAGTTGTACTTCCCAAAGTCAAACTCGTCAGGCATGATAAGCATGTCTTCTCTGGCTTTGGCCAACTTCCGTCGCAGCAGATCTCGTCTCTCTGTCCACTCCTGCAGCTCCTCTACGCTGTGGGCGAAGTCGCAGCTCACACCATCGGGACAGCCGCCATCCAACCTGTTAAATATTAACATCATCAACACTGACATGCTGAAAAGATCAGTAAGATAGAAATTCAGAGGATGTTAAGTGTATCTTTGGGTTTCTCAGATACTCAAACCAGTTGCCTTTAGCTGTGAATTATTTCTTTTACACGAACTGAACCCCAAAAATGATCCAGGTAAAGGTCTTACTTGGGGCAGAGTTCAAAGCACGGGCCAGGGAATCGGTAGCTCCACGTCAGAGCTTCATCTTCTCCCTCACAGCTGAACACTCGGTCCTTGTGCTTCTCAGTGGAGATGTGCTGCTGCCACTGCCGCTCGCTGTTACTGTGCTTACCACACAGACGGCAGTGGAAGCCACTCTGAAATACAAAGAGGAAGCAACAGCGTCATTGTCTCCTTTCAGATGCACAGTCAGGAAGCACGACGTGTACGTTTCAGTGCAACTGCTTCTGGTCTTTGAAAACAAACGTGTACCCACCATTGGCTCAGCATAGTCAGTTGGCATGACGATGTATTTCTCTTCTGGTACAGGCTGGGTGATCGAGGCTCCATCTGCTTGGCGGTTTTGGGTGGTTAATGTCAGCCACATGTCGTATATCTGCTGCATTTCACGCACTGCAGGCATAAAGACAAATTTGTTATCACTCTGAGTTGTTATCTATAAAAACAGACTTATTGCTTACGAATATTTTGGAGACAGGAAATTGGCGACACAGATGGTGAGGTGGAAGCCTGATTGCAGAAACTGTTTAATATTTTTTGGCACATGCCATTTTTGGCTTTTGTACGTACATTTTATTGTGAATCCTACGCATTGTTTTATAAATGAGACCTCTGGTTTGGTCAAGGAGGAGGAATTTAACTGTCGATCGTGAACCTGACAGTGACCACATTTATGTGCACACTAATATCCCACAATTATTCCGAACATGACAAAATTCTGAGTCATACAAGCAGCATATTCCCTTTGGATGTTCAGAATTAAGCCTTATTCAGAACTGTTCCCAAAAAGATAAGTGAGAT
The DNA here is from genome assembly GCF_041903045.1 of Epinephelus lanceolatus. Taxonomy (NCBI): domain Eukaryota; kingdom Metazoa; phylum Chordata; class Actinopteri; order Perciformes; family Serranidae; genus Epinephelus; species Epinephelus lanceolatus. Next base: position 36,127,071 of record NC_135751.1, read on the forward strand.
TATTCAGGTTTTAATGGCACTCTGTGGACATGCATGCAGAGCATTCAGAATATGCGTCTCAACTGGGGTTTTTACTGCAGTTTGCTACACACAGCCTCCTGCCTGTTTACGGTGGGATGTCGGGGCTCTGCAGGCAGGTCACTCTGCAGGGTCCTTACAAAGCTGGGGATAGTGGGGCTGGCTAAGAAGAGTACCGTCGCCGCAGAGAGAGCACCACTACAGTAGGTGGCTCTGGCTGAGGAGGGAAGCCCCGTGGTCAATTGGTGCTGGGATGCAAGCCGGGGACTGATCACCCCCTTCTGGGTCGCCTGGGTGAGGGTGTCTGATGTTTGAAAAGAACCGAAACACTCAGTGACCCCGGGATACATCACTAATGATGCATCCCAGTGCATCCACAGGATGTATTCTATAAGTAACGGACAGCTCTGTGCGTCATCATGCTGGCGTTGGGCAGAAAAAAACACTTTTCTGGTAGGGAAGGAAGAATCCACCTACTTTTAAACATTATTAAAGACTTGAATACCAAGAAGTTTTTTTTAATATGAGCAAATACTGCAATGCTGAACTTTTCAGGAAGGTGATGGTGCAGGATTAAACGCAGTAGAGTGTGTTTGCACAGTGGAACAACTCTGCCACCAGTGGAAAACTCGGAAAAAAATTTTTACGCAAAGAAGCAAAATGACAAGCCGTTCCTCTTCCAATATTTTGATGTCATAAATGACATGTTAATGGGAGTGTGTGCTGCTCCATGTAAACAGGAGTATTAGTGGAATATTTATTTTCATTCGAAATGTAAACAGCTTGGAGGTTATACTGTCTTTTTCAGAATAAGGGCAAACATATGAATATTTTGTGCATTTATATGTAGTCAGTGTTGAAGGAGTCAGTGGAGTGCTCTTTTAAAAACACTATTCTAATAACTCACAGTCATTATTCTTCATATACATCCACATGTCTCTCTCCTCCGGGCTGTGAGCGAAGGTGCAGTTTCCAGAGTAGTTACATTTTCTTTTCTCCAAAATTTGGGTACATATCTGCCAGGAGAAAACGTGCAGCTGTTAACACACATCACAATATATTGTACAAACTTTTAACAAACACCACGACATCAGGCAAACTTACAAATGTCATCTTAAAGCACCAGGTATATAAAATATTGTAAACATAAAAGACAAGCAATGCAAGAAAGACCATCACTCATCAGTGTGGGATTGTTGCTTGGTTGAAACTACTTGTATGAAAGTGCATAGCAGCAGAGGAAGACCTACATCATACTGCACAGGGAAGTTCTTGGCATGTGGCAGCGGTCGAACCTGAACCCATTTACCTCTCTCCAAGGACTTGACCAGCAGCACCCATCTCTCTTTACTCCATCTGAAGGTGACGACACAAGAAGAGGACCAAAATATGAGGTGGGAAATAAGTGGATCATTCTGACTCACTGTGATTTACCAGTTGTATATGTGTGCAACATTTAACCTTTCACCTTTTTATCAGACAGGCTTGAAGATAAGTCTCTGGGTGACGGGAAACTCTGCTTATATATCATCTTGTACTCACGTGTGTCTGGCCTTTGCATTGCAGTATTTGAGGGTTTTGTCTGGTTCACTGATCAGGCCGTCCCGCCAGCAATAAGAGCAGGCAAACTTCATGTTCATATTCAGATTCTTCCCACCACCTCCTCCTCCTCCTCCTCCTCCTCTTTGTTTGCTCCCACCACCTCCAGAAGACAACTGCTCGACATTAAATGATAAGAAAGATAAGTGTGATAATCATTTAACAACATTTCTTCTTTATCTTTCACTTTTAAGCTCAAAAACAAATCAAAAACCTTTGATAGGCCTTTCCAAAACTGGACACTTCCCACTCCTTCACTGAGCGTAACTTTGTTTGAAATCACCTTCAAGGCTAAATGAAGCACCCTTCGTTAAAGTGTAGGTCAGTGGTTCCCAACTGGTCCAGTCACAGGGTCCAGGTATCTCCTCAGTCATTAGTTCAAGGTCCACACAGTTAAAAACATTCAGTGTCACACTTGCTTGGACATGTCTTTGAGCTAGTTTGCTGTCTCTGTTAAGTAGCTGTCCGTTAGTCACTCAGGAAGGAAACAGCACTTCAAAATAAAAGCTCTGTGCTGGAAATTCACTTTACTTCAGAATAAAGTGTGGTTTTTACAAACTTGACACATTTGCGAGTCACTTGGTTTCCATTCAGAATGGACCCGTGACCCACTTTTGGACCTCGACCCACCAGTTGGGAACCACTGTTTTAGCACAAGTTGGCTTTTTATGAGTATATTGCACTATTAAGTTCTTTGTTTTCCTCTGAGAACATCTATTTTTTGGATTTGGAATCAATAGCTAGCCTAGCGAGGGAGACTCCACCGCTATTTATGTTCACCAAACTTAAGGGGAGGGAACCAGATCATAGTAGCAGCACGGTGGTGCAGAGGTGCGGAGTCTGCATGTTCTCCCCGTGTCAGCGTGGGTTTTCTGTGGGTGCTCCAGCTTCCTCCCACAGTCCAAAGACATGCAAGTTTATTGGTGACTCTAAATTGTCCGTAGGTCTGAATGTGAGTGTGAATGGTTGTCTGTCTCTATAGCCCCTTTTACACTGCCAGATTTTCCGTGAATGTTGGGCCGTTTTGCCAGCCAGCTGCGACACACAGAGCTGGATGGGCGAGTTGATCCAAGTCGCCCAATTTTCCATCTCGTAGGGTAGTCATATTGGCGGAACCTTCTTGGTTTAAAAAGACCGAGGCGGCCTTCCGCAATGGGAGGGGCCGCTGAAGACTTGTGGGAGGAGCTGTTGATGACGCCGCACATGCGACCCACTGGTGGTGGACTAACAGGAAACAGCTGATAGCAGGAATTAGCGAGCAGCTAGTAGCAAGAGGGAAACACAAACCTGACAGACACTGTAAAGATGAGCAACTGGGGAGACTTTTCGCAAACGAAGAGGCCATTAACCGTCAGATGACGGGGACGGTGAAGAACGGGCCAACTAATGAGAGAATCGCCGAAGGACTGACCAGCCACGGCTTCCCTCCCACATCACTGATTATGTCACACGCTGAGCTACACGTTTTGTTACTTGCTCACGCCCCCCATTGCCCCGAAAAAGGCACATTCTGTATAAACAAAAGTAGGTAGGCGGCATTTTGCTGCACTCCCGATATTGTTTTAATACTGCCAATGCTGAAAAAAGACTGATTGGGCTTTCCTGCAAATGTGCACAATTCCTATCTAAAAAGGGCTAATGTGTCAGCCCTTTGATTGTCTGGTAACTAGGGCCGTAACGGTACATGTATTTGTGTCGAACCGTTCGGTACGCGACTTTCGGTTCGGCACGACCCTGTACCGAATTATTGGGCGCAGGATATTATTTTATTTTATTTTGTTTTGTTTTAATGCCGTTTTTGCGAGCCGAACCATTTAAAATATCTAGTTCCCCAACGGACATAATTGAGTGACGGACCGAGTCCGACCGTAAATCTCCGCTTTCACTTTGTGCAGCGCATTCTCGCATTTTGACAACATGGCAAGTGAGCCTGACGAACCTGAAGACCCACCTCCAAACCTTAAGTCCTCCGTTTGGGAACACTTTGGTTTCAGGGTAAAATACAAAGATGGAAATAAACAAGTTGACAAGACAAAAGCAGTGTGCCAACACTGCAGAACAGCGGTCGGGTATGCACTTGGAAACACGTCTAACATGTTAACGCATCTAAAGCGACACCACCCGAGTTTGAACATTAACCGGCACGACTAGAAAAAGCAATCTGGTGCAAACTACGATATCGTCATCGTTTAAAAAGAAAGAGCGTTTCCCTGACCATCGCGCTAAAGAAATAACCAACGCTATTGGAGTTGAGTAAAATTGTTTAAGCTGCACTTTAGATATAAGCATGTTTTGTTTACTGCACTTTAACAAAGTGGGAAAGCTAAGTAAGTTCCTAGTAAAACTGAATCTGAGCAGGCTTTAAAGCTGACCAGCTGCACTATACTTTTTATTTTAATTGAGTAAAACTGTTTAAGCAGAAATGTATATTTATATTTTTCATTAAAAAAAAATGTGTTAAAAAAACAGCAGGATTTTATTTTTCACTTTTATATTTCTATTTTCATTCAAACAATGTGAAAAAGCAGGATTTTATATATATTTGTTTCATTCAAAAATTGTGTAAAAAGAGTTAACTGCTGTGGTGGTATGTTTTAATAAGGTTACCAATAAGTAAAAGATATTTAATAATTGTCTATTTTTTTCATTACTGTACCGAAAAAAAAAACGAACCGTGACTTGTGTACCGAGGTACGTACCGAATCGTGATTTTTGTGTACCGTTACACCCCTACTGGTGACCTGTCCAGAATGTACCCCGCCTGTCACCCAATGTCAGCTGGGATAGGTTCCACCACACCCCTGACCCCTAACAGGATAAGCGGTTACAGAAAATTAATGGATACATTTTTACAACTGTATAAAGGACGAGCCTACAGCAATGAAAAATTAAAATGTTAAAAAATAACTTATTCATTTCCATATAATTCTTAGTAAAAGCCACATAGAGCCACTGAAGAGGGGCTAACAAGCCGTATGCAGCTCCAGAGCCACAGGGTGCGTACTCCTGGTTTAGAGTATCAATACAGCAGCCAGCTACAGGACCAACTTCCCTTTCTGCAGTGGAAAAAGGGACTGTCATAACTTTTTGTAACCATGGAGAAAAACGAGAGTTAGTCTCATTTTATGTTCTCCATATGTATTTGTTCCACTTCCCTCAGCGTGAATGTGGAAACGGAGGAGTAGAGGAGGGTAGGGAGAAAGGCCCATGGGGTCACTGTTGCAACATGGAGGTTAATTACATTTACTACAGTAAGAACAAATGGAAGGTATGCTGGACAAGTCTGGACATTGTCTTGTTTCAATAAAACTATGAAACAAAAAATGGTTTCTTACTCTATTTCCTTTCTGTTTGCTTGAGTTTGCTTGATCCTGTTTGTCTTGATACTTCATGGATATTTTTACTATCTCATCTGGGCTGATACCTGAAAACAACAAACACACACACACACACATAGAGAAATAAAGTCAACACTTGTTTTAAGAGAAACAGCACAGGCTATTGATTGTATTCTTATTCCTACTGCATATGTCTGACAGTCTGCACCTGTGTCCCGCTGCACCCTCCATGTTTTCAGCTCTATGGGGGAGTGGGCAGAACAGCAGCTGTCCTCTCTCTGGCAGCCATACCGGATGGCTTTGGGGCACAAATCCAAGTGGCGCTTGACGCTCAGCGGCCGCACCTTACTGTAGTTCACACTGTGGGTCCTCACCACAAAGGCCAAGCACCTGATGGACACAGAGGGACAAATCAGAATGCATTTAAGATAGAGTGAAAGACATAAGGAGAAGAGAGCTATGATGATGATGATCAGAGGATGAGGACTCGAAGTGACACTTATGTTGTAAACATGCTCACTTATTGGCATCGAAGCTGTGGCGAGCGTCCAGGTTAGAGCAGATGGTGTGATTGTCTTTAGAGCGGTTACTGATGATTCTAGGTTTACTGTCATAGCATACCTACGGAGACACAGGGACGAAAATAAAAGAAGGAAGAGGAAAGAGGAAAGACGGAAACACAGAAAGACACATTTAGAGACTGAGAGGTGATGATCTTAAATGATTCATGATATTGATACATAAATCTGACACAACAAAATGCTGTGTAAACATTAAAGACAAACAGACATATGAAGACTGAAATCATAAATACAGTAATGCAGTGGGACAATGGACAGAACAAACACTAGCTACTGGTTCTTCTTGTTCGCCTGTACGACTAAGACTCGAGTTTGTGCTTAATAACAGAATACCAATAAATTAATAAATGAACCAACTAAATATACATGTACATAAACAATTCGAAAAATTGGGACACTTGCTCACATTTCTATACATCTAAACATACTTAATTCTGTATTTCTACATTTCAACCACTATTTATTGGTAGATGTTTGTGGTTTGTAGTTTAATGATGTCAGTACAATCTGATTCTCAAACAAAAACTGACAAAAAGTAATAGAAAAAAACAGAAATTAAAATGTTGATACACATTAATAAATTAAAGTGTAAATACATACAGAAATAATACTATATTTGCAGGAAATTTCTAAATTAATTCACTTAATGTATTCCTTGATTAATAACTAATATTTATTAATTCATTAATTTATTATTTATTTAATTACTTACATTTTCTGCATTGTGGAAATTGTAATAAAGCATTTAATTAATTTATAATTAATTGTACAATAAGAATAAGCATTAATTAATGTGTTTATAAATTTACTGATCTATAAATAAATAGACTAAATTAAAAAGATAATTCATTATTTGATATTTCAATGAGCAATGAAAAGAGTAATTGTAAAACGTATTTACAGACATCTTAATTAATCAATTAATAGTTCAGATCAAAAGGGATCTATATAAACGATATAAAAAAACAACAGTAAATAAGTATGTCATTTAAAAATACATTAATTAATTCATTATTACATAGTTGAATTTAAAAATCTATTTAAAATGTAGTTTAAAGCTAGAAATAAATAACTGGATTTAGAACTGAACTGAGAATACTTTTATTTATTCTTTTAATTATTAATTAAATATTTATTAATTTATTTCTGTATTTATTCTTGCATTTATGTATGTGTTTATTTACTAATGAATAAGTCAAATTTTTAAAAATGTATTTCTAAATCGATTTTAAAAATTGTAATATTAATTTTTAATTTTATTTTTTTAAATATTATTTTTAAAAATATTTTTCATAATTATATATGAAATATTTTTTATTATTATTATTATTATTTCAGTGGTCAAAACAACAACTACAACAAAGTAAACAGCAAGACATAAAAAAACAAATCCATAACTAATGAATAATATTTTTTTTTTAAAAAAAAAAGCAAATTATAAAATAGAAATACACATTATAAAAAATTAAGTAAAACAGACAAGACTTGAGATTTAAAAGTTTTTTATCATAATAATAATAATAATAATAATAATAATAATAATTGTATAAACAGTGTAATAGCACTGACCTGACAGAGGAACAGGAACATGCCCTTGTGTTCCTGCAGAAGGCGGATGATGCTGTTCACAGGATCTGGTTTGAGGTTTGCAGTTTTAAACAGCAGGTTTCTGTCCAGCGTCCCCTTCCTCTCTTCTGTCCAAACGTCTATCTCTAGCTGGTTGTAGGCAAATGTGCATTCCTCTCCGTACTTACACCGGGCCAGATCCCCGGACTTCAGCAGCTCTGAAACGTAAAGAAAAAACAAAGCTCATGTGAAAAGTAATATTGCAGTAATATTCTGATGCAGGAACCAGAGACACTGAACTTGAACAAAGCCCGGGAGTGTGTAAGTGCGGTGAAGTCTGGACATTTGGATTCAGCCTATGTCTGTAGTATTCGAGATATTTCCGTCTGGATCAAAGTGGAGAACCAACTGACAAACAATGACCTATGGACAGACATTACCATCTATATAGTGCAGTGCTGCTAGAATAACTAAAACCTGTTGCTTTACTCAACATAATAAGGTGTCCACAAAAGTTTCTGCATCACTGCCAAAACTCAGATATCATAACAGCTGCTGTGATGACACCCAGCACCATGTGTAGAGAGCACACTGAGCCACTGGGACCTTCTTCCTTCTTGCATCCTATCAGCAAATGATTAACTCTCATTTCCTGCTCGAGGTCAGACCAGCAGTCTATTTGGGCCATAAAATACGACGAGAAATGTGTGACTTCCGAGACATGAACTCCTCTCCCTGCATTCCAAAGGTCTGTTGAAGGAATTAGCTTGTCAACTGTCATAAAACACTCATGTATGTTTTGTCTCTGGCTGTCTGTGAAGAAACTGTCTCTCTGTTCGGTTACATCTCAACTCAAACTCATTTATAAAGTTTAAAACAGCTCACGTTGACCAAAGTGCTGCACAAAAGGAATAAAATCCTAAAAACACACACACATAAGAGGCAACATTACTGTCACTGCTCACATTTAGAGACACAGCACACACAGGCACACATCAGGACGGGACAGAAAGGACTGACTGATAGAGAGTTACAGTAGTCTAAATAGGAGGAGATGAGAGCGTGGGTGACTGTCTGCAGGTCTTTGAGGGAGAGAAATGGCTTGATTTTGGAAATGGTGCAGAGTTGGAAAAAGATGGCTTTAATACTGCCTTTTTTAGTTTGTCAAACTTAACGCGGAGTCAAATATCACACCAAAATTTTTGACAGGGGGTTGTACATAGTTAGAAAGGCTGCCGAGCTGGTCAGAAATCCTTTGGTCAGTTTAGACAAAAGGGGTTTTTAAATTTATTTTTATTCTTTTATTCTACACAGACATAACCATGGGAGGAGTAGGAAATAAGTCACAGTGGGAAAACAAGGGTTAAATCCCTTGAAGTTATCAAAGTCAGTCTTTTTGTAAAGTTCTGAGACGTAATATAAATGTATAGAGACACACGTCAAACAAAACACACCATGCTGTCATGATACATCAGTTCAACTCCAATAACAACGAGCACGAACACTGGCTGCCAACAGATGATTCACCACGAGATCCTGAAACCATTGAGAGCTTTACCTCTGCAAAGTACAAACGGCCCCTTGAAGGAACTCCAGGTAGGAATCTTTCTCACTCTGATCCACTCTGAAGGATGATCTGCTTTTCGTCTACACAACAGAATGTCCTGCTTACACTTGTGGACCAGGTCTGGCTTGTGAACAAATGAATACACCCCTTTGCCTGCAACATTAAAAGAAGAACTTCAGGGTGAAGATGAAACCACAAGAGCCTTTCAAGACGTGCTCCAAATAGGAAATATTAAAGGGTTATTTGAGACGGAGCTGGACTGCTGACGTACCTATACGTGGATAACAGGCAGAGCAGGCCGGGAGGAAATCATGGGTGGAGGACAATGGATTAGAGCCAGCAGGTGGTACTTGGTTATTCTTCTCCTTTGTTGCCACAGAAAGACAAAGAGATTTCAGTTAATTTCAAACAAAACACACAACAGCAGAGCAGGAAACACACACCAGATAATCAGTCTTACTTTGTAGTTATTCTTTGGAGATCGTATTACTGGAGCTGCAGCAGCGTGAGAGCCTGTGATACCTGAGAGGAAATACATTACACATTATGTAAACATGTAATGCGAACATGCTTTGGACATGTTTTAGCTCATTTATTACCAACAAAGAGTGGTATTAAATATTTAAAAAAGGGAGCACTTAAAAGTCCAGTGTGTAGGATTTAGGGGAATATATTAGTATAGGTGGAATATAATATATAATGAGTGCAATTTTCCCGCCAGAGAGGTGACGTTCCATGTCCTCAGAGCCAGTCCGTGACGCCAGGGATTAGCACGCCAGAGGTCCAGCCCCTGCCTGCCACCTGGCACACAATGCACTGAACCTTGAATGCTGTGATGGCTCCATGTTATCTACTCCCCCCCCCAGGTCTGGCTCCACAGTGTCCCCATACTGGGCGAAGTCCTCCAAGTCCGAATATGCCGTTTCATCAAGGTCTTCTTGAATTGCTCTGAGTCTGGCCCGTCCCCTAGGACTACTTTGGCTTGTGAGACCCTACCAGGGGGTATTAGCCCCGGACAACACAGCTCCCAGGTTCACAGGGACCCGCAAACCCCTCCGCCATGTTAAGGAGGCGATGCTTGGAGGAGTGTCTGATCAGGCATCTAATCAAGTTGTGTCCTGGGCGCCTCCCATTGGAGGTGTTCCGGGCACTTCTAACTGGTAGGAAGCCCTGGGGCAGACCCAGAACACACTGGAGGGATTACATATCTCATCTGGCTTGGGAACGCCTTGGGATTCTCTAGGAGGAGCTGGAAAGCGTTGCTGGGGAGAGTGATGTCTGGAGGGCCTGCTGCCCCCGTGACCTGACCCCAAATAAGTGAATGAAAATGGATAGATGGAAGTTTAATTTTCTTGATGTACTGTATAATCACCTGAAAATTAATAACATTGTGTTTTCGTTACCTAAGAATGAGCCGTTTATATCTACATAGGGAGCGGGTCCTCATCCACAGAGATTGCCATGTTTTTACAGTAGCTCAAAATGGACAAACCACACACTGACTCTAGATGGAACCATTTGCGTTTTAGTGTTGGCCACCGCAGTGAGCAGCCCCTCTACGACGACGTGTCTGATTTTTAATATGAAACTATTCAGTGTTTTTACTGGATTAAATCAGCGGGTCCGTTTCTTTCGGAGAGAAAGAGACCTCTCTGTGGATACTTCGACTACTGGTAAAAACCTCCTGAACATCTGGTTCTTGAGTTACCATAGAAAAAAAGGTGAGCACATTTTAGCAGGTACTGGGCTGGCAGCCTGTCTCTAACATGCCAAACAATGTCAGAGAAACACGTGAAGCTGTTTTATTTAGTGTTTTTCCTGGTTTTAATCATCTGGTCTGTTTGTTTTGGAGAGGAAGAGACCTCTGGGAAAAACTCAGCTCATGGTAAGAATCCTGAACACTGAAGGAATTCTAACCAGGAGAAGTTTCAGCCAGTTGCAATCTGCAATCCTCACCACTAGATGCCACAAAATCGTCACTAAATCTTACACACTGTTCCTTTAAGTTGCTTGAATCTTATATGAAAATACACCACACTTTCACTTTCTAAGTGCTCTAATCACTCTGTGATTGATCTGCTATTAGCTGTTTTGACCTCTAACAGGCCTCCTGCTTTGCCAATACTCAAACAAGTCACCATGAAATCATAATCACCAGTGGAGCTGAACTTGGAGAGCGAGTTCAGGCCTGTTACCCCAAAGGAGACTGCTGGCAAAGCTGTACTGACACCTCTCACTGAGGGAAACATGTCCAGGACATCAAGGGAGTTGAGCGGGTCCACAGCTTTCACAATAATTTTAGGGACTTCACCACCACCTGGATCAGGGACCGGCTCTATGGTATCTAACTCATCTAGCAAATCATCGAGGGACTTTTCCCCTGCATCTAATTCTGTGTTGGACTCATTCCCAGCGATAGCAGCAGCATTTGGAGTCGCATCCGAGAAGTCATCCAAGGAATCAAGGCCATCCAGAGCATCCAGCGCCGTGGAGGTAAAGTTCGGAGCGCCCACACCAACTAGAAATCCAGAGGTCAACAGGTCGTCGAGGGTATCCAGTGTCGCAGATGTGGTGCTGCAGCCACCACCTGGAAAGGAGTCCAGGGAGTTGAGCGGGCTGACAGCTGAGCTGAAGAAGGCCGGGGGTAGCTGCGGTGTCGGGGCGGGCAGGACAGACGTAACTGTGTGTTTGCTGGTGGGGGTCTGGAAAACATGGAGAGGTATAGTGGCGTGAAGATGGATGACAATAAGGGACAGAATATAAAAAAAACTATGAGCAAAGTGACACGGCTGCTCAATTTAATGATGATACACAAAGTTTTTGGGGGATGTTGGCTGACTGTAGCTGGATAAAACTACAATTGCCGCCTCGTGGTTAGATGCCTCTATCAGGCAGCCAATTTACAGTTTTCATTGAAGTCTGTCCAGACTCATCTGTAGCCATCATAGTAAATAATGCTTCAAATATGGATGTTGCTGCAAAGATTGTATTCTCAAACATGGATGCTTCACACAGATCTTCAACCTGACAGCATAGATGATCTACACCAGGGTTGTCAAAGTCATTTTAGTTCATGAGCCACATACAGCCCAATCTGAACCAATAAAACCATCTCAAAATGACCTGTAAGTACCATCAGCTCCAATATTTTCCCTTTTTTTGTGTAAAGAATTACAAGTACATTCTGTAGATGTTCATCCTTTTACAAAACAGATGAACAGCCTGAGATGTACTAAAAATAAGTGCAATTGCAACACTGTGTCTCAGTTTTTCCACTTTCAGTCAGTCTGCTTACATGTGCATTTATCCATATATTTCCTGAAACAGATTCTTTTGTACTGAAGCTGCTGATTGACAATATTTTGCACAATGTTCAATAGCTTTAAACATGGTGACATTAAAGTTAAAATGTGTAATTTACGTGGTTGTTTATTATTAAATAACTATTTCTTTCATAAATATATATTTACTTAAGTGTAATGCAATTCACATACAAATGGAAGCTTTCTCATAGGCTTAGAATGATTTCTCTATATATACACAGGCAGGGCGCGGTCTGCTCGAGGCTGCCCTCTTGTGTCGCCATATTTGAATACAGTGGCCGAAAGGGATATACGCGCTTCACCTTTCGTGTTTACCTAGAACCTGCCGTCACTGGAGACGGTTAAGGTGAAGATCAATCCGGGGCGCTTCTGCGTGAACCTGCTTTGTACTTTTATGATTCTGTCGCACTTTAAATGGAGGACCACACATATGTTTTGCCCCGTAAGAGGGAAACCACGCCACCAAATAAAAGAAAAAGATCAGATAAGCGAGGACGGGACAAAACGCGAGAGAATATCGGCGTTGCTTATTCCAGGTGGAAAGAACTCCTGAAGGAGAAGGATTTCACAAGGGATGCGGAGGTTGTATGCTTTCTGCTAGACAGGTAATTCAATCTGATATTTTAAAATCATTCTGGCTTCATGTTTGCAACTACTTTTCCCTCTCGTCTAAGTTCAAGTGACGGCTAAGTGTACGTGCTAACGTTATCCTAGCCTTGGCTAATGTTATCCCAGAGCTACAGCTAAATGGTTAGCCTAGCCTAGGGCTAAATCTGTTGATTCCTCTCACACTGCTGCGAAGGCTGCCACCCTCTCCTGCTCCTCTTCCCTCTGGGTAGCCGAGACACTAACGTAACCTCTTCACCTGGCCGTTCCTGCACCACCTCTACCCTCTCGCCCCCTTCCTCTCCCTGGTCTTCCTCCTCTCCCTCTTCCTCATCTCCCTGTGTCCTGTGGAAGAACACTCTGGAATCGCATATATTATAATCGTACCAACCTATATTTGCCGCACTGTGCTGCGACTAACACATAAAACGTGTTATTTTAGCATTACTGTGCTAATGCTCGTGTTACCAAAACAATTAGAAATAAAACACTCCTAACATAACGTTATATCTCACAGATAACCTATATCTCAGTGGTAAGCTATAACATATCGTAACATGGTTTAGATTCCTAAATAAATATTCACCTCGTCGCTAGATACTCCTGAAAAACTCTGCCGTCTGCGCAAGGCTTTTTGTCCTACGAGGCCACCGTCACTTACCTGACGGGAGGGGTGAGTGAGTGAGCGTGAGTGAGCGCTGCAATCTAGAATTTGACCGCTGATGTCACTGTTATTCACCATTTTTATACACTGAGGGTTTAAATATTCACTGTAATATCAGAGAGCTGTGTCCTGGTCAGGGTGGAAAAGCCTCTGAGGCAGCCCTAACCCTAAGTACGCACTGTTTAACTTGCTCCTGAAATCAGGCACCTCTAATCATCAGTCTAATCATCTACTGGGCCGGACTGGACCCTTTAGCGGGCTGGTTTGGGCCCACAGGCCGTATGTTTGATACTTCTGCTCCACACAATCAGCACAGTTCCAAGGTGGACACCGAGATTAGTGTCACCAACTCAGTATCTGACCAAATGTCTCCCCTTCTGTTCCTGAGTTATGACGTTGAATTACAGCCAGAAAAGAGTTTTTGTAGAAGTAGTGACCAGATGCCAGACTGTCAGCAGCATGCATCCAAGAGGAAGCTATAAAAATTGTGTGCACAGCACCAAAAAAATGCAAATAAAGAGAGGCAAAATGTCAAGCGGAGTGAATCTGGGGTTGGCTTTCACCTTCCGCTACGCTGGCGATACTGTCAAAAACATTACATACCCAACAATTCCTGCATCGCATAACCAGAAAGGAAAACGTACAACCTAATTCTTGTTGTTTTTAGAGTCTGATCTCTAATGTCTCCTCCCTACTGGGCACATTTGTCAATAAAACAGCAAACAACTGCCCATTATCTGTTTCATGACCTCCACATTTACACTTCAACGGCATCAGTGTGTAAGAGATAAAAAGCTGAAAGATTGTTTTCTGTGATGGTTAGGTATCCAAAGCAAGACTCAGACTTGACAGGTTGAACTCTACAGCACTGGAATGAATGAAAAAGTATGCAATGTGTTGTCAACGAACTAAAACATGATTAAACCTGTTCCTTCAAAAATACCATGTGTGTAATGCCCACACTTTTAAAGACTTGGACTGTATCAGCGTATCACACATGCTCTCCCAGTGAAGCAGTCCTCCACAATCAAGGATTCCTTCACTCCATTATCACTGACAAAGGTTAGTTTACTACTCCACAAGGACAAACACAGCACAAACACATATTTCACCTCCTGCTCATTGGGGAAGCAGTCCAGCAGGCTGTCCAAGTCATCTCCCATCAGTTCGCAGTCCTCCAACGTGTCCACCGTGTCGAGCACCACCGAGGAGACGGCAGGAGTTGGGGAGGGACTGGGGGACGGAGACATGCTGGGAAAACGGACTGAAGAGAAACAGGATGGAATTTATTAAGACCATACACTGCATGCTGCCTGTTGTTGATGCAACATAATTTTGATAAAGGATTCAAGAGTTCACACCTGGTGCGAGGCCACTCAGAGGATTCATACCGTTTCCTACATGAGCAGCAGACACCTGGAAGTGAGAAGTAAAAAAACAACATAATCAAGCACAAATAAAAAAAATATAATAAGCATGTGAAAATAAGAGAAACTGATTAAATGCTTAACAAAAAAACATTAGCTGTTTTCTCATTTGGGAAATAGAAATATTGGAATTTGGAAATTTGTTTTATTTTTCACATTTTTTTCTAATGTATGGTGGTGAAATGTTTAAGATAATAGAAAGTTGCCTTGATGGCTTCAGTAGTCATGTTTCCATTTGCAGCGCCTCTCATGATAAGTGCACCTTCCTGGGAAAGACAAAAACAGACCAGATATGAGAGACACAGCAAAGTGAGGATCAAGTCAGGACAAATCTGCACCATGTCTGCACTGGAGTTAGGCAATAAGACAATATATGCTGATTTTTCTTGACCATATCTACAGTCGTAGGCATTTCTTTATTATCTCTGGACTCTATTATCCCCTTTACATATTTAATTGTAACACCATTGTGCTTTTTAAGGTATTTAATTCACACTTAAATCCTTTTTACTACAAGGACACTAAGTCATGATTTATGTATCATTATCACAATATGAAATTACAAGATTTTATCCTTGCCCAACTCTAGACAGCCTCCTATCTGACTATGACAAAGCTGAAGACTGAGAAACTGAGAACTGATTGAGAAACATTATTCATTTATTTTCCGCAGAGAACAAAATCTAACTGGTCGTCACTTTACTAACCTTTGCTCCAACATAGGGTTTCCGATTTTTCAGTCCCAGATGGACGGCCAGCTCCTGTGCGAGCTCGTTCACCTGTTTGTCCTGTCAACAGAAAAAGAATAAATCAATCCAGTGCACCAGCAACAAGTCTGAAACAGTTACATAAGGAAATGTGAAATGTTGCATGTCCAGAACCAGACAAATGACAAATTCATGCTTATAAACACTGTTTAATCTCTTAAAACAAAACAAGAAAAATAATTTGTGTCACTGGCGGAGCAGAGAGAGGCTTCTGAAATGTCTGATGGATTTACAACGTTGTCTAGAGCAGCCGCAATCAGAACACATTACAAGTGCACCCGGTGTAATCTAGGGTTAACTGAATCTTCAAAGGAGAGGCCTGGCCCAGTGGTTCTGTGGTTGGAGCGTGCATCCCATGTACAAAGACACCGTCTTTGCCTCAGCAGCTGTGGGTCTGTTTCCAGGCTGCAGCCCTGTGCTACATGCCATGGTAATGGTATGCCACAGTGCCTTAAGCTAAATGCTAACACTGGCATGCTACCACGCTCACAGTGTCATTGCTAACATGCTGATGTTTACACGGTAATCACAGTAAAATGGTTCAATGCTTAGAATGTTCACCATCACTGTTTAGCACGTTACCATGGTAACATTTGCTAATTAAACAAGTAAAAGTTAATAATCCAAGGTCGAAGGCGATGTCACTAGTTTTGTGTGCACTTGGACATAAATAAGTGTTTGAAAAACTGCAACTGTTGACCTGCTGGTGATCCTCAAATAAATTTAGGAGACAACCAAATTCATGGGGATTCATCCTACCAGAAAAAATAATATTTGTACAAGATTTCATTGTAATCCATCCAATGGTTGTTGATACAAGTGGTGGAACAACTAACAAACATTTCTTTACCTAGAACCATGCTGCTCCCGTGCTAAAAAATCCAAATAAGTGGACTTTGTGATTACTTATTTTTGTCAGAGTGATATTTCTGAGGCCAAATATTTACGCTCATATCATTTTGTTCACCTAAATTACACTATGATATTGCATCTGTTTACTCTGGTACAAAGAAGCATTTCACTTTAAGGGCCAGCCATCACCATTCACAGGGTCAATCTAAAGTTTTCATTTTCATCCTCCCTTTCCTTTACCAGCCGAGTGATGAGCAGATAGTCTGTGGTGCAGTTGTAGGCCTCCTTGTACTTCCCCAGCTCCTTCAGACAGAGTGCCTTCCTGTACAGGGCCCTGCGGCTCTCCTTAAACACTTTCAGAGCACTGTCGCAGTCCTCCACGCCTCGATTATATTCCCCCTGTGGAAGACATGAGAGATGAAAGTAAAGGACAAAACTGAAACATTTAGAGTCGGATCAGTTTTGTTTTTATAAGCAGCTTGTTGTTCGAAGGAGGAGGATGAAGAGGAAAGAAGAAGGAGGAGGAAGAAGGGGGAAGGAAATGAATAAGGAAGGAGGAAGAGGAAGAAAAGAAGAAGAGGAATATTGGAAAAGGATGGAGGAAGGAAAAGAGAAAGGAAGAATAAGAAGAAAAATAAGGAAGAAAGGAAGAAGAAGAAGGCAAGAAAGGAAGAAGAAGGAAGGAGGAAAGGAATAAGGAAGAAGACAAAGAAGAAGAGGAAGGATGGTAGAAGAAGAAAAAAAGGAAAGAAGAAGAAAGACAAATAAGGAATGAAGAAGAAAGGAAGGATGGATGGAAGAAGATGAGGATGGATGAAGAAGAAAAAGAAGAAGAGGAGGAAAGAAGAAGAGGAGGAAGAGGAGGAAAGAAGAAGAAAAAGAAGAAGAGGATGGAAGATGAAGAAGAAGAGGAAAGAGGCAGATGATGAAGAGGAGGGAAGTAGAAGCAAAAAGATTGGAAAGGAAGAAGAAGATGAAGAAGGCATAAAAGGAGTTTCAAAGAAGAAGAAGAAGAGGAAGGAAGGGGAAGATGATAAGGAGAAAGGAAGAAGAGAAATAAGATGAAGGTGTCAAAGGAGTTTCAGAATATTTTCACCCTGGAGGGACATTTACAAGAGAACCATTTTCTGTGACCTAAACTACAGTTTAAATAACACAGAAAACACTCCATTTTCAACTCCCCTGTGTCTGCGAGGACTGGGCCTGAGATTTAGTCCTGGTCCTCCCAGGTTCGCCTTGGCCTCCCCTTGAACTCAGGCTAAAACCTCCCTGTGACTCTTATCATGTTGATGAAGTGTCTCCCCCGCTCCCAAAGCATTCGTGTACTGCCTTGGTGTCTGTGGTGAAATCCCCCGCGCTGCATTATTTATGGACTTTCCCTCACCACAGCATAAAATAGTTTACGTGCACCTCCCCAGAAATGTACCTACATGTCATGGTGACCTCCTGTCCAGTTTTGTAAGCTGAAACCATTTCCCTTTATTTACTTTAATTTCACAGATGAGAAACAATAAATCGTGAAGATTAACAGCCTCCACAAAAATAGCACTTTAAGTCTTGTGTGTGATTTATCCTGGCTTCATATGACCAGAGGAAATCGTCGCTCGGCTAAGCTATACAGTGTAAAATGCCATAGGCTTGTGCTAATAAGGTTAGCATGTTATATTTGTTTGGAAAACGTGTTTAGTATAAGACAGTTGTTTTGTCAGTGAACCTTGTGAGTGGTAATGGAGCTGAATTTAGCTTTGGTAAACGTTGCTATTGTCCCTAGTTTTATACAGTACAGGCCAAAAGTTTGGACACACCTTCTCATTCAATGCATTTTCTTTATTTTCATGACTATTTACATTGTAGATTCTCACTGAAGGCATCAAAACTATGAATGAACACATGTGGAGTTATGTACTTAACAAAAAAAGGTGAAATAACTGAAAACATGTTTTATATTCTAGTTTCTTCAAAATAGCCACCCTTTGCTCTGATTACTGCTTTGCACACTCTTGGCATTCTCTCCATGAGCTTCAAGAGGTAGTCAGTCACCTGAAATGGTTTCCACTTCACAGGTGTGCCTTATCAGGGTTAATTAGTGAAATTTCTTGCTTTATCAATGGAGTTGGGACCATCAGTTGTGTTGTGCAGAAGTCAGGTTAAGAGGCCGTTTACACGTTGCCGGCTATTTTCATAAACGGACATTTCATCGTCTCCGTTTTCAAAAAGATCTTCGTTTACACTTACCCGTGTATATATACACAAGAGCATGCCAAACCTGTAGGTGGCAGTGTAACGAGAAGCTTAAGCCTTCCATGTATCCATTGTCACCATAGCAACATAGGTCGCACTTTTTACACAGGCGCAAGTTCCGGCGCATACTGTGACGTGGGCTGCCTATAACTCCGTTTATCTGCGTTTATCTCAGTTTACATGCAAACGCGCAACCGGAGTTTTCCAAAATCTCCACTCTGGCCGGAGTTTTTAGAAAGACTCGTTTTCAGAGGAGAAATCTCCGTTTGCGTGTAAACGAAGGGCACAAACGAAGGAAGATGTCTCCGTACACCGTGTACGTGTAGACGGCCTCTAATACACAGCCGACAGCCCTATTGGACAACTGTTAAAATTCATATTATGGCAAGAACCAATCAGCTAACTAAAGAAAAACGAGTGGCCATCATTACTTTAAGAAATGAAGGTCAGTCAGTCCGGAAAATTGCAAAAACTTTAAATGTGTCCCCAAGTGGAGTCGCAAAAACCATCAAGCGCTACAACGAAACTGGCACACATGAGGACCGACCCAGGAAAGGAAGACCAAGAGTCACCTCTGCTTCTGAGGATAAGTTCATCCGAGTCACCAGCCTCAGAAATCGCAAGTTAACAGCAGCTCAGATCAGAGACCAGATGAATGCCACACAGAGTTCTAGCAGCAGACCCATCTCTAGAACAACTGTTAAGAGGAGACTGCGCCAATCAGGCCTTCATGGTCAAATAGCTGCTAGGAAACCACTGCTAAGGAGAGGCAACAAGCAGAAGAGATTTGTTTAGGGCAAGAAACACAAGGAATGGACATTAGACCAGTGGAAATCTGTGCTTTGGTCTGATGAGTCCAAATTTGAGATCTTTGGTTCCAACCGCCGTGTCTTTGTGAGATGCAGAAAAGGTGAACGGATGGATTCCACATGCCTGGTTCCCACTGTGAAGCATGGAGGAGGAGGTGTGATGGTGTGGGGGTGTTTTGCTGGTGACACTGCTGGGGATTTATTCAAAATTGAAGGCACACTGAACCAGCATGGCTACCACAGCATCCTGCAGCGACATGCCATCCCATCCAGTTTGCGTTTAGTTGGACGATCATTTATTTTTCAACAGGACAATGACCCCAAACACACCTCCAGGCTGTGTAAGGGCTATTTGACCAAGAAGGAGAGTGATGGAGTGCTGCGGCAGATGACCTGGCCTCCACAGTCACCGGACCTGAACCCAATCGAGATGGTTTGGGGTGAGCTGGACCGCAGAGTGAAGGCAAAGGGGCCAACAAGTGCTAAACACCTCTGGGAACTCCTTCAAGACTGTTGGAAAACCATTTCAGGTGACTACCTCTTGAAGCTCATCGAGAGAATGCCAAGAGTGTGCAAAGCAGTAATCAGAGCAAAGGGTGGCTATTTTGAAGAAACTAGAATATAAAACATGTTTTCAGTTATTTCACCTTTTTTTGGTTAAGTACATAACTCCACATGTGTTCATTCATAGTTTTGATGCCTTCAGTGAGAATCTACAATGTAAGTAGTCATGAAAATAAAGAAAATGCATTGAATGAGAAGGTGTGTCCAAACTTTTGGCCTGTACTGTATGAGAAGAGGAAAAGATCGCTAGATGCTAGGCTAATTTATACAATGTAAAATACCATAGGCTTGTGCTAAAAACATTCTCTATTAAGCCATGTTTAAAGTGTGTTTTGAATCAACTAAACTTGACAGCACTTCACAGAAACCCCAATGCTGACTAGTGTTTTGGAGGTGTAACTGCAGAGTGACACAGACACACTACAACGGCGTAGGCTACGGCATAGGGTCTGCTGCACAAGTATAAATCCCCCTTGAGTCTACAGGACGGCCATGCTGGTGAAATGAACACCATCAGGATGTATCAAGACCCCCCTGCTTCACTTCAGGGTTTTGCATCACCCTGTCAGGGATTATTTCTCAATAACGATCTGCTCGATGTACATTATCCTGTTTATTACACTGCTACATGCTGAAGAAATCAATACACATATTAATTTAAAAATTATTTACTGCTTCTGCTAGGCGTCTATAATCAGAGCTGCAGCCATAGCAACAAACAAAGCCTTGTAATAATGGGTATCAAAGATTACAAGTTGGGGTAGGTTGAAAAATGCCTCTAAGCTGTCATTATAATGGGTCGATCCACTTTTATCTGGCTCCTTAACTGACTGACTCACACACAGATCAGGTTTGGGTGCGGAGGAGCGTTTGTCACGAGCCCTCAGTACATAGTCACAGCTGTACACATTCTGTCAAACAGCTGTCTACATCTCCACAAGTGTCTGTCTGAGCTGCACTGAAACAATCTGTGTCTCACCATGCTGTGGTAGGCAGCAGCCCGGTTGACATACAGGCTCTCCAGCAGAGCTTCAGGGATCTGGATCTCCTCGGCTGCAGCGTAGCAGGAGACGTTCAAGCCTTCACTGAACTCCCTCACCGCCTGCTCCCACTCACTGTCTTTGAATAAAGCGTTGCCCTCTTCAAGCAGGTTGCACACTAACCGGGTCAGGAAGTCCTGAGAGGAAATAGAAAGAGGAAAATAAGATGCTGGTGGTTGTTTGTCCCAAAAACTGGATCAGTCACACCCCACAGTTAAGCTTTTATTCTGTTTATATATCCACCCTGTGCAGCCCAACCCTGTCAATTTTATTATTTTACTCTTGGATCACATTACACATGCACATGGACAGTTAGCACAATGGCTTTTAAAATACCATCACGTCTACTTTACTGGTTGCTGTAAACATTCACACTGTTCACACTGGCCCTGAGGTGCTCCCTTTGTATCATAACTGCAATATAAGAAATAATATGAAGCTTCAGCAGAGTCTGCTGCCATGCTAGCCGCTCTGTGAGGTTGTACTTTGGCACTGTGCTGCTTTGAGCTTAACGCTAATGTCAGAATGCTAACGCGCTCGCAAAGACAATATGTTACATTAGGGATGAAGGATAATATCGGAACGTCAGTGGCATCGGTCGATGTTGGCTTTAAAATGAAATATCAGAATCAGGCACCATGCTGATTTCGTCTGATATCACAAATTAATATAAATATTTTTCAGAAACAAAGAGACAACTTGTTGCTCTGTACAATCAAACGTAGATCAGAATCTTGTGTCAGGTGCTCATGGAGAACAGGAAATAACAGGGATCACAGGAAGGCAATCCAGGTACTTTAAAAATACAGAAAACGAGGAAGGAAGTATTAAGAAGCCTTTATTGTAGCGGCTAAATCATTCAAAGAGCTGACATGTTTCGAGCACTGCAGGTCTGCGTCAGGGCTTTAAAAACGTGTCATTACATCTGTTTTACAAACTTATTAAACCACAATAAAGTAAAACAACACCTTTAGAAAACAAAAGGCTGTGAATTATTATTTTCTTTAGGGCTTTTTAAAGTTTAAAGGAAATGTTCTTTATTAATGCGTATAAATCAGACAATTAAATACCAATGCTACACAGTGCAAACACAAAAAGGCTTCATGGTCTTCATAAGTAGGCTACATAAATGAAAATAGATATAAAAATAAAGATAAACCGGGTAATATGGTCTTAGGTTGTAACCGTTCTTTAAATTTCTTGATTTATTATCATTATATTATTGACGCTTATTTCCTGATATTGCTATGTTTTATGCATGTATTTATGTATTTTATTTTTTCCCTTTCACCTTATCTTTTTCGGTCTCTACATATGTGAAATAATCCTAAAAAATGCAAATAAAAAAAAAAAGAAATGTGGACTTTTACATAGAAAAGCTTCACTTACTTTCAGAAAAAGAAATTTAAAATTTAGATCAAATCAAATAAACATTAAATTAAAAAATATATGTAGTAGTTAAGACCTCACAGATTCAAATTTAAGACTATTTAATGGCTTTTAAGTCCTTATTGTTGTAACACTGAAATTAAGACATGTTTTTTGTATCATAGTCAGCAGCATCTATAATAAATGACATGCTTATTCTACATAAACTATACATATGAATATTTTCTTCGGTATTTTTTGTCATGTACAGATACAGTGATGCTTGCTGCGTAATATACGCGTTGATGTCCAGTGTTGAGTCTGTGTTTGATCATGAGATGACACAGTTTGTGCACAATACCCAGTAGGGCTTGTTGTAACTGCATGATGCCACTTTCACATCCTGTCTGAAAACACAGTGTTTCAAGCTGGCATATAATGCTGACACACATATTGACACCTGCACTGATGATTTTATACCTAATATTTATAGTTATACTTTTTGTGTGGTCGTTTCATCAGCTTTTACTGTGTATTATGGAATTGTTTGACTTTATCATCTATGGATACATGGCTGTTTTTTTCACTGTGTCTTGTAAGGTGTCCTTGAGTGCCCTGAAAGGCAACTATAAAAAAAATGCATTATCATTATTACTAAAATACAAGTACATAAACCTTCTGTCAGGACTACAGGACAAGTTAGTAGGATTTGTCCTCTGGGGGACAATGAATACGCACAGTTTCATAGGAATCTATGCAGTAGTTTCATTGTGGTATTGACAGGAAGAATGGTTACAGCAACCAGCAGCTCTTTCAAAAGTGATTACTCTGAGTATTACGACAGCTTTGAAAGGAATCTGAAACCCAACGCGGCCTCCAAGAGGAGAATGGGAAGAAGTCCTTGATTTAACATGCAGCCAGGAATGAAAACAAAGACAGAGGCGTTTTAGGAGAAACACAACAGAAAGCTCAGGAGCAACTTATGACTGAGTGATTGAACATGATGACACATAAAACTCACAGGACAGGAGTGAAGAGACAGTGGAGACAGACATGACATTGTGTTTGGTACCTTGTAGCCCTCTGGCTCTGGATAAGCCAAGGAAGATCTACAACACAAGATGCAAACTTGATCAGAAAAGTAGTGACACAGTTTTAAGTATCAAGGATATGAGTCATTCAGGGACAGAGCAGGTTTCACTTTCAATCAGGCTGCATTTAAATTAAATAAAAACACATCTCACTGTATAAACATCAGAGATCTGCTTATCTCTTCCTTGCGTTTCTGTCTGACAGGGTCCATGCTTGTTCCCTGGGGAGAGGACAAACACACCACAAGTGGATAGATGTTGTTAGTGTTGAAATGTAGCTGGTGCCCCCCCATTCCTCCATGAGCACAAAGCAAGAATTGACCACTTCTGTCACATCCTGCACAGACACCCACCGAGCCTGTCACATTCATTTAGCATTAGATATAAGTACTAATATCCAGCATACAAGCCCCTCAGCCCTTTTGTTTCCCTGGCTATCATGGCGCGAGTGGGCCAACTTCAGACACACCTACCGTATGAAGTGAGGAAGTTCATTGAACCGAGGCAAAGTTTAATATCCGAGGAGGAAAGACGGAGAAACTTTCGCCAGATGAGATGTCGAGACACTGCAAACCGACGAGGAAGAGTCCCGCCGAGGCTCCGTGACTGACTTTACATACCTCAGCTAAGTTTCGATTCCCAGCAGCCCCAGTCCACCCATGAGCCACCCACAAACCTCCACACTGGCCCTTTAATTAACACATGTGTTTCAACCCTCAGTACATTCTGTCAGGCACCACTTCCTGCATACACACCATAACTTCCACACACACTGTTTTTATTCTGCGATGAATTCACACACAGTTTATTTTAGTTCTTTATTTGACATTACGACACAAGTTATTTTAGGAACAATAACCGTGTAATCCTCAATATCAACACGATGACCCAAGTGGTTCCTGACAGATTGTACTCGGGGCTAAATATCCACCGTGGTTAGTTAAAGAGGCTACAATAACGTAAACAAAAAGATATTAATAAATAAGTACATAGATTTATTTATGTACTTATTCATTATTATTTTTTAAATAATTTATTTTGAATTGTTTGTCATAGTAAGTTTATATTTTTGATTTTATTTACTAAATTAAATACACTTTTTTTTATGTTACAATCAAGGGGTCAAGTAAATCCAGTTTCCACCTGAAACTGACTGACGCAAAATTATTTTTTGTGTATTTTCCTCTAATTTTTTATCATTATATTTACATTTTTTTTTACATCTAAGAGTCACTAAATCAAGTTTCCACTTGAAATTGACTAATGAACTAAAATTAATTTTTGTATAATTTCTTCTAATTAATTATCATTATATTTACAGTTATTTTCTATTTTCTATTTTATTTACCTGATAAATTAAATCAGTAAATCACGTTTCAACCTGAAACTGACTAATGACCAAAAATTTATTTTGTATAATTGTTTATTATTATATTCATACTAAGTTTTTATTTTTTATTTTTATTTCATTTAAATGATTGAGTAAACTTTTTTTTTTTTTTTTACATTCAGGGAGTCAGTACATCTAGTTTCCACCTGAAACCGACTAATGACCTAAAATTAATTTTTGTATAATTGTTTATTATCATATTTATAGTAAGGTTTCATATTCTTTTATTTAAATGATTGATTAAACTTTTTACATTGAGGGATCAGTACATCAAGTTTCCACTTGAAACTGACTAATGAACTAAAATATTTTTTTTGTAAAATAAATCGTTTACATATTTAGACCCGCATTCAACAAAATAGTAGAAACAACAAGGGATGCCTATAAATACATAAATAAAAACAGAGACATAGCCTGATATTGCCATAACAGTTTTATTGTTTTATTGTTTAACTGATTATATTATATTATATTATATTATATTATATCATACTCATTTCTAAACCAAGTTTATTTGTATTTATTTATTGTGTTGTTGTTGTTTTTTTACATGAATAAATGTGATATTTGCCCATAACGTTGATGGTATTTTTAAAAATCCAACTGATTAAATATATTGTATCTTTAACTCACTTATTTAACTTTAGAGCTCAAACATTTCAGACAGTATTTCCCACAGACTGGACGTGGTAGTGACCATGAACGCACCCAGGACCGTTGTAGTCCAATTGGACTACAACTCCCTTGTCTCCCAGATGTGCGGCCGTCAAGTAGTGTAGTGTGCTGAATTTGGTTTTAAACGCCAGGAGTGAGCGGGAGTGTGTGACTGGACTGGATTCAACCGGCACAGCGGTGTTCAGGTAATGGAGATATTAATTTCTGTTGACAGTAGACTAAGTTATGAGTTGGAGTTTATGCAATAACGAACATAAACCGGGGACCGGAGGGGTCGAGTTAACGGTTTTCAGATGGCCGCCCGGAGAGGCCGTGTCAAAGCCACGCTCTTGTCCTACAAACCTGGGCTAGCTAGCTTACTAAATGTTCCGTTTTGTAGTCCTATAACCAAAGGACGACGTATTTTAAGTGTCCAGCAGGCAAGTGACATGTTACTGAATCGACGGTTGTTAATAACGGTCATAGCAGCTCCACTGTCAGTAAACCGTTTTGATGTTAGCATGTCGTTAGCACTCGGCTAATGCTAGCCGCCGGTTGCTTACCGTGGAAAATCCACCCCAAAAGAACATTCAGTTGTGATGAGTGTAGCCCCAGAAGTCTGATTGTGCAAAACCCGACTGTTGTAAACTGTATTAAAAGAGTGTGAAAACCTATACTCAGGAATTTTAATTCAATTTGTCACTACCTTCATCAAAATCCCATCTAATGTTGTTGACTTTACCAAAAAATAGAAGCTGTTAGTTTAGTGTATACACAGGAACTCTGGGATTTGTCCCTAATCTAAGATAACTGTAGATGTAATATTTCTGTCTGTGTGCTGTTAAGCGTACAAAGAGACAACTAAAAGTGTATACATTGAATCTGATCTGCAGTGTAATATCGTGAAGCAGATGTAAATATTATTTTAGGGTGGATTTCCCCTCAGTGAAAACAGCTTTTTCAGCAGTTTTTGTTCAGTGGAGAGGTCGGCCCAGCTTTCCAGGAATAAACAAGGTAGTTAAAGCCAAAATGTCCACACGCAATTTTGGAGTTTAAATAACTTCTATTAGGTGGTCAGTGTTCTGGTGCTTATTTGGTAATTAGTGCAGCCTGTGGGGCAGAGAGGAAACCAACTCTGTTACTGAACTCCATGGATGGATGCATGGACGGCTGGTTGTTTGGTTGGTTCTGAGGGGAATATAGACATCCAGTAGCTAATATGACACATACAAAACACAGGTACACACAGTAACAAAGACTAGAAACACAAGAACAAAAACACAACAATGAAAGGACAGTCTAGCCAACTGAACTTCTACAGAAAGCTGTTACTATAAAAGAGTATGAGCTAAAGGAGGTGGTGCAAATGTAAGGTGTTTAACAGTAGAGCTGCAATGACTAATTGATAAGTTGATTGTTTTGAGTATTTACATGTGAATATTTTGTGGTTTCTTTACTCCTCTATCACCATAAACTGAATATCTTTGGGTTGTGGGTAAAACAAGACATTCCAGGATATCATCTGGGGCTTTCAGCAACACTGATCGACATTTTTCATCCCTTTCTGACATTTTAAAGTCCAAAGATTAATCAAGGAAATCATCGACAATGAAAATAATTGTTAGTCTCATCCCTAATTAGCTGTGTAGGTACTGCAAATGTAAGGTATTTAAAAAATAAAAACTGTGCAAGAATAATGAGGATGGATACTATGGATGATATAAATTGCAAATTGAAGATAAATATATCTATAAAATTGGACTGAGCATAAGATTAACACAGCCAGTAACGAACTGATACTCCAGCAGCCTTATGACAGATTGCAGATTAAAAGTGAATCGTGTGTTTGTCCCTCAGGTGTCTCGATGGCGACAGACATTGTTGCGCAGTTGGCCGACTCTCTGGCCAAGACTGGAGTAGAGGACGGAGAGCTGAGCTACAAAGGCCAGGGGAGAAAGCTGGACGATGCCAAATCAGGTGAGTGTCAGATGTCAGTGTCCCAGAAACCCTTACTATAAGCCAGCGAGGCTTGATCACTTTAACACACTTAAGTCTGGGTTGTAACGATTTGTCATTATAAACATCCCAACACTCCCATCCCTCTTTCTTAACCTGTTGCCCCTCTGCAGTGGCAGAGATGGTTAAGGAAATCCAGGACTTTGAGGACTTGCAGGCTCTGAGGTTGGAGGGAAACACTGTGGGTGTGGAGGCAGCACAGGCCATCGCCAAGGCCCTGGAGACAAAGAGCAAGTTCAAGGTTTGGAGTGTTTACTCTCGACCTTTTTCATCATTCTCATTATGAATCTTGCCCTCATCACCTTCGTCACACTGCAACTAGGAACTGTTTGGCATTTTTACTTTTTTTTAAAAAAAAAAAAACCTGAAACAAGGACATTTGGCATTTTTGCTTGGACATTTGAGTTAAATATTAAAAATATTGACAGATTATTTTCCTTTTGATCTTATGTCTTGTTGTTTTTTGTTTTATTTCTAATGATAAAATAATGCTGTACCGTATAGAGATGCATCTAACACTTATTTTCATTATCGATTTATCTGCCAATTACCCTCTCGATTAGTTGTTTTGTTATTAGTGTCAGAAAATAGTGAAAAATTCCCTGTGTTATTTCCCAGAGCCCGAAGTGAAATCTTTAAAAAGTATGTTTTATCCAACGTCTAAAAAGCCCAAACTGTTCAGTTTATTATCATGTATGACAAAGAAAAGCATCAAATTCTCACACTTAAGAAGCATGAAACCAGCAAATGTTTGACTTTTTCACAAAATGACTTAAATGTTTATTTGATTATCAGAATAGTTGCCAGTTAAGTTACTTTCAATCTAACTATCTCTGCTGCTCTGGTACAGTACATAGAAACATGATTTTGCCTTGTTGCTCCAATAGAGTTTATTCAAGATTGTTTTGTGTCTGACACTGTGTATCTTCTTTGTCTCTTTCAGCGCTGTTACTGGAGTGACATGTTCACAGGTCGTCTGCGCTCTGAAATCCCACCTGCCCTGGTAAGGCACTTCTTTCTTCTTAGAGCTTACTTGTTGAAATGTTGCCCTCTTTCCATGTCCTGCTCTACTTCTGAATGATGACATAGTTGTAACTATATTGTCTTTGTCTTTGGTACACTCCTGTACTTATCCTGCCTTTGATTTTATCTGTTTCCCTCCATGTGTTGTAGAATTCACTGGGTGACGCTCTGATGCTGGCGGGCGCCAGGCTGACTGTTTTAGACCTCAGTGACAATGCCTTTGGACCAGATGGGGTGAAAGGCATCGAGAAGCTGCTCAAGAGCACCGCCTGCTACACACTGCAGGAGCTACGGCTCAACAACTGTGGCATGGGCATCGGAGGGGGGAAGGTCAGTCATGAGAACCTCTTTCTTGAGTTTAACATTTCCTTTATGTAGTATCATTGTTTGATAATATACACTCAGTACAGTGTAGGGCTGCCCCCTCAAAGTTGACCAAATGTTAGTCGACCAGAAAGGTCATTAGTCGGCAAGATTTCATTGGCTGCGTAGTCGCAGAAAAAAAGCCTGTGAAGCTCTGTAAGGAGCTGCGTCTCGTTAAAATAACTCAAAACCTTTATGACTGGACCATGTGTGAATTTAATTTGAAAGGACAGACACAGGAAGTGTCCACACTGAGCAGTCAGACAGGAGTCAGATTAATTTCCAGGGCTGGTACCTGCGGTTATTCCACAGGCTAGTTAATAACATGTCGGGCAGGAAATCCAAAGTGTGGGATCATTTTGAGAAGGTGAAGGACGAACCCAAGGTGATATGTAAACTCATCTTCATTGGTCGACTACAAACATGACGTATCATCTGAAACACGGAAGTAGCTACATGCCCATTAGCCCACAGCGTCATTAACAGGCAGCTCGCTCAGTGTGTGACGTGCACTTGGAGATAAAATATAGGCCTATATTAATGAAGGTTCATTAGGACGGTTTTGTATTTCTCTGTAATGTAGCACAGTGTTAACAATGTTACTGATACTATTCTTTCTCACACCTGTAAACACAGGCCAAACGCAGCTATAATCCATATGATAGGTAACGAGATGTAACCTTTATCCTCACCTTCACCGCCTCTCTTTAAATCACTTTATAGCTTGCTAAACGCTTACCTAAGATTTTCTTCAGGGTTTCCACTTCCAGACCAAGGGGCCTGAATGTTGACTGTGTGTAAGTATGGTGGGCGGGTCACATGGCTGCTCCAGCTGCAGCTGTGCCTACTGGACCATGCACAGAGTGCAGAGAGGAGCTGTCATAGTGCAGCATCAATATGTCTGTGAACAAGCGTTTCCGTTTTTGCCGTCAGAATTTGAAAATATTAGTCACACAGAAAGTTCCACATCAGCTGCAGCCATCTTGGCTGTTTGTGACTGGCTTCTCTTTACTAAGATGGGTTATGCTCACTGTAGTATTC
The DNA here is from genome assembly GCF_041903045.1 of Epinephelus lanceolatus. Lineage (NCBI taxonomy): Eukaryota > Metazoa > Chordata > Actinopteri > Perciformes > Serranidae > Epinephelus > Epinephelus lanceolatus. Next base: position 36,156,979 of record NC_135751.1, read on the forward strand.
CCGGCACAACGGTCCACGAGCCAAAAATGACATCATCTGTTATTTTTTTTACACAAAGAGCAAAGGCTCTGCAAGTTCCCAGTCATTCCATCAAACCAAACCCGCCCTGCGTGGGGACCAGACTCATCTGCCAGAGCAAATAAAGCATTAGTTTACAGATTCATCTGGCTAATGATTGCCAGTCTAACTGCATAAGTTTCAGTTTAAGTCTAAGCACTGAAGTACAGCAGTCAGTTAAAGGCAAAGAGATGAATGCTGTCAAAATGTCAGCTGCTGTTAAACCTCTGGCCATCACATTGGATAATGTTTGTTAACACAGTTTGCAAATTCTCACCTCCAGTTTGACTTCTCAGGAACGTATGTATGTTAGATTGTCATATTTTTTAAAATGGTATCACTCCAGGTTCCCACGGATATTACTGTGGTTGTAATAATGGAGGATTTACCAAGGAAAATGTAATGTCATGAGGGAGAATCTAAATTTACCAGTGTACTAATTTGATCAAAGTCCTGGGTATCAGAGCAGAGAGATGTTTTGAAAGTTTTTGGTGAATTGATATTATGTGGAATTTAAAGAGAATTTCCTGAAACAAAAATGATTGTAAAAATTCACATCTGTGTTTCTCCTCAGATCTTGGCTGCTTCATTGAGCCAGTGCCACAAAAAATCCAGTGCAGAGGGCGCCCCTCTCGGCCTGAAGGTGTTTGTTGCAGGGAGGAACCGCCTGGAGAACGATGGAGCCACTGCCCTCGCTCAGGCCTTCCAGGTGCAGGACTCACTGCTCCTGGAGCTTGAACACAAAGTCTACTCTGATGATGCCACATTGTCATACTGCATCACCTTACCACCATTGTGAGATGTTTTAGCACAGCTTATCTCCCTGGAGCACCTTGTATGACTCATTTAAAACACTGATCTCACACCAGTTTATATCAGTGCGGCTTATATTGTCATTTAACTGCTTAATCACACTTGTTCAGTCTGTTATTGTAGATGAACTGATGTGTAGGTCGACTAATCTTCCGCTTACACTTTGTGTTCCCAGTTGATGGGCAGCCTGGAGGAGGTTCACATGCCCCAGAATGGCATCAATCACCCTGGTGTGACAGCTCTGGCCACGGCCATGCAGCACAACACAGGCCTCCGCATCCTCAACCTCAACGACAACACCTTCACTGAGAAGGGGGCTATCGCCATGGCTCGGGTACAGAGATGTCAGACATTAATACACATTCAGTAGGTTATATCTTCAGTAGCTAGCTAGCTAACCCTACACTTTTCAGGGTTTGATTTTGGTTTTGGAACAGGGAAGAAACATAGATCTTTTTCCAACCTCTCCAGGTAACGAATATCATTAATACACGACATTTAGCTCCAAATCCACAAAACCAGCCTGAAAATGAAGGAAATCTGAAACGACTGCATTAGAGTCAGTGGAGCACAGCCAGCCCAATGCTATGTTATGATTGGCCAGTCTGCGTATGAGGGCAGGACATAGCGAAGGGTCAATTGAAGCTGTAATAAATAATGTGTGTGTCCTTCACAGGCCCTGAAACACCTACGCAGCATCCAGGTGATAAACTTTGGAGACTGTTTGGTGCGGCCGGCTGGAGCCATAGCTATTGCAGAGACTGTATCAGAGGGACTCCCAATCCTCAAGGTGAGCAAGTTATACACTGTCACCACCTCTCAGAATAATAATTTATTGGATTTACATGTCACAGGTGTTTGTGTGTGAGGACAACATGGATCTGAAAATATTTTGTTTTGTTTAACAGGAGCTCAATCTGTCATTTGGCGAGATTACGGAGGAAGCCGCTCTGACTGTGGCGCAAGCAGTAAAGGACAAGGACCGGCTGGAGAAGCTGGACCTAAATGGTAAAACCTGTAAAGAGAAACTCTGCTCATCACATTAGTATCTTACGCTGTTAATCCTTTTTAAAAGTACAAAAAATCTGCTTTAAATTTTTCCTGATTGTGGTTTTAAAACAGTAGATGACTTTCATCTTTGAATCGTTATTTAGACATTAAGTTTTAGTTTTTTGACTACGCTGTATAAAATGATCTCTGTGGTTTTCAGGAAACTGTCTCGGAGAGGACGGCTGCAAAGCTCTGAAAGACACCATGGAAAGCATGAACATTGGAGATCTTTTAGGATCACTCAGGTAATCATGTCATACTTTAGCTCCACATGTCCTTCTCTGTACCCGTCTATGCTGTTGTGGGTCACAGGGGCCTCGAACTTAACCCAGCATGCACTGGGGAGCAATTTAGAGTCTCCAGTTCACCTGACCTGTTCATGTTTGGACAGTGAGAGGAACCAAAGCAAAGGTGTATGAACTCCATATTGAAAACCCTCTTTCAGTGGAATGACTGTCATGTCACCCTCTCAGTTTTTGAGTTATGTTTTGTAAAACATATTGGGCTTTATAAGATCCAAGATAACACCACAGCAAGACATGAGCTGTTTGACAGATAGCAGATTACCTTTTACTTCAGTCGCTAATTAAGACTGGGGGCCGGCGGAAAAAATCTGACACCCCCATGAGGATATTGATTTGAGTTGATTCCAAATACCCTGACCTTAAACCTGTAAACCTTTAGGCTTGATCTCAAAAATTTGTTACCATCAAAACCTGGATCGATGTATGCCTGCTTCATAAAACCAACTGAAGAGAATCAAGAAAAGATATTTAATCCGGAACAATCCAGTTTTGCCTTGCATCTAGTGTAGAAAACAGTTATCTTTAGATTAACGCTGGAGTGCAGGACTTTTGTCTCCCCCCACTGGTAGTGAGAGTAGTTACACAAACACTGTTGACAGGTGCTTGAGACATGTACCCATCTCCCTCTCCTGTGTAAATCCCATCTGTACTGTTACTATACTTGCTCTATTTTTTGACGTACGTGTTTATGATGTTTTAGACAGTATGCGTCACATCTGTACCTGAAAAACGGACACAATCTGCTCCACAATGACTTTACACATGATTTTATCAAATATCAACAGTCATTCAGAAAAATGCATCTCATCCCAAAATCCTCACTAATGAGCTGTGTTTATAATTTGCCTCAGTGACGATGAGGGTGAGCCGGAAGATGATGACGAGGACGAAGATGAGGACGAGGAAGAGGACGAAGATGACGAGGATGTAGATGACGAGGAAATAGAGGAGGAAGAGGAAGAAGAGGAGGAAGAGGAAAGCAATGGCATCAAGGTAAATTCAATGTATGATCGTGATGTGAGACATCAAAGAAAAAGTTAACACAAAAAAATATAACATTAATTACCTGTGCGTACATGAGTTAAGTGAAGTTTAAATTTCGACCTAACAAACAGCTGCAGCAAATATCTGGTGAGAATTTCTAAAGACCAAACAAAGTGAAATAATGATCAAATCTTTGTGTTCTGACACTAGGGGATGCTACTGCTACTCTCCCAGATTAAGATTCTGGACTGAAAAGAGGCAAAACAATGAATTTGAAATGGAAAGATCTTTCTGTATAATTGTTTTCACTTTATCGTTAACTAGGAGCATTTGTTACTATTTTAATTCTGCTGACATGTCCACATCTGATAGCATAACCACGTCAGTCTGCATTACATAGATGACACAAAGTCCAATCTAAAGGCCACACTAGCTGTTGTTTTCTGTACATGTGTCTTTGATATTGTTGTACAGTTGACTTTCCTCTTTTTCCCTCATAGCTGTCGACCCCCACATCAGCACCCCGGCCCCCAGACGTCTCCTCGTTCCTCAGCTTCCCGTCCCCAGACAAACTGCTAAAATTGGGAACTAAGAGAGCGATGCTGATTGAGCAGCAGGTAAACACAGGGAAGATGTCATGTACTTTCCACCCACAGAACTGCATCTGTCTGTTAATGAGAGGTACTAAAGGCTAAAAGGAACATCATTGTGGTTACCTATAAAGGTCCAGAATGTAGAATTTAGGGGGATTTATTGGCCTAAATGTAGTATAATATTCACAACTATGCTTTTATTAGTGTAAAATAACTTGAAACTAAGAATTGTTGTGTAGCAGTAGTTCTCATACACACTTGAACACGAGAAGTTTCAGTTCTGTAACTTCACTGCTAGATGGCACTAAATCCTGCACACTAGACTTCTAAGGACATTTGAGCTCGGAATTTAATGCTGCATATCCACTGCATGGTACGACACGGCTTTCTTTAAATCAATGGTTTGTGCATTAGTAATAGATGTAGATAGTACCTAGCACCTGGTACTTTTTTGGTACCATCTTAAGTCCTGTTTCCATGAAACACTTTTGGTATGGTACCTTGGGAACCAAAAGCAACCCTTCAGACATTGTGCTAGACCGTAGGTCCGTTAAGCGTTTCCACTGCAAACAGTACTCTTTCATGTGGGCAGGGTTGTTGTCACTCACTGCTCCGTCCAGCACTCACTGTATTTCCCCCTTTATTAGTCTGCACCTCGTTTATCGTCCACAGAACAAGGCTGCACGCCGACAAAAGGCGAAATTTAAGGTGTGCTGATGGATTTGAGTTGTCAACTCATGCATTGAGTAACATGACAAGTTAATGTTCTACCTTAAAAGTTGCCGGCAGTCTGCCCAGTGAATTATTTTTCTCAGACTCCAGCTGCTGTGAGAGGCAGCAAAACATCCTTTCGTTTTATAGTTACAGTTTACTAATAAAACTCTCCACGGTATGAACAGTGGTTACATGAGCCTCAAAACCAGACACAACTCAGCCCTGAGCAGAGTGACTGTCCTCTACTGACCAATCAGACTGCAGTGTTCACAGCTCCACCTTTTAGTACCAGATCTGTGTGCTAGATACCCCAACAGAGGGGGGACCAAACATGGGGACGCTAAGGAACGGTTCCATTGGTACCATCCACAACTTTTCACAGTGGAAACAGAAAAAAGTGTATAGAACTGAACTGTACCGGATTGCTCGGTGGAAACTGGGCTTTGGTCAAGGTGTCACGCAAGCTGAGCCAATACTAGTAGGTGAAGTTAAAACACTGCAGACCACTTACTGGTCATAGAGAATTATCACCAGTGCGATACGGGACATCCTGAACAAATTCGCCATTTTTAAATACAGCCAGTAGACCAAAAACATTTTTAAACACTTGTACCATTTTAAAAATGTCAGCCGACAAAACTGCGCCACACACTACGGCATACAAGTGCAGAGTCTTAACAAGTGCCAATGTTCGGTTGCAGATGAAAGGATTCAGCAAGTGTTCACTGAAGATGATTTCATGGCACTTTAATGCAGCGATCAGAGACTCCCACCCACACTGAGAGGGAACTATCTGCAGTAGAAAACTAAATACATAAAAAAGAGCTGGTACCAAAAGTGAGAAAAGTCAAGTTGAGCTGCGCCGTGCAGTTGAAATGTGGCATAAGATTTTTTTTTCCAGTGTGTTTACTTGATGTAAATAAACAGTTTCACAGTGTGAATGAAGCAGGGTGGACATCAGTAACTGTTTCTTCCTGTCTCTGTTTAGGTGGACGTGTCAGATGCTACAAAAACAGCTGAAGCCTTCCTCAAGATTGCGTCTGTGTACAAGGAGGAGAATAATGATGTGAAGACTGCAGTGTTGGACAGCGTTGGTGAGACATCAGTTGATTAAATTGTTGTTGTTCATGTTCTCACTGACAGAAGTGCTTGACTGACGAGGAGGAAACCTCAGAGTGTCACAAATTAATTTAGGATTTTGTTTTCCTTACAGACACTCTGCTGAAGAAAGCTTTTGCCACTCCTTCCTTCCAAGGCTACAGCTTTGTATCATCTTTGTTAGTGCTGCTCGGACTTCTCAAGGTCTGTCTAATCTGCACACATTCTTCCTTGTCACTCTCTTGTGTCTGTTGATTCCTTTTCCATTGTTCTAACACTCTTTTCTGTCCTCTCGTCCTCACCATCCATCTCTGTGTCCTGTCCTCCTCGCTGCTCAGAGTGAAGACAAGGTGAAGCCTGTACTGGTGGTTCCCGGTCACCTCCACACCTTGGAGCACGTTGTTCGACAGGACTACTTCCCCAAAGAGAGCGTGGCTGTGCTGGAGGCCTTCATGTCCCGGTAAGGGCGTGACTGAGTGAGCCAGTCAGCAGGCAGCTTTCAGGTACAACACACCACCATTACTAAACTGTCTTAAGGAATCAAGCACACACTGAAATGTTTTTGCACCTGGTGCACGTAGTAATGGTCGGGGGCACTCTGGTGGTTACTAATTTCTCTCTCTGAATGGGTTTATTATTTTATTTTTGTTAATAAAGTTATGTTTACTTCACCCCTCAGTTCCAGCGGGCTAACAATTACCTGTCTGTCCATATGACATGAATTAAAGCAATGGTTTTATGGTCATTTATTGTTAAAGTTATAAGAGATTTCAGTTAATACCTGAGCAGCTACCTTATCAGAAATACAACGGAACAACAACCTTCTGTATGTGTTTACATGAAAACAAACTTGCATTGTTTTACTGTAGAAGGCTCAATAATTTCGACTTTTTCCATCATGCCATGAGCAACACTCATCCATCCATCCATCCTTTTTATATCCGCTTATCCGAAGCTGAGTCACAGGGGCAGCAGGCCAAGCAAAGCACCCCCGACGTCCCTCTCTCCAGCAACGCTTTCCAGCTCCTCCTGAGGGACCCCAAGGTGTTCCCAGGCCAGATGAGATATGTAATCCCTCCAGCGTGTTCTGGGTCTGCCCCGGGGCCTCCTACCAGTGGGACATGCCCAGTAGGCATCCTGATCAGATATTGAACCACCTCAGCTGACCCCTTTCGACGCGAAGGAGCAGCAGCTCTACTCAGAGCTCCCTTCGGTTGTCCGAGCTCCTCACCCTATCTCTAAGGCTGAGCCCAGACACCCCACGGAGGAAACTCATTTTTGCCGCTTGTATCCGTGATCTCATTCTTCGGTCACTACCCAGAGCTCATGACCATAGGTGAGGGTTGGGACGTAGATGGACCAGTAAATCGAAAGCTTTGCCTTCTGGCCCAACTCCCTCTTCACTGTGAACCTTTACCTCTGTGCTGATCGCCAGCACCTGTCTGCAGCCACCATCGCTCCATCTCTCCCACTCAACCACAGCGTAGGGCACGAGGGGGACGAACAATCCATTAAACATGTGGGGACTTCTTTTGTGTGTTATTACCTACATGTATTTATATTGACCGTAAACAGCAAAACCACAGGGAAACGTTCACAGAAAAGTTAGTCACAGCCCTCATGATAAGATATGTGTGTGTAAAATGAACCTCTAATCGTGTGTGTTATCTTCCACAGAAACAACAAGGCTCTGGAGTCATGTGGCACCGCCAGAAACAGCCTCCAGTCAACACTGCTGAGGGTCAGGTCTGAGGGCTGAGGACTGTGGACACACACACACAAACACACACATATACACACACAGACTGAGCTCTGACTGATCACTGATGGACCTTTTGGAAACCAGCACACATGAACCCAAACCTGAAGCAAATAAAGCAGAGCAGCACTTGAGAAGAACAGACTCCACTTAGACACACTCACTGTGTCACTGCTGTCCTTCACAAGTTCAGCATCAAACCTCTTCCTCTGGACTGGACTTGAATGCTTGGTGTTTTGGAGTATGCTCTTACGGTGTGGACTAACTGAAGTGCTTCGTGTGCACTCACACAACCACAGGACGGCACTGACAACTTGGTCTTAATGCTCTTTGTGTTCTGATGGATAAGAAAACGCCCCACTCCTCACATTAACTAAGGTCTGTGTGTTGTCTGCTGGTTAGTGAACCACAGATCACACTATGGTGAGAACTACAATCGACCCTGGCTTGAAACTGTAGCTTGTGTACATTCTCTATTTCATATCTAACTTTTACTAAGCTGTTGTTTTATATTAAATGTTTATTGAATTCAATATTACGGTCAAACAGCGGTGTGATTAAATATATATTGACCGATAAATATTATCAAAAGAAGACTGTAAAGTACCATAGAACAATCAAAAGGGATGAAATATATCTTTATGTATTTTTTGCCTTTAGTGAGGCACATGGTGCAGAGTTTCTGGATTTTGTGACGCGGAAATAAAGCTGGTTTGAGTGTTGGATGCGTTTCAAAGTCTTTGCCTATTAACTGCGTAGAATCTTTATTCAAGAAATAAAGATATTCCTGGGGCGTTGCTGGCTTAGTGGATAAAGCAGGCGCCCCATATACAAGGCTGTTGCCGCAGCGGCCCGGGCTCAACTCCAGCTTTTGACCCTTTGCTGCATGTCATTACCCCTCTCTCTCTCTCTCCCCCTTCACACTTAACTATCCTATCTATAAAGGCAAAAATGCCCCAAAAAATATCTTAAAAAAAAAAGAAAGAAAGATATTCTTTAAAGCAGTAATCACAAGAACATACGAGTACATGGAAATCAAGCATTAAAACAGCTTGTATGAGGTTTTATTGCAACAAAAATACATCCGTTTTTATCCCTGCTTATTAAATGGATCCTGTTTTCTCATGTTGTGTCTCTAAATCACTCATAAGAGCAACTTTTTTTTTAAATTGGTCCAGTATTGAGCGAGCGCACTGCAGCCGGCAGCTACGAAACGACCTGCAGTGTAACCACTCGAGACATGTTTTGCCACTGACAGCATTATGGAACGAATCTCTACAGAGACAGACCTTTCTGTTAAAGAGTAAAATGCTTTTTGTTTAATCAGAAACAGCCCTGAAATTGCCATCGACAAACCCACCAGACTCCATTTAAATAAACACTAATTTAAGTGTGTATAAAGGCAGCACATTGTCACATCTAAATGGGTGAATTAAGGGTTTATTACAACCAAACCAGAGTGGGTGATTGTTGGGACAGTGAACAGAAGATTTTTGCGAGGTTTATTTTGTTTCTGTCGACTTTGTTTTTAAAACAAGGTGTTTTTATGATATACAGAGAATTAATAAACACAGAACCAGTGGGGACACAAAGATAACCCCACCTGTCCATCAACCCAGAAACAAACGAAATGAGATGTAACATCCTTAATTCAATGTCCATATGTTGGAGGTGAGGAGTCCTTTCACTTACATAGGATGAGCCTTCTGGTCTGAATGAATTGATGAATTAATCATTATTGTCATTACACAAAATAAAATAGTAAAAGGATAAGATAGCAGCAGCAGCAGTGATAGACACGTGCATGTTTAACCCTGTGTATTATGGTGGAGCAATAGAGGGCACACCTCTGGGATAGAAGCTGTTTTTCAGTCTATTGTTTTTTGATTTGATCGTCCTGAACCTTCTGCCAGATGGTAACAGTTCAAACATGGAGTCACCGGTGTGTGTAATGTCTGTGAGGATACTGTGGGCTTTCTTTTTGAGCTTGTTAGTGTAAATAATATCCAGTCCAGGGAGTTCAACCTGATGATGCGCTGTGCCGCCTTCAAAGAAGAGACAATGTCCGCCTGGGCTCTGTTTCTGGCGACTTTGAATTAAGTGTGCTTTACAATGATGAAATACTCTTTATTTAAATGGAGTCTGGTGGGTTTGCTGATAACAAATTCAGGGCTGTGTCTGGTTAAACAAAAGGTTTTTTACTGTAGGGATCCTTTCCATAATGTTGTCAGACACTTCAAATAATGATTTGAGCATGTCAGTGGCAAAAAGAAACACTTGAAGTGGATGTAAATTGACAGTGTGAACATGCAGGTGGTCACATTGCAGCCTGTTCATCTCACTCAGTGCTGGGTCAGTTACAAAAGTTGTTCCCATTAGTTACTACGACACAACATCAAAAAAAGGATCCAGGTTAAGAAATGTTGAGGTTACCCTGTAACAGTGAGTCTATGGAGAAAGCTCAGGTTTTCTATATTTGTTCTTGTTTCCTGATCTAATTTGTTTTGTGGCACTGGAGGGGTCAAAGAAACGAAAAGCCTTGATGCTACAAACCAACAGTTGCTCCCTGTGTTTCAGCCTCCTATCTGGACAGAAAATGTAAAGCCAAGGTGTTAATTTGCAGTGAGGGGGCTCAGGGATCAGGGGTCATGTAGAAGAATTTACCAAAGCCTTGCTTGTTAGCCTGCTGCACCACAGACAGTAACTGCTGAGCACACTCAGAGGGAAATTAAAAAGTCAGCGGCAGATAACTGAAGTCAAAACCGGCTGTGACAGCGTGGCACTCTGCTTGAAGGTAAGACAGTTATTTTCTTCAGTGAGTTTGTTTTTTGTTTTTGAGGTCAGACTTTTAAGTTTTTTCTCGCAACATTTTTCACCTGATGAGATGGTCTCGTGCAGATTTGAGGTATTGAAAAGTAAATACAGTGTTTGAAAATCAACAACCAAAATATTTTATATATTTAACCAATCTGTTGCAACATAAAGAGACAAATAAGTCGTCAGTAATTCAGGTAGTAGTCTGAACAGTTAAGCATTCATTATATGTTTAATTTAAAACGCTGTTACGTTCTCTAAGCACTCAAATTTGGTGGAGCTTGTGTCTGCTTGTACAAATACTTGGTGAAGAGTTTTGACAACAGCTTTAAGTTTTTCTTCCCCAGTTTTGTTTATTGAAAATTTCAGAGCATACATGAATTAATAATTCAGTGTCTTAGGTTTTAATGCCAAGTAAATATACATATGTTAATATACATACGTAAATACCTACATGGAAAGATAGAGAAGAATAATAGTAATAATAAAGGTTAAGTGAAGAGGACATAGTAAAAAAAATAAATCAATAATAATGATTAAAAAAAATAATATCAATGTTTTAAATAAAATCAAAGATAAAAATTAAAAGAAATGGAAGCAATAGAATTAAACTGGAGTTGAAATTAATAAAAATACATGTAAAAATATACATTAAAAGAGAACTTAATAACAAATAAAGGAGTAAATAATAAAGATAATAATAACCAAATTTGAAATAAAATAAAAATGAAATAAATCAGATGTAATAGTGATACAACAAGACCAAACTTACGATTAATTAGAAATAAATAAAAAACAATTTACAGTAAAAAAAAAAAATAGAAATAAAGATAGAGTAAATAATAAGGATAATAAAAATGAAGTAAGGACTTAACAAATAGAGAAACAAATAATAAAATGAATAACATTAATAATATAATCACTAAATTTGAAATAACAATAAAAAGGAAATTAAGTGCAGATGTAATAGTGACAAAAATATCTGGAGTAACATTTAATTAAAAATAAAAACACAAATTATTGTAAAAAAAAAAAAAAAAAAAAATACCGTAGAGATCATAATAATGTTAATGAAAATTGAGTAAATAAGGAGTTGATAACAAATAAATAATAATAATGACTGGGGCGAAAAAGATAAAAATGGTATTAAAAGAGAGACATGATAATAGTGATACAAAAAATAAGGTAAAAATTCATTGAGAATTATAAAATAATAATATAATTAAAAAATACAATGAACAGTAAAAAATTAACAATAAAGATAAATGAACAACACCATATTTTTCTTGAAGATAAGGTGTATTTGTTAAATGTTTACAGCTTTGACTTTTTAATCATATTTCTAACATATTTTATTGGCACAGATGCATTTCTTCTCTGCTGCCTCCTTCCTGCTGGTTCTGGCGCTGAGTTTTCCCGCTGAAGGAGGCAAATGTCCCAAAGTGTGCAGCTGTGACAGCAACAAACTTACAGTCGCCTGCGTTGGCAAGAACTTAACGGAGATTCCTCCGACAATAGACGAGGTGAGGATGTCTTTTTGATGCATTTTAGATGTTTCTTCAGTTTGAATCCTTAACCATCCTAAATAAATTAGGTTAAGACCTCTTGTATGCCACTCATACTGCTGTACAGCTATAGCAGCAAGAAGATAAGTGTCTTAGGTACCATCTGTGTTCTGTCGCTCTTACAGATCACAGTAAAACTTGACTTGAGGAACAACAACCTGCAGGTGCTGTCCAGGGGGGCGTTCATCCTCACGCCCTACCTCACACACCTCAACCTGCAGCGCTGCAACATTATCAAGGTGAAGGAAGGCGCTTTCAGGACCCTGGGTCGCCTGGTCTCCCTGAATATGGCCTACAACAAAATTGACATCCTTTACCAGGTGAGAGGAGACTGAGTTAATATTTTAAACATTTTACAAACACATATAAGGTTGTCTGATGTCTCTTTCCCTCCTTCTCTACCTCCTACCTCAGGAGTCTTTCGACGGCCTCTCCTCCTTGAAGGAGCTGCACCTGGACCATAACCGTGTGGAGGAGATCCAGCCTGGAGCCTTCACACAGCTGGGTTTCCTCAACATGCTGGCCCTCACACACAACCAGCTGGTTTACATCCCCAACATGGCCTTCCAGGTGCACAGATTTATGGGATTAGACTTTTTAATATCAAATACAAATGCAGGAACACACACATGAAGTGCACACACTCCCCGGTGATTTATAATGTTTGGCATCTGACTGGTCTTGCAGGGCCTGAACAGTATCAAGTGGCTGCGTCTCAGCCATAACTCCCTCAACAACTTGGCCCCTGAAGCCTTCACTGGACTCTTCACCCTCAGCCGCCTCAGCCTGGACCACAACGAGCTGCAGTTCTTTCCCACTCAGACCATGACCAGGTGAGACCACCTGAGGGATCATTATGGGCATTATGCAAGTATAATTTTAATATCAAATGGGGCTTATGACCTCTCATCAGTGTCACTATAGGAACAAGTGCAGCAGCCTTTTACTAACAAGAGGTAAAGTTATTTTAGCAAACAAACCTGATTATATTATCACTGAAGATGTCTTACTGATATACTGACCAGTATGAGACTGGTAAGAGAATGGAAGCTCCTTTCCGCGAATGTGTTGAAAAAAATCTTGATAAGAAACATTTTTAAGATGAGTTATATATCAAAATAATGAGAAACTTTAATCAAATAATGACTTTATTCTCAGAAAAATAATATGGAAAATATATTGTCACAGTAACTCAAAATAATGAGCAACTTTCTTGAAATAATGAGTTTGTGTCTCCCAAAAAAAAAAGAGATCTTTGTAAAATAAGGACTTTATTCTCAAAATAATGACTTAGTATTTATAGATAATGATTTAGTGTCCAGAAAATAATGACTTAGTATCTTAAAATTATGATACAATTCTTGAAAAAATGACTTAGTATCTAAAACATATTGACTTAGTAACTCAAAATAATGAGAAACTTTCTTGAAATAATGAGTTAGTGTCTCAAAAAAATCAAAAGTTCTTTAAAAAATGGACTTTATTCTCTAAATAATGACTTAGTATCCAAAAACTATCACCTTAGTAAGTTGAGATAATGACTTACTATCTCAAAAATTTCTCAGTATCCAGGATATATTGAGTAAGTGTCTTAAAACAGTGAGAGGATTTCTCAAAATAATGAGTTTTTTTAAAATAAGGACTTTGTTCTCAAGAAGAAAAAGACTTAATATCTCTACATAATGGTTTAATATTAAAAAATATTGACTTACTTGAACTTAAAATACTGACTTACTATCCTCAAATTATGATAAAATTTCTTAAAATAATGATACTGACCTAGTAACTTAAAATAATGAGAAACTTTCTTACCATAATGAGTTAGTGTCACAAAAAAATCAAAAGTTCTTTAAAAAATGGACTTTATTCTCGAAATAATGACTTAGTATCCAAAAATATTGAGTAAGTGTCTTAAAACAATGAGAGGATTTCTCAAAATAACGACTTGCTATCTCAAAATAATCAGAAATTTTCTTGAAAAAATGAGTTAGTGTCTTAAAACAATGACGGTTGTTTTTTTTTAAATAAGGACTTTGTTCACAAAATAATCACTTTATTTATCTACGTAATGGTTTGATATTCAAAAATATTGACTTAGTAACTTAAAATAATGACTTGGTATCTCAAAATAATAAAAGACTTTCTTGTAAAAATGACTTAGTATCCAAAATATATTGATTTAGTGTCTCAAAATAATGACAAATGTTATTAAGGCATTATTTTGAGATATCTAAGTTATTATTTCGAGAAAGTGTCTGATTGTTTGGAGATAACAAGTCATTAATTTAAGATAAGTCCTTAGTTTGAAAGCGCTTCTCAGTATTTTGAGACACTAAGTCATTATTTTGATAAGTTTCTTCTTTCTGATGTCACTCATTATTTTCTCATCAATAGTTTCTCTTTATTTTGAGATGTTTACTCATGTTTACTCTGAGACACAAAGGAATTATTTTGCAAAAGTTTCTCATCAGCTGGGTCGCCATTCATTCAGAAGTGAGGGGGACATTTTGGAGTAAGACTATTTCTTTGAATGATTTATTGAAATATTCTCTCCCATTCAACTGCGCTTCTCCCTAGTCGCTAATGAACCAAACCAAATAACCAAAAACACTTGATGACTAGGAAAAGAGGTCATCTTTAACGTCAGCTAAATGCCATTAAAACCACATAACTCAGCTTACATGGTTGTACATTTTTGTTCAAACATACAGCACATCCTCCCCACTCTGGGCTTAGAGAGGCAACAGAGGGAGCGTGCCTGTCTGCTGTGATGACAAAAGAAGCAGCAAGTGTGAACCTTGCCCGCCCACTCGCATGCATGTGATTTGGGGCTACATAGAATTGACTGAATTTTACCTGAATCAGTACCTCATCATTTTTAACCACTCCAGCTTCATGACACTAAGGATGCTTTACTCTCCTCTCCTTCTACAGACTCCCTGAGGTCACGCGCCTGGACATGAGCCACAACCCCATGACCTACCTCGGGGAAGAATCCGTCTCCATGGCAAAGCTTACACACCTCCACCTCGACCACATGTCGCTTCAGGACCTGTCAGATCAGGCTTTGTCCCGCGCCCCCCTCCTCTCACACTTGGACCTCAGCCACAATCAGCTCCGTTACCTGGAGCCCCTCTCAGGCCCCAAAGAGCTGACCAGCCTCAACCTGACAGGTACAACTGTGTTCTGACACTTTTTTATTGACACAGATTTAGACATGGAAGATAATCACATACCATGTCTCTTCTTTAATACATCCATTACTTATTTTTCTTAAAGGCAACCCAGTGTACTGTAACTGCTACATGCGGCCCCTGAGGGAGTGGGCGACTGTCGGTGGTGTGAAGCTGCTGGGAGCCTGCGCCGGACCACCTCACCTCTCTGATGAGCCGCTGCAGGCTGTGGTTCCTCTGGACCTGCGCTGCCGCAGCAGGGGGGAGGCGCTGCATGACGAGATCGAGAAGGAGGATGAGAGCACAGGAAGCACCCCACCAACAGCCAAGCCCAAACAGAAAGTCAAGTGTCCAGTTAACTGCGACTGTGATGTGAGTGTTTAACAGTCCAGCTCCAACATCAGCTGCTCTGTAGAAAAATGACAGATTTTTAGATTATTAGAATATATTTTAGATATGTATCTGTATATACATTTGTTAGGGGATTTGTTGTTTTTCAAATAAGCTGATTGTCCTTTACCTAAAAACATATATATATATATATATATATAAATAGCTTTAATTTGAAGGAGTACATTGATTGTGAAGAACAAAGCATTTACTGGAAAGAAATGGAAATGGTAAATGGACTGTACTTGTATAGCGCCTTTCTAGTCTTTTGACCACTGAAGTCACATTTACCCATTCACACTGGTGTCCAAGACTTCCATACCATACAAGGTGCCAGCTGCTACTCAGTTTTTGACACCCTCACAGTCCGATGGAACAGCCAATTTGGGGTTCAGTATCTTGCCATGGGATACTTCGACATGCAGACCGGAAGAGCTGGGGATCAAACTGTCAATCCTCGGATTAGTTGGAGTACCAGCTTTATCATCTTTACCACAAGCAGTCTCAAGTTTAAAACCACCACAGAGAGGCCTCCAGTTATTTTCGTGAGGGGTGCCAGTGGTCCAGCAATTTTATCAGGGTGGCCAAGGCCCCCATGAATATAATAGAGAACCTGATATAGCATTGGAGGTGGGGACTGTTTAATCCTCCGCTACTGTGAATGGGGATAAAATTATTTAATCATGCAGCTCTTCTTGATATTTGAAATGTTATTGGATTGAATGGATCAGTTCCGAAAGTGAAGCAGGTTATTTTGCAGGGGCTGTGACACTCAACAAAAGGTATCCACTGATTTACGGACGTCTCTTTTACAATGTAAGTTTATGGAAAAAAGTCTCTTTGGGCCCAAAGTCATCACGTGACGGACCTAGAAGTTGTATTTACATGGTATGGCCACTATGTAATATTGGCTTTGAAGTCTGGCGCTGTTCCAGCCACCCCTTGGCAGTGACCCCGACCGAGCACCGCAATACAGACAGACAAATTAAGCAACTAATTTTTCAGTAAAACATCTGAATGCTTTGTCAGTCACCTTTTATAAAAATCCCAATAAGATGTTTGGTTTTTTATACTCCACTGTGATCTGACCCTCCCCAGATTGAAGCCCAGCACGCCACATGTGAGGCTCAGGGTCACACCAAAGTCCCACGAGGCTTCCCCACCAAGACACAGCTGCTCGACCTCCGCAGTAACCACTTCCACTACCTCCCTACCAACAGCTTCCCAGGCACCAGCCAAGTTGTTTCTCTTCACCTGGAGTTCTGCAAAATCCATGAAATCGAAGGCGGTGCCTTTCGGGGTATGAAAAACCTGTTTTACTTATATCTCGCTGACAATGACCTCACATCCTTGGACCCTGGAGCTTTTACTGGAGCCACCGAGCTCACGTATCTTCACCTGGAAGGGAACCGACTGGTGCAGTTCCCTGGATCAGGTGAGTGGTAGTCTGGCTGCAGTTACAGGAATATACACTGTAATTATGTGTGTGAATAAACAGTAAACTAAAACACATGATATTCTCTGTTTCTTTGTGTCTCCCCTGTAGCTCTGGCAGTCTTACCAAATCTGTTTGTGTTACACCTGGAGCGAAATGCCATCTCCAAGCTCGAGCCCACTGGTCTGCTGTCCTCAGTAACGCCTAAACTCAGGGAACTTTACCTGACCAATAACACCATAACGGCTGTTGCCAAGGGTGCTCTGGATTCTGCTTTCCTGGGTACACTTCACCTGGATTCCAATCAGCTGACAGAGATGCCGACCCAAGCTCTGTCTGAGGCCTCTAACCTGGAGGAGCTCAGCCTGTCTCAGAATACAATTCGCTGGGTGGGACCAAACGTGTTCAAGCCAATATCCCAAAGTCTGAAGAGGCTTTACATGGATCACATGGGCGTGGAGAAGGTTCCCTATGTCTTAAGTGTTCCATGCATCATAAAGTTTATTTTATTGTCTTTTTTTCAATCTATCATGTTAGCTGATCAGCTCTTTAAATTGTATCACCATCCAGATGTCCAGGGATGCTCTGGCGGGGTTGGGTCCAGGGCTGAGGGCTCTGACTCTGAGAGGAAACCAGCTGGAGGAGCTTCCTGACCTGAGCCCACTCACCAGTCTGGAGGTGATCGACCTGCAGGACAACCCCCTGCTGTGTGACTGTGCTCTGCTGCCGCTACGCAGGTTAGCGCAGACTTTCCCTGAATTGATAAATTGAAATTGATTTAAAGGAAAACATCTTCCCCAAATGAAAATGGGTATATCAATTACTCATCACTGACACTGAATTTGTGAAGAAAGCTTTTCTTGCATGTCTCCAGTTGGTAGTAAGATTGTGAACTTGCATCACTGCTTCATGATCAGGGGGGTAAAGCTACAATAATTATCTGACTGTGTCTGCCCCCCTTCTGTCTCTCAGGTGGATGGAGAATGTAAGTTTGGAGGTGATCGCCACATGTGGTCACCCTCTTGAGCTCAGAGGTCAGAGGGTCAGGGACATCCAGGTCTTCACGTCCTGCCCAGAAAGCAGCTCTCCTCCAGGTGAGAAGGTTGCCGTGGCCCCTGGCCCTCCAAAAGCGAAGAAAGCAAAATCACCCAGCCTCTCCAAGGCCCCTGGAGTCAAAGCAAGGCCTGCAAAGCTCAAAACTAAACCACTGAAACCAACCAGGAATAAACCTCAGAGGAAACCAGCAGCACCAAAAGTGACAAAGAAGAAGAAGACACTGTAACTGTTTTTATTTTATTTTATTAAATGCTCTGTGTGGAATTTAATAAAAGAAAGAAGCAACCTGAGACCTCAGCCTGTTCCCTTCCTAATCTTGAAGGACATATACATGTATAACAGGGTTTGTTTGACAGATGGAGTCAAGATAGTCCCATTGATCATTGTTACCATTATTACCAAGGCCATCTTTTATTTCAAAGTGAGAGCTACAGTGAAATAAGATCACCATACACAACCAGCCCCAAACATGGGTTCTGTACTTTTATAAGAAACCTGTGTGGCCTAAGCACGTCATGAAACACAGAGTATATAGACAACTTTATGATGTCATGAGTCTCCTCATGGTGCTATGTGGTTCCATGGTGTAATGGTTAGCACTCTGGACTCTGAATCCAGCGATCCGAGTTCAAATCTCGGTGGAACCTGAAGTTTTGCTTTGTCCTCCATTTTATATGCCAATGAAATGTCAAATGCTGCAGTTCTTTTAAGCAACATAGAACAGCCAGCTCCTCTCCAGAATGACCGTATCACGACACAAACGACTAAAATCCCGGATTAACACACTAAATACACTGACGGAAATCGCTGTGTTTCTTCCGGGTAACTCAAGCCTCACGCGAAACTTCTCCTTTCAAGATGGCAGCAGCTATGGATGTAGATACGCCAAGCGGCACAAACAGTGGAGCTAGCAAGAAGCGATTTGAAGTAAAGAAGGTACGGTTTCATAGAGTGACTCGGTGTTTTTGTGTTAAGAACCTGTATTATCTTCCAGCAGCCACAAATGATCGTTAACACATCTCACAGCCACTAACTAGCTAGCATACCCGTTAGCTTTCTCGCGCTAACTCCCTGTGGCTTGCCGATAAGGCTGTAGCTAGCTAGCTGTTAGCCTGCTCCAAATAGCTAACTCCCTGTAGCTTGCCGATAAAGCAGTAGCTAGCTGTTAGCCTGCTTCAAACAGTTAACTCCCTGTAGCTAGTAGCTAACTAGCTGTTAGCCTGCTCCAAACAGTTAACTCCCTCTAGCTAGTAGCTAACTAGCTGTTAGCCTGCTCCAAACAGTTAACTCCCTCTAGCTAGTAGCTAACTAGCTGTTAGCCTTCTCCAAACAGTTAACTCCCTGTAGCTTGCCGACAAGGCAGTAGCTAGCTAGTTAGCTGTTAGCCTGTTTCCAAACAGGGCATGAATTTGCACTTCTCTTTTTAGCTATAGCTAAAAAATATACGTAGAGTCTTTAGTGAAGTGACGGATATCACTAACCCTTATCACGATGTAATTAACAAAACAGAAAACAAATCCCCATGTTAACATTAAACCTTGAGTAACGTTAAACAACAAAGCTCTTAACTCTGCGAGCTAAGTTAGCTTAGCTAAACCTGATTTCCGTAGATTGACAGCCCCCGCAAACAGTCAAAAACTGGAATTACAAGACTTCTGTGACTTACTTAAACTGTAATATCGGACTACAGGTCAACCTTAAATAAGGTGTGACTGAATTTTGTGCTTAACTCTCAACAAAGTAGCCGCTAACGGTACCGACTGATTAAACATTTTGATTTGGGAACCCGGCTTTCATGACTACGTTCACCAATTAACATTAGCTACGGTATATCAATAAGATGTAATGATACGACAAGGTGATGTTGCAACTCTTATTTCAGTCAAGCTCTTGAGTTTGTATTTCAGTATGAGGTATGAAAGAAGCAGAGATACTATGCCTTTTCTATTTATAAATTAAATGGCATCTGGCTGAAAATATTAGAATAAGTACAGTAATGTAACAGTATGAAGCCAAACTGTTTTGTGTCACATCATTCAACAGCCCCCTCTACCTACCTACAATTTAATTTCTTTGATTTGGTTCATAAACTCCCAAGTAAAATCTTTCCTATTGACATTTATCTGTAAAGATGACCATCAGGTCAAACATCTTGGGCGCTACTGTTCACTTTCTGTTTCCATATTGTCTGCTGCTTAGATAAGACAAGAGCATATTAAAATGTTTTTATCTGAAATATGAAATGTTGACATGTGTTGTGAAGCTGTTCATTCACTCTGTTCACACCACTGTCAACAAGTCCACTTGCAATGGAAGTGTTGGTCAGATAATTTTTGATTGTGACTCTGATTTTCCCACCAGTGGAATGCTGTGGCGCTGTGGGCGTGGGACATTGTGGTGGATAACTGTGCGATCTGTAGGAACCACATTATGGATCTCTGTGAGTTCGCTTCCACACAGCTTTGGATTCTGACACAAATTGGACTATGAATGTCAAATGACTTTCAGTCATGGCAGCAGCTTTGACAACAAGTGTTAGGCTCTGACTTCCGTTCATCAGACTTGTCAGTGTGTTTTGTGAAATTGCATTGTTGACAGATTTCTCCCTCTCTCCTCAGGTATAGAGTGCCAGGCCAACCAAGCTTCTGCAACCTCCGAGGAGTGCACTGTAGCCTGGGGTGTCTGCAATGTGAGTCTCTACCAGCCTCTAACATATACATGTCTCTGATCGGGCCAATTATGGTTGTCATTTTTTACCCTTCAAGTGCAAAGTGGTTCCCAATAACAGCTTTTCACGAGGCCTCTGGTGTATGTCAGGTGAAATCTAACTTTTAATGTTAACATCACAAACAAAAATTGTCAGAAATTTCAAGAGATGGATATCTTAAATCCTTTGAAAATAAAACCAAAGTTGTCTGCTTGGCTAGATACGACTTGGGCTAAATCTGATTTTTTTGCTCTCGTGTGACATGTTTGATTTTTTTCAGAGTATTGTATACACACAAATTCTATTTTTTGCCTTTGTTTTCTCACCCTCACCCTAAACATATGACAAATTGCTGTCCAACCTCTGCAGCAAATCATTTGCAACATTAACGCTTGTAACACTGTGTCGTTCATTTTTTACCCACATGCCTGTCTCTCACACGTGACTATTTTTGTCGTTCCAACACGCGTATGTGTGACGTTATTGGTTGCTGTGAGGCGTTTCGGGGCAGAGATCTGTCCACACTGATGTCAAACCTGTGTCACTTCAAACATGAATGTTAACAGTCTTGCCAGAAATGTTGGACTGGGAGAAAAAAATCTGAATCAAGCATTAAATCCTGTAATTAAAAGATAGCCTTGGTTAGATATCTAATTAGTTATTCATTTTGACCATGCAGGTTTGAGATAAATTTACATTAACAATAGACAATTAAGTTATACAGTGCATGTTTTTCTCTCCCCCAGCATGCCTTCCATTTCCACTGTATTTCCCGCTGGCTGAAAACGCGACAGGTGTGCCCTCTGGACAACAGGGAGTGGGAGTTTCAGAAGTGAGTATCAGCAGTTGTAGATTCAAATATAACTCTCGAAACTGTAGCACAGATGTATGGCCGTGCATTGAATCTTAGTTTGGCTACAACTAATTTCCTCAGACAGTAAAAAGTTGTGAACATTCCTTTAAGTGAACATCTGTACTGACAGAACATCCTCTCTCTCTCCTTGTTTGTCATGTTTTCACAGATACGGACACTAGCTGTATTATTGCTGATCTATTTCTTGGCTGCTACAAGCATCATCCTTACTGTTTCCCTGTTCACCCTGCTTGTAAGCCTAGTTGTTTTACGCTTATGTCTTTGTTTTGGTATGTTGTAAGTACACAAATAAACAATAATGTTGTCACAAATCAAATCTTGTTTTACTTGTACAGACAGTAGTTTTAGTTTCTGGCGGTTCAGTGTGCTGGTTTGTGAAGCAGGTTTGGGCTGCTGAAAATAACATGGTTCATCATTTACTTTGATGTGTGTGCAAAGACTCATTCACAGCTTGGTTAAATGGTAACTTAGGTATTTTTCAACCTGGACAGTATTTCCCATGTTTTTGTGTTTAAGTGACCGATAGAGACAACAGTTGTTATAACTGGTCCAGTATTGAGTGAGACCACTGCAACCAGCAACGAAATAGACTGCAATGTCTCCACTTGGGTCCACTGGAAGTGTATGTTTTTCCTGACAGGCTCAGATTGTTATTCTGTCTGATGAAATTACAGAAAGGATCCCTACATAGATAGCCCCCGTAAAATCCATTTTGTTTTACCAGAAAGAGCCCCAAAACAACTAATGCCAAAGCCACCAGACTCCATATAAATAAACAGTAATTTTAGCGTGTATAGAGGCAGCATAGTTTCACATCTCACTGGGTGAATTAAGGATTTATTACAACCAAACCAAAGTTGATAATTGTTTGAAAAGTGAAAGGATAAAGCAAGACTGTTTTTGAGTTTTATTTTATTTTTGTTGACTCTGAATTAAATATCTTATATGCTGATAAAATTAACCGCTTTTTTTCAATGGAGTCTGATGATGGTGATTTCAGGGCTGTTTCTGGTTCAACAAAAAGGGAGTCTTAAAAAAGGTCTACCTCTGTAGGGATCCTCTCTATAATGGTGTCAGACACTTATAACAACCTGAGCCTGTCAGTGGCAAAGACGAGCGCTTTTAGTGGGTGTTAATTGATGGTGCATTATTAACTATTACTAACATTTTATTGCAGCTTGTTTCCAACTTAAAAATATGTTCCCGTTAGTCACCTCGACACAAAAACATGGTAGAAATATGGTCCAGGTTGAAAAATAGCCAACCTACCCATTAACAGTTAAATTACATTTTGGTGGACAAAAAGCTGCTCGTTCAGATCAGCTCTGACGCAGTGATCCAGGTCAGTAATCCTCTGGCTGTAAGACAGATGCTCTGTGAGGATTACATGTCCTGGTGACCCACTCTCTATATACTCTCTCTCTTATACTGCAGCACCTGGAGGGACTTGCCTGTATACTCAGGGTTTCTGTCAATCGGACGAAGAAGTAATTTGTTGATGCACCTCGGCCTTTAGGAATGAATGATTTTGACATTTTGTCAACCAAAATGATTGGAGGGAAGAAAAGTGGCAGATTAATCAATAAAGGTTTGGTAACAAGAATTTGAGTTTGTCAACAGAAATATTTCAAATTCAGCTGGTTTACCTACAGTTGAGCTTTACACTGCCCCAAAACTTTTCTCCGTTAAACAGATGAGAACCTGCAGTAAAAATTAGTGTGTTGAGCGTGTTGTTCTGTAAAACTAGTCTGGTTTGTACAAGATGACAACTGAACTAGAGAAGAACATCAAACCTGTTTTGCAGCAACAGAACTTTTATTATTGTGAATCATTTTTCCAACAGGGTCAGACAACAAGATCAGTTAATTTTTTTTCGCAGTTATAATAATAGATCTGATAACAAAAAGCGCTGACAGTTGTGTGTGAGAGTTCGGCTCCACTCGGAGAAAGTAAAGACCAGTAGCTAAACCATCACCACGTATTAAATGGCTGTGAAAATATTTGTGAGCTGGCGTCTTAATGCGGGAGCTCCCAGTTTAGCTGTTGCAGATACAGGTTAAGAAATCAACCTGTGGTTAATAAAGTCCCAGCTGAGACGAGTCAGGAGGAAGCTGTCAGACCTGACTCCTGACCATCGGGTGGCTTAGTCGAGACATTGCTAAGTTCTAAGTACATTTAAAAAGTTGCCCCACTTTCTCTACATGACACCAAATAACCTGTCACCTGCTCCCCCTGTTTGATCTGCACACAGTGGAATAATTGTTGAAAAGCGTTGTGGCTCTCCAGATTGTTTCACCACGTATCCACTCTCCTCTTGTCTTTGGTCCTTCCCAGTCTATGGCTGTGGTGGGGCTCCAAATTTAGAACTCAGCTTGGTGACGAGGGCCATGATTTTGGGGTTGTTCTGGTACTTGGCGATGTTGGCCGGGTTCTGTGCCACATCCTGGAAGGCAGCCATCACCTCAGGGTCCTGGAGTTCAATACAAAGTACAAACGGGGTCACCTTTATTCATGTAGCGCATTTCAAAATCAGTTTTAAAGACACATTTGAGGATCTGAGTAAAGGCAATGTCAGTGATACCTTAGCGTACACCCACAAAGTTGTGATGAAGCAGGTTAGCTGAGCTTTTAACTCTGAATAGATCATGTCTAACGATTTTTATTACCCTAAACTTTTCAAGAGTAGTCCACCAATTTTGTTTTGCACTATAGGCCTATCGTTCGTGGGACAGATGTAAAGCTCTGACAAACTTCTTTCTGACATCAGTCATCCAGCTCCTCCTCCAGTAAACCTACATGTGTACTTGAACCATCTTACACTGGCAGCAGTGACATCAATCAGAGGGGTGATTTTGAGAAAGTGCACAACTAGTTCAAAAACTTCACCTCAGTTCAGGCAGAGGTGTTTTCTGACTTTGAGGGCATTAACATTGACAGGAGTGATGTCCCGGTTAGTCAGGTTGAGTGGCAGTATTGTGAGCTTTCTTCTAATGGTGTGGCGGCTGTGAGAGCACGTTAGCTGTTCTATGTAGACAGGATCCCCCACCCTCTAGCTTTTTAATCTTTTTGAGTGAACAACAGGATAATACATCTAAGTCCATCTCTATTTGGTGCTGCCAAAGGCTCAAATACACGCTCTGGTGTGTGGAATTAAAACATATCCCTCCCCTCAACATCATCCTCCCCCTGTTACAGTGGGGATGATGATTTTGTATTTGTTGTCCTGTCTGTTTCAGAACTACTGTAACGACCTGCAGTCTTTATGCTAAGCTAAGCTAACCAGCAATAGCTTCACATTTACCATTCAGACATGAGAGTGGTGTCAATCTTCTAATTTAACTTTTGCCAAGAAAGCAAATAATTGTATTTCCCAAAACCTAAACCTTTAAGATCAGTATAACCTAAGCCATGGGACATAGCAGTGGAAGTGGTGGAATGTTAGGATCACCTTCATGGCGTTGAGCACCTCAGGATCCTTCAGGAGATCACCGAGACCAGCCATGCCGGGAGGGGCTCCGCCTGGGAATCCAGCAGGTCCTGCAGAATATAAATGAGACTCATTAACTGTAGCAGCGCTCATTATTGCGCTTACAGGTGCAATCACATCTGTCTGATAAATTAATGATGAACAACAGCACAGAGAAATAGACTGCTACTTGAGGATGTAAATATAATACTGAGGTCAAACTGAACATATGACTCAAAATAAACAAAGACCTCTAACTCTCAAGGACATGATTCCTCAAAATGAGACTGTGTACCTGATAAATTTTATTTAATGTGTATAAAAGAATGAATTATTTTCCACAGGGTATTGCTTCTGTTATAATTGACATTTGGAGTGTTCGTCTCATCCCATCATGCACTGAACCGGCTTGTTTTCACCTCCTACCTGGGAAGAACCCTCCTCCAAACTGTCGTGCTTCCTCATCCTGCTGAGACACAGAAGAACAGGATCAGTTTATCAGTGTCAGACACATTCAGTAGTGGCTTCTTCGTTGTTTTATGAGCCTTACTGAAAACTCTCATTGTGAAAATGGTAACGGCGTTTTATTCACGTTCAAAATGATGAATCCATGAATTTAGATGATGCATTTGTTTGTACTAAGAGGTGGGAAGTATCTCACCCTCTGAGCCCGTGCATGCTCCTCTCTGGCTTTCTTTATCCGCTCTTGTTTTTGCTTGATCTCCTTCTCTTCTCTCTTACGCTCGTATTTGCGTCTGTGCTCGATAATTTTGTTAGCCTGAAAAAACAAAAAAGGGGAAACATGACAAGATTAACACAGACCTGAAACTCACAGCTGGGAGCATCAGCTTTCATTCCCTGTCAGCCTTCAGGAGCTTCTGAAGCCCTCAAACACTCAAACTGTTTATCGGCATCAGGATCATGTGAACACTGAAATAGATCACACGATATGAATCCTCTACTCTGAGCTTACACACACATAAATAAACATATCTGTATTACAGCTATATTTCCTCTTTTCTCTGGCATTATACCTTAGGCTGGACCTCCTTCAGCATCGCACTGGCGTCCTCGTCATAGTCCAGTTTACAGGCTGTGGCCAGATCCTTGGCTGCCTCCTCCCAGTGGCCCAGCAGCCTGCAGCGCGCACACATACACACACACACACAAGGCAGAAAGCAAAACATAGCACTGTCAGATCTCTTACCATATGGCAAAAAACTGCGTGAATTCACTGACATATGAGGCCTTTAATAGTTCACCCATCCTCAAACTAAGCTAACAGCAATCTTACATACATCGCTCTGTGTGATCAGTCTAATAAAAGTCTTGATTACAATCTGTGTTAGACTGCGATATAATCAAGAATAAACGTACAACATTTTTCAAAACTGGTGATAACAGTCTTTTCATGCTGCACTCTGATTGGCTGCTTTGTCGATGTGTGTCGTGGCAGTCATGTTCTACAAATCTGGTACTGCATCTCTGACAGTTATGATTCTGATGCAGGCCGTCTTTGGTCACCAAAGCTCTACAAACAGCCACTGGTGGACGTGCCTCACAGTGCAGACTAGGGCCGTTTTAGTCAAAGAAATCATCACAACTGTCAGCTCATATTAACACAGTGAATAGGGGCCTTAACCCTCTGTTAAAGATGTACTGTACCACCTCTTCTAGCAGACTGCAACACATTCTGTATTTATGTCTTGGTACTCCTGTAAAGATGTTTATGCTGAGATAGCCCCAATTTGAGTTTCTTAGTCTGTTGAACCAGTGCTACAAACGCTGTGTCGGTTAAAATAAAAACGCTTTGTCAAAATTTAATAACTGAGGGAACACATTTTGCTAACAAGGCAGAAAGTGTCCCCTCTCGTCCCCCTTTAAACTGACTGATTACACAAGTTGAATGACAGCAGCCAGGGGGAGGAAGGGGTCTGGTTTGGTGACCTCTGACTTGCGTCTCTGCTTTTTGCAGATGATGTGGTTCTGTTGGCTTCATCACACTGTGACCTCCAGCATGCACTGGGGTGGTCTGCAGCCGAGTGTGAAGCGGTCAGGATAAGAGTCAGTACCTCTAAGTCTGAGGCTGTGATTCTCTGGTGGAAACTGGTGGATCGCGCCCTCTGGGTTGGGAGAGAGTTACTGCCCCAAGCGAAGGAGTAACTCAGGTTTTTGTTCATGGGTGAGGGTAGAATGGAGTGTGAGATAGATCAGGTGTTTGGCACAGCGTCAGCAGTGATGCAGGGGCTGCATCGGACCATCGTGGTGAAGACGGAGCTGAGCCAGAAGGTAAAGCTTTCAATTTACTGGTCACTTTGCGTCCCAACCCTCACCTATGGTCATGAGCTCTGGGTAATGACCAAAAGAATGAGATCACAGAAACAAGGGGCAGAAATGAGTTTCCTCTGTGGGGTGGCTGGGCTCAGCTTTAGAGATAGGGTGAGGTGCTTGGATATCCGGAGAGAGCTCGGAGTAGAGCTGCTGCTCCTTCGCTTCCCAAGAGGTTAGCTGAGGTGGTTCAGGCATCTGGTCAAGATGCCTCCTGGGCGCATCCAAGTGATGGGAGGTTCTGGGCCAGACCCAGAACACTCCCGTCTGGCCTGGGGATCCCACAGGAGGAGCTAGAAAGCGTTGCTGGGGAGAGGGACGTCTGTAATACTTTGTTCTGCCTGTCGTCACCCCCCCCCCCGACCCGCCTTCAGATAAGTGGTTGAAAATGGATGGATTGATGGTAAATGACAGCAGCGCACTCAATGAGTAAACTTAATGCTTCCAGCTTTATTGAAAGCAACACTAATATAAATTTATTCTACATCACTGGTCCTGCTGTAACACTGAAATATTAATGCTAGCAGTCAAACAAGATGAGGTGTGTCATACTTGTGAGTGTTATTTGGTTATGTTGTGTGGGTGCCAAGGTGTAAAATAGAAACGTACTTGTGAGCTTTTCCCCTCCACTTGTAAGGCTGTGCAGAGTCTGGGTTGATGCTGATGGCTCTGTCACAGTCTCTAATGGCTGCGTTGGGTTTCTTCATCTGGATAAAGACGCTAACACAAAAAGGACAACTGATTAAACTCACAGGCCTTGTTGAGTGTTATTTAAATGCTCTGCCATGGTGAACCTGAATGACAGACTCCGAGGACTCTCACCTTGCCCTCTTGGCGTACATGATGGCTACACAGGGGTTCAGCTTGATTGCTTCGGTAAAAAGATCCAGAGCTTTCTGCAGATCGCCTGCAAGAGAAAACAAAATTGGTATTAGAGATCATAACTTTAATTCACTTTTGAGCACCTTTCCATTCACCTAATCAATACAGAAGCTATATCAGTACCAATCTACCTTCTCCTAAAGCATCAATGGCTGCCATCTTCTTATCACTGGCCTGGTCCATCATCTCCTCTGTGACCTGAGGAAATCATGATGTACGCTTGGTTATTTTCCAGGCATAAAATCTCATTTAATAAACTGAGAGAAGAGGGTTTGAGTGTGAATAAATGTATGCATGATTAATAGATAACATAAAAAAGCAACAACATTTTACCTCGACATTTTCCATCTCTCCCATCTCCTGCGGTTCATCATCGTCTGGTTCGATCACCCCCTCTCTGTCGATTTCTAAAAAAAGATTTGACACTTACAATTAGCTCTTGTTGGGACACACACACACAACATTCATTACTGCTGATCAAACCACTGTAATAAGGATGTACAGGTATCAAGTGTCGTACATTTACTGAGAAAAAAAATCTGCATCTGACCGCCCTGAACCTCACATAGTTAAGTATGACGACTCTTGCCCACCCAGGAAAAATAATAAATGAATTTAAGTGATGTATAAAAATGGGGACATATTTGCAAACTGTGAAAAAGCAGATATGTATGGAATAAATAAAGGGCAGACTCCTTGGCTTTTTCATTAGCTTGAGATTGGAAAAAGCTAGCCTGGTGCTATCAATAAAGAGACAAAAATCCAAGTCTTAAAACAACATTACATTGCTTTGCTAGGAGTTAAGGGTGGGTGATACGGCCCTAACATAATATCACATTATTTCAGGGTATTTTAGTGATAATAATATTCTTGACAATATGGAAAATTATTTAAAAAAAAAAAAAAAAAAAGTACTGTTGATTTAAGAAAAACGAATTGCAATTTGTGCTGCTGCCAGAGGAGCCACTGAATGAGTTCCCTCTGCAGGGAGGGTAAGTTGCGGTAAGTTGCTAAAAGAGTTTGAGAAATTCGGGGCTGTTCATAAAACATTCAGGACGCCACAGTTTATCCCACACTACTGAAGCTGCTCCTCTTTTTGGAACCACCGCGGAGTCTGTAATAATATCACTTTGAGCCATGCTTATTGTTGCCGTGGCTAACAGTTTGACATCAATATGCCAACAAGTTGAAATATCACGATATGAATTTTTCATGTGATATTAAAAATTACACTAGTATTATTCTGAACAAGATGATACGGCACACCCCTAGACACCACGTTGGTTCGGATCCAAAAGACACACAGTAACACAAACAAACTAACAACTATACAGCAGTAGACGAGTAATTCCCCTGTTCTGTGAGGTAAAATTACTGTTCTCCTAAAGCAGTCTGGTGGCTTTAAACGGTCCCCGATGGAAAGGGCTGACGACAAAGTGGAGCGGTAAAAATATTTAAACGATAGCGTACATTTAAACTGATACTGTTGGTGGTCCTTTCAGATATTATTATCAGCGCTTTAACCTACGTCAGTGGTTCTCAACCAGGAGTCCAGGGACCACCAAGGGTCTTTCAGGAAGTTCCAGGGGGTCACCAGAAAAATGAAGAATACTCTATTTTCACAATTTAGTTCCCTATAGATGTAAGCCAAATGTGAATAAGAGTCGTGACAGTGACTATTCTGATCATGGGTTTCACTTCCTCTACCGTTACCTCCTCGACTGTGGCTGACAGCTACATAATTCTGGTCTTAATCATATCTAACAACCAAATCTTTTCAGATGGAGGTCCCTGAAGAAAAATCATACCAAATGGAGGTCTGTACTGAATGTATATCGTTTTAGGGGTCCTTGACAAGAATAAAAGTTTAGAACCACTGACCTATATCACTACGTTTTGCCAACGGCTGAGAGTCAGTTTCCATTTGACAAACCCCTAAAAGAACGCAGATGAGTCAATCTTAAAGAAAACTGTGTGTACCTATATCACTCTCCTCACTCTCAGACTGCACAGCAGGCTCTGGCTCAGGAGGTGGAGCTGGAGCTGATGTAGGAGGAGGACCACAGGGACAGCCGCCCTACAAGTCAGAGAGCGCTCTGTTACAACATGATGTGACAAGCATGGGAAAAAAATCTTAATCATCAGATGTTTTCAATAAATGGCATAATTAAAATATTCACGTGTTACCTGGCATGACTCCTTTGTCTTGGGTGGGGGAGGGAGTGTTGCACCCATGCTGCAGTATAAAATTATGTAAACACTTATTTTATTTGCTGGATTTTATTTGCCAAGACAGATATTTTAATATGGTTATTTTTTTCTATGAACATGTGCTCAATAAAAATGCCCAGAAAATGTATTCATATCACAAAAATATATTCATCCATATTACAATACAAACACATATATACTGTTACATAGTTAAGGTTATTTTCCTTTCCCTGTTGCCACTTCATAAATCTCATTTATAAGAGTTATCTTTATCTTTTTTTCCCCAATTATTTTCACAATTAATTGTTGTTTTAATTTTTTATTTTATTTCTACTCATAGATTTATATTAGCGGTGTCAAAACAACTGATTTATTAATACATAGATTCTGAATATTTGAGACTGTCTCAGTACTCATTTTCTGCAGTATTAATACACTGGTTCCAGCTGTGCTTTCTTGATCTCCCTTATTATCAATGTTACAGTCATTCTGCTGTTCTCTGCAAGTAACCAAGAAAAGTCACATTATAGCATTGTTATATTTATCTGTTAATAAAAGACTTGTATGCCCTCAGTATCATTTGTCCCGTTATCAAAAAAGGTATCTAATATTGCTATTTTTAAAAGTATTGTATTAAAGTTAGAAATGACAATGTTGTGACAAAACTTTTGTATTTGCCTCAATTTTTTATAGCTATTCTTATTTATTTATGTTTTACATATATATACTAATTCTGACATTGTACAGCTGCAACACTTAAATTGCCCCTCTATTGATTAACCCTTTGAAACCTGGAGCAACATCCCTTTTCTTATGCTGTTTTCTGACATCTTTCACAAGTATTCAAACCCTTTAACTTGGTGTGATTGCTTTTAAAATGTTAGAAAAAGGCACTGAACAACTTGGTAAGAAATGTGCCATAAATTGTGAAAAAATAAATAAATAAATAAATAAAAATAAAAATAAATCTAAAAAAAAAAAACTAGAAAAAAAAGTGGGAAAAATATATTTATAGTAATTATTATTATTATTACATTTTAAAACTATGTTTCAGGATTATTCTAATTTTCAAGCACTCTTTCTAAGCTATTTCCTTTTGTGTTTGTTTTAACTCTTTTCTTTGTTTTATTTACTAATTTCTTGTTTTTTTAATTTTCTATTTTTGCTAATTTTCTTGCTTGTAATTTTCTTTTCTTTTTTTTAACTAATTTCTTATTTTTTAATTTTCTTTTTTTAAAATTAATTTTCTTGTTTTTAATTTTTTTTTTTATTTATTAATTTCTTGCTAATTTTTTTTTTGGGGGGGGGGGGTCATTTGTTCTTTTGTTGCTCATTGCTTTCTTCCCATGTTTTTAAAATAAATCAAGCCAATTTGCTCAGGTTTCAAAGGCATAATTAAGTCTTGCCTTACTTTGGGTCTATAAAATGTCAAAAACAGATCCCAGAACATGTGGTGATCAAACTGTCTTCAAATTGTTCTGTCAAATTAATAGACCCTAAAGAGTTTCACCAGAACATATTATAATTTGAGAAGTTAGAACCAGAGAATTTGGGCCATTTATGGTTGTGAAATCAAACAAGTATTTATGTAAATTGACTTTGTTGCACTACTTTATTTACGACAGTGTTTTACTTGGTGGCAAAAAAAAACAAAAACCTTAACCACACCTAAAATTTTATACTAACCATGGACTTTCTGAATCCAAATTTTTGACAAAGTGTAAATGGTTCCTGTGTGTTTTGACTAGTTACTTGTCCTAATGTAAATGATCAAAGATAAAGAAACACTCCCTTGTTGAATCAAGAGTTTGACACACACACAATCCTGTACTTCTATCTTTGTGAGGACCCTCACTGACATAATGCAATCCCTAGCCCCTTACCTACAACTAAATGCCTAACCCTTACATTAACCTGAACCCTTAAACCAAGACTTAACCCTTAAACAGACCTTTGAAGAAGAAAGGACTGACCAAAAATGTCCTCACTATGTAGCATGTACAAGTACACACACACACACCCTGTGGTCCATGGTTTTTACTAGAAGGTGGGCGGGACTGGGCACGTGGTCTGTTGGCGACTTCATCTAAGTATTTTAGTAATGTAGTGAAACGTAATGCATTCACTTAAGAAGAAATAACGTGATTATTATGTCAATTGTGAAAAATGTTTTCATGTGACAAAAATCTGCACTTGTTTTTCCTGAGTTCATGAAATAATAACCTCTTTTTGCATCATGTGAGTGCATTATGCATCTGTGCGTTAGTGACATAATGACAGAATATATCCCTATGAATCATTTACATAACAGCCTGGACACATGCACGGTGCGTTGACAGGTTGGAGCAACAGTTCTGCCCCCAGGTGTACTGACCTCTCCAACCAGGTCCGGAAGAATGCCATCTCTGGAAGGTGCAAGAGCTCCGGGTTGGACTCGCACATGTGCACGAAGCCCTTTAATTCTGCCACTTTCCGTGGGTCCATGTTGCCCTGTCACGTCCAGCACACAGCGCGCTGCATGTGGAGGAAAACCAGCAAGAAAAACAAGGAACAACTTAGCCAAGTCTGGCTTTGTTTACGTACGTGCTCACCTGCTAACGTTAATGCCCGCGTTGTTAAGCTAGTTATGCTAACGTGCACAGGTTCAATGACCGTGCGCTGCAACCACACTTTATTCACACTTACAATTCAGGGGCTAGCAATGAAGAAACCATTTAAAACGACTGTTAACTGCAATCTCAATGGTCGCAAACCAGAAGTTTCTGGAAATGTGAGTCCAATGGGTGACGCGGTAACTGTTTGACGCATGATAGCATCGTTAGCTAAGTTAGCTTCGATACGGGCCGTGGTTAATGACAAACACTTGCTAGCTGCAACCGTTAATGTCAGTAATCGATGGGAAACGCACCTGATCGAAGCTGTACACCTGTCACACCCGAGAAGAAACCCCGCAGAGGAAGGCTGCAGTTGATTTTTATCTCCACAACTCGGCTTCACCGACGGTGTCGTCGCTCCCGTGTTTTCATTCAGGCGAGCTAACGGACAGACTGACAGGAGGGATGTGAAATGTGCTGCCCGGAGTTTGGCCTCGCAGGCATACACAACCGGAAACGGTACATTACATGTGTAGTGGTTGATGCCAAACGAATGAAAGCCAGACATTGGTTATTGGTAAAAAAAAATAAATAAATAAAATAAAATAAAAGCCTTTTCAACATTACAATATTATTATTATCGATCCATCCATTTTCATCCGCTTATCCGGGGCCAGTCACGGGGGCAGCAGGCCAAGCAAAGCACCCCAGAAGTCCCTCTACCCCGAAACTGTTTCCACGTCCTCCTGGGGGACCCCAAGGCATTCCCAGGCCCGATGAGATATATAATCCCTCCAGCATGTTTTGGGTCTGCCTGGGGGCCTCCTACCAGTGGGATGTGCCTGCAACACCTCTAACAGGAGGCGCCCAGGATGCATCCTGATCAGATGCCTGAACCACCTCAATTGACCCCTTTCGACGTTAAGAAGCAGCGGCTCTACTCCGAGCTCCCTCCGGATGTCCGAGCTCCTCACCCTATCTCTAAGGCTGAGCCCAGCCACCCTTCAGAAGAAACTCATTTCGGCCACTTGTGTCTGCAATCTCGTTCTTTCAGTCACTACCTAGAGCTCATGACCATAGGTGAGGGTTGGGATGGACCAGTGAAGCAAAAGTTTCTGGCTCAGCTCTCTCTTCACCACGTAATTTTAATACATATATACCATAAAACTTCAAATAGTAACCTTGTCCCAATTAAACGGCTAGTCGCTTTTACTAGCATGTCTCAATCAGACACCTGATCTGGTTAAGCAGTTCATTTTTTTATTACTAATGAAGTTCTTCAGATGTATAAAACCAGGTTGTTGGTTACCTCAAATTATACGTCCATTCCTTGACTACACTGTAAGTTATTCATATTCCTTTAGTCCCTACGGGTCCTTAGATCAAAAGAGTCAAAAGGGTTTTTCATAAAAATTAATCCAAGTTGTGAGTATTGTTTTAACAGGATAGACAGTGGTGGTGTGTCGGTATGCCTGGTGCCGAAATCCTACATTGTTGTAACTGTCCGTCAGAGCTACACCAAATTCCTCGTTGATATATTAGCTAAAGCCGAATTTGTATACAAGTAATATTCATACTGGTTTAAATAAACAGTTTGATTGTATTTGAGCAAGAGTTTTGTGTGAAAGCAATTAAAGGCCTGTCCCAAATAGGCCTGCTGATCTCAGTGATTTAAGCAGATAATAGCCCGGGCTATTAATTGAAGTTTTACGGTAATTACTAATAAGTTAAACCTTGAATAGACATAATGATACAAGTGCTTGCACAGCCTGTAGCCTCACAAAACAATTTGATTAATTTGCATAATATTTTTGCATGTCCTGAACAAAACCGTAAAGCTTTTTTAAATGCTGAGGCAACTATATTGCACATATTTGTGATATTATAGTATATTTTTTAAAGTATCTTTGCTCTTTTATTTTATTGCAGTATTTTGCCTTACTTTTTGCCTCGATATATGTTTATTGTATGTTTAATGTATGCACCATAACCAAGGCAAATTCCTTGTAAGTTAAAACCTACATGGCACTGAATCCTTCTCTGATTTATTCTCATTCTGAAGGGTAAGCTGATTATAAGTACAGTGCTACCTGCGAGTCTAAATTTAGGGAAAAAAGAAATACCATCCTTACTGTGAGGGGTTTTTTTACCCCTGAGTTTGGGCTCTCAGGAAGTTCTCCCAGACGCTCACCGACAGCCTCCACCAATCAAATGGTTATGTTTTGGTTTCTCATGTACTGGACTTCCCAGAGCTGCCAATCATTTATAGCTCAAGATATGATCATTCATGTTTTTGTGACCTGGATTAAAGACAGTAATGTATAACATATGAAAAACATTAGCAAGACTACAATATGAAACTACTCTGTTGTAAGTAAAAGAAAAATGCCCACTGTGGCTGGTAAAATATCATATATCACAGGTCTGTTACTGGATTGTTATTACTGTTGCATTAACAGTAAAAGCAGCATTTTACTGTACTGTACATCACATTCATACTTGTAAGTGGAAATGATGCACTCCATCTTTCACTGTGTTTAACGTCTCTTTCCTTGCTCTCTTGTGCTCCATTTTTGTTAATTGGATTTTTTCTCCTTTTTATTTTTGTTGCCTTTTTTTCTTAATATTTGTACTGTATCATCGTTTTGACCTTTGACTCCTAATTTCTTTTCTTTTTTATAATTCAAATTTTTATTGATTTTATTTACATTCAATCTTGACAAACAAAAATAAAAATACTATACAAACAGGGTAATAGAGATCGGTGCAAGACGAGGTACAGCACCAGCCCCAGTCTGCCAAAAAACAATAAAAATAACAAAATCAAATTTGAATAAATAAACATATTTTAGTGGAAGAATTCAATGAAAGTATAGATCTAGTATGGCAGAATATGGGAGCTTTAATAGAAATACAAAGAAGAAGAAAAGGAAGCAGAAGAAAAAGAAGCAGAAGAAGAGGAAAAAGAAGCAGAAGAAGGAAAAAAGCAGAAGAAGAAAACGAAGCAGAGGAAGAAGCAGAAGAAGAAAAAAATGAAGAAAAGGAAGCAGAAGAAGAAAAGGAAGCAGAAGAAGAGGAAAAAGAAGTAGAAGAAGCAGCAGCTTCGGCTCTGCCAATCACAGCAAAGGGGCGTGGCTTAGCATCTCTGCCTGTGACACCAAACTCAGGGCATCAAACTCCCACCATTTTCGAATGACGTTAGCTAACATGGGAGCTTCAAGCTAACGAAGCTAACTGTCAACCAAAGGGACATTTAACAGTTATACGAGTCGGTTTTAACGTCGGTAAGTCCTAACAACATACCGCCACGTTGACTCCGTAAATATCCAGCGTTTGTTGAATACTTTATACTTCAATGGCTGTTACCTCATGTCTGTAGCAGGACGACATGCTGTGACTGAGCGGTGTCCTCCACTACAGCAGCAATGTTGCCCTCAACCAGCAGCCTGGTCCGGTCTGCTGTCAGGCTGCTGCCGCGGAGAAACTGGAGCCGAGGTGAGCCCACTTTGACACTTTGGGTTTGTCTGTATTTAAGTACACAATTAAGTTATTTGTACTTTTGAGCATTTTTATTCTATGCTACTTGATACTTCTACTCTCAATACATGTGAGAAGGAAATATTAAGGTATTAGTCCACTACACACTCCAAACAGTTGCTAGGTAGTTTTCATAGAACCGCATTTATGAGGGATTCACGATAATATCGATAGGTTATCAGTATCGGTCAACATGCTGCTTCTTACTTTGCATAATGAATGAATATTACATATATTGAAAAGTATTGTATTCCATGTCTCCATCTGCTGGTGGGCCATCATGATCAGAGTATACATGTGTCATATGATGTTAATTCCACTACAGAAGAGACTTGATGATCACTAAAATTGGGTGGGGAAAAAAGTAGATTTTTCTATATCAATATCTGTTACGGGTTAAATAAGTTGTTATATATCGGCATATCAGATACCTGCAAAAAAAAATCCAATATTTTGTAATGTTACGAACATACAGCCTATGGTTGCAAATTAAATCTCACTGATGGGCCAGTTTGACTCACTATTTACTTTAACTTTGATTATTTAGGTACATTTCTATTGATAGTATTTTTACTCTGATGTATCTGTTACTTTTACTTTAACTCAACTTAATTTATATAGCACCCTCCATACAAACATGTTCCAAAAAGAGGAGCAGCTTCAGTAGTATGGAATAAACTGTGGCGTCCTGAATGTTTCAAGAACAGCCTGGATTTCTCAGACTCTTTTAGTGACTTACAGCTCAGAGGGAACTCATTCAGCAGCTCCTCTGGCAGCAGCACAGCATCTCTCCCTCTCCTCTCTCGCTGTACGCACATGTCATAAACCTTTGGTAATGTAAACCTACGTGAGGCTCGCGGCTCAACAAAAACTCCATATATGTGAATGTGTGATAGTTGTGGTATCATAACAGCCTGTCACAGGTGATTAGAGGAGAAATGGCAGAACATAAAGGTCCAGGGACATTTTTTGTATTTGGGAGCTGTTTATATGTGTAATTTGAGGTAGATTTTTTTTTGTTGTAGTATTAATATTGTATACAGAATCTGAATTTCACTCTGAGTTACTGTTGTTGTTCACAAACTAAATAAATGAGAGACCATTTTAGTTTCTTTTTTACTGAATATTTGAAAATAAACTGATAAACAAGTAAAACTATCACTTATTTTGTTGTAATACTATTTTCTTAAATTAATAATAAAAAAAACCCATCAAGAATATGGTTATCACAAAAACGCCCTGAAATATTGTGATATTATTTTAGGGCCATATCGTCCACCCCCAACAGACATAGTTGTAAGGATAACACAAATCATTATACATAAGTGAGACGATAAAATATTAAAAAAGTCAGTCAGACAAAACAGATCAATCTAACACAACGGATGATTAAAAATTTGTAGAATAAAAAGAAAGTAAATAAATAAAATAGAATAGAAATAAACAGGAGGGATAAAATGAGGTAAAAACCAATGGTTAAACACTTAAAACTGAAGACTGTGATTTTCCTTTAAAAAAATACTGAGAGAGTTTGATTTCTAATATCCAGAGGCAGTGAATTCCACAGTTTAGGGCCATAAACACAGAAAGCGCTCTCTCCAGGACTTTTACGGGACACATGAGGAGCATTTAAAAACAAAGCACTGGAGGATCTTAGTGATCTGGTTGGAAAATAAAATGATAGAAAGTCTCTAATGTATGGAGGGTTGAGGTCATTTAAAGCTTTATAAACACGTAAAAATGTAAATAAAATATAAAAATTGAAATTAAATAATAAATTAAATAGAACACTTGGGAGTGATACACATGATATTAATCTTTATCTGTCTTCACTTGGTATGAAACAGTGATGTTGTGATGTATCAGATCAGTTCAATCAGCTGCAGCGCTGTGCTGTCCGATCAGTAACTGATATCCAATCATTGGGCTGTGTTGGTTTGTAAAAGACTTCCATGGAGGCTGCACTCGTGTATCCTCACTTCCTTTCCCTCCTCTCTCCTCGGCTCTGCCAAGTGCATTTAACAAATTGAGACGTCCTTCAAAATGGTGGGTGTCAATTAATTTCTAGGTCAAGTGATCGAGGAGAGAGGAGTTGAGGAAGGATACTGGGATGAACCCTGTGTTGTGTTGCTGTCTGCAGGATGTGTTTGGTGCCCGTGCAGAAACATTTCTGTGAAACCAGGAGGTTTGAAACCAAAGACAGTTCCTCCTCGGTACCTGGGCCAGCCCAGCCCCTTCACCCATCCACATCTCATCAAACATGGTGAGTACTGGAGCGCAGGAGCTATTATGAATCACAGATAACTCAAGGCTCTTACGGTTAACACATTCAGTCTTCACTCTACACCTCATGTGACATAAAGAAATAAGAACACATCAACAAGGCGAATAGTAGTGTAGGCATGAGATGCTGTTCACCACTGAAACACCACATATGTGATCTCTGCTCCTCAGGTGAGGTGACCCCAGGCTTGAGCCAGACAGAGTACGAGCTCCGCAGACACAGACTGGCCTCACTTATCGAGGCCCAGTCAGACAGGCTGGGACCCTCTGCCTCCTCCAGCACCCATGTGGTCATCGTTTTGTCCCATCCGACCCGCTACATGACCAATGACATCCCTTATCCCTTCCACCAGAACCAGGTGCATGTTTATATTCGCTCTAAATCTTAAAGTTACAGTTTAAAACACCTTATCTAACATAAACAGAAAGCAATGTGCAGATAGAAACTTAAAGTATAAGAAGAGTTGTCTGCTCTTACTTTGCAGTCTCATGTTTGTAATTTCTTGTCAGTTCTGTGTAATGTTAACAAGGCTTCCAATGTTCTGCAGGATTTCCTCTACCTCAGTGGCATCCTAGAGCCAGACAGTGCCCTGGTTCTTTATGGAAAAGGGCGACCAGACCAGGCCATCTTATTCGTCCCCCGCAGAGACCCAGGCAGAGAACTGTGGGACGGGCCCCGGTCAGGAAAGGACGGGGCGGCTGCTTTGACCGGCATAGAGAGAGTTCATAGCACAGAAGAGCTGTGTGTTGTGCTCAAGAGCCTTAAAGGTGGGAGTGTGAGGGTGCAATACATTTGTCATTGAATAAGGTGTTGTGTTGCTTCGTTTTGAAGTGTTTATTAAGCCCCACCCATCTTAGTTACTGTTGGTGCACCTGTCAAGCCTTCTGATCGAGTACTGCATTTGTTTTTTAAAAGATTCAAGCTGTCAGATCATATCATCTTGTCACATGATCACATAGAGACCTGATGTGTTTTTGAGCAGAAAACACGAGCTGACATTCGACCACTAACTAATCAGAACTTCACTGTTGCCATTTTTTCTCTGCGTCGATCCTCTTTCAGGCAATATGCTGTGGTACGACAGTTCTAAGCCCGCCCACCCTCGCCTCCACCAGGCTCACGTGAGTCCCGTACTGGAGGCGGGGCCGGTGCCGCACTCTGTCAGGCCCCTCATACACTCCCTTAGGGCCCTCAAGAGCTCAGCAGAGGTGGCGCTCATGCAAGAAGCAGGTCACATCACAGCACAGGTTGGTGTTTAAATCACTGTGTTAGTTTCATAATAGTTTGCAAACAGGGCAACATTTTCATTTTTGTATTGTCATGTGTCTCTTTATGCTTCCTAAGATAGATGTACAGTGTTGTTTCTCTATCTCATATCCTTGTCTCTCAGGCCTTTAAGAGGACGATGGCCATGTCTCAAGGAGACATTGATGAAGCTGTAATCTTTGCCAAGGTAACTGAAAATTTAGCCGGGGTATTTTTTCTGAATCATGATGGAATTAACAATAGCTACTGCATGAAATAATTAACCGTCTTACAAAGATGGCAGTTTATTAAAGCTCAGAGATTACCAAGCCAGAGTGAAGTTACTGTGGTTTGGTTTTTACAGCTCTGTTTTTTAGTCACTGCAAATTAAGAAGATGTTTTCTCAGAAATGACACATTATTATACCATGATTTTATATATATATATATATATATATATATATATATATATACAGTACAGGCCAAAAGTTTGGACACACCTTCTCATTCAATGCGTTTTCTTTATTTTCATGACTATTTACATTGTAGATTCTCACTGAAGGCATCAAAACTATGAATGAACACATGTGGAGTTATGTACTTAACAAAAAAAGGTGAAATAACTGAAAACATGTTTTATATTCTAGTTTCTTCAAAATAGCCACCCTTTGCTCTGATTACTGCTTTGCACACTCTTGGCATTCTCTCCATGAGCTTCAAGAGGTAGTCACCTGAAATGGTTTCCACTTCACAGGTGTGCCTTATCAGGGTTAATTAGTGGAATTTCTTGCTTTATCAATGGGGTTGGGACCATCAGTTGTGTTGTGCAGAAGTCAGGTTAATACACAGCCGACAGCCCTATTGGACAACTGTTAAAATTCATATTATGGCAAGAACCAATCAGCTAACTAAAGAAAAACCAGTGGCCATCATTACTTTAAGAAATGAAGGTCAGTCAGTCCGGAAAATTGCAAAAACTTTAAATGTGTCCCCAAGTGGAGTCGCAAAAACCATCAAGCGCTACAACGAAACTGGCACACATGAGGCCCGACCCAGGAAAGGAAGACCAAGAGTCACCTCTGCTTCTGAGGATAAGTTCATCCAAGTCACCAGCCTCAGAAATCGCAAGTTAACAGCAGCTCAGATCAGAGACCAGATGAATGCCACACAGAGTTCTAGCAGCAGACCCATCTCTAGAACAACTGTTAAGAGGAGACTGCGCCAATCAGGCCTTCATGGTCAAATAGCTGCTAGGAAACCACTGCTAAGGAGAGGCAACAAGCAGAAGAGATTTGTTTGGGCCAAGAAACACAAGGAATGGACATTAGACCAGTGGAAATCTGTGCTTTGGTCTGATGAGTCCAAATTTGAGATCTTTGGTTCCAACCGCCGTGTCTTTGTGAGACGCAGAAAAGGTGAACGGATGGATTCCACATGCCTGGTTCCCACTGTGAAGCATGGAGGAGGAGGTGTGATGGTGTGGGGGTGTTTTGCTGGTGACACTGTTGGGGATTTATTCAAAATTGAAGGCACACTGAACCAGCATGGCTACCACAGCATCCTGCAGCGACATGCCATCCCATCCGGTTTGCGTTTAGTTGGACGATCATTTATTTTTCAACAGGACAATGACCCCAAACACACCTCCAGGCTGTGTAAGGGCTATTTGACCAAGAAGGAAAGTGATGGAGTGCTGCGGCAGATGACCTGGCCTCCACAGTCACCGGACCTGAACCCAATCGAGATGGTTTGGGGTGAGCTGGACCGCAGAGTGAAGGCAAAGGGGCCAACAAGTGCTAAACACCTCTGGGAACTCCTTCAAGACTGTTGGAAAACCATTTCAGGTGACTACCTCTTGAAGCTCATGGAGAGAATGCCAAGAGTGTGCAAAGCAGTAATCAGAGCAAAGGGTGGCTATTTTGAAGAAACTAGAATATAAAACATGTTTTCAGTTATTTCACCTTTTTTTGTTAAGTACATAACTCCACATGTGTTCATTCATAGTTTTGATGCCTTCAGTGAGAATCTACAATGTAAATAGTCATGAAAATAAAGAAAACGCATTGAATGAGAAGGTGTGTCCAAACTTTTGGCCTGTACTGTATATATATATATATATACTAAAACCTTCTTCAACCTTTAGTTACTGCGTCTTGATTTTGTAGGAAAGTATAGATGACAGCAAACATGAAGCTCTCACAAAGAAAAAAAATCTTCTGTTAATCTTCCAGTTTGATTTTGAGAATCGGATCCATGGCGCCAACTTCCTGGCCTACCCCCCTGTTGTTGCTGGAGGGAATCGAGCCAACACTCTGCACTACATAAACAACAACCAGATTATCAAGGTAAAGGAATGTGTTGAATGTGCTCGCAGATCTGTCCTGACACATGAGGTGCAGTGCACATCTGCACTAAGCATTCTGGTGGTTATGTACACTGCTCAAAAAAATTAAGGGGACACTTAAATCACACATCAGATCTTGATGAGGAATTAATCATGTTGAAAATCTTTACTGATGTACACTGTATAATTTGTTGAGAACAAAATGACATAACAACAGTCAGTGGAAACCAAAATCATCATCCCACTGAAGGCTGGATTCAAAATCACACCAAAAAGTAAAAGTTTGAAATCACAGGCTGATCCAACTTGTGTGAATTTCATCACAGCAGCTCATAACGTGACTCAGTAGTGTGTATGGCCCCTGTGTGTCTGCATGGAGTCTGTTTCTGACAGCGTAGTCAGAAACATGCACACCAGTAACCTGCTGGAGGTCATTTTGTAGGGCTCTGGCAGTGCTCCTCCTGTTCCTCCTTGCACAAAGGAGCAGATACTGGTCCTGCTGCTGGGTTGATGCCCTTCTACGACCCTGTCCAGCTCTCTTCGTGTAATGGCCGGTCTCCTGGTATCTCCTCTATGCTCTTGAGACTGTGCTGGGAGACATAGCAAACCTTCTTGCGACCACATGTATGGATGTGCCATCCTGGAGGGCTGCAGGTACAGCCTCATGCTACCAGTAGTGACAAGGACACTAGCAGAAGACCAAACTAGAGAAGAATCAGTCAGGAAGGATAAGGAGAGAGCAACTGTCTGTGGACACCACATGTAAAGCCATTCCCTTTTGGGGGTTGTCTTGCTTTTGCCTCTCCATTGCGCTTTATTTGCACCAAAGCAGCTGAAACTGATTCACAATCACTTGTGCTTCCTAAATGGACAGATTGAAGTTTAACTGACTTGGTGTTATACTGTGATGATTAAGTGTTCCCTCAGGTTTTTTGAGCAGTGTATGTAAAGTAGTGACCGAATATCTTAACCCACTCATTATACTCTCATTATCCCCCCTCTTCCCCTCTTCCATCAGGATGGTGAAATGGTTCTGCTTGATGGTGGTTGTGAATACTTTGGTTACGTCAGTGATATCACTCGAACATGGCCAGTGAATGGAAAGTAAGTCAGCAGTAGGTTGTGATGCTTAAAGACAAATAATGTTGATACAGAATATCTTTGCATTGGTGCATTACAACGTATGCTACGAAGTCTTCACTATGATTGTTTTCTAAATTCAGACCTTTAAGTGGAATCCATTTGTTTCTTGAACATTTCTCCTAGATCTGTTTCTCAGTTTTTATCTTGGATATTTTCAGGTAGTATAATTTGTTTTGAAATCTTTCATGTCATGAGATTTTAGAGCCATTAAGTAGTGTGATGGTGTTTTTGAGAATTATTCCAATGGCAAACCACAAACGTATCTCAAAGGCATATTGAAACCACCAAATGACCATTGCTAAATCGATTTCTCACCTTGTTTCAAGTGGGATTAGTTAGGAAAGCTTTGTCACATGCCTCTGGTGAACGAAGAATCCAAAAATGGAAAACATTCTTGATGAACAAAACTATATCAAAAC
Source organism: Epinephelus lanceolatus (assembly GCF_041903045.1). NCBI lineage: Eukaryota > Metazoa > Chordata > Actinopteri > Perciformes > Serranidae > Epinephelus > Epinephelus lanceolatus. The sequence goes on from NC_135751.1 coordinate 36,200,818, forward strand.
ATCTGTTTTCCAAACTCTCCCACAACTCGTGCAGTATAATTCAAGTCCTATTTGTCAGTCGTATGCGCAGTGTTTCCCAATCAGACAGACCTTTCTGATGGGGAACTAAATGGAAAGTGAAACTTATCTAAGTTCTCTTCAAAGCCAGACTCCATTGACTAAAACAGTAATTGCACCTTGCTGAAGATGGGAGCTGCTGGTCTACCACTGCCTCGATCGGTTAGTTAGTTTGTGATATTGTGTAACATTTGTGTTTAAAGGGTTAGTTCAGAGTCAGAAAAGTCACTCAGTAACAAAATTTACCTAACTGATCAAGGGAGTAGCGGACCAGCAGCTCTTGTCTTCAGCATGGTAAAATTACTGTTTTTGTCAATGGAGTCTGGCTTTGAAGAAAACAGAGACAAGTTTCACTTTAAGTACTGTAGTCTGTCAGAAAAAGCTGTCTGTTTGGGAAGTACTGAGCATATGACTGGAAAAATGAGGCTTGAATTACACTTTACGAGTTCTTGTAAACAGATGTCTAGATATAGCTTTGCTCTTGTTAGACCCGGTCGCCTATGGCACCGATTCATCAAGAATTTTCTCAGTTTTTGGATTCTTCATTCACCATGGAGGCTTTTGAGAAAGATGCAGTTTTCTTCATAAATTCAGTGCAACACAGGGTGGACAGTTGATACACAAATGATCATCTGGGGTTGAATTATTCCTCTAACAGTCTGCTGTTCTCACCTGCTCCCTGCCAGGTTCAGCCCTGCCCAGGCTGAGATGTACGAGGCCGTCCTGGAGGTCCAGCGCGCCTGTTTGTCTCTGTGCTCCCCGGGCATCAGTCTGGATCACATCTACAGCACCATGCTGGCTCTGCTGGGACGACAGCTCAGGCGGCTAGGCATCGTCAAGGCCAGCACCACCGATGCTGATGTACTGAAGGTAAAAATGATAGAAACAGAAGTAGGATGGGTTCCGGCTGGTTAGTCTCGCCACCAGACAATCAGAGATCTCCGCCCTTTGATAGGCCGGGGACGCTCCTTTCTAAAGTGTGTTTACCACACCGGAGAAAACGGCTGGCAACAAAGCAACGGCTCTTGCATTTTTTGAAAGGACACGCCCTCCCGGAAATGTGCACTCCCCCTTTTCTCATCCGCAAGGAAACAAACAGAGCTTGAAAATGGATGCCAAGAGATTTAACTCAGTTTTATCAAACGTGTGCTCAGTCCACAAGATTGTGGAAACGAGGGATTTACAGCGACTTTGTTTAAAACTTTTAACGCAGTTGGACTATGTTTACGAGCACAAGAGTTCAGCGAGCCAACGAAGGACCACCCTGCGGATTTACTATTGGTTCTGCAACATAGAGAGTTTTTTTAAACTATGAAATTGTATCCGCCCATCTAAACACAAAATCAGGGAGAAAGACATCAGTCTTTAGTTAAGCAAAGCATCTGAAGACTGATTTGTGAGTCTACCGGCTGGTAGACATATCTGAGTTTTGTCCCATATGAGGAGCACTTTAGTCTTGTAGAAACACTGGACTTAATGAATATGAGCAAGGAAGGAGAAGAAGGCAGCAAATTCGATTCAGAGCAGTATTATTTTCAAAGGCAGCATAGTTAAATGTTGAGTGTTTGTGTTATTGTGTATGTGTGTGCCTGGATGCATGTGTGTGTGCATGCAGACCAGCAAGCCTTTCTGGAGGTCAAGCAGCAGGTTGGGCAGACCAGCGGAGCCCCACTGGAGGATGGCCTCTAGTTTTGAGGTTGTGAAAGGCAAGCCAGTAAGTGATGACCTGGCTTTAAGTCAGAGCAGGATTCTTGTGACAGGACTGGGTGGGTGTTGCCAGAGACACCTGACGAAGTTCGAAACAGCTGTACTGCATTAACAGCTAGGGTGATTCGTGGCAGCTGTGTCTCCAATGGCAGTGGGTGTGTCACATGCTTGGTTATCCAGTTTTCCTGTAGAACTTCTCAACTTCCATCTTCTCCAGTTGGATTTTTTCCAACTCCACCAGTTTCAGTTTCTCCTCCATGAGGACAGACTGGAGGGGGTCAAGAGCTTCCCTAGTAGCCTTTGATGAGGCTCTGCTTCTCCTAGAACCGTAGAAGGTGTGGTTATGGCGTCCAGAGCAAGTAGAATGAGAATAGCTGCAGGAACCACTTCCTGGGTTCTGTACAGCTCCACTAACAGTATTCTGTCCATGTCGAACACTCACTGAAGAGGTGATGTAGTCTTTGAGGTGGGCTGGTGGATGTCTTGGTCGCTGAGCTCTGCTGCTTCCTGATGGCATTGTTTTTGGCTTTTGGTGATAGCCAGCCATGGGCACACCAAAGTATCAGGAAATTAACTTAAAGGACACACACATTGTGCCAAGAAGGCAGCATATGTAGCCTCCGATTATTGGACAGCGATGGCACTTGTGGCAGGAGTGTTTGTGTCATCCTCCCTGCCTTAGGTGGGTCAGGCGATCTCTTCCTGGGGAATTTCAACTGTTGCTGCAAGTACAAGATGTTTCCCAGATCCAAAAATTCAGCTGCTCCTGAAAAATAAAATGAACAAAGGGTCTCTGATAAAAAAAGAAGCCCAAGATAATATTTCAAGTTACTAACATGCCTTTTTGCTCACAGACACATGCACTCACACACAGAATTTTGTATTTTTTATGTTGCTGAAGTGAATTTAAATCCAGCCCTGCCTGTTGAATGTCAGTCAACCACACCAGAGGGGAGATAATATCAGATTATCACTGTTACCATGTCAGCTGGGCATTGAATTTAAACATTTTTGTTGGAGTTTATTTATGCCCTCACTAGTGGTTTGCGGTGAGGAAATAGCCGTAAGCTCCTCTGGCCAATGTAAATTATGAAATTACCTAATTACAGCCTCCATGAAACACAATATGCTCGGTAAACTTTATGTAACAGAGGCATTCCTCTCCTTCAGTGGTTCTTTTTCAGAGAAATAACACAAGAACGCCAAACCATAGCTGAGTGTATGTTTACTCAACTGATTTATTTTAATGTTAAAAGGAGAATTTAATCACCAAGAAAGGCCTGGGGCATGTTCAATATCAATATCAACAGTGTGCACCATTTTGCTGCAGTTTCTCGGTTGAACAATATAATTCCTTGAAACTGTCTGAAACAGGCTTTGAGATATGCTTTGTCTTGTGTGGTGGGTGTGTCAGAGGTGTTACCCAATCAGCAGTGATGTATATATAAACCCTGCAATATTAAAAAGTCAGTGTGCATGATGCATCTAAGTCCTTTAGACATGTCTCCACTGCAGCTTGAGGTATGCAACAATTGAAGACATTACAAGAAATGCTATCAATATTTTTTGTTTTTGTTTTTTAATAGAATAAGCTGCCTTCTCAGCTGCCAAAGTTGCAATGCTTGTGTGACAGGGTGTTCAATGCATTTAAATAAACATTTTGATATGTTTTACGGGGGCTTAACGCGCCCCTGCAAGCTTCAGGCCACCTCTTCTGCCTTGTTAGCTTTAATTTTAAAACAAACTTTTGATTCTATTGTATGTAATGTGTTTACCTGTAATGTAGTTGTCCAGATGCTCCTGGGTTCAGTCCTGTTCTGTTAGTGCATGTAGAGCCATGTAAGCCACTGTGGCATATCATGCTAGTTATGTTTATCAACAAGCTGTGAGAGCTGCGGGTCTGCGGTTAGACAACGGCAAACTTTGATATAACTACTTAAAGCTTTACTTTTGTTTATGCTCATCCCAGGCTGCACGGCGGTACTGCCCCCACCATGTTGGCCATTACCTGGGCATGGATGTCCATGACACACCTGAGCTGTCCCGCTCACAACCTCTACAGTCAGGAATGGCCATCACAATAGAACCAGGTAAAGACAAACTAGTCTTTTGATTTTTTTCTGTACAGCTGTGGCTGTGTTAATCAACACTCTGGGTGATAACAGGTTTTTAAAATCACAAACTGTCATGGTTTGGTGCAAGTTCAGTACAGCAGAAAAAACAACAAATGTTTAAAGATACATTTATTTTAATTTCTATTGAACTAACATTATTGCAAGTGTCAAATCTCCTTGCTGAGGACTGAGGGAACATCTTGCCAACTGGCAACTTAAGTAAACAATTTTCTTTATTAAAAAAAATACAAAAACATTGGAACAATTCTGCATCACACTTTACAAATACTGAACAAACACTTTCCCAAAAGGCAGCAGGTCACAACAGTCTATAAAAGTGAGAAGCATATCTTGGTAACTGGTAGCTTTGTCACCTTCTACCTATGCCAGTCCTCAATGCCTATGTTCAGTTTCCCATAGATTGACCACGTCAGTGAGTAAAAAAACATGGGACAGACAGAATGACTGACTGACAGTTTCTGTGGTTATGTACAGCATACCATACCATGACTTAGTCATAGCAAAAATTAGAAAACAACAACATTGGTCCACAGGGGGAGCCACAGCGATCGGTCGCATTTTAGCCATTTTTAAGCATTTTTCTGTTGTTATAGCGCCACCCAGTTGACAATTAGAGTTAAATTTCTCAAGTCACCTTGAGGCGTCCTGTTCTACATATCTACCAAGTTTAGTAAAAATCCATATGGCGGTTAGGCCTAGATAAGAAATGAGCTCTCTAGCGCCCCCATTTTGTTTGATGGGGTCAATAATGGAGGGGTCCCCTCAGATTATGTGTGGTCACATGACTACAAAGTTGCGTGGTGATGGGTGAAACCCTTGAGATGTTATACACCTTTATGTGATGAGCCACGCCCTCCGCAATATTCATTGCCTTATAGATGCTCAGTTTTAGTAAGTTTTCCAACTTTTGCCAAGAGGGAACTTTAGATATTGGTCCCTAGATTATGTTCACCCAGTTTCATGCAGATCGGTCAAACTTTCTAGGAAGAGATCAATTTTAACCCTATGGGCCCGAACAACGCATAGTGCATCCAAATTCACACCTGTTCTTCTCTATTGATTTTCTCCACAACTGTGCGTCATAGCGAGAAGCCACGCATATCACGTGAAACACCGGAATTGTAGCTTTCCAACAAGACCAAGCACTTGTCGGTAGTTTTCACATTGAAAAAAATTGATAAAGTTACACTAAAATTATGTATAACAGAGCTTTCATACAGCTCTGCACACACGTTACTCTTGGATGGATTACTCACGAATGCAGGCTTGCACAGAAATGCCACGCATATCACATGAAAGTGCAGGAGCAGAGCTTTCCAGTGATATCACACACATCATTGTGCTGTCATCCCATCATGCTATAAATCCAGATTAATTGTCTACAAAATAAAAACCTGACGAATTTCTTTACAATCCATTATACAGATCTTGTTATCAGTCACTTCATATAGTGAGGAGCATCGTATCTTACCATGTCTTAGGCTTGCGTGTGTTTCTCCCTGTCTATCCACATTTGTAGTCCGGCTTTCAAGATACAAATATCTCCATATTGTCCAGTTGACACTCCATCAAACTTTGTATGACAAGACCAGCGCACTTCACCTTTGCGCACCCAGCCAACTGTAGCCTAATTATGCATGCTGACAGGGCCGTAGTCACCATATACATTGAGGGGGACACGTGCCCCCTCCCCCCCCATGCCCAAAATGCCCCCCAAATATATAACTAAAACTGAAAAACAACAACAAACTTTGTTTGCTGCAAACAAAGTGGCAAATATTATCTTGGAGGACATCATTGCACTTGGTTGACTATTTTTCTATGATCTTAGATGTAAATATTGCATGTTTCCTTCAGATAAAACACATTTTTGACTTGTGAATGAGTCAATGGAATTTCTTGCAATAATGAAAAAACACTGGCAATCATGTTTGCCTGGCACAAACCACATGTTTTGGACAGCTGTGAAGTGACAGAATGTCCCAGCATCATGGTTCTTATAGACCGTTTCAAACTGGACAACATAAACATTCTAAATGGGTCCCTTTGTATTTCCAGTTTGAATGTATGTTAATGCAGAAGCTGACAGGAAGTAAACAGGGACCAATGTTGTTGCCCTAGCAACAGAATAGCAATGAAACGGTCCATATTGCCAGAGAGTCTCCCCTCTTCATATATGGCAGAATATGTCATTTTCCAACTTTTTATGCTGAGATACATGTAAAAATGTAAGAATTTAGTAACATGGATTTGTTTTTTTCATTGATATAAAAATTATAATAAAATACAGGCACATAGGAGGACATGGAATGATGGCAAATCTGGATAGCCCACATTGTCCTGAAAAAAGCAAGATATAGCATGTGTATGTAGCCTGTATAATGACTGTGATATGAGCTTAAAAGTAAAGGCAGTAAAAATACCCCAAAAACGCCTAGGGCCCATAGGGTTAAGTGTTACAAAAAATTCAAAATGGCAGAAAATCTGTATAAGCGGAAGTTATGGGTTCTTGAGGCAAATTTGTTCCTCATGAGGAGAGGCATCTCTGTGTTTCAAAGTTTCATGTCTCTACGACATACGGGGCATGAGATATGCCCATTCAAAGTTTGCAATTTCAGTCGGTTGCTATAGCGCCCCCCTTTGGCCAATTGATGTTATATTGCTTCATTCACATCCTCCCATGACCCTCTACCACTGTGCCAAATTTCACATGGATTGACCAAGTCAGTGAGGAGAAAAACCTGGAACAGAGACACAGACAGAGTTTTCGTCATTATATAGTAAGATAAGATATTGAAAATAAAACTTGTGCATCAGGAGGAGTGTTACAGTTAGTTCCACCTTGGCTGTATTTGGTTATTCAAAGCACCCAAACATTGATAAACATTAATGTGCATTAGCATGTATTTTGTATTTGCTCTCATGTAGTCTATTACAGTGCAGCAACGCAGGCACATCGTCCTCGCCCTGTTCACAACTTTCTCTCTGTTGCAGTTCTAGCTGACTGGGAACCCGCAGGTGGGTCTTCCAGCTCCAGGTAGCCTGACTGTAGCTTGGCAAGTTCCAGTCACAACTGTTAATAGAATGTGAGGCATGTTTGAGATAAACACTGATGACTTGTGGAGCCTTCGCACTTCATACAAAATATGTAATGATGTCTTTTTTGGCTTGTGCACCCTCACGCCAGGAACACTACAGTGAGCACAAACTAGGGTTGCATACCAGTATACCAGTTTTAAGGTATACTGTGAAATTATAATAGACGGTTATCATACCGTGTACAATTGCTTATCTATGATATTGACATTTACTACACTGCTACTACTACCCTCACTACAAGTCACATTCACCCATTCACACACATAAACACTGGTGGCTGTGGCTGAGGCTGTAATACAAGGTGCCACCTGCTACTCAGTTTTTTAACACACTCACACACCGATGGAACAGCCATCAATTTGGGTCTACGTCGACATGCGGACTGGAGGAGCCGGGGAACCACTGATCTTCCAATTAGTGGAATACCCACTCTACCTCTGAGCCACAGCCGTCCCTGATTAGTCTGTTTACACTTGTCTGTTGCTCAGTGCTACGTCACGTTTCGTTGCTCTTACTCTTTCTTTTATCTATCCAATTGTGTCCAGGGTCATTTTGATATACTGCTGTTGATCACGCTCCTTGGAAATCAAAAATGGCGATGTCAGGCTACATTGTTCCTACTTTCCAATTTTTGTCTTTCTCTTGTCACAGGGTTGTACATCTGCGAGGACAATGATCAGGCACCGGAGCGTTTCCGCGGCTTGGGTATCAGGATTGAGGATGACGTGGTGATCCGAGACAAGGGGGGCCCTCTGATTCTGTCCTCTGGGGCGCCAAAGACCATCGCTGATGTAGAGAAGGCCTGTGCCCAGAGATAGGGCAGAGAGAGACAGACAAGTCACCAAGTGAGCTGTGGCATCGATGGCAGGCAGTGTGCTGTGCTTTTCCAACCGTTTCCACGGTGATGATGTCATCAGGCTCAGGGCCCAGGTACATGAATGACAGGTGGGAGCACACTGCAGGACTCTGGTTTAAGCCTCAGCGAGGCCTCAAACATGTAGAAATGTGGTGTGGAAGATCATAGATTTTGTGGGTGCTTTTGTTGTCTACCTAAATGTTTAAAGAAACTGGTTTTATATTTGTAGTTTTCAGTGAATGATGATGAAGAGCTCATCAGCTGTAAGAGGTGGGTTTAGTTGTGTCTGAAGGGGTTATGGTGTAACGGACATGTTCTTCCTCAAAATACATGTCAGGGCTCCAGCAAAACCACATGGAGACCATTCTTGATCATGTATAACACATCCATTTTGTGTTGTGATGGTGCTATCAGTGGGTTAATCCAACACTGAACTATAAATAAAAACCTAGAAACATCAGTTAACCTCTTCCATCAAGTATTCAGCTGAAGACCCAGTGGTTAGATCCAGCAACCATTTTGTTTTTCAGAATTGCCACCGTCATGTCACACCAGGACATAATTGTTTGCTTCTTGTCTCACTCAGAAAACTGTAAGCCTACATACACACACACACACACACACACTTCCTTTGTCTCTTACACACACAAAAAAGCAGAAGTCTTCCCCAGCTCAGGCTACAGTAAAAAAGATCAAAACACTAAATTGTTGAACATTCACCTACCGAGCTGCAGGAAGGTCAGGGAGACCCGCAGCATGTCAAATAAACACACCACCATGTTAATACACACAGGTGATGAATAAAGATGTCTCACACAGCTGGTCCTGGTAAGCCTGGAATGATGGTAATGATTATACCAATACACTGAAAAGGCTTATAAAGTGTACACTGAGAAGGGTGTGTGTGTTACGTGTGTCTCCTCAGCAGAGAAATATGATCTTTTTTAAAGACACTTGTGTTTATATGTATTAAAAAGATCTCATTGTCACATATTTAATGCAAATACATGATTTTATTTCATATTTGGTGGCAAACTGTATTTTATTTCACTCAAATACAAGTTTAAAGTATTTGTATGTCACTCTGCTTTATTCATGTCACTGTTTAGATGTTGTACTTTTTACTCCTGGGTGGCAAGGTGGTACAGTGATTAGCACTGTTGTCTTACAGCAAGAGGGTCCTGGGTTCGAACTCGCTGGCTGGCTGGGGCCTGACAGCTCTGTGTGGAGTTTGCATGTTCTTCCAGTGTCAGGGTTTTCTCCACCTTCCTCCCACAGCCCAAAGGCATGCAGGTTAGGTTGTTTGGTGACTTAAGATTTGTCATAGGCGTGAGTGTGAATGGTTGTTTGTCTTTATCAGCCCTGTGATACTCTGTCAGCCTGTCCAGGGTGTACGCCACCTCTTGTCCAGTGTCAGCTGCAATAGGCTCCAGCCCCTCTGCAGCCCTGAATAGGATAAGCGTTTATGGACACTGAATACTTATAATCCACTAAATTTATTGTAAAGTGTAGATTTATATTTTACAGCAGGACATATGAGAATATAAGACATGATGCATTGTCATAGTTAAACTGCCCTATACTATTTGCCGTTAATGCATAGGCAACAATATTGTGATAATATAAAAGTAACACTCAGAGGGGCCATTATTCTGCCTTGAGTATATTTTACTTCTGATACTTAAAGTTCATTTTGCTGATGTTACTTTGGTATTTATTTAAGATTATTTTTATGGCTTTTTTGCCTTTATCAGAAAGGACAGGATGAGCGGGGGAAAAGAGCGGGGACGACATGCAGCAAAGGGTCACAGGTTAGAATCTAACCCATGGCCACTGCGGCAAGGGCATGGCCTTTGTACATGGGGCACCCAGGTGAGCTACTGGGCACCAGTTACTTAGGTATTTTTATGCCTCTGCACCAGCAACAGCTGTTATGTTTTCAGGTTATTCATCCATATGTCTGTGTCACATTCTTGTGAACGTGAAATCTTATAAATGCCTTGAGGGAATTTCCTCAAATTTGGCACAAACATCCACTGGCACTTAATGAGGAACTGATTAGAATTTGTTGGTTATAGGTCACAAAACATGTTTTTGGCCATAACTCATGAATTCATATGCTAATTATGACAAAGTTTCACACAAATGTCTAACAAGATAAAAATTGATCAATATCCAAAAAGTCGACTTCACTGTGACATTCTGCAAACATACTTCTCTGGCCATTATTCAACACCATAATTCACTCATCTTAGATGTCCATCTTGAAACTGTGATTTTTGCCGGGGTTAAGATGCGTGTGAAGCATCTTTTTAGAACTTGTAGCTTCTTTGCTGCAACACCCATAGTTGAAGCGTTGTCTACTGTCATGGGCACATATGAATCTGTACAGACATGGGTGTAAACTGTAACTGCATGCACACTGAAAAAAAAATGTTTTACACTGGGATTTTTCTTTGCACTTTGAATGTAAATAACGTGCCAGAGTGCATACAAACACATCAAAGAAAAAAATTTAAATACTGCTCAAAAGAAAAAATAAAGGAACACTTAAACTATGTATTTTTAATAACATTTTAGGTCAACATGTAAAAGCCCAACCAGGGACAAGAGTTGAAAACTAGTGTCAAATGTGTTTAATTTGAGCGTGTCGACATATAACCACACATGCAGTTTGATCAGCTTTTTGTTTTGTTTTTTTTCTGAACATATACTGACCAGTAGGAAGTGAGAAAACATATATACAAATGCATACATATGCACAGAACATACAGTACAGGCCAAAAGTTTGGACACACCTTCTCATTCAATGCGTTTTCTTTATTTTCATGACTATTTACATTGTAGATTCTCACTGAAGGCATCAAAACTATGAATGAACACGTGGAGTTATGTACTTAACAAAAAAAGGTGAAATAACTGAAAACATGTTTTATATTCTAGTTTCTTCAAAATAGCCACCCTTTGCTCTGATTACTGCTTTGCACACTCTTGGCATTCTCTCCATGAGCTTCAAGAGGTAGTCACCTGAAATGGTTTCCACTTCACAGGTGTGCCTTATCAGGGTTAATTAGTGGAATTTCTTGCTTTATCAATGGGGTTGGGACCATCAGTTGTGTTGTGCAGAAGTCAGGTTAATACACAGCCGACAGCCCTATTGGACAACTGTTAAAATTCATATTATGGCAAGAACCAGTCAGCTAACTAAAGAAAAACGAGTGGCCATCATTACTTTAAGAAATGAAGGTCAGTCAGTCCGGAAAATTGCAAAAACTTTAAATGTGTCCCCAAGTGGAGTCTCAAAAACCATCAAGCGCTACAACGAAACTGGCGCACATGAGGACCGACCCAGGAAAGGAAGACCAAGAGTCACCTCTGCTTCTGAGGATAAGTTCATCCGAGTCACCAGCCTCAGAAATCGCAAGTTAACAGCAGCTCAGATCAGAGACCAGATGAATGCCACACAGAGTTCTAGCAGCAGACCCATCTCTAGAACAACTGTTAAGAGGAGACTGCGCCAATCAGGCCTTCATGGTCAAATAGCTGCTAGGAAACCACTGCTAAGGAGAGGCAACAAGCAGAAGAGATTTGTTTGGGCCAAGAAACACAAGGAATGGACGTTAGACCAGTGAAAATCTGTGCTTTGGTCTGATGAGTCCAAATTTGAGATCTTTGGTTCCAACCGCCGTGTCTTTGTGAGACGCAGAAAAGGTGAACGGATGGATTCCACATGCCTGGTTCCCACTGTGAAGCATGGAGGAGGAGGTGTGATGGTGTGGGGGTGTTTTGCTGGTGACACTGTTGGGGATTTATTCAAAATTGAAGGCACACTGAACCAGCATGGCTACCACAGCATCCTGCAGCGACATGCCATCCCATCCGGTTTGCGTTTAGTTGGACGATCATTTATTTTTCAACAGGACAATGACCCCAAACACACCTCCAGGCTGTGTAAGGGCTATTTGACCAAGAAGGAGAGTGATGGAGTGCTGCGGCAGATGACCTGGCCTCCACAGTCACCGGACCTGAGCCCAATCGAGATGGTTTGGGGTGAGCTGGACCGCAGAGTGAAGGCAAAGGGGCCAACAAGTGCTAAACACCTCTGGGAACTCCTTCAAGACTGTTGGAAAACCATTTCAGGTGACTACCTCTTGAAGCTCATGGAGAGAATGCCAAGAGTGTGCAAAGCAGTAATCAGAGCAAAGGGTGGCTATTTTGAAGAAACTAGAATATCAAACATGTTTTCAGTTATTTCACCTTTTTTTGTTAAGTACATAACTCCACATGTGTTCATTCATAGTTTTGATGCCTTCAGTGAGAATCTACAATGTAAATAGTCATGAAAATAAAGAAAACGCATTGAATGAGAAGGTGTGTCCAAACTTTTGGCCTGTACTGTATGTGCATACACATATATCCGCCTGAGACCCTGTGTCGTCATATGAGGACACAACATTTTGGGTTTGCTGCACCTTAAATTTCATTCTGCATAACTTAGTCTGCAGCCGATCCCGACAGAGAAGTGGACAAGATACAAAACCTGATCAAATTTTATGGTTGAAACTTTTTCTTTGTGCTTAATAACATCTGTAGTTTAAGATTGCATACAAATTTGCACAATTTGCGCAATAGTAACAAGCTAAGACGCTGTTAATTAAAAATAACTCACACTGGGACTTTATTACTGTTTTATCGCAGCAGATTATATAGGGCAGTAAGGTGTGACAGACTGTTCCTAAAGACAAAAAGGACATTACTAGCTTTGAGTGTGGAGCATTCATTCACACAGAGTTACAAAGTGGACAAATCACAAGACTTTTAGAAATGTTGCATTATTCGCAATTTTGTTTTGTTCATGTTGCCATGTTCAGGCATTGAAATGAACAGTTTCAGATTTGAGCAGTGACTTCTAACCCACAGAGTTACAACATGTTGCACTGTTTTCAGTCGCTCAAAACATTCAAGCATTGAAATAAACTGTTTTATACTTACTTGCACACTTGTGACTATTAAAAAGAAGCCCCTTTTTTTCCCCAAAAAACTTCTTACTGTTCAAAGACAATGATTAGTTGTCTATACTTATCAAGTCCTACTATTCCCAGATAGCTCAGAGGAATTGAAGGCGCATACCAAATAAAAGCTGGGGTTTCAGAAGGACATACACATGCAATAAAAAGAAAATACAAATACAAAATAATAATAGAAATGATTCTTACAGTGTTCTTACATTGTTTTTAACTTTGATACTACACGCCATGTGTATTACATCCAATGTGCAATTATCCTGTACAGCTGTCAATATGTACCCATACATATATTTGTATATGCACATTCTTTTTTACATATGTGCATAAGTGAAAGGCATATCTATTTTCTAATTCTGATATATATCTCTTTGTATTTTATCTTTATTCTATAAGTATTCTATCACCATTCAGCTAGCTTTTTTATATGTACTATTTCAGCTGCTGTAACGTGAATTTCCCCGCTGTGGGATCAATTAAGTTTTATCTTATTAATAATAATAATAATAATAATAATAAAGGTGGAGTAAAAAGTATAATATTTCCCACTAACATGTATTGAAGTAAATTTGTAAAGCAGCATAAAAAGTCAATAAATTAAAATAAAAGTTCGTCAGAAGCAGTACTTCTGTACAGTAGTTGAGGCCACTGATTGCAGCTGTTATCACCGCTGTCTGAGTGATGGAGAGAAACATGGAGCGCCACTGGCCCCTACAGATTGAAATCGGAGACTGCCGACAGAGCACGGAACTGGTTTCCGGACAATCCCGAACACCTACGAAGACAACCTCCCCTCTTCTTCCCTTCCTCCCTCCCTCCTCCCCTTCACGCCTAATGTTGCTGTACCTCCAACCCTCCCCCCGTATCAGAGGAGTAGAAACAACAAGCCGCCATTTTGTTTGTGCGGACAGACCGTCAGAAACAGGAGGAGATAACCGAGAGAAGGAGCGACTCCGGCAACCGACGGCAGCCACTCCGGGAACCACCGGGAGGAAGAAAGAGTGGCGAAATCCTGTCGGTGTTACCGAGAGAGAGAAGCATCTCCGAAAAGATAAGACGTCAGTGGAGGGAAAACCGAGTCGGTGATATATATGTATGCATGAGAAGGAAACACTCCGAAAAATCCAAGGAAGGGGGTGTTTTGCAGAGCGGAGACAGAGAGGAGAGGCGGAAGAGGGCTATATATTATCATAGCGAGGAAAAACCTGCGAAAAGGGGACAAACATCAACATGAAAAATCATTATGTGTCCGCGGCGGAGGAAGGAAAGAGTCCGCATAGACAATTATATAAATAAATTGCTGCCGGGCAGAAGGGAGATGTGGAAAGAAAGACGGGTTTAAAGAGAAGGGGAAAATTGCCAGGATCATCACGAAGGGGGGCATTCTCCATCACAAAGAGTCAATGAGAGGATTTTGTCAGCCCAAAATATTTTAGGGGAGGGGGTGTCAACATTAGTGTGCCGAGCTGAAGCTTTCCGCTTCCGAAATAGCCATAATTTGTGAGCGACCCACCGTCATTTTTTTTTTTATCACATTTCTCGCCTGTCGCCGTAGCTGTGCTCCGGATTTTGTGCTTAACATCTTTTTCCTCTTGGACACTTGGACATGCTGTAAGATTGACAGGTATCATTTCTTGGAATATCTATTATTCTTTTGCATTATCTTGAGATTTCAAGAGCTTGAAAACCTGGAGGAGGAAGCAAGATAAGTAACCCCACACGCTGTCCTCTGCAAAAATCAAACTAATTGGATCAATCTGACTGCCCGCTGATTGGCAATTAGAGCCGTGATTGCCCTCAAGAACTGTACTGTCAAAGAAATTGCACAAGGAGAGGGGATTTCTTTTTGGAGGAGATTTTCTATTTTCAACCCTGATTGCTGTCTGCAATAGGCATAATCGTGCAAAAGGGGGTTGCAACAACCAAATGTGCAATACGACTCTTGCTCCTTTCTGACCCAGTGCCTTGCATGGTCAAACACTAAGTGCACATTTTAGTCAGCATGGACATGCAACAGCAAAGTCATGCATGGATATATACACCCGCAATATATTGTCTTTTGATCTGAGTAGCTGCAAGAGTGCTGACTTTTCTGCAGAACTGCTGTGCTATTTATTCAGTTACGGTTAAAGCCAATGCAAGTTTCTTTTCTTAGTGTTGCACTCCAGAGATCCACACACGCTTTAATTGTTGAGGACTACTGCTGGTGAGGAAACTCTGGCAGCAGTGAGATGCCTGGTCAGGTAAATGCAATCGAGGATCTCATAACTGTTGCATGAGGGAACAGCCTCCAGAAGTTAACACAAGGATACACACATAGCAGTTTTTGGATAGCAGTTTTATTTTGGTGCCCTGACCGAGACTGTCCACTGGAGCGATTCAGACCTGCTACACGGGATTTCTGCGCCGACTATGGCGGACAGGACTGAGTGCAGCACGGAGGACGGATCCCGGGACGATTTTTGTGTCGCATCAGAGGCTACATGAGGTTGTCAGAGGGCCGCACGCTTGCCTTTTCCGCCGACTCCACCTTCCCACCTCCTCCTGTTCAAATCTGCGAAGAAACAAAATCTCCGACAGGGGAGGGGGACTGATATCTGCAGAGAGGGAGAACTGTGAGGGAAAGAGTTCAACATTGCTCTCTTCTCCCCTACCGTCCCCCCGAGCGGTGGGGGAACGATCGCAAGCATTTCTTAAAGGGATAAGGAGACGCAAATAAAGGAAATACGTTTGCCCTCCGTGGATCTACAGCAAAATTGTTTAATTCGTCAAAAATATGGCCGATAATGTCCTGGAGTCCGGCCCGCCTTCAGCCAAGAGGCCCAAGCTGTCCTCTCCAGCTCTCTCGGTGTCTGCCAGTGATGGAAACGGTAAATATATTGCATGCATTACTTCGCCGATAGATAAAACATTAACTAGCTTCGACTGTTGGAGTATTAATCACTGCCCAGTCCTGGGAGTCCCACTGGAGCTGCACAGCAACTTAGTTGAGAGCTGCTCCAAAAGTAACGCTTTTAAACATTAATTTAAGTGTAGCATGATTTAAAAAGTCTACACTAAGAGTTTGTGTAGCTAAAGAGGAAACGTGATGTGGTGCATGAGGCTGGAGCAACTTTCCTGCAGGGATGTTTTGATGTGTTAGCATCAACGTGCTAACTAGCTACTAACTATAAGATCCACCTCCAAACAATGGAAGAGTCGAGTCACCCCAGTTTGCTTCAAGTTGTCTTACTCGTCGAAAAGTTGATCAATTGGAAGCACAAGAGCACAGACACGTTAAACACGAAGCTACAAAAATACTCCGTAAACTTTAAGGCTAATTATTGTTAGCAAAACAGCTTTAGGAGAAAGTAACGGTAACCGAGCGAGCTAGCTAGCTAGCTAGGTAGATAACCCCACCGGACCGGCTCAGCTGAGCTCGGTAGCTGACTAGCAAAGAAAAACAGTGATTGTTAACATGCTAACCTCATTTAGCACCAGACCAACGTTTCCCCGTACTCACTAACCCTTTCTGTAGTTCAGTAAAACTATTTAAGGCCACGTATTTGCTGTGCTTCACGTGTTGTTAGCCGACACTGTTTTTATTGAACTATTGTACACCAGCTAGCCATTGTTCGACACTTCATTAAAGTTGGGCAAACCGTTGTTGCCCAACTGAAGATGTTGCAGTGTGTCAGTTTTGAGTGTGGTATCGTGTTTAAATGAAAGGGCAACCCGTCTCTGAGATGTCCTCTTTCATGTCTTTTGTTTAAAAGGCTTTTTAGTTTCTTAAATCCTTTCTCAATAGCGACGGAGCCCACTGTTGTTCACCCTCCATTGTTTGAGTCTGCACCGTGACACCGCGCAGCACTTTTTGCAGTTTGTTTTTCTAATGATTCAACACTTATCCCAAGCACATCACTTGAATGCCTTTCAGTTTGATTTTGAATTAAACTTAAATTAATTTACACAATTAAGAATGAATGTATAAACCCCTGGCGTCATCTCCTGTAATGAGACATGATGATTTAGGTAATAGTTGGCACTGTTTTCCATTTGGGATTAAACAGCCAACATTTATATCATAAAATAATTTCTAATTTCACAAAAAACTTCATGTAAAGTGTGCAAAGATTGGTGGCCACACTATCAGCTCTCCAGCTGTGTCAGAAAATTAGTTAGTATGAATTTCAGGCGTGATGCATGTGTAATTTCATTCAGTATCTGGGGTCACATTTATAAAACAATGCGTAGGATCCATACTGAAAATGTACATACAGCCAAACGTCAATATTTGACAATATCTACTAGCAGGCTTCCACCTCACCATCTGTGTCGCCAATTTCCCATTTCCAAAATGTCGTAAGCATGGGTCAAACTTTTTCATGGCAAGTGCCGTACACCTCTTTCAGGCCTCGTTTTGTGCGTATGCAGTATTTTTAAATGAGACCCCTGTGTTCATGAGTAGTCTCATGCATGAAGTCAAACACCAGCACAGCATATCTACATAGTAGCATTGATTTTTCAGGAGAATTTTATGCGATGTTGGCGTGCCAGAAGTCATTATATATGCAATAAAACATGCAGGTTATGTTTCTGTGGTGCCATCTGAAGGGACAACTTGGTTTGTCGTGTCAGAGCCTGAGCACTAAAAATTATTTCAATATATTTCACTATACTCTCAAACAGCTTTCCCTTTTCATTTGCCTCCCATTGCAGCGGATATGACTTCTGATACCCTCGCTGTTTAATGCCTGTACACCACATAACTGTAGATCCAATGCACACACCTACCTGGGTACTGTAGTGTTTACCCCTCTGTGGCTTCTCACCCTGACCCTACTGCGTTCACTCTACATGTTTGGCACCCTATCAAACCACAAACTGATGCCCAGGAGAGAAATCCAGGCTGTGAGAAGCAGCTACTGCTCGACTGCCTATATCTCTATGAGCTAATGGTTGATAGTTTTTAAGCTGCCAGAGTTGTACCACACGTATATTAAATTATTGCTAAAAAATGTTGTATGCAGTGCATATCCACAGTTTCCAGAGCTGTGAACCTAATCTGTGATTTTCTAATTGTTAAAAATGTTAATGTCTTTCACTCCTAGATTTCGGTTCACTCTTTGACCTGGAGCACGACCTCCCAGATGAGCTCATTAGTTCCTCGGACCTGGGGCTAACCAACGGAGGGGATGTCAACCAACTCCATACCAGTCTTAGCGGACTCGGAGGAGGGCTCGGTTTGGGAGGCCAGGATGCAGCTGCGAAACACAAACAGCTGTCTGAGCTCCTGCGCGCTGGAGCGCCAGCACAGCAGGGTGGCCCCACTTCCAACAGCACAGCGCCCGGGGCTTCCATGGGGATGATGGGGGGTGTCACTGTCTCCTCTGGTGGACCTCAAGGCATGCCCCCCCAGGGCCAGCAGCAGCAGCCTGGATTAATGCAGCAGGTTGGGATGGTTGGAGGGGTGGCAGCACTCAATCGGGCAGCTGCCATGATGGGTGCCCAGAAGGGCAACGCAGGACAGCAGCAGCAAGGCCTGATTGGGGGGCAGGTGATGAATGGCTCACCAAGAATGGGTTACCCTGGCAGTGCAGGCATGGGTAACAATGGTAATCTGTTAGCGGAAACCCTGCAGCAGCAGCAGGGCGGTCAGCAAATGGGACCCGGGGGTCAGGCAGGGATGAGGCCACAGCAACCCGGAGCACTGAACAAGGTAAGACACTCAACCCAACAGAGCCAGGCATCGCAAATACTCTGGTTGTCAGGCAGAGAGAGAGAGATAGATAGATAGATAGATAGATAGATAGATAGATAGATTTCCCAGTAGCAACTATTTGATAGCAAATTATCAATTGTCTGAAGATGCAAATTTAATTAGGCTAACATTCAAATACTGGTCTAAAAAAAGTTGTTTTGGTGCTCTGCTGAATCCCATGCCTGCATGCAGTTCATCTCAAGTATGAAAATACTTTCAGAATTTTCATATGAAAGATGTTGTGGCATTATATTGTTAAAAGTAAATTCTACTGCGTACTTCAGTGCAATCCATTATATTTAGGACATTAATATATAAATAATATTGGTCAATATGTCATAGCTCTACCATGGCCACATGTGGGAACCTGCATCTAAAATTTTTATTAAAGTTTGTCTTTGACATTGGGTGTCTGCAGGTCCTTAAAAGTCTTAAAATATCTTAAATTTGATTTTTATAAAGGCCCAAAAAGTCATTAAAAACCCTTAAATTAGAATTCATGAGGTCGTCATTGCCATAAACATTTTATCTAATTTTATTTATCTATCTAATATCTTTTTGTCAAAATAAGTCAAGCTCTTGGGCGTGAAAGTCCGCATTTCTCGTGTTCCAAATCTTTAAACCTCCCGCAAAACTTATACAGTCTTTTTACTTTCTACTTGCAACTTAACATGCTGGCAAAATGTAGATTGACCTAACCCACTCTAATAACCATATTCCTTCAAAAAAACCTACCTTTGCACAGTACCACATATATTCTACTTACTTTTATACTCAGCTGCAGTGTTTGAATAATAAAAAAGATTATTTGTCCGGAAACATGTCTTAAATTTGGTTAAAATGATCTTGAAAAGCCCTTAAGAAGCCTTAAATTTAAGAGTCTAATGCCTTTAGACACTTTCACTGCCTCATACATATGTATAAAACATTGAATTTTAAAATTACTGCAAAGACATTGTGGAAATGTGATTGGTCTGGATGGAATTTCTTGAGTCGCTAAAGTAATTCAAAGCGGCAGATTCATAGTAATACCACCCTAAAAGCTTTTAACATTCGAGTTTGTTACAGTTGAAAAGTAGTTTCGGTTCACAGCATGAAACGCAGACTCTAGACTGAACCAGACCTGTAGTTTCTCTTGTCTGACCGCTGAAGATGAGTTCTCCAGAGCAGCTGCAGACATGAGTGTGGTTATGTGTTGGATTCACAGCCGCATCACCGTTCACTCTGTGGTATTGATGGTTAACCTCCTTGCTAGTCAGTACGCCACAGGATAGTTTTGACTGAATGTGTGAAATGAAAGCAGTAATGCAAAGTTTTTTGGCATAACTAGTAGTGTAACTGTGGCGGTGCGTCAGCAAACACAGGATGTTTTTTGGTAATGTCCTCTAGTTACAATATGCATCAGCAAAGTGTGTGCGTTATCCATGTTCAATGCAGAGGAAGTTATACCCAGGTTATTTTCTCAGACGACAGTTTTATTAGACTCTTAATAGTCACATAGCAACGATTAACACATCACTTAAAGTTTTTGCTGTGCTGCTATTAATACAAAGAACAGTTCAGTCTGACTCTGATGTAGCTGAAAATACTGTAGGTGAGGGTTTAAGACCATAGTTGGTGGTGACCTTGTTTCTAGAACCTAAACACTGACGTTGAGACCATGTCTGTGGTATTAATTAATTGTGGAGAATAAAGTAAGGTCAGGATAAAGAGGAACTAATATTGTAACTGAACAGTCACAATGGAAGCTCATTATAAAAGACTAATTGCCAGTAGTAATTGGAAAGTGATACCATGTGGTTTGTCTAGCACCATTTACTCACTGGCACTGTCAGAGTAATTTTATAATAGTCTAATGTAGTTTGATATGTATGTACTTTGTAGTGTCATGTAATTATCATAAGACCTCCCATATATCTTCCTTGAATGTTTAGATTTATGTTCTGGCTGCTTAAATCATGCTCACATGTTCACAGTGATTGATATGATCTCTAAACTATTTATTTCCCCCTCTTCTCTGTTTGTCTCCACATGTCTCCTCTTCCCTGTTGCTCATCTCATCTTTCTCATCGCCTCTTGGCCTCCCCTCACCCTGCTCTTCAGATGAATATGATGGCCAACGCGGGCCCCTATGGCGGTCCGTACGGCCAGTCTGGCCAGGGGCTGCCTGGAGCAGGGCTGGGCCCACAGCTCCAGAATAAGGCGGGCCTGCCCAACAATATGGCCTCCCAGTTTAACATGGACAAGAAGGCACCACCGGGTCAAGGCATGCCTGGGATGGTAAGATTTCTTTGGATAAACTCTGTGACCATCATGCATCTAGAGGCCACTTATATTACTGCAGATTAAAGGTGAAGTCAGCAATTGAAGATTGTTGATACACATAATCAACATGAACTTTTCATGTGCTGATAATGTTTACCATCCTGCCGATTTCACACAGTCATTAGCCATGTGTGTGGAGGTTTAAAAAAAAAAAAAAACTAGGCAGATGAACTTCTCTTAGACTCTTTTCCCCAAGACTTGAGAGGCCTTTGCTCACTGAGTCCATTTTTTTCAAATGCGTTTTTATAATCCGTCATCTGAAAAGAATCATTACGCACAGAAACTTTCCACGCTGAGTCCGATGTGTTTTATTGTTCTACTCATTGTGAAAATTCGCAACACGTGACAAAATGCCTCTCTCCACTGGAGTTACCTATCTGGCTGTCATCACTCCTTCCCTGTCTTTCATTTGGCACCGCAGCTTCATGAAGGGGCGAAGCTCTCAATCTCTCTGTGCGTTCAACATCCTCCTCCTCTTCATCATCATCCACCTGAATATTACTTTCTGACCTGTTGAACGTAGCTACCTGAGTTATGAAATGATTCTCTGCGCCCCATTCATCTGTCTTGTCGCAGCTGTGTCCCACTGCCACATGTTCGTCACTGATTCTTGGTCAAACGTCTCTAAAGGCTCTGACAGATGTGAAAAACGCAGAAAATTGAAACTGTTCCAAAAAAGAAAGTTTCGGACATAGTGAGCAAACATGACTGACACAACGGTAAGTCTTATTTATATTTAGATGTGTGATAATTTTGGACAAAAAAACTGACTGTGTGTGGCGTTTAGCAACAGTTGTAAATACTTTTACCTTCAGATGCAAACTAACTAGATGTCGCACAAACTAGTTTGTTTCCAGCAGAGCCCTGACTCGACAGCCACAGGTCACACAGTGCAGGATTTCTTTTTAAATGATTTTACTGGCATGTGTTGTCACGACACCAGGGCCTTAATGCAAGTCACAGTCCAGGTGAACATCCCCTGTTGCACCTGAGTAATCTTTATATCACTGGCTATATAATATTTTAAAACCCATCACCAAGGCTGTCATGTCTTCTTGACTGACCTCTCGTATTAGTCATCGACCACTCTGTTTGTGCGAAATGTAGTTTGGTATTTAACTGCCTTTCTAATCTTTCCCTCTTTCTTTCTGTTACTGTACGGCTCTGTGATAACAGTGTTTACAAGTGTTGCCTTAATGGCAATGACACTGATAAATTTGTTATTTTGTCATCTACTGAATCCTGACAATTGGACTTGGAGGTTTACAGTACAAAATTCTTCTTTCGTAACATTTTTGTGAATTAAACTCATCCACAAAGTTTTGCACAGTTAAGAAAGTTTGGTGAATCTGACTAGGTCAACCTGCATTTTAGATAATAATTCAGTTGTTTTTTTTTTAATCAATAGTTTGTCGGACGACGGATGCTACAATCATAAACTCTAGTTGTTTGTTTCGTTCAGCAACAGAGTGAGCAGCGCAGACTGAAGAAGTCAGATTTCACTAATCATGCAATGGAAGTAAGAAGAGTTGACTGACAACACAATGGCAGAGAAATTAGTAACTGGTAGCTAAATTACCTGCAAATTACCTCTACAGATGTTTAAGACGAACTCAGTTGTCTCACATGGCAAGCAGTCCTATGGTGAATAGAATAATCATAGACGTGGCTGTCTTGCATGGGATTTTAGTGAAGAAGCTCAAATCCCTATTACAATAATCTCACCTACCTCAGAGAAATTAAACCGTTTGAAGTGAGATTAACCAAACGCCCCAGAACTGTCAGATCGCTATGAGTCACTGAAGGTTATTAACGTCCCTGTTCAAGGCCATAAATTGTATGTAAATGTACAGAGTGGCTCTAAAAATGTTGCCCCGTTTGTTTGCTCACCATTTCAGACTCTGTTATCCATCAGTTTTTGCTTCTTTTGGGCCTCTTGCTCTGTTACATGCTGTATCTCATATGATTCAGATTAGAGCTAGACTGATAAATCAGCCAGGCTTATATTAGCTTGTTACAGATATATTGGTATCGGAGTATATGACTTTGCAGGACATAAATGCTAAACTAGATTTGAGTTAAATTAGAATCAGTGTCGCTGTTACATAGTTTGTCCACCAGAGAGCAAACAGGATAGGATATTCTGAATTAGGCTTTATTTCCGATTTGAGCATTTTCCAGTTAGATGTGGAATATGCTTATATTACTCATGTTATAAGCATAGCATTCTTTGGACATATATACAGCGCATTTGGAGTATGCATCTCGATTAGGGTTTTTACCACAGTTTGTGACACGCGTCCTCTTTTTTTGGGGGGATATGTACAACTATAACAATACCGACCTTTTCTAGGAGGTAGTTGAAGGAAGGAAGAGGGAGGCTGTGTTCGCATGGTCGAAGCCTAAACAGCTCAGTAGGAATATGCTTTCTGGGAATAAGGGCAGAAAGCATATACTCTATACCCATAAACATACTCGCTGTGTCAACTGCACAGTTGTATTACAGGCATGTATTATTTCTTATGCTTATTGCAATTTGGCTGTATTTAAACACAGGCTTTATTTATTTCAACAAAGAACAGTCTCATTCATGCTTTAGGTGGCTTTCCTGTTTTTAATTCCACAATAGCTGGAAGCAAAGTTCTGAAATTGACTTTTTTGCTTCATTATTCACAGAGCATTTTAGAGTGTGTAATCGCTGAATCACTTAACTCTCAAGTATTTTGAGGTATTAGACTGAAGACACCGCCTTTGCTTCATTAACAAAAACTTTTACAAGTTCTTTTGACAGTTAACACCATATCAATAATCCCTTTGACACTGCCTGCTGAAGGCAGAATGTCGCATCATTATCCCACCTCACTGTTCTGTATGAAACAAAGAGTTGCTCAATCGGGGGGGAGCAGAGTTTTCTTGCCTTTAAGCCAGCAGCAGAGGTAGTAACAGTGCCAAATTGATGGGTTGGGACGGGATGGGACTGGTGTGACGTTTTTACAACATGTTATGTGTGCGACCTATCACCAGGAGATTTAAAAAGCAGCTGGAAGCAGTTAGCAGCTAACTCAAGAAGATAAACAGCAGCCAAAAATGTCCTTAGGTTGGGGAGACAATGATGTGAGAGAGCTTCTTTACCTCTGAACAGAGGACGAGATCATCCTCCATATAATATGGACGGTAAATGATTATTACCATGTTGTGCTACTGTGATTGTTTAGAAAGTGCTGCCTGACTTGTATGTCATATTTCACACTAGTGGCTGTCGCTGTTGTTACATATCACGCTCATCGCGCTTCTTTTGCCGACATGCATGCATGCGACAAAATCACACACTGGGGTGGCACTATGTTGGTGTTGTTTTGGCTCTCTATAAAAATAGCAAAGACAGCATAATGAATGATCTTCGTTGCGGACTTATCGCGGGATCCCTGCGTAATAAGGGCTTCTGTCTATGTCTTAATCCTCTTGTGGTCAGACCAGTAATTTCACTTTAAATCAGAGAAAATCTGCTATACTGCACACATAGTTTCTCTCTGATGCTAGACGACACTCACAAGAGAAGATTGATCACTGGATTGATTTGTTAGCCGCCAAGTTGTTACCAATTGGCCATCGGATGTGGTCCTTGAACACCTCCTCATTACAGTCTTGGTTCTCTAACACTCATCTATTCCTCTCTCCTCTCTGTCCCAAGGCCTCTCAGCAGCAGCAGCCCGGAGCAGTTGGTGGCGTATCCGTTAGCGGAGCAGCAGCAGTAGGAGGGGCCCAGGTTGGGCTCAGTGCTGTAGGGGCGGGTCCCGGCGCAGCGCCCCCTACCGCAGACCCCGAGAAACGGAAGCTGATTCAACAGCAGCTGGTCCTCTTGCTCCACGCGCACAAGTGCCAGCGCAGGGAGCAGGCCAACGGGGAGGTGCGGCAGTGCAACCTGCCTCACTGCCGCACCATGAAGAACGTGCTCAACCACATGACTCATTGCCAGGCTGGCAAGTCCTGCCAGGGTGAGTCTGTTGAATTATGCTGATTGCTAGTTTTATGGTGTGTGGTTTATATCATAAACACTAGGCAGTGTTTAAAGTTGTCATGTATCTGCAGTTCATTTTACCTTTTTTTTTGCTTGTTCTTGTATGTTGTTTATATCCCTCTTGGTTTGCCTCCCAGTTTTTTGTTGTATCAGAATGAGTTATTCTCTCTTTAGCTGGCCCTTCTACTGTATGTTTTCCTCTCTTCTCTCATCTGGACGTAGTTTTATTGTACTGAATGACTCATACAATAACTTTCTGAGTCTCTGGCTTCTCTCTCTTCCCCCTGACTTTCCTGGCTTTTTTCCTCTTTCTCTCATCCTTTTCTTGTCTCATTATTCATCTCCCTCCTTCACTCTGTCACAATTTCTCTTTTCACTTGTTCTCCCTCTCAATCCCTCTTCTCTCTTTTTCACGTCTCTTCCCTTTTCTCAAACTTCTCTCTCTTCTCCCCGCAGTGGCACACTGTGCCTCATCCAGACAGATCATCTCTCATTGGAAGAATTGCACACGACATGACTGTCCTGTATGCCTGCCACTGAAAAACGCTGGAGACAAGAGGAATCAACAGTGTGAGTGTTTCTTACTCTGTGTGTGTGTGTCTTTGAGAAGTCTACATGCTCAAGGCTCTTATCATTGACTTATTACACAGTATTATCTACCATGAAATGATTGAGAGTCCTGTTACTTAAAGATAAAGTGAATGACAGTCAGCTTGAAGCCACAGATGCTCATCCTTTGCTACCTCCCGTCTCATCAATCCTCTCCGCCCTCCCTCTTGTTCTCTTGACAGCTCTTGTTAACAGCGCAGGGGTTGGTTTGGTGAACTCCTTAGGTTCAGGGGTGCCTGGTGGACAGTCCAACACTCCAAACCTGAACCCTCCCAACCAGATCGACCCCAGCTCCATAGAGAGGGCTTACGCTGCACTAGGCCTCACTTACCAGGGCAACCAGATGCCACAGCAGCCACCGCAGGCTAACATGCCAAACCAGGGGTTGCCGGGGCAGCCTGGGATGAGGACTCTAAACACCATGGGTTCGTTTACAATGTCATTGTGCACATCATTAATTATACTGCAACCTACTAGCACTTTCACTGAGCATGGGTGTTCATTTTTGAACTTGATGACAAACAATACAGGGCTGTCTTTGGTTTGGTCTCGTTTTCTATCAAATGACGTTAAGGCGAGCGGGGCATCCCAAAAATAAAAAGCATATTAGTGCAAACACACTCCGATGGGGGCCGAATGAAGGTTGACAAAAAATGTTAGGAAACGTTCAGAAAATTCCTGCGCAGCATTATCCAAATGTCTTGTATCCATTTGTGGATTAATGGAAATATAAACACAACTATCTTTCCTAAACTATTGTTTAACAAACCATTTTTTAAAACTATCCAAAAAGGCTTTGGTCATTGTTGGATAGTGTCTGGTGTCAGGTATAAATGGCCTCCTTGGTCTCATCCAGCTGCAAACTGAGTGCTGGTTTAAGACTTCGTCACACAAGTTCAGTTTGTATTTTGCTGGATAGGTTCACTGTTATGTTAAAGTCCTAGTGAAACAGAAGTTGAATCGTCTTGAGTTTCTATACTGTGACGTATTTTCCAGTGAAGCTGAATATTTGAGCGGTGTACAGTTACAGGAGGGATTTCAATCACATACTTTGCATTGCATTGGACCGCTAAAAAGTGGGCGGTCTTAAGAGTTTAGCACAATACAAAGCTACAGCGTAGTCGGCTCCACACACCTTCCTCCTTTTGGGCATGTTCAATCTGAAAACAATGTGCACCGTTTTGCTACCAGTTCTGGGTTGAAAGACATGTTTCCTCTACATTGTATGAAACACTGTCCAAACGGGCTGTGAGGTACGTTTTGTCGTAGGTGGTGGGTGTGTCGGAGGTGTTGCAAATCAGCAGCGATGTGTAAATAAACCCTGTCGCACTAAAGGCAGTGCACTCGCGTAACAAAACAGGTTGTTCAACGCTCCACCACCCGTTTAATTAAACATTTTCCTGCATTTTGTCAGAGCTAAACATGCCCCTGTTGTTAGATCAGGAGACAGACAAGGGAGAGATGAATGAATCAGACATCAGCCTAATTGTTTTGGAAATGAAAACTCTAGTTTTTGCCCTCTGATACCCAAACACACATCTCTTCTTATCTCTCTCCATATTGCTCTGTCAGCTACTACGACCCACAAATGGTAAAGTGTGGTTTTATATGACCGATGTGGGTAGTTGGTCGCCCAGAGTCTCATTTAATTGGATGAACTTTTGTAAACACCCCTGAGTGCAGGGTGAGTCATCAAACATTTGAGATGATTTTACAGGAGGAGAAAGACAGACTCCGATAATGATTTCTTTTCTACATTTTTGTCATAAAACAAGAGATAAATGAGCAATTAACAAAGGGACACAGGATTAAAATTGTGAAATGTATTTTTCATTTTTACTGGATCTTTAAAGAAGAAAATCAATGAATCTCCGTACTTCTTCTCATGAAAATGTTCTGATTGGAAGATGCATCTAATATTGTCAACATTTCCCAATTAAAATAATATCATTCAAACTCTGTAACTCTAACTCTGTCACTGTTTCCAGGTGGAAACTCCATGGGAGTGAATGGTGGTGTGGGGGTACAATCCCCCAACCAGCAGTCCAGCCTACTGCCAAATGCCCTCTTGCACGGCAACATGAATGCACAGAGGTAGGACTGCTGTAATATAACTGACTAAGAAAGTCAAAATTAGCTCTGAATTGGCTGAAGTCTCACTACTTCCTGTCCTCCTTGTCTGTCATTTCTCAGTTTGATGAATGATGGTGTGGGAAACCTGGGCTCCATGCCCACAGCGACTCCTCCTTCTGCCGCAGGCATGAGGAAGTCTTGGCATGAAGACATCACGCAGGACCTCCGCAACCACCTTGTCCATAAGCTGTGAGTCTGCTTTATCTTGCTACCAAGAACTCTCACTATAGCCGGGAGCTAAAAAAAAAAACGATGATATGACATCATTTTCAGCGCTGGGTGTCATTTTGGGCGCCTTAACTGTATCTGTGTGTCCTTCTTGTTTGTGCATGTGTGAGAGCAGCGTGCAGGCAATCTTCCCCACTCCTGATCCAGCGGCCCTGAAGGATCGGCGGATGGAGAATCTGGTGGCTTACGCCCGAAAAGTAGAGGGTGACATGTACGAGTCAGCCAACAGTAGGGTAAGACACCATCACATGCAGACTGTAAGGTATTGTGGTATGACCTTCAGTTTGCAGTCATGAAAGTATTTTATGTGCTGTTGCGATGTGTCCTGTAACATCCTCTCATGCTTGTGTCGCGTCTGTTCTAGGCGGAGTACTACCACCTGCTGGCAGAGAAGATCTACAAGATCCAAAAGGAGCTGGAGGAAAAGAGGCGGACACGGCTCCAGAAGCAGGGCATGATGCCTGGCCAACCTGGCATAGCCTCCCCAGGCCTCCCACAGGTGCCTCCTAGCATGGGACAGCCACCTATGGCTCCTGGGCAACCCCCAAGTAAGTACATATACTCTTTATCTCCCTCACACGCTTCTATGTGTACGTAGACACACACATTTGTTATTTCAAAGCGTGAAAAAGAAGCAAACACACTGGCAAACCACTGGTTTCTCATACCATTTTTCTCACCCTTTAAACATCTTTTACTCATCCGTGGTTTTACTGGTATTCAGTTATCCTACAGACCAGAGCTTTATTCCTGTAACTCTTATCATCCCATCAGATGGTCCTCACGCTGATCCGTCCATGGTTCGACCAGCTGGACCCAATCAGATGGTCAACAGGATGCAGAACCCAGCAGGTACGTCCCTCATTACTGTATATTACATTACTACAAAGGCCAGACTTAACTTGCAGAAATGTATTTAAAATAATAAGGCCAGATCTAAAGTTAATACAAATGAAAAATATGAGTAGAGTGGGTCACATGGCTTATTGGTTGTAGAAGAGTAAACTTAAAAGTGATCTAAGTTGCTGGAGATGTTTGGAGTGGTTACATTAAAGGTTTGGTTCACTCAAATTATGAGACTTCTAATGTTATCAAGCCATACAGATAGTTTTGATTTTTTTCCAAATTAATAGGAGGTCCTCGTTGTTTATTTCCTATTTTATGTGACTACGTGCCAAAATGAGTCTAGCATCAGAGAAGGAAGGACACTGCTTGGCTTCAGTGTGTGAAGGACATTTGTAGGGGCTAGTGACAAGTGTTAGATGAAACTCTGTAAATCTGTTGTCAGCCTGTCTGTGTTTTACTGTTTTGTTTTTTTTTCAGTTCAGTTCAAAAATGTTTCTTTTCAGCAGGCTCGCTAGTTTTCTCTGTTTTGACTCGTAAGTTTACTGATGAAGAAACCAGACATGCGATGGGTCAGACTGACCCACACTGGAGTGCAAAGCACATCCTCTTTTGCTCATGCACTAATTTGTTTTAATTCCAGTAGATCAATACTGATAGAATATTTCATTTTTTTCCATGTTCAAACAGTTGTTGGACTTTCAAATTAAAGTGACATCCCGAATGTGAACACCTTAGGGTCACCTCTCACTTTGACATGCCTCATTTCTGTCCTCCTTCACTTCTAGGGATGAACCAGTTTGGTCAGATGGGGATGCAGCAGATGGGTCAGAGGTCTCCTCTTCCTCTTAATGCTCCAATGAACCAGGTATGCATCACTGTCACCATCTTTGTCACAGATTACTTGAAGATATGTAAATATTATGCTGGAATGTCAAATAAAAATGATTTTACAAAATAGATACAGAAAGGTTTCGACCAGTGACACTCAGTTTATGGCCTGCGGGCCAAATCTGGCCCATGATAGGGTGCTGGGTGGCCCACCGGCCATTTTCTAACTCAAAATAAAAAAAAGAAAAATGTATATAAGGTGCCAGAGTGCGTTTAAAAACATCCAAAAATAGCTTGTGTATCCAAGAGCCAGGGAGGACCCCCAGACCCCCTGACAGAGATCTGTGCTAAGCCCCCTATGTCCTCATATCTCAGAAATGCCCATGCAAACATCTGACTTGTGCAGGGCTTCTGCAACTGGCCCCTGGCTTCCTGTCATTTTGCATAAAGGCCCCCCTGGCAAAGCAAGTTGAGTGTCCCTGGTTTAGACAGTGTTGTTCTCCTAACTTGAACACTGCTGGTAACCTCAGCTGTGATTGTTGTGGAGGAGGGTACACAAAGTCAAAGAAACCAGAAGAACCACTTTTACAGTAATCAAGTTTGCATATGCATAAAAAATAATGCGCATTAAAAAGTAATTTTGACTGTCTCTTTTTTAAAATGTTAATTGACTGTCCAAAACTTCACATACCCTTTGTTGTCTCGTTTCCAGATGGGTATGGGAGCAACAAGGATGGGCCAGCCCAATGCCACACAGTTACAGAACCAGTACCTCCCTCCAGGCCAGTTTCCCGGGTCCAGTCCTGGACTTGGCTCTGGTCCTATTGGCATGAACCAGCCAGGAGCACAGACCGCCGTGCCACCGGTAAGGATTAAGTGACAAAGTGACAGTACCTTGTAACGTGAAGATGTGTTTGATTTCAAGGGAAAACTGTGATATAATGAAATTCAAACATATCTTCAGTGGATGTGCAAATGAGGACAAACATAAGCATCAACTCTTCAAGTAGCTTAGTGGGAACTGATGGATAGTGATAAACACTGTATAATTAACTGAACTGTCTTCAGGATTTTGGCATATAATTCATGACCGCTGTGAGAGATGGATTGCAGTTCTTTATTGGCTCTATCTCAAGGTTTTAAGACTGATTATTTGTGCTTTCTGGCAGTCTTCCCTGTTTAATTAATTCACTTTGTAGGTTTCCAAGAGAGATTGGAAATTAAGTGTTGTGACTCAGAAGTTCCAGAGTTGTGTACCTGGTAAAATCTTGTGCTATATAACAAGTCAGACCCATGTTCTTCATTGTTTCTCCCGTATACTGGAGATCCATCCAAAGTTTCTATGAGAAAGATTTCTAACCTCTGTGTCCTGTCCTCTGTAGCCAAACCAGATGTCAACACCGCCTTCCCTCCCAGCCAGCAGCCCTGCAGCACCGCCTGCCTCTTCAGCTCCAGGCTCCACAGCCCCTGTAGGCTCCATGGGGCCTGGTAGTGCCAGTGCTGCTGGGCCTCTACCCAACCTGCCTCCATCCTCGACGCCCACCCAGCCAAACTCCTACCCTCACTGCCCACCCATCCGAACAAACTCCCCCTCACCTGCACGCAGCTTAACGCCTCAACCGCATCAAACACCCCCAACGTTACCTCGTTCTCAGACCCCACAGCCACAGACTCCCAGCACGCCGCAGCTGCCCCCTCCACAGCACCCGCAGCAGCAACAACAACAAGCTTCACAGCAACAACAGCAGCAGCAGCAGCCATCGGGGCAGGCGGTGAACTCTGAAAAGGCCAATCAGCTTCCACAGCAGACACTTGGGGGTGCGGCTCCCTCAGGCCCCCAAACAGGTCAAGCTTCTTCGGTGCCTACCCAGAATGCTCATGTGCCATTGCAGCGACCACAGACCCCAGTGAGTAGATCACCCTGCTTTCAATACTTTGGCCACTCTTTTCCCAACCCAGCTTGCCATTTTTAAAGTACAGGTAAAGCAAAAATAAATGTGTAATGAGTTTGTCACAACACAAAAAGTAATTTATTAACCACCCAGCCAAATTTAAACGATTAAAAAAATCGGCAAGTATGTAAAATAAGCTTTAAAAATAGCAGAAATGAGCCGGGGGCATGTCCGCTGAAGGAGCTGAAACAAAATCAAGCCGCTAGGAAGCGACGGACTCTTGTTGGCAGCCAACTCCACAATGCAATATTACACAATTTACCGTCTTTTCACATGTTTTCAACAAGTACACGTATAACGTGTTTAGAAAGAAATCACTGATTTTGCTTTATCCGAACTTTAAACCACCTTTAAGCCTCCTTGAGTGATGCTCTTGGCTTCCTGCTCGCTCTGCTTCAGTGAGCCTTTGGTTATGAGTAGCATAGAGTCCTTTATCCCTGTTATACTTCCATGTAAGTCTAATTGTTCTTTAGTTTCCTCTCACTCATAGGGAATAAACATAAGAATGCAGGTTTCATGGAAAAGTCTTGGAAAGCTTGTCAATTTGAAAAAAGACTGTTAACTTCAGGCTTTACACATACATGGATGGCTTCAAATGAGTGTGAATGAGATCAGAAAGTCCTTGAATTTAATTACAAATCAGTGGTGAATGAATTTGTTAACCCAACAAAAAAAACCAAATGTGTCCTTTCATTCATAACTTGCCATTGCTAAACATCACTCCATCTCTTTTGCTGCAGCTGTCTCCGAAGCCTTCTCTGACAGCAGACGGTCAGGTGTCCTCTCCAGGCTCAGTCAGCAGCAGTGCTGACCCCAGTTCCCAGGTCACCCTGGCGGACGGCCCCGCTCCCAGCCAGGAAGATGTCAAAATGGAGGTGAAGAACCAGGAGGAGGAGGAGGATGATGAAGGGGCCGACGACCAAGGAGAGGGCAAGGGGAAGATGGGGAAGGGCCATAATGACGTGAAGACAGAGGAGAAACCAGAGGTAGGACCGTCCATGTCGACTTACTGACCTTCTGATCGAGGAGGTTGTTATACTGACTCTTGAATCTTCCTCTCAGGTAAAGAAAGAGAAGCTGTCAGGAGATGGGTGTAAAGGCGAGCCCATGGATACGTCTTCGTTCTCAATGTCGTCGTCAGCGCCAGCAGGTGAAGACAAGAAGCCGGAGGTGAAGAAGGAACCCAAAGAGGAAGAGGAGGGGTCAGGGTCAACAGCCAACAGCAGCTCTCCAGCCAGCACTCAGAGCAAGAAGAAAAGTAAGTGCAGAGTCTTCACTGTATCACTGACTTAACAGCTACTATTACCTGCACATTAATGAGGGGGTAGAGTTGCCAAAAAGTGTACTCAAGTAAAAGTACTTTTAACAAGAATTCAAGCAGAAGTAAATGTATGTTTTGTGTATAGTCAACTTTTATTAAACCTCTTCTGTCGGAGTTAAAACTGCTTCGCAAAAGAGAATTGTTTTGCAGACAGTTAGGAGACAGGGAAAGTACAAATGTGTCTTTTGAATAAACTGTGTGAACTTATTGTCCAGTTAGCAAACTCTTGATTTTCTCTGTTTAATCACCATTTAGTGAATAAAATGGTGAGCAATTGCAAACACAATGCCAGGGTGAAATAAACAGAGCACCAAAGAAAAAACAGAGGGGCTGGTTATTGAGTTAATTTTTAGCTCACCAACTCGCCTTGTGTGTAATCACTATTAGAAGTCTCTACGGATCCAAAATAATGGACCCGAACCCTAATGGATCTGAGGAATTTATTCTGAGACACAATATGACCCAGTAATTTTAAATAGGTATATATACCCAACCAGTTCATGCCTAAGATATAATGGACCCAACCCGGTGCATGTCCAAGATGAGAGAGGTTCTAATTTGTGGCCTGAAAAATCTGGTATCTCTTTCATATGGACAAGCTACTACTTAATATTTACAGTCTGTGTGCGATGTGTCTGGTGTGTGCTATGGCCATTGTTAACTGGCTATGTGATAAGGTCAGTGGAGTTTCCCTGTTAACAGTCCCTAAATGCTGCAGAGAGGAGAGACTTCCATGCAGTTTGTTTCCATGCCTCTTCTTCCTTAACCTTCCATCCTAAATCTCTTTAATTCCTCATTTCTTTTTCCACCTTTTCCAGTCTTTAAGCCGGAGGAGCTGCGCCAGGCTCTGATGCCCACACTGGAAGCTTTGTACCGGCAGGACCCTGAGTCCCTTCCCTTCCGTCAGCCGGTGGACCCCCAGTTACTGGGAATACCCGTACGTATTCGAACTAGTAACAAAACTAACCTGGTAAGGGACTGCACTGGCTGCCATTTTGCTTCAACTCCTCTGAAAACTTAGCTTTTTGTTTGTTTGTTTGTTTTCCTTTTTCATCTTAAATATCATTTTGTCATAGTTGTAATGTTTTCTGGATTTATTTGATATGTATCTGCTTCTAGTTTCTTTAATCTTTCAGTTACATTTTTCTCCCATTGCATGTCAGAAGTTTAGAAAATGAGATTTGAAAGTGTGCGTGGGTGTGTGTTTACGTGTCTGTCTGTGTGTGTGGTCTCTTTTTTGAAACTTCTTGTCATTTGTAAATCAAAGCAATGACTCTTATGAACATTTGTCTTTACTTTGATGGAAATACGAAGAACAAAAAGTAGATGATACACAAATCAGATTTAATACAACATTTAAAGTTTGACTGGACTGAAATTTAGATTTTTGTGCTGACAGCTGATGTTTAAATCCCCCAAATATGATAACCTTAAAAAAGAGCTTCCATCAGAGTGTTATGCTTAATTAACAAATATCTATTTGCCTTTTATGGCACTCCAAATACGCTGGTTTCACACTGGAAGCAGAAGCGCCGCAAAGCATGCCAAGTGTCAATGATGCCCTGCCTGTTTCCTCTCGGCACCCCTGTTAACTAGTTGGGTTGCTCACACATGACACGCCATGGCCCCAAGCTCCACGGCCAGCTCACGATCTGCAGCAATAGTTCCGCTGTCTGGTCTATTTTTTACGCAAGCCATGGACAAATCTGGCAGTAAAACACACTGACAATCTACTATAAATGCTATATTAGATATGATATCAATGATCTGATTATGATAAATGGTAGAATATGCACCTTGTGCTTCCACATATATGCCAGTTGTGTCTAAACAGAGCAAGAGAGACAAGCAGAAACTCACAGCATTACATGCGATTAGGAAAGAGCAGAGGAACAGGATCACTTGCTGATTGGCATGGAGTAACTGGCTTCTTGTGCCACATTCAACATACAGCTACAGGAGCTTCTGCATCCAGTGTGAGCATGGCGTAAGGAGACAGTAATGGAGACATGTCATCACTGTGTATTTTAATGAACAAAGTCCAAAGGAAGAGCATAATTTGCTTTAAGCTTTAACAAAAGTTCATAAACCACTTGCTTTCATTTATCACTTTAATTTGTTTGCTGTTGACATCTGATTTTAGGTTTTAATTTGAATCATCATTTTTCGTAGTTTCCATCCCAGTATTCCATCGCTAGCTTTCTAGTTCAGTTCCTCACCAGTAGTAGTGTGTTGGTGTTCAGGTGGGCAGTGTGTAGAGGTGGGACAATACCTTTACCCTCATTGCATCCAAATTAAGCGGGGGAAGAGCACTCGATTCAGACGTAAAGACGTAAAAATCATTATCGTATTGCAGACAGAGTGACAGTGTCTGTCCTCCCACTGCCTTGTGCAATATGAAGTTTAATAAATGCCGTTTTTAGAGCAGTGATGAGCGAGCACCAGGCTATTGGCTCACCTCTCTGCAGGGACCTCCACAGTCAAGTGATGCAACTTTCCACTGTTGCATAATTATATAACAGCATTTTCACATTAACATTCAGCCACTTGTGGAAAATGTAAGATGTGGGATTTGTACACTGAATTGTTCTGGTATACATTCGGCTCTGCAGACCGACAGGGTAATATGCATCACTTGTTCGTTCATGTGAGTGGTTCCATTCAGAGACCAGGGTCTGTTTCCTAACTGTTGTTGCCATGGTGACACCGAGATGGACCCTGCTCTTTGAAACTCACACCTCCTCTTAATTTTCTTTTTTTTTTTTTTTTTTTTTTGGTTCAATCTCCAAAAAGGCTTTCTTTTCCTCACCCTCCTCTCCGCTCCTTTCTCAAAATGGTGTTTGAGTTTGAGTTTGAGAAGAAGCGGAGGAGAGATGACGGGAAAAAGAAAAACCACTTGGAGACTCATTCGTTCCCCTTTACATTTGCTTCCCCTCTGCACCGTTGGCTTTAACTCTGCCATCGTATTGCCACTCACGCTGCTGGCGTTGTTAATGCCAACCACTTTGTTGCTAAAGACAGTAAACCTCTGTCTGCTTGTTGCTGTTGCCACTGCTCTGTTCTTCTTGGTTTTGCACCCTGATCACTTTCTGGGCCTGAAAGATTTGTTTGCTTTCAGACTTCAGCAGAGAATCATTCCCCCAGCTGTTGCACAACACTGTGTGACTGAATGAGCTACTTATTAAGACAAATTGATATATAATTTTTTTCACCAGGCTTGGCTTCGGTTGCTGTAGAGTGCTGTAGAGTGCTGCAGGGATGACACTTTTTCGTAGGCCAACCTGAGAGTTAGCATCCAATGGGATTTGTCCACTGGATACTGGAGTACTGCAGAAAATAAGCTCTGTGGCAAACAAAAGTAGATAGTACTTACATATTTTCCTCAGCAAGATAATCTTGACAAATGAGCACTTTCATGCAGGGTTCCCACAGATCCTTAAAAAGTCAAAAACAAGGCTTTAGTCACTGTTGAAATATCTTAAATTAATCTTTTTAAAATGTCTTAAATGCAAAAAAGACATGGGAAGCATGATTTTGAAAATTCTTTTTAACGTTGCATCATAAAATCTCAAAATAATTGGTCACATCTTTTTTTTAAAAAAAATATACATATATATATAATTGACTGAATGACACACGCATTTAGTTATTTTATTTATTTATTTATTTTTTAATAGGGACAATGCAATTTAACATCGTTCCAATACAGAGTATGAGACTGATGTGTTGCATAAAGAATTTATAGCTATTGCTAATTTTCAACTCTTGTCTCTAGCTGGGCTTCAAAATGTAGACCTAAAATGTTTTTAAAAATATACAGTTTAAAACATCATAAAACCACAATACTCTATAAACATGGAAGGCACAATAATGTACATGAAACACAGTCCACACACCACAATACATATACCACAATACATACATTACAACATGTCCCACAATACACCTACTACAATAGACATACCACCATACACCAAAACACTTACGCTAATACCCCTTTAAAAGTTTGAGCACATTTACCAAAGAATGAGTGCAACCCTGGTTTGCTTTTAGCCAGCACTTGACCTTTGTTGTGAAGGATTTTAAATGTGTAATCAGTTTGATTTCAGTTGGTAATGTGTCCCAGAGTTGACAGCCCATTATGGAAAAAGCTGATCGTCCAAATTTAGATTTATGAGATTTGACCAGCAACACTCATGTTGTGTTTCTAGACGGGATGCTTAGAGCAGAGGATCTGCTGTCTGCTAGCTAGTTGTAACTGCACTCTGGACGACATAGGGAAGTGCTAATTTAACACAAATTTGGCTTATTAACCAAGAATTTGTGGCACGGCTGAAAGTAGTACAAGACAGTGCAAACGAAGCTCAGTATATTTCACACAAAAA
Source organism: Epinephelus lanceolatus (assembly GCF_041903045.1). Taxonomy (NCBI): domain Eukaryota; kingdom Metazoa; phylum Chordata; class Actinopteri; order Perciformes; family Serranidae; genus Epinephelus; species Epinephelus lanceolatus. The sequence goes on from NC_135751.1 coordinate 36,238,081, forward strand.
GTTTTTAGAACTTGGGATGGGAATCAAGGCAGGGAAATCCCACATGCAGAGTGAGAAACACAAAATCACCAAGAAAACCTGCCAACAACACCAGGTGTTTCCCACTTCTGTTCTTCCCCTGTCTCTGCCATGAGACATAAAAGTCATGTCTTATGTTACAATAAACATCTAGGCAAAATTTATCCCCAACCGTAAGTCAGAAAATAATGTCAGTCCTTGTTTTTTCCCCCTTTAATTTTCTGTTATGGTAAAACTGGTGTTAAATTTTGTTCTAAAAAGGCATTAAAAGTTCTTAGTCTTAATCTTCCCATAAGCGTAAATGGAATAACCGGAGTTAAAAAAACTTATGTTAGACTTCAACGATCTACACCACAGTTGCATGACTTCAGCTTCGCCACCACGCCAAGGTTGTAACGCAGCATTTGTCGTGACGACGTCCTGCAGCCTCTTTAGCCACTTGTTAGCAAACAGCTTTTTTAAGACACATTAAACCTTCACAGTTCATGAGCGGGATGTTTAATGGCATCTTTTATGTCTCAGAACAAAGTGTGAAAGTTTCTTAACCTTGTGTTAACCACAGACTTTATTTCAGGCACCAAACCAAAATCTCATTGACAGTAGACAAATGAACCAGAAGTGCAAACATGCTTACTCATTTCCAGTTTTAAGACTCATTCCTGCACCACTCTATAGAACATGTAAAATGCAATCTCATCTCATCTGGAGCCAGTTTTTCCATTTTTGTGCGGCAGAGGACCAGACAGACTTGTGGCAGTCACCTGGTCCCTGTATGCAGCACATAAAGGAACTTGACTTTAAATGTAGGGTGCAAAGCAGAGAGCTGTAGGGCAGAAGTTGTCATGTCTCTCTGTTTGCACGTGAACCTTCTTCTCTGCAGCGCTCAACAACATTGTCCCCCTGCACCCTCTTCTCTCCCTACTCTGGTCCCGCCTGGTCGACTGCGTTCATCACACCTTCATCTGACAACGCTGATGATGATCATCATACTCTTCCTCTCCATCTCTCTCACCTTGGTCCCTCAAATGACCAAACTCTCCGCCGACCCATCTCAACTAAACCTCAACCTGCCACTTGAATCCGGATGGTGCCCGTCCCAAATCAGGACTACTTTGACATCGTGAAGAACCCCATGGATCTGTCGACCATCAAGCGGAAGCTGGACACGGGGCAGTACCAAGAGCCTTGGCAGTACGTCGAGGATATCTGGCTGATGTTCAACAACGCCTGGCTGTACAACCGCAAGACGTCCCGTGTGTACAAGTACTGCTCCAAGCTGGCTGAGGTGTTTGAGGCAGAGATCGATCCTGTCATGCAGGGCCTGGGATACTGTTGTGGGAGGAAGGTAAGGCAGGAGGGTGTGCTTTTGCTTTTGTAAACTCATTTGGTCCCAAATGAGGAATATTTCCTTTAGTGAAGACATTTTGCTTGTCTTTTGTTATTTAGCTAATTTATGATCAGTAATAGGGTATAAAGAAATATCTGTATTTGCTTTCAGGTGGAGAGCTAGAGGAAAATTTGATACCACCCTCATATGTTCAGTAAATGTAAAGCTACAGCCGGTTAGCTTAGCTTAGCATAATGACAGCTACACAGCAAAATCCACTAAGCACTAATTAACATGTTATATCTAGTATGACATATAACATACACGTTGGCAGCACTTGTTAAACAACAACAATGGCATAACACGGCAATAACAATCATTTACCATCCCTGTTATATGATGGCTGAATCCGGAGGGTAAAGAGCTCCCGGACCTCATAATTGTTGTAATTTTTGGACATTTTTGGTTGCTGTTCTTCTTTGAGTTAGCCGCTAACTGCTTTTTAAATCTCCCAATGGTGTGTTGCACACATAACATGTTGTGAAATCATCACACCTGACACATGGTCCTGTCTTGCTGTCTTACACTTTTTACACAGATGATGATTTGGTGCTGGTACTACCTCTGCTGCCAGCTTAAAGGTGAAAAATGTCCCCCATTCCTTGTTTGTACTTTTCATACGAACGGCAAGGAAGAATTCCTCTGACAATAGTAACCTTATAGTCAGACATAATTTACAGAACAGATGAGTCAGCACTATTCATCAACGTACATGACATGAATATGACGGCAACGAGTAAAACGGTCTCCAGGGCTGTCTATCAGCCGCTTGCTGCTGTCGCCTGCTCTCATCCATTTTCCAGGCGAGGTGCAGTTCATCTCGAACGAGCCTACTGATGAGTGTAGATGGCGTGATCCTCGCAGTTAACTTAACACTCACTCCCGGACTTTCCCCCTCTCACACACATTGGCCTACACTGGCAGACCTGTTCCCCTGTTTTACAACATGAAAAAAGAAACGCCTGCATATTTGCGGGTCACACAAGCAAGTAATTGTAAATTATACTCGCGCTGACTCCAAAAATGGTCACGAAATGCCACCATTTGGTTGCAGTCTGGAGCCCTGAATGACACAAACCATCACAGACTGTTGCAGCTAAAGAGCTCAGTGAATAAAGAAAAATAATTTTACCTTATGTAACAAGTTTGTTTTGATCCTACTCTCTCTTGGCTTTAGCTCTTTGTTTACTTTCCTCACTTCAGTTTCTCTTCCCGTACACCGAGCTGAACTCAAATCAGAAAAATTTCATTCACCCACAGGCTCTGCAGTCTTTAACACCGATTCAGTATGCTGAATCGTCTGTAAAAAGGGCCAACAAGGGCTGTTGAAGGCCAACGGTGAAGGACACACCGCAAAGAAGAGGCCACCACATTCTCATTGACGGTCGACTGTGGGCTTTTATTTCAGGGCCAGACTACCTGCTTCTCTTTGTTCGTAGTATTTATGCTAAGCTAAGCGGCGGCCTGTAGTGTTAACAATAATGAGGGTGGTATCGATCTTTATATCTGCACCGTCTCTCCACCAACATATAAGTATTTCCCCAAAGAGGTAAAATTGAGGTATGGTTTAGGCTCAGCGTGACCACATAAATGAGTCAGAAAAGTAATGCAAACATACAGGCGCGTTGTGAGCTATGAGTTATTTTTTGTTGTGGATCCAAGTACGGTGTGTTTGTGTGAAAACTGTTTTCCTCAGATAACCGCAAACACCCTTTTCGTTTTTTCTCTTTGTTGCAGTACGAGTTTTCCCCCCAAACTCTATGCTGCTATGGAAAACAATTATGCACCATCCAACGTGACGCTGCTTATTTTAGCTACCAGAACAGGTAAGGGCTTTCGACACATTGGAGCACAAGCACACACACGTCACAGATAAATAAATACCCTTAAGGACGTCTTATAGACATTTAGACATGTTGCTGTGATCGTGCAGCCAATGAGATCAACTTGTTTTGTGTCTTGTTGTATTTTGCAAATTGATTATATTGCCTACATGCAATCAGTGCAATCACAGATGAGTTTTAATTTGGCTTCAAATGGTTACCCTGGCACCATCCTCCATCTTCACAGTTCACCGTTTTAATTTTCATTATGTTCTCATTCATAAAGTGGGCTCCTGTCTTCTTCTGCAGTTATTCTTTATTTGTTGCACCATTGTTTCCCACTGAGTAAATTTACATGCACAACACATGACGGCTTGCATCTTCTGATATTTACTCGCATAAGTAAATAAATAAAGGGGGAGGGGGTTATCCATTCTCACCACCAGAAGAAAGGGTCCCACTTTATAAATGAACTGAAAGGATGATGGGTCTCTGTTGCTTTATTTTTTCCTCATCCACCCTTTCATGTTGGGAGACGACTCGTATCCTCACCCCCCTCCTCCTCCACAGCTCCTAGTGGTCTCTCATGTTGCTGTAATGTTGTTGTTGTTTACCACTGGATGTCTGACGCTAATCTTTGCTTTGCCTTGGCTCTCTGTCCTCTGTTGGTTGTTGTTCACATCCTGTCCGTCCCTCCCTCCTCCATGTCCCCCCTCTCCCTCTCTGTCCCCTCCATTGTCTCCGTCTGACCTGTAACGATTTATTTCACGCTTTTTTAATATTCATTTTGACCTCCCCATCTCCCTCCCCCCCTCCCTTTCCCTTCTCCCCTTCTCTCCCTCCTTTTTTAACGCTTGTGATGTCTGCATTGGCCTGTTTTGGTGTGACCAATCATCCACTCCAAAAATTTACGCGCAAAATCAAAACACCCGCCCACACAAAAACCCTGCATCACGATTGGCTGCTTCCTCCTGGCGACGACCTACCTTGCCCTCTGCCTCCTCCTGTGTGTCCGCCCCCTGGCCTGTCCTGCCCTGCCCTGATTGGCGGCTGCTTCTTCGTGCCCTCTCTGTGATTGGCTGTGCTGATGACGAACGGTGTAGTTCACCAAAATATGGGCTTCTTGCTGACAGGTACCACTTCTGCGAGAAGTGTTTCAACGAAATCCAGGGCGAGAGCGTTTCCTTGGGGGACGACCCCTCCCAGCCTCAGACGTGAGTACCATCACACTCCCACCTTCCTCTCGCACGCAGCAGAAAACAGCTCTCTCATCAGAAATTTGAGGTTCTCGTGTGATGCTTGCCCAGATGAGCAGTTATGCAATTCTGGTGTTGGAAGCATCAAAGATTGAATGTAACCAGCTGTTATAAACTCATTTTTTGGGATATCTACTCCCAAAAAAGCTGTTTACAAGCATGAATTTAAGGTTAACCCTCTCATTTTAACTCTATGTAGCTTTAAGGTTATAAAAATCATTCCACACGGGGGAGGGGCACGAAATTATCACAGATCGTAGCATTGATAAGCCCCAGATCAAGATTACAGTATTGGCTCTCGGCATTGGAGAAATTAGAGAAACTTAAAAAATAGATTTCCTATTTATTCAGGCTACATAAACATGATCTTGCTCCTGTTATCCCACCAACACACATTCGTCTATGATGCATTTTTGCTATTCCCAAGTGGAGCCTGTTGTATGTGCGAGAAGTTGGGGGGCAGCTCCCCCTGACCACTCTCTCACACATACACACACACACCCACACACACCCTGGTCTAAGTGACAGCGGTGGTGGACAAGAAGTAAACATTCAAAAGTCTGGTTCCACTTCACTAGAGTCGATGCTGACAATGCTCATTTGAACTTTTTTGCAAGTAAGGGTGGAAACATGAGCAACTTTTGAAACACACAGGCAGAGAAATGAAGTTTTTGACCGCCTCGCTCATAGTTCATCTCTTGTTGCTCCATCAGCCTCAGATATGTGATGTATGCTAGCAGCCGAGAGCCCACATGGAGTTAATTAAATTATACAAATGTAGGTTAATGATTAAAGGTAAACATTAGCCAGCTGATTGCTTAGCTATAAATATTAGTGTCTAAGAAAATAACAAAACGAGTCAATAAGAGTCACATTAAAGTACTGTACCACATTACAGTGTCTGATAGAATCACATATCCAGCCTGTATTGGCTTATTCTAGTTGCTCATTGAAGCTGTGTGGTGTTTACACTGAGTGAAATGTTTTACCTCATTCATTGTGTTTTGTGGCTGCACCACTCCATGAAACAGAAATATTAAACAGTGGACACGTTATGCATCATTTTCCCAAAGTTCAGCCTTAGATTTTCAGTGTGTTTGGAAACTTTGGGATCTTTGATCTTCTTATCAGTTACTTGCATTCATTGGCAACTATCTGATATCTGATTCAGCCATCTTTTTAAGTCAGTGCCAAACATTACCTGGTTCCAGCTTCTCCAATGTGAGAAAGATTTGCCGCTTTTTGCCTGTTTGACATCAATGACTATGCTTACATGCCCCAAAATTGTTTTATTTTTACTTAAAAAAAGACAATACCACTACTAAGCTGTTTACATGGCTAATGAAAATGAATATTTCACTAATATTCCCATTTACAAGCAGCTATGCATACTCAGATTAACATGCCCTAATATGTGGTGTCATTATAAGATGTTTTATAAGTTCACCACTGATGGTGGACATGTTAGACCATGCGAACACTGCCTTCCTTTTTAATTCCTTCAACCCCCTTCTTGAAAAGGTCGGCATTGCGATATTTGTCCAAGGACATGTTGATCCAAGTCTTTAATAACGTTTAAAAGTAGGTGTGTTTCTCCGTAAGACCAGAGATATGGGCTTCGCTTTTGGGTGCGCATCTCGACCCCAGCCTTCAAAACAGTTGGTTAGTTGGTATGTGTACGATGCACAAAGCTTATTGTCAAGAAGACAGGAGGCTGTGTGTTACTAACTGCGGTAAAAACCCTAATTGACAACAGAGACAATGGAATATGCTGTTCATGTGACCCATATCCAATTCAGAATACTGTCATATTTGGAATAACAGTAACATTAGTTTGCGTGTAAACATAGTCATTGTAAATTAAATGTCTTTGGGTTGTTGTTTGGACAAAATATGACATTTAATGACATCACCTCATGCTCTGTAACATTATATAAACCCAATTGATAAAGGTTACGATGATATTTAGATATACTATGAAGGAAATTTCAGAGCCTCTTTTCTTATTGGGTTGTTTCATCTTGTCATATGTCATAATTCTGTCAGTAGTTCACATTACAGTCTTACAGTAACCGTGTGATGTGTACAACTCTTACCACTGACAAGAGTTTGTATCTCAGTATGATAGGTAGTGTTGAAATTTGAAGCTAGCGGTCACATTTTGAATTTCTGTACGCCTTTTCTGATTTGAGGATATTTCTGCACACAGCAGGGACTACTGTTTTGTGTCTCAGTGTTTTATTGTCCGGTGTTTTCTGCAGGTCCATCAACAAAGACCAGTTCCAACGAAAGAAGAACGACACACTCGACCCTGAGTTGTATGTCCCCTTCTTTTAACTAATCAACTCTCATTTATAATTATTACACACCTTCTCTGTGATAATGTAAAGCCACTGTTTTTGTGTATTTAGATTAAATTGCATCATGATTATGGATTTTATTTTCAGTTAAGCCACTTGAATTTGGTGCTTATATATACATGTTAAGTGATTATATCTGAATAATAACTTTAGATATCATAACTGTCCTTATTTGCTAAACGTGCTTATTTAGCAGCTCTGCAGCTCCTTCAGAGGAACAAACAAAGTGTCTCTGTAACCCGTGGCACGTTGCCTTACTAACTTTGGATATTGTGTCTGTCTTTTGTCTCCTGTTCTCTCTCTGCTCAGACTTGTGGAATGTATTGACTGCGGTCGTAAAATGCACCAGATCTGCGTCCTGCATAATGATACCATATGGCCGTCGGGGTGAGCCAGCTATCATACGCACACTCTGTACATTCTGCTGCGTGACTGGAAAATTAATTTGGCCTTTTGTGGTCCTTGAAAAGCTTTAGATTCATCTAAAAGTAGCATGAAGACCTAACAAACACATGAATACACATTTTCATCTAGCTGTAGATGTGCTGTTGTAAACAAATTGTCAAAGAATACACAGTTCCAACTTTGAGGTACAAACTGAGAATATGTCGGAGCCTCAGGACAGAAAATGTCTGCCAATGTGGCGGCAGCAGATACTCACACAAACAAAGTCCTGCAGCTCGAGTGCAGAGTGAGAGGCTCTCATTCCTCTGAGTTTGATCTGCCTTCATGTGTGGTCTGTTTGTAATTAAAAGACGTGAGCAACGTCAGAGTCATTAAAGCTGTTTAAAGAAAGGAAGACGGACATGAAAGACCAAGTCATCTCTTGATTAAAGCCACTTAATCACTGTCATCGGTGCTGATTGTGACAGAGCTGGTGGCAAGCTACAAATTTAACCATTTGTTGTTTACTTCCTCCTCAACCACAGCTTTGTGTGTGACAACTGCCTCAAGAAGGCCAACAAGACGCGAAAAGAGAACAAATACGCAGCCAAAAGTAAGTGCCGAGCTACTGGCTCATTTCATGTCTGTGTTTTATGAGCTTGCCTGCTTCCTTTCCTTCATCCAGACTTTGTCATTGTGTTTTCATCCCTTTTTCCTTTTGCCTAAACACCAACATTTCAGAACATGAACTCTGCTGCTATCTAACAGCGGTTTCACTGTATCATTGTACCCCTAATTTGATCGCCTTTGTACTTGGATTTTTTCCAATCATTCCACTTCCTAACACTATAATCCCTTTTTGGGGGACCAAGATCAGGCTACATCCACACTAGCATGTTTTCTTTTTAAAACACATAACTTTTGCTACATTTATGCCTAGCGTCCACACAACTCCCGACTTTTGAAAATGCTGCTGACCCTGTTTTAGTTTGAAAACAGTGATGTTCAGTGATGTCAAGCCAAAACATTATAGCTGGGTCTACATAGCCCTAGTGCTTTAAACCTTCTGGTGTAGGTAACATTAGTCCTTTCCCATTGCCATGGCGTCCTCTGGTGATGGATAACGCTCCCGGTTCAGCTATAATTTGTACACATACATATTTACTTTGCAACAACTCCCAATCTGAGTTTTCCACCGTCGTGACCACCTTACTCACGTGTGAAGGCCCAGACACACCAAACTGACATCTAAGAACTAGTGGCAACAAAGGCCATCTGTTGCATCACCTCACATCATTTGTGTCTCTGCCACAAAGTTGCGCTTGAACACACCGCAAAGACTTTAGCCACGGCCAGCTACCACATACGTTCTGCACCTGTGTGAGAGGATATAACTCTCCATACCAGCAGGTGGCGGTCGGCTGAATTTGTCATTCGAAAAGGGAAACCAGAGGGCTGTCAGAACAGATTTAAGATGCTAATTAGCCAGTTTGCACTTGAATAACATAACCTGATGCTGAAAGAACAGAGTATATCTACTGTGCACAAGCCCATGCCTGTTTCTGTCAAAGAGCTCCGTGGCTAAAAAGTATTTTTACCTCAAAAAAACAAGTGTGTTTTGATCTCACACGAAACTACCAATCGGATCTCATTCACCGATGGGCTTTGCTGTCTCAGATGCTGATTTCAACATGCTGAATAAGCCAAAAAAAAAAAAAGCCAACAAGGGCTGACCAGTGCCAGTGGTGTGGGACACGCTGCAAAAACTAGGGCGACAGACGCTCATCAAAGGCCGACTATCAGCTCTGTGTGTCAGGGCTCCTTCTAACAGTAACCGTTCCACCTCGTCAATGGCCCAAACAAAGAAATCTCTGGTCTTACTTTTTCATTATTGTCGTTCTTCCTCTGTATTTTTTTTAAGTAGCTAAGCAGCCAACCACAGAGTCAACAGTCTAGTTCCTGTTAACTCCAGTGCACACATGTCCAGTGTACAGGAATGGTCATTTGATGTGTTTGAGGTATGTTAGTATGGATGGAGATTATTTCTGAAACAGTGCTAAAACACTGTTTTAAAATGAAAACATATTTGTGTGGATGAAGCCTCAGTCAGTGTACTTTCGACTGAAGCAGATGTATACTACCACCACTCTTGTGTCTGTGCAACAATATTTACTTATATTAAATAAGTCTTGTTGTCAGCGTGAGTTTGCCAGACAACCAGCAGAGACTCCATAAGGTCACTGGGCCTGGCAGCACGTAACCCCTGTGAAACCACAACATTTTGTTTTAACACTTTTGCACTTTTACAAATTAAACCAAGCAGATGCAACCTGTTAATTGAGGAAAATCTTTTCATGTATTCTATGTAGTTAGACACAGATTTTGTCCCTCAGCTGTTGAAAACCCTCTGTCTGAAAAATTCAGGAATAAGTTCAGGCTGGTAAATTGGCTATAGCTACAAGTGAAGCGAGCTTGGACACATACAGTTCCTATCTCTCGGTCTGTTCCCACCCCTCTCTGTATTCCACCTCTCATTCTTCATCCTCTGTTTTGTCTTCTACAGGACTTCCTCAGACCAAGTTGGGGAGCTATTTGGAGACGCGAGTCAATGACTTCATCAAGCGGCAGAACCTCCCTGATTCTGGTGATGTCACCATCCGTGTGGTCCACGTGTCAGACAAGGTGGTCGAGGTCAAGCCGGGCATGAAGTCCAGGTAGGAGGTCATATTTCACCGCTGCGAAAGATGGCTTGTTGATTAACTTTGATATTTGTACATATCGCTCATCAGTGCAGCAAAACACTGAACGTGATGGCAAACAAAATGGACAATTGGCAAAGTTATCCTATCGTCATTTTATTTTAGAAAATAAACCAGAAGAGACACAGGGTTTTCCACAGTGTTGTAGTGGAGATTGACAAACACGTGTATGAACAAGCATTCAAATCACTGCAGTATTTAAAACAGAATCCTGTCTGTGGTTGTTTTATTACAGATACAAAATTAGACAAACATATTGCAAATATGGGCTTTATCATTCACCACAGCGTGTTGTATCATGAAAAAAAAACACACAAGCTGAACACTGATACACTGAGCAGGTGTGTGAAGTGAAATAATCACGACGATCACAGTCATCAAAAATAAAAACGCTGGCAACAGAGTAAAAGAATCTACAGCGACAGAGGAAACTCTTTGTACAGCTTCTTCAATACTGCACTTCTCTACAGTACCCTCACTTATCATTTCTTAGTTTGTACATCCTCGACTCCTTTCCTCGCGTCTGAGTCCCTCCCACCTGAGATGCAAGCAGAGGAAGCAAGGAAGAGACATGAGGAGAGGAGTCAAGGCAACAGCCGTCATTTGAAAGCGCTGTCAGTTACATATGACGTGCAGCACAGCTGCGTTATCTGTCCATTGTTTTGTTATAGCATACCACTGTATTTTATGATCTCTGTCAGATGAGTGTAACAGTGTTCATCGCACATTTGAAAAGTTTAAACAACTAATACAACCAAAGATTATAAAAGGAACAACTGACATTTCTAGAGTCATGGTTTGTATGTTCCAGCTGCGTGTCACGCCTCCTTAATACGTCACAGGTGCCGCAGAGGATACACCTGAGCACCCGTAACTCCTCCAGCCAGCCTCTTCTCTCCTTGAGATACCTTTTCATAATTGAGACATCTTGCAAGACCCTGCACGGCTATTGATTTTCAGTCACAGGCAGGTGATGAAGAGGCACAAAAAAGAGAAAGGAGAAGAGGCCTATGTGTCCCTGAAAGTTTATAACTGAGGAGAACAGGATTTCCCTTCATGTTTTACAGTGGAGGGGCTGAGTATCGCCTGAAATAAGGGGCACCTTCGCTTACAGAAGAGAGTATTATGTTTTTGTTAAATATAATAATATGCTTAATGAGCTTTAGGATAAACAAGCGGTGCATCACCTAACATTATTAAAACCACTGTCTAGTAACCACACTGATAACGAGATCAGATTACGTTGCAGTAATTAATTAGAGCTGTGCATAGCAGTGATGAAGAGTCAGTCACCATCAGGTGCGGATCAGACATCAGGCTGAATTTGGTTTGATAATGATGATGATGATAATAAAGGACTCAGGTTACACCCACAAGAGGCTGCATCGAGCTGCAGTTAGTTCACAGTTTGCACTAACCATCGATGGCTGTGATCAGACGAGGGCGAGGAGCAGCGCGAGGGGCATCGCTTCTCCAAGACCAGTTTCCAAACGGCAGTTCCTCCACAGCTATGCAAAAACAAAATGTGCAATGTGTTGTTGCTAGGCAACAGCTGGTTGGCCACGGTGCACAGTAGAGCATGTAACAGGCAAGTCTGTAACAAGTAACTGAATTTAGAGTTTGTTTACTAAAGTGTGGGAAATATTGTGAACACTGGTGGAGCATAAATGCACAGTGGGAAACGTTTTTATCTCGGAGGCAACAAACGGATTTTAGTACGACAGCCTGCTGATGAATGTTAGACCACCCACTGCTACAGCAGCACAGTAAAGTTTGTGTGTTGTCTAGTTAATATAGTATTAATGCCACTTCATAATCCGTTTGGGAAATCTCACCAGCTGGCGTTTTCCACAAAATGCCAACAGTTAAAGCACATCCCACACTAAATTTGCTAAGTCCATTCTGTGCTGTGGTTTTGTCCTGAGTCCTGGCTGATACTCAGTTAACCCATTTGTGCCTGCAACAGAAATTTTTAATTTCCTTTTGGAAGTGTTGTCTTGGCTCGCCTAAAGCCAAATCTGGAGAAATTATCAGAAGTGGTCAAACAGTTGCTGAGATACAGCAAATGTTCAGACTTTGGGCACCTGGGACTGCTGTTCTTCCATATCTTTCTATAGCTCATATTTCTATAGTGGTCCTGTGTGCCCAAAGACTAAATATAGTAGGATAAGAAAATGTCTGTATCTTAGAAACTGCAAGGAGCACATTCAAGTGTTTGACATCCATGATCTCATAATAACTTCAATATCACAGGTACGCACACACATGCAGAGTGAAAAATATTTAATGTAGAAAATGTTTAATAAACACAATGCAGCAGTTTCCTCATTTCTCAAAAATCCTGATAACTATAGATAAAAGTGTGATTTTTCATGTGATCAAAAAGTTTCATAGTTGCCCCAAAGACGTCCGCGCCAGATTTCAAGACCAGTCAAAACAAATGTTGCAGCATTTTTACTTATTATAGTTGATGTAGTTTTGTGGCACAGACATGTTTAAAGACTGTAATGTGTTAATTTAAACATTCCAGTCACTGGTTACACGCTTGCATCTCTCCCACCAATCTGTATGGATCACTAGAGCTGATCAGATGACACAAAACACACAAGAATTTTTTTTTACATGCTGCTAAAATGGCTTCACTGGTCTGATGGTTCTGAAAACTGTAGCTCACGCTTAACATTTATTGTTTCATGCGGGGGTTTACTGCTAACCTGACGTCCAGCATCTGCTTGTCCCAAGTGCAGACACTAGCCCCTTTTACACTGCCAGATTTTCAGCGAATGTTGGGCTACTTTGCCGTCAAGCTGCGAGCATTTAGACACACAGAGCCGGATGGCGAGTTGATCCGAGGTGCCCAATTTTCCGCCTCGTAGGGTAGTCATATTGGCGGAACGTTTTTGGTTTAAAAAGAACGAGGCGCCCTTCTGCAAAAGGAGGGGCTGTTGATGACTTGTGGGAGGAGCTGTTGATGACGCCACACATGCGAGCCACTGGCGGTGGATAAACAGGAAACAGCTGATAGCAGGAATGAGCAGCTAGTAGCAAGAGGGAAACACAAACCTGACAGACACTGTAAAGATGAGCAACTGGGGAGACATGGAATTGCACGCCCTCCTTGTCCTCGCAAACGAAGAGGCCATTAACCGTCAGATGACGGGGACGGTGAAGGACAGGCCGACTTATGAGAGAATCACCGAAGGACTGACCAGCCGTGGCTTCCCTCCCACGTCACTGTTTACGTCACACGCTGAGCTACCAATTTTTGTTACTTGCTCACACCCCCCATTGCCCCGAAAAAGGCGCATTCTGTATAAACAAAAGTAGGCAGGCGGCATTTTGCTGCACTCCCTGATTTTGTTTTTATACTGCCAATGCTGAAAAAAGACTGATTGGGCTTTCCTGCAAATTTGCACAATTCCTAATTAAAAAGGGCTACTGTCACACCACCACACATAAACGCTAAATCCTTCTATAGAGGTTGCAATACACTGTTCTGTTTTCTGATAGTGGTTTATTTAGCTTTGCTTTGTCCTGTATCGTGCCCACACAGCCAACATGGCATCTTTATGTATACCAGCTCTTTTCATCTCTGCTACTGGAAACGCAGGGTTTATTAAGTGAGACCAGAGGCAATTGTAACAACTTTAGGTTTTGATGTCATAACTCAAACACCTCTTAACCGTTGGGATATAGTTTTTATGTAGGTAACTGTGGTATCTGTGTTCTACTTGTTGAAAGTCATCAGTTGTTTTCACAAGTAATGAACAAGTCTTGATATTGATCCAAACACTAAATGTCAAATGTTAATCCGTCCCCAGGTGCAGGAGTGTTTGTAACAGCATATGGGAAGCATTTTATTACATGTAAAGTAATGACAGTGGTGCAAAATTAAACTCACAATTTAGCACCACTGCTAGAAAATATCCCAGGGGAAACACTGGAAACATTATGGTTAAGACACAGAAGTAAAGAGCTGATGATGATGATGAGGCTGTTTTCCTCACCCTAGCCTTCTTTTTCCCCTCCAGGTTCGTTGACAATGGAGAGATGTCTGAGTCCTTCCCGTACAGGATGAAAGCCTTGTTTGCATTTGAGGACATCGATGGAGCAGATGTGTGTTTTTTCGGCATGCACGTTCAAGAGTACGGCTCGGACTGCCCGCCTCCCAACCAGAGACGGGTGTACATCTCTTACCTGGACAGCGTGCACTTCTTCCAACCTCGAATCCTCAGAACTGCCGTCTACCACGAGATCCTGATTGGCTACCTGGAGTACGTCAGGAGGCAGGGGTAAGAGAAGAGTTTCGACTGTCTTGTAAAATAATACCTGCAGCAGACCCTAACTGAGCAGCTGAAATCAGTTATGTGATTTTTTTAAATGAAAACTTGAGCATTACAGCCACACAGGCGTTAAAATATGAGCTTATTATGCAGTTAGAAGTGTGTCATTAGGCTTTGTGTTCCAGGCACTGCTGCAGACCGCTTTCAGTGCATGAAAATGAGCAGGCAGATGGAATAAAAGGAAATCAATTTACTTCTCTGCTAATGAATACACCGTCTGTGTTAGGTATACAACGGGTCATATCTGGGCCTGTCCACCCAGTGAAGGGGATGATTACATCTTCCATTGTCACCCAGCGGACCAGAAGATCCCCAAGCCAAAACGGCTGCAGGAGTGGTACAAAAAGATGCTGGACAAGGCTGTTGCCGAGCGCATCGTCCATGATTACAAGGTGAGACATGTTTTCTGATTAGTCTTTGTGCCAACAGCGTGAGGTAATGCATTCATCACTGCATAAAACAGGCAGGCCCAGAGACACTGACTCATCCATAGACCCAAACGTCAGGCTTTCTTTCTTGATTCACTCTCAGGTTTGCCTTAAAACAGATGATCCCATTCTGCTAATACTGTATTCTTTGAGAAAACTCTCTCACCACAATAAATAAACTGTTCTGGAGCTTCTGATTATGCTGCATGTAGATGTTAAATGTCTTTTTATGAAAGCTGTGGTGTGGGACTTTAGTGCCTCCCTCTTGCAGTGAGCGTAATTACACAAACACTGTTGAGGCGTGTTTATAATGTCTGCCTGTAGGTGAGCTGCCTGCAGTTGATCACTTTATTTTGTAGACCTTTCGGGCACGGCCACCCATCACATGAGCGAAATTAACATTGCATAACAATTCCTTTACCTTCCATTCATTGCAAACAAGGAGCAAATAAAACGTTTGCTTCAGCTGGCAAAGCAAATTTACGTCTTTGCATCGCGTGGAGTTCAACTTTGGTGAACTCTTTAGCCAGCCGAAAAATACAAAGTGCCCCACAGAAGAGATGACACCTAGCTGGCAGCAGGGCCCTGATCGATCAAAAAAATCAGGCCTGACCTTGAAACTGTGCAAGCCAGACCCATGGCAGCAGCTTTGAGCCTGAGCCTGGTAATGAACCTGAGTTTTATTTTATTTTATTATGTATTTATTTATTTAATTTTAATATTTTTTATTTATTATTATAAACATTTTTTCGGGCCTTTTACGGGCTAATGGCTGATATGTTTTTTCATGCCACTTCTCTTTTTCTTCTTTATTTTGATAGTCTGTCATCTCATGCTGAACAGGTTCGGCAGAGTGGGCTGTGCCCCTCGGTGCATCTAGTCTGCACGACAGTCCTCAGCGATGCAGTGCACTGATGATGATCACTGCTCTTTGCTGCATGTTAAGCACATCTATGGCGGCGGAGGCAAACACTGTCTTTCCCCCTCTTTCCCTCTTGATTCAGTCCATTAAAACTCCTGCCAATTATGCATGAGAACTAATAATTTCATTCAAAAATTTAAACCCACTGATAAACTGGCAAAAACCCGACCAGATTCAAGCCCAGGGGGGGATTATGAGAAATTACAGCCCCACACAGCCCAATCCAGGCAGGTCATGCCAGGTCCAATCGGGCTCTGTCAGAGAATCAGAGCTCTAGCCGGCAGTGAATCAGGCGGACTCACTTTCTTACCCTAACCTTCCCGTGTAATCAGTCTACCATTTATTTATTTTAGTTATTTGACAGTAATTAGTGTGTAGTTGCTAAAACGTTGAGGCAGAGGGTACTGTCTGTAGCTCTGGTTGAGGGTGAGAGGCTGTCAGCAGATAAACAGATCTGTGTGGGTACATGAGACCCTAAAAAAGAGGCTGGATCATGGGGAGTACCACCAGTTGGTCCAGGAGCTTCTCCTCCATGATGGACGTTTCCAGGCATATTTTAGGATGACTCAGGGGCAGTTTGACAACCTGCTGTCCGTCGTCGGGCCGTATAGCTCTGGGTATCCAGCAACTGCTACCACCAGTTTCTCCACCAATTGTAATCTTGTTGGCGTGACTACCACAGAAGGCCCACCTCTCAAATTATCTGATTGGACAATGGGAAAAGAGATGGTGCCAGGTGCCCAAAGCGCAGAAACGCAAGGCGTGTCGCAACACCGCAAGAAAAAAAGCTTCATTCTCATTAAAAACAATAACACAAAGCTGCGTCCAGTGATCAGGGACGAAGACACTTATTAGGATTTTCCACCATAGCCTTTGTCATACTCCCAGCTGCTGCTCTGTTGCTATGGTTTCACCCCCCTTCCTGCCCACATTAGCTCTGGCTGACGTAAAACACACTACTCCTGGTGCACCAGCTCAGGAAAGTCACAACAGACACCAAACAACACAATGCTGGTATCCTGCGAAACACAGAGAGCTTCCCCTGGCAGCGTGGGGCTTAATCAGCATTTTGTGAATTTGTTCGGCAAAGGCTTGAATATAACAGACATTCATTCATATGTAAAAGTCCCACACTCCAGAAAAATTTAAATTTGATATCTAAAATTCCGTGACAACTGAGAAAACTCCATCTGCTGATAAAGATCATGTGATATGAAATGTGGTGAGGTGTTCTCAACTGCTGTTTTCCACGGTTGAGAGGTGTTGAAAAAGCAAATAAGGACATTAAAGGCATTACAAGCACTTGAACACTTATCCCTTTATCCCTCAGGACATCTTCAAGCAGGCAACAGAGGACCGGCTGACCAGTGCCAAGGAGCTGCCGTACTTTGAGGGCGACTTCTGGCCCAACGTGCTGGAGGAGAGTATCAAGGAGCTGGAGCAGGAGGAGGAGGAGAGGAAGAGGGAGGAGAACAGCACCTCCAATGAGAGCACAGATGTGAGTAGACTAAGGGTCCACATGTAGTCCTCACTCTCAGGCTCATTCCTGTCACAAAATGTTTTTGTTTGTCACAGCAGTGCCATGCAGATACAGTGAAACTCACATTAAAACATTTACAGGTCACAAAAGGAGACAGCAAGAACGCCAAAAAGAAGAACAATAAAAAGACAAGCAAGAACAAGAGCAGCATGAGCCGAGCCAATAAGAAGAAACCAGGGATGCCCAACGTTTCCAACGACCTTTCCCAGAAACTCTACGCCACCATGGAGAAACACAAGGAGGTATGCAAGTCGAATTTGATTAGCTGCTTACTCTTTTATTGGATTACTTGGCATAATTACAAGAACATTACGCTGACTTGTCTTCAGAGTTGTCATGCTAACTCACTCTGTGGATGCAGATCATTAAAATTTTAGCATCCGTCACTGCTGCTGTTTTAAAATGTTGTAGAGTAGGTACATCTTATACTTAGGCAACAACTGAGCTTAGTAAAAACAATGTCCTTCACCCCACCGTACTGGCAGCAGACAAATACTGAATTAAGTGGCTGTAATCTATAGTTTTATCTTAAAAATGGATCACATGATGACTTGTATGTAACCCACAGAGAATTACCACCATCTCTGCAGTTCCCCTCAGCTCTACAAAGGGCTTTGTCATCTTTCAAGTCATTGTTTTGGTTTCATCGCCCATTATTTCAGCATTTTGACTCATTTCCACAGCTGTTATCAACGTCAGCAGGCAGCTGTTTCCAGCAGCAGCACAATACACATCCCTGCCACCAGTATCACACCATTCCACTGATGATAAACCCCCTCCATAGATCATATCACTCCTGTTCTCCAGCATCTTCACTGGTTTCCTGTTGAATATCACATCGATTTCAAGATTCTGCTCTTCACCTTTATGGCTCCCCATAATCAAGCCCCTTGATAGCTGTCTGACCTTAGATACTCTTCTGCAGTCTAGCTCACATCACCATCTCCCTGCTTGATTACCATGGGTTCTAGAGCCTTCAGCCATTATTAATATTATTTTAATAGATTTAGAGCAACTGATGCTGATGCCTACCGTACTCTTTAAGACGTTGAAAAGACTTAAGTGTAAAGACAATGTGAGTTTTTAGGCGCACACAATAAGATTTTGCAAAGACTGGGGATCTTGCAGGGTCACTATTTGTACTCTTCTCCAACATTGGGTTTACTTCCTGGATTTTTCCCACATGGACATTCTGACCAATCAAGAGCAGCTTTCTCACACAAGGCATTTGATCTGGTCCGCTTGTAAATGCTGCCGTGAGAACACGAGCCAGCTCTAGGCAATTAAACAACTTTGGAACTACATGAGTCCCTGATTCAGACCAAAGCAAGACGACTCTAGGTCTGAAAGCACCCTAAGAAAGACTCAACTACAATGAAAGAAAACACAATGGTATATTCATACACGGGAAAGTGAGAATTAAGGAATCTTACTGTAGCACCTCTTGAGAGTAGATCAAGCTGTTGCACTGGAGAGTTAAGGTTGTAATTTTATGTCTATTCTTGAATGTCTGTATTGATCTAATATCAAATTTCATGACAGCCTGTGTGTACGATCAGGTCCTGAATCACACCTCTTACAGCTGATCCTCTCCCCTTTTAATTCCAGGTCTTCTTCGTCATCCGCCTTATTGCTGGTCCCACTGCCAACTCGTTGCCCCCCATCACTGACCCTGACCCCCTCATGGCCTGTGACCTGATGGATGGCCGCGACGCCTTCCTGACTCTGGCCCGGGACAAGCACCTGGAGTTCAGCTCGCTCAGGAGGTCCAAGTGGAGCTCCATGTGTATGTTGGTGGAGCTGCACAACCAGAGCCAGGACCGCTTCGTCTACACCTGCAATGAGTGTAAACACCACGTGGAGACACGGTTCCACTGCACTGTCTGCGAGGTGAGGATCGAGACCCAAATCTTGCTTTTTTCGATCA
Source organism: Epinephelus lanceolatus (assembly GCF_041903045.1). NCBI lineage: Eukaryota > Metazoa > Chordata > Actinopteri > Perciformes > Serranidae > Epinephelus > Epinephelus lanceolatus. The sequence continues at coordinate 36,257,228 of NC_135751.1, forward strand.
ACCTCGCCCTATGGATTTAAAGTTTTAGTGGTGACAAGAAAAAATGTTTTCCTTTTTGAGATTGGACAATTTAAAAGGCTGTACAGCCATGATCACACCGTGCTGCATGTACGGTTATCGGACAAATCTGTGGCTGTTTAACAGTGCCACGGTGTGGACATGGCCCCAAAGTGGCACTGGGACACTTGCTGTTCCGTTGACCTGCACAATTTTTTTCTCCCATCTATTTTCTTTGTTTCCAGCAGAGTTACAAGCTAATTCAGATTACAGATTCTCTGTTTTTTTTGCCTCTGGTGAAGTGTCTGCTGAATAAATAAGGTCGGAGGTTTTAACTGAAAGGAGACAACAGAAGTCTGGTGGTTTAACAGATGTGTTTTTACCCTCCAATCCAATTTGAAACAGCTTATTCCATTGTACTGCTGTCATTGTCGCTGCCAGCTCCTCTGTGACCTTTGAGTCGGGGACAGCATAGAAAACCTTGTGCAACCTTCGGTACATATGGAGTTAGTAGCTGCCCTGGGCTCACCCCAGAGTCTTGACTTGAGACACAACTCCTCACTGTCTTCCAACTAGCTGTGTGACACCTGCTAGCCCAAACAATAACTCTTTTGATTGGAATGTTTATCCTTGGCATTACCAGATACAATTTTGGAAAATCAAGGCAAGATCATGGTTATGAAGACTCATTCCTATTGGTCTGACAATGGTTAGCTTTTGGGGGCAGCCAATATTTTGGGGTTATGGTGTAGCTAGAGGAAATTTGGTTAACAAATATTCAGGCCAAGACTTCCTCTTCCGTGCACCGGTCATTGTTAACAGTCCGATCAGCAACTTGAGACACAAGAATGGAGTTGAGAGATGAAACAGATATCTGTCAAATTATCAGCAAATAGCAGATGATTGCGAGATTGCATTTTGGCCAGTTTGTTCTGCCTCTTTTGCTTCAGCCCTCTCAAATGTGATTGGTCGTTACCACTCAGACTAGAAACAGAAACCAGAGCGCCTCTGATACCAAAATGTTGTCATGTTGCCTACAGACTCTGCATTCATGTGCAGACATCTGTTTTTTATACAACACCAAAATATTGCAAAAAGGCTGAGTTGGTGTGGGTGCTGGTAAGATGATGAAGGATAAAGCCGTTTTGAAGGACTGTGCAAAATGTAGTGAATGTACAATGTGCAGAACACTGAAGGTAGTTAGTTTCACTGTAAAGTATAAACGTGTATTAATCAATCCAGTACTTCGCTCATATTGATCTTCCCATCTCTCTTTTTCCCCTTCCTTCTCCAGGACTATGACTTGTGCATCACCTGCTACAACACTAAAGGTCATGAGCACAAGATGGATAAGCTGGGGCTTGGACTGGACGACGACAGCAACAACCAGGCGGCAGCAGCTACCCAGAGCCCTGGAGATTCTCGCCGCCTCAGCATCCAGCGCTGCATCCAATCGCTGGTCCACGCATGCCAGTGCCGCAACGCCAACTGCTCCCTGCCGTCCTGCCAGAAGATGAAGCGCGTTGTTCAGCACACAAAAGGCTGCAAGCGCAAAACAAACGGCGGCTGTCCGATCTGCAAGCAGCTCATTGCTCTGTGCTGTTACCATGCCAAACACTGTCAGGAGAACAAATGTCCCGTCCCGTTCTGTCTGAACATCAAGCAAAAGCTCCGGCAGCAGCAGCTGCAGCACAGGCTCCAGCAGGCGCAGATGTTGAGGAGGAGGATGGCCAGCATGCAGAGGGTGGGGCAGGCAGCCGGAGGGCCACCAGGAGGACCTGTCGTAGGACTTCCGTCACCAGGGAACAATGGTACAACAGCACCCAGCACCCCAACTTCTGGTGGAACCCAGCCTCCAACGCCCCAGACACCGACTCAGACAATGCCTCCGGTCACGCAGCAGGGAATGGGCCCTGGACCTGGAGTACAGCAGCAACAGCCACCAGGTGGGATGCCCCCACAAAGTGGCATGCCTCCTCAACATCCGCTACACCATCAGTTCCAGCAGATGCCAGGTGGAGGAGGCGGGACTGGGGGGATAATGAGCTCTCCCCAGCATCAGCAGCAGATGCTTCCTCAGGTCCAGCAGCAGCAGCAGAGTGGAGCAGGGACCAACCCTCAACAGCTCCAGCAGCATCCCAACAATTTGCCTCCATATGCCAGCAGACCCCCGGGCTCCTCCCCACTTCATCAGTCCCAGGGCAAACCTGTCCTTGGCTCTGCAACACCTCCCCAGCAGCAGCAGCAGCAGCAGCCTGGTGGCGCTGTCATGCCTGGAAATGTTGGGGGCCAACAACCACCCAGCCAACCCCAGGGCCAGCCTTCCCTTCAACAGCAGCAACAGCAGCCTCCGTCTGGCCCTCCACCGGCAGCAGTAGAAATTGCCATGAAGATCCAACAGGTAGCCGACGCTCAGAGGAAGTTGGCTCTGAGACAAGCAGCCCAGGCAGCTGCGGGCTTGATGCCTCCTCACCCTCACCATCAGCAGGGTCAAGGTCAGCAGATGAGCATGGGGCACCCAGGGGGAGTAGGGATGGTTGGCACCCAGGGTATGCCACCACAGACCCAAGCAGCAGTGGCAGCTGCTCGGGCACACATGGATCAACAACAAGGTGCTCCGCCAGGGATGATGGTTGGTGCTGGTGGGCCCATGCAGCAATCCCCTCAGCAGGGTAACCTGCCGCAGGGCCAGCTGCCCCCTCAGGTACAGCTTCAGCAGCAGAGGATGGGTGCTCCACTTCAAAACCCTCAACAGCAGCAACAGCAGTGGGCGGGCCAGGGGATGCCGCCTCAGCAGAGACAAGCTATGATGAACCAATTGGGCCATCCAGCCATGATGGCAGCTCAACAGCAGCAGCAGCAGCACCAACAAGCTCAGGGCCATGCTGCCTTGATGAATATGGCACAGCAGCAGCAGCAAGGTGCTGGTGGAGGCATCCCAGGGGGAGCTGTCCCTGGAGCTGCTGGTATCCCAGGAGCTGGTATTGCTGGTGGGAACATCCCCCAGGCAGCCCTTCAGGAGCTGTTACGGACTCTCCGCTCGCCGAGCTCACCACTCCAGCAACAGCAGGTCCTCAACATCTTGCGGTCAAACCCACAGCTCATGGCTGCTTTTATCAAGCAGAGGGCCTCAAAATACAAGGGGGGTCAGGGGGGCCCGGGGGGACCAGGTGGTGTCCCTGGAGGTCCTGGTCCCACAGGGGGTCCTGTTGGGAATGTCATGGCAGGAGGGGTCCCACAGGTGAACATGAATGCTGCAGGCGGCGGCCAGCCGGGGATGCACATGGGGGGTCAGGGAGGGACAAATGTCAACATGGCCACCATGGCCCAACTACAGCAAGTACAGCAGCAACAACAGCTGCAGCAGCAACAGTTACAGCAGCAGCCGAGGCCGATGCTCAGCAGTTTACAGCAACAGCAAGTGGCAGCTCTCCAGCAGCAGCAACAACAGCAGCAGCAAGGGGGAGGCAGAGGTATGCAGGGCCAGGGGCCCCAGATGGGGAATCTCAACAGTCCCCAGTTCAGAGAGCTGCTCATGAGACGACATCTCCAGCAGCAGCAGCAGCAGCAGCAGCAGCAACAACAACAGCAGCAACAGCAGATGGGGGTGAATCATGGTCAGTTCCAGCAGCCACAGCCTCCACAGGGGCAGGGCTACATGGGACAGCCTGGGATGCAGCCTCCTACAGTGGGACAGGGACCACCTGGAGGTCCGCCTCTTGGCCCTCAGCAGCCTGGTGGTCCCCCAGGCCAGCAAGGGCAGGGTTACCCGGGGTCAGTGGCCCAGCAACAGGCCACAGCTGCACTCCAGCAGAGGCTCCAGCACCAGCACCACCTCCAGATGCAGCAGCAGAATGCCATGGCTGGCCTGCCAGGGGGCGACACAGGGCCAGGTGGAGGAGGTCCTCAGCAGCCACCTCAGGGCCCTCAGCCCAATCAAAGTGGCCCCCCACCTTCATCATCTCAGGCTCTGCTCCAACAGGCCATCCATCAGAGGATGCTCCAGCAGCAGCAGCAACATCTGGGCCCCGGAGGGTCACCGGCCCAACACAGCAATCCCATGAGCCCTCAGCAGCCGCAGCAGATGGCCCAGTCCCCCCATCCCCACCAACACCTGCAGGGCCAGGCGCTGTCCACATCGCTAGCCAACCAGGTGCGATCCCCACAGCCTTCACCCAGACCTCAGTCCCAGCCGCCACACTCCAGCCCATCACCGCGCATGCAGCCTCAGCCCTCCCCACATCACATCTCCCCCCAGATGCAGACAGGTTCGCCGCACCCAGGCCACCTGAACCAGCACCACCCGGGCATGGTGGTCCCTCAACAACAGCCAACAGCCCAGCAGCAGCAACAGAACTCTATGGAGCAGTTTGGGTCGGACCAGAGCGCCATGCTCTCACAGCTGAGCGGCATGGCTGGTCTACACGGGCCGGGGGGCAACAGTCAGGACCCGCTGGGTCAGAACATGAATCACAACCCTTTAGACATCATGTAGGAATTCTACTAAACGTGTCAAGCTGAGCTGAGACGCTCTGTGATTCTTCGCACAAACTGCACTCACCCAGGACAGTGTTATTGTTATTACTTAGCCTTTCTTTTTTATACTATTATTAAATGTTATTTAAAATGTTTTCAATAAAGATGCATTGAACTGAACTTCCTATGGGAGATGAACAATAAATCAAGCAGTCATTAAATAAATTAGAATAAATGAATTGTAAGTTATTGCTGTTAATATATTTTTTTGCCAATTGTGGACAAAGGGGGGGGGGGGTTTCTCTCGCGCCGCCCCCCTCACCTCCACCTCTTGCTGAATACAAGAAAGGTGATATTTTCGGGGTTTTGGGGGGGGTATATAGGAGTACTTGCCTTTTTTAAGAAATGTTTTTAAGATTTTAAAAGTGGTCAAGAATTAAAGAGGAAATGATTTAATGCAAAGAACTTTTTTATCATTTTCCCCATCATTCAGTCTGTTTCTGTTCTGCAGAGTGATGTGGATTATTATTAATGTAAATCCAAACATGATGCATATCTTCTTTTTTTTTTTAAATGTTTGGGTTTGCTTTATTTATTGTTTTCTTTTCAGGGGGGCCGGGGTGGGGGTGTTATGTACCCTGAGACTGCTACAATTCGTATAGAAATATATTTTTGTTATTGACTGTTATGACGGGGGGTTAGTGGAAATTTCATTTCACTTTCTTTAGTTGGGTCTGTCCAGGTGGGAATAATTACATGTCAGTGTTTTATTGCAGTGGTTGAGGGTCTGCTGTGAGTTTGACATGTTGAACGGACATATTGTGACGTCCCGGCCAGCTTCTGTATTGGACATCGGTCATGCTGGAAGGGACTCTTCCCTCGCAAACATGCAAGCCCTCTCCCTCGAATGTGTGTGCACTCCTTCCTTTAAAGACACTTAATACGCAGCAGTGGAGGCTTGGGGAGGGGGGGTGCATACCTGTGTGCCTGAAACATTTTGAGTACATGGGCTGGGATGTGAAAAACAAATGGGTGGGGTGGGCTCCTTTTAGTGTTTTTAGGATTCCGCTGTTTGGAGTTAAACAGAGGATTTTGATCCAAATGAACTGTGTTGCACAGAAATGAGGTGAAAGGAGGAGATAGGAGCAGTCGCTCTCCGTCTCTTTTGCCTCGTCCCCTTTGCTGCTCCCCTTGGACTTTAAATTCCCTCCCCCTCCTCCTCTTCCCCTTCCTCAGGGGGAAGTCGCTCCCCCTCCCCTCAAACTCCATCCTCTTTATCTTTCTGCTAAGAACTTTGGGAGTTTAATTTAATATTTTTTACTGTACAAAGGAAACACAAACTGTGGACTCAAATACTGTTTTTTATAATAAAATGAAAATTACCAACTGTGATGTGTCCTGCATGTGGCTGTTTGTCGGAAGTAGAGATTTGGTGAACACGAGGCGCACGACGAATCACAACAGGGCTCACATACAATTGAGGTGAATCACCATGGTAACCTGTTCTGGATAAGATAAAACCCTGCCAACAGCCCGGCCACTGACCAATCAGATCACTGCACAAACTGAGTCATCATTCCTACAGGGACATGAGCACTGACTTATTAGTGACAGGTAATAAAGGCTGATCCAGTTCTCTTATGTGACCATGCTGGGTTTAAAGGGACAGTTCACCCCAAAAATCAAAAATGCATATTTTTCCTCTTACCTGTAGTGCTGTTTATCAGCCTAGATTTTTTTTAGGTGTGAGTTGCTGAGTGTTGAAGAAATCAGCTGTAGAGATGTCTGCCGTCTCTCCAATATAATGGAACTAGATGCCACTCGGCTTATATTTAAAAAAACTCAGCAGCAATGTCCATCCATCAATCCGCCTATCTGAAGCATGGTCATGGGGGCAGCAGGCCAAGCAAAGCGCCCCAGACGTCCCTCTCCCCAGCAACACTTTCCATCTCCTCCTAGAGGACCCCGAGGCGTTCCCAGGCCAGATGAGATATGTAATCCCTCCAGCATGTCCTAGGTTACCCTGGGGCCTCCTACGAGTGGGACATGTCTGAAACACCTCCAGCGGGATGCACCCAGGAGGATCCTGATCAGATGCCCGAACCACCTCAGCTCCCCGCGGAGGAAACCACCCCAGCACCTGCATCTGTGATCTCATTCCCCCTGTCACTACTCAGAGCTCTTGACCACAGGTGAGGGACCAGCAAATCGAAAGCCTCACCCTCTGGCCTAGCTCCCTCCCCACCACAACCGTCTGGCGCAGCGCCTGCACCACTGCAGAAGCCACACCAAACCACTGATCCATCCCACGCTCCACTCTACCCCCACCCGCGAACAAGACCCCAAGATATCTGAACTCCCTCACCTGAGACAGCAACCCTCCGCCAACCAGGAGGGGGAAATCCATCGGTCTCCTGCAGAGAACCATGGCTTCAGACCTGGGTGGGGTCAGCGCCTCCAGGTCTGAGCAGCAATGTCTCCTTCCAGAAATCATGACCTGGTTACTCAAGATAATCCACACTGTGCCACAAATTCATCCAATCAGTCTGTAGGTCATTTCTGATTTGCACAAGCTGCTGGTCCACAAGTGGATACACATTTCTGCGCAGTGATTCAGTTTGTGGTTGAAGTTAAGTAGAAAGAAAATAGTTCCTGCATGAAACTGCTCACAACAAGGTCTGTGGATTATCTTAAGTAACCAGGTCATGATTTCTGGAAAGAGACATTGATGTTGAGTTTTTCCAAATGTATTTTTTGGTGCTTTGAGCACCACAAGCTGAGTGCCATCGAGTTCCATTATATTGGAGAGAAGGCAGACATCTCTACAGCTGATATTGCCAACACTCTGCAACTCACACCAAAACAATCTAGCTTGATTAACAGCACTTACAGTTAAGAGGAAACTAGGATTTCTTTTAATTTGGGGGCTGAACTGTCCCTTTAAAACTGAACTCCTGACAAACAACGGGATAGTTTACCACAATACAAACACACTAAGTGATGATTTGCTGCATTTAAACTTTTCTCTTGATGGTTTTAAACTGTTATTCCCAGCTGTGAATACAATGAGTCAGCTTTGTGATGATAATTTGCAATAAAATGATACTTTATATTATCTTATTTGGGAAAAAAAAACAATCCACATTGAGCCACAAGTGGAACATCTGTGTCCTCTCTGCTTTGGGAGCTGAGACAGTCTTAGTCTACTTTTAACATTGTCAAGTGTGTCACATATTTAAAATAGTTTGTTCATCATGACTAAAAACAAAAACTCACTATACTATTGAACATGTTGAAAATGCTAAACTAACTAATAGCGTTAACCATGGATGGGCAGCCAGGGAAGGCACATGTGATCGGCAAACCCCTGGACATGCAAAATGACCACAAAGACGTGATAAAAGACTTCTCTGTTGTTCTCTTGTGTCTTGCTTGTAAAAGTTTCTACAGTCTGTCCGCGGCTTTTTTTCTCTGTATGGAGCACTGAACATCAGCAGGACTACTTTATGAGGCAGGACTGCTAAGTTTGTAACTGCTGAGTAAAACTTTTAATTTAATTTAATCTGATTTTATTTTATTTTATTTTATTTATTTTATTTTGTTTTGTTTTGTTTTATTTTATTTTATTTTATTTTTTTATTATTATTTTTTTTAATTTATCTTTTTTTTTTTTAAATAAGACAAATAACAAAACAACATATAGCCACACACAGCACAGTACACATATACATATCTGGGGGTCATGTAGTCATGGCTAAGCCTCCCTCTAGCCACCAGTTTAGCATGTCATTAGCATGTTAACTGATTCCCCCAGATAAGTACCATAAAATATACACATATACATTACATACACACACCCACACACATCTCCACAGATGATGTCATGCATAAAACAAGCAAACATGCTCACACACACACAAACTCACAAGCATACACGTACACTCAAATGTGCATTAATTAGGAGCATGTACAGAGGTGGGTGAGTTTTTATTTGGACATTAACATTTGCAAATATGTTTTATTTTTTCTGTGAGAAAATTAGATTGGTAACATTAAAGTCAAGTTTTAGGGGGAAAAAGAGCCTAACCACCGGTACATACAGTATATTGTGTTTGGATCCACTCCCCTGTGATCACAGCTGGTTTCTATTCCAAAGTCAAAAGAGGCTGAGCAGGAAAAGTACATGCCATTACTGACATGATGCTCACTGATCTTGTGATTTTACAGGATAAACGTGTAATTTTCCCTTTTCCAGCTCAACCACGATTCCAAATTCCACAGTAGCACGGTTAAATAAGAATTTTATGTCTTCTAAATGATGTTTCTTGTTAGTGACCCTCCTCCCACTCCCACGGCTGCACTTCAGACATACTGAGCCTATGATTCAGACACTATTAAACTTGTGCTTGATGGCGTCACTTTCAGTAATCCGTCTTTCCTGAGAACAACACGTCCTCTAGTGGTGGCACGCAGCACACGGTGGCTCACTGTCAAGGCAGTTACAGTGGAGCATAAACACATTCAGCGGTGGGATGTGTTTACTGTGTTGTGACTGTGTATTTTACCACAGCTCTAGAAAAATAGCTGTTTTTAAAAAAAAATGCATCTTTCAGAATAAAAATTAGTTGTATTTCAGATCATTAGAGTTTCTAAAGGCTGCTCACACAGTAGTAGCAAGTTTCAGAAGCCTCAAAGGTCTTACAAAGTGGAAAACTAAAATGTAATACAAGTGTTACACAGGCCACTGGATCCCAACCTGGGTGGCCTTTCCCCCACTAGGGGCCGCCAAAGCTTCAGAGGGGTTCATGAGGCCTTCTTACATTTTAAGGGGTGAAAGAAAACTTGATTTGGCAATTTATCAGTTCTGTACTGTTATTGTTATGCACTGAATACAATATGAAATATTCATCAAATATGTCATTTACTTTGGGTCCTCTAAGGCAAAAGGTTGGGAACCACTGACATAGGCTATATCACTGTTGATTGTGGTAGTTTTTGTAAAGTGAGGGTAGGCCAAAAAGTATAGTATGTTGAATAAAGTCATAAAAAGCCATAGTATAGCATGTAAAACAAAGTTATAAAAAGACATAGTATATTATGTAAAAAAAAAAGTCATAGAAAGTGTCGTGAATCCCTCCTGATCTGTGTTCAGTATTCACTCAGTAGTTTGTGCTTGGTGACTAATTCTCCAGTCATTCCAGATCCTGCCATTCCCCCATGCCTGGCCTTCATTCATTCCCTTCACCTGACGTTCCCCGCCCATCTTCTCACCTGCACTCTATTCCCTCATCAGTTCCCTGCCCATCTCCTCACCTGCACTCTATTCCCTCATCAGTTCCCTGCCCATCTCCTCACCTGCACTCTATTCCCTCATCAGCTCCTCAGTATATATACTAGCCCATTTCCCCTTGTCCTCTGCCAGATTGTCTTAGTTTCTTGCTAGCACTCCAGCCCTTACCTTATCACCTGAAGATTGTGTTACTCTGCCTGATTCCCTGGATTCTGACTCTATGCCTGATTACCTGGACTCTGATTCCGTGCCTCACCCTGGACGGTGAAGTTTGCTCTTTCTGATTGACCTACTGGTTCTGACCCTTGCCTGTTTGTTGGACTAAACCTTTTGGACATTGAACTGAACTGATTGTTTCTTGTTGTGCTTGTGAGTTGAAATTCAAATTCAAAGTGTGTGACCGTCACAAAAAGTCATAGTATAGTATATAAAAAAAAAAGTCATAAAAACATCATAGTAGAGTATGTAAAAAAAAAAAGAGTATATTATGTTAAAAAAAAAAAAAGTCATAGTATACGATATTAAAAAAAGTCATAAAAACATCAGAGTAGAGGATGTAAAAAAGTCATACTATAGTATGTCGAAAAAAGTCATAAAAACAGAGTATTTAAAAAAAAAGTCATAAAAATGTCATGGAGTATGTCGAAAAAAGACATGAAATAGTATGTCAGAAAGTCATTAACATCATAGTATAATATGTCATAACAAGTCATAAAAAGTTATAGTATAGTATGTCGAAAAAAGTCATAAAAACATCATAGTAGAGTATGTAAAAAAGTCATAGTATAGTATGTCGAAAAAAGTCATAAAAACATCAGAGCATTTAAAAAAAAGTCAAAAATGTCAGAGTATGTCGAAAAAAGACATGAAATAGTATAGTATGTCAGAAAGTCATTAACATCATAGTATAGTATGTCATAACAAGTCATAAAAAGTCATAGTATAGTATGTCAAGAAAGTCATAAAAAAATAAAAGTATAGTATGTCATAAAAAGTCATGAAAACGTCATAACATAATATATCAAAAAAGTCATATAATGGTATGTCCAAAAAAAGTCATAAAAAGTCATAGTATAGTATGTCAAAAAAGTCATAAAAACATCATAGTATAGTATGTCATAACAAGTCATAAAAAGTTATAGTATAGTATGTCAAAAAAGTCATAAAAACATCATAGTATAGTATGTCATAACAAGTCATGAAAACGTCATAACATAGTATATCAAAAAAGTCATAGAATGGTATGTCCAAAAAAGTCATAAAAAGTCATAGTATAGTATGTCATAACAAGTCATAAAAAGTCATAGTTTAGTATGTCATAACAAGTCATAAAAAGTTATAGTATAGTATGTCATAACAAGTCATGAAAATGTCATATTTCAAAAAAGTCATAGAATGTTACGTTCAAAAAAGTCATCAAAACATCATAGTAGAGTATGTCATAACAAGTCATAAAAAGTTATAGTATGTCATAAGAAATCATGAAAAAGTCATAGTTTATCATTAAAAGCCATAATGTCATATGTCATAAAAAGGTCAATGTATCATATGTCATTTAATTAATTAATTGATTTGAGTTTTCTATGTGTTTTCCTCAATGATGTAAGGTGTCCTGATAATTAATGTACATATACCTGCAGTAATCCCACATGATAAATAGGCTCCAGGAGACATTTTTATTTTAGTACATATTTATTGGAAATGCAGTCAAAATAAAAATCCATTTTCCGAGAGAAGACATGTTTGACGATTCATCTTTGTCAGAGAAAGACACATATAAGTGACATAAGTTAGTTTATACAAGTGACATGCAATAAATAATAGCTCACTACAGCCTGACCTATAACGTACATTTGCTTCCATTTGTACACAGCGAAACAGCGGCGGTGTAAACTGATATAGCCTCTTTTGAAATGCACAAAGGCTAGTGAAAAGAGTGGACTATCAATTGGTAATACAAAAATAGAACCAGGTAGCATTTTATACTTGAAAAGTAAAAGGACAGACAGACAGCAAACACAACTTCTTTTTGTGCATCCAGCCTCCTTGAAATGCAGAACTTCATCTAAGCGGCAGGCGTTAATTCTTTCTCTTTGTTTTTTTGTGTGTGTGTTTTTCTTTTCTCTTTTGTGACAGAAATAAACCTCTTCAACAAACCACAGGACAGGGCTTTGTGCATGTGTGGCACAGACTGACAGGGCATGCAGTTATCTCTGTGCAAATACTGAAAAAGAGCAATTTACAAAACAGTATTTGTAAGAAAGAGGAGCGACTCAAACAGGCCCGGTGAACAGATCTGAGTGTGTGACCGATGTCTGGCTGGAAAGCACTGAGGATAATTGGAAAAAATTAGCTGCATGAAGTAGTATATGTACTGTTAGGTTTGCTGTCTCAGCATCTGTCTCCCACTCTCTGTAAACCCAGTGACCCCTGGCAACGAAACCTGCCAGAGATCCTCTTAGTACTCTGGATTGCAGAGGATGCTTCAAGGACATTTTTGGGGCCTCAGGCTTCCTATCACACCTAATAAATGAGCCACAATGATAAAATTACCACTCATTTATTTATTTAAAGGCAACAATGTCTTCATTGAACTCAGTAGGAAATGAGTGTAGCTTTGTAAACATGTGGAGTTACATAACATAAACAACTATTTACATATACAAAATGAGTGGCAAGTCTAATTAAGGTTATTTAAATCTCTCCCCATCTCTCTGTCTGGTCATTCAGTAGCCCTTAAAGAAGCCTTCAGCCACTGTCGCTTCCTTAAAAGTCACTGTCAGAGAGTTGATAGTCACTTTTGTAAAAATCACCTTTCCAGGATGTCCTGCCGCGGCGAAAGCAGGCTGACAGCCCGGTGTCGTCGTGGTAACGCTCTGATTGTCGCCACTCACCTCTTCCTCCTTGCCTGCCTCAGTGGTGGAGCAGTCAGCTGCCGTCTCGTTGCTCCCCTGAACGCTCACTATCACCGAGGTTTTGTTGTTGATGGGCTCTAATGTGGGACACTCCGGCTCCACGCTCTTCTCACCTCCATCCCAATCTGACCTGTTGCCCATGGAAACCGCATTTTCTGGTCCGGCCTCAGCCACCGAGGCACTGTCTTTTGATTGGTCGCACGCAAAGGTTTGGTTCTGTTTCTCTTCAGGTATCTCGCCACCTGGTCCGTCAAGCCATGTTTCTATACCTGCTACTGGCATCTCTAAGTCCTGTCGCTCCAGCATGGGCGGGGAGCTGCAATCTGACTGACCTTAAAGTACCAAAAAGAGACATTCTGTTAATTTTCAAAGGTCAAAGGTCATGATCAAGCTGCTGAATTTCTGATTAACTTGTCAAACAAACCATATAAACTGTCTTCACGTCTCTCCTCTGTGGTGCATTCAGACCCGTGCTTCTCTTCTTCGCTGGTGCCGCCCCAGTCCTCCTCAACAGGCTCCTCCCTCTTCCTCAGTGGACGGATGGTTTTGTTCGGGGGTCCCTCTGGCCCCCGTTTGGACACCCTCTGCTTTCTCTTTCTCCTGGCTAAGCGACGGTACAGGCTGGCCCGCTCGCCCTGGTCCACATCTGTGCTCATGGAGCGGGTGAGGGAGAGACGCAGTCGAGGCGCGGGCTTCTCCGAGACCTTGTGGGCACTGCGGAGGTCCATGGCAAAGATGTTCTGGGGCAAAGCAAAGATGGCAGGTTAGTACATGAACCGTGAGCACATATACATTTTGTTTGTATACCATATTTTTCTTACTTTCAATAAATCCCATAAAAAGATCAAAACCAACTATCAACTAATCCTACTAAGTACTGACTGTGTATCAAAAGCCTGATTATAGCCTGCTCCTCTGTGCCATAGAGTTCTACTGTTGTCCAAAAAGTCTGCAGTCATACTAGCAGGCACAACTCTGGGACACTGAGCTAAATGCTCACACCATAGCATGCTAACAACCTCACACTCAACCCTACTAACATGCTGATATTTAGCAAGTAATATTTACCACCAGATTAAACATCTTAGCTATGTCTGTTAGCATGCTAGCATTTGCTTATGGGTCTGATGCTCATTGGTTCTGCAGGGATTTGGTCATGAATCACTGGAGTAGTGTTGCGAGGGTGTGAGATTTTCATGGTACGATAACCGTCTCAGAAAATATCTAAGTTTTACAGTATCACAATATTTAACAAGCTACATCAGCTGATCTCAAACAGCCCAATCAACTAATGGATCAGCTCACTGATGGAAGGGAGTCAGCTGATAGATCACATGACTCCTTTCTATGCAACCAATTGGCGAATCTCATTCAGGGCGCCCTATTTAAACTGCTCTGACTTGCCTGCTGTTGTTGCTTCCTCTGCAAGCTGCTTTGCAACCCGCCTCCACCCAGCTCCTCCTTTTCATGCTGTGTCTGACTGATCAATGTCATTTCTGTTTGTCATTGATGCTGCTCTGTTCTGTTCCTGGGGGGTCTTTGCTGCTGCTCTCCCTGCCTTCAGCTTTTCATGTAGGCACATGGAAGGGCAGGGGGGTTTGCACTCTCTGCCTCAGGCATTCCTTGTTTGCACATGGAAGCACAGCGAGGTGTACTCTGTGCCTTAGGCTTTCCATGTAGGCGCATGGAAGGGCAGGGGGGTTGCTCTCTCAGCCTTAGGCTTTCCTTGTTTGCATGTGGAAGGGCAGACAGTTGTGCTCTGTGCCTTAGGCTTTCCATGTATGCGCATGGAAGGGCAGGGGGTTGCTCTCTCAGCCTCAGGTTTTCCTCATTTGCACGTGGAAGGGCAGAGAGGTGTACTCTTTGTGCCTTAAGGCTTTTTGTTTAAGCCTAGGAAAGGCAGAGGGGCCCCAGTACAGAGCCATACCGCCAAATATAATGCTAATGGAAATAAAGTTTTCTTTGACAAAAGTGTTCCTGACCGAAATAGTGTAAGTGTAACCTAATCTGTATCTGAAACTGCTTAAATACTGAGTTTAAAGTGAATGAATAGACCTAAAAAAAAACAATCTGAATGTCAATGCTAGCCCTAGTATAATGTCTACTGGGGATCTGGAGGGAGATTTCTAAAGAAAAAAAAGTTTTTCTGAGCTTTGGCTGCAGGTGTAAAAAGTCAGAATATCTCTGACCTCTGCTTCAATTTTGACACTTCTTGTTTTTAATACACTCAATTGCTGTTCCTGTTACGCAACATCCTCAACTGACAACCATCCGTCTTCATAAACAAACCCCTCACTGAGCAGTCAGCGTTAGCAGAGAAAGGTATATAACAAAGGCCGGTGAGACAAGAGGAAAGTTAAGTGTCGCTACCCGCAGGACGAGCCTCCTGGGTCTGAGACCTTTCCTCCGATAGGCCAGAGCTCTGATCTTCTCCTGACTGGGAGAGAGAAGTAGAAACAGGAAACAGAGAGGCGGGAGGGAAAGGACAGAGACAAAGTGACAAAGAGAAACAGACTGTGAGCAAGAGAACAACAAAAAAAAGTGCTTTGCAAGCATAAAAACCAAAAACTCGCCAGGATTACTCACTTCTCTTCGTAGGCCAGGACCAGGCGCGGGTCCAAAATATTGTCCTCTGGTTCCCAAGTACTGTACCTGCCGAGACACACAAATTCAGATTATCTATCTATCTATCTATCTATCTATCTATCTATCTATCTATCTATCTATCTATCTATCTGTCTTAACAGCATGTGACGCTCAGGTATCAAGAAGCACATTTTGAAAAGGCTACTGAGTTTATATTGAGGGGATGAGGTCACTGGATGATGACTCAAGGCTTACTCACTTCGGGGACCATCCTTGCCATTTGAGCAGATACTCCACGTTACCCTGAGGAGAGACCAAGAGAAGGGGGGGCAGTCAGAGGAGGTGCAGCAGAGACACATTCTCACAACCTGTGTTTTAAATCTGCTCCAGTGTGATGCAGAAACAGGCTGCTGGGAGCGCGTGAGTGCCAGAGGAAAGCAATGACTGTCACTTTAACGTGTGGAGGGAGGGAGGGGGGTGGAGGGAGGGTCATGGACATTTTTCTCCCTTTCAAATGATGTTTTTTTCTGAGGGATGACGTCAATGACAGCGGGGCTGGGCTGCCTCCAAACAGCAGCTTTTCTCCCTCGCATTGGCGGTGACGTGACCGCGCATGGCTTCACCAGCCACTTTCGACAATACACGAGATCCATCGAGAACATTACACCGGCAGCTCTGATAGGTGGGGCCTCGGGAACATGTAAACAACGTGGGGTTGCGCAACGTTCAACCAGCAGTGAGCCTGGGAGAATGATGACAGTCACCCAGAGAGGAAAAATAACTGTATCAATCCCCGGAGAGCGCGAGCTGTTTATTATGAGGACAGCAGCCGCGCGTGTAGTTGCAACATGTCATTATGTCGTAATAAACTTTATCACAGCCTATTATAATAATAATAATAATAATAATAATAATAATAATTATTATTATTATTATTATTATTATTATTATTATTATGATCATTATTGTTGTTATTATGACACGCAGGTGATGTCGCACTGCACTTTCCAATTATTTTGCATCACAGAATAAAATGTGCGCGCACATGCTGCGACACATGCCGCTCAATTTCTCTCCTGTGGCGATACTCTGTTACGGTTCTGGGTCAACACCTCCACTGTGAATCAATGGGTCACCATAACGCAGCATTCAGTGACATTACGCAGCAGTTTCACACCGACACTCCGCCGCTCGCTGCTGGCGTAACTTATATCAACTGCGCAGCTCCCCGCACACACACCGGACCCGTTTTCAGACACACACCCCCTTTTTGCATTTTACTACAGCTGCGTAGGCTCCCTCAAAAACACGTACATGCTGCAGCATCTCAGCTGCTGCACAGGAAGGTTACAGGATGCGACTCGCTGACAGGCTGTGGAACAGTGTTAAACTTTGGCGCAGTTAATTTAAAAAACAGTCGGGGCATCTCTCTTGCGTAAAGTATAGGCAAAGTGCGTAGCCTAGTTTTTGTTGTGCACGAGGACAGCGAATGGCACACTGAACATACTGTTCCGACCGGGTAAAAACACAGGAAAATAAGTTATGTAAGTTATATGAAGTGTGTTACAAGTCGCACTTCTTACCTTCCTCACTCTCTTCTTTGTTATTGACTCAACAGCAAACACTTGGTCTCCGATAGATGACAGCTCCATCTCCGCGCGCTGATACACACGCTCCAAAACAAGACGCAAACTGGCTCTCGCTGTTGTTGTCGAAATAAAAATTGTTTAAAATAAAAAGAACAGAGAGGACAAAATGATCTCAAAGTGTCCCTGCAGCTGCTGGATGTCCGTGTGAACACTTGCTGTGAGCGCTGAGCCTCTGCGCTCCTCTCACTCCAAACTCCAGCTAGGCTACCTGCCTCCCTCACTTTTCTATTAAAATCTGCGACACATCAACACAGGACAACGCTGCTTTAAGTCGGGCGCGCCGCCTTTCCATTGCGTAGGGCCGAGCCCCCAGTGTGCGTGCCCGCGCCCGCGGGGACGCGCACGCAAATTGGAGCAGAGTGCAGAAGAGGGACAGAGGAGGAGGGGGGAGGGTCAAAGAGACAAGGTTACGTGAAACTAAAGTTAGGGGAAGGAGTGGGAGCGCATAATGGGCGATTTCACAACATTTCCTAAGAAAAATATTACAAGATAAAGATTTACTGTGCAGGAAAAAAATAAACAATGTATACACACACACAACAATAATCCCTTTCAGTCATCACTTATGACCCACAAGAAGTGTGTGGTGGTGTATTTATCTGCCTGTATTTCCTTTTTCATTTGCTTTGTTTGGGACATTCCTGGACATAGGTGAGGTAAAAAGGTAGCCACCAGGTGCCAAACATAAGCAGCACACGTCCAAGAGGAGGCTTAGAAGACTGTGGACACTGCGGACAAATGTAAATATAGCCAGGCAAAATGCCAAGTGGCAAAGCTTGTTCCAAAATAAAAGTGAATCTGGCGATCTGACTGCTACATCTGTCACCCCATTGATTGCTAGGGTTGATTCAGCTGATCTAGCTGGCTAGGCGGGTGTCCCCTTCCTCCCTCACTGCTCCATGTGTGTCCCTCTCGAAGCCCCGTGCTCGGTCAATGAGGACGAGGTCCCCCTCAGTTGGCGACTATCCATCGATGTACCAGTAGCTGCGCTCCCCTGCTAAAATCTCCAAACAAGCTCAAGAGTGAATCCAGGCTTGACTTTCACTTTCACTTTTGCTGGTGAGTCTATTTACAAGCAGGTGGCAACTTCCGGGGTTTACAAATTAAGCCAATGAGCAAGTGCCAAAAACTGCAGTTTATTGAATGGCCACTTGAGGCTGGCTCCAAGAGTGAGTCAATCCAACACATTCCCACTCTGACCCTGTCACATGTCGATGTTGGGTCATGGACTTTCCACATTGACATGATGTGTAAGGTACTCTGGGTGCGTTGGTTGTTGACGTTCTGGGACACTGTGTCAACTTCAGCCTGTTACATGCATTATCTGTTTTCAAAATACACTCCACATTCACAGGAAATTTACCGTTTACATACAGTCTCTTTCAAAATAAACGCAATATGCCAGTACAACACTGCGGATTGACGTGTTTTTTCCTTCAACAACAAAGGCACATTGTTAGGTTTAGGAAAAAAATAACAGGGCTTGGCTTTAGAATCTTACAGAAAGTGAAGACCGGCTTCCTGGCTGAAAGTTGGTGTTTGCTGGACCCATCCACCACCCCTCTTGCACGCCTCACTTATGTTATTGTCCAGCCGCATTTCCCCCTGATGCCAGCGGGCGCATTTACACAATAATGGCAACCTGCCACGTATCATGCCAATGTGAAAGGATGGCTTTTTTCGTCAGTGTTTGATGCCGGAAGTTCCCAAGCGCCAATATTCGACAACTTTGGAGTGAGACTGGGTTGGTAAATCTCCACAGACGCCCATGTTAAAGGCACCCAGGAGGCATCCTGATCAGATGCCCGAACCAAGTCAACCAACCCCTTTTGATGAAAAGGAGCAGCGGCTCTACTCCGAGCTCCTTACTCTATCTCTAAGGATGAGCCCAGCCACCCCACAGAGGAAACTCATTTCAGCTGCTTGTATACGCGACCTCATACTTTCGGTCACTACCAAGAGCTCATGACCATAGGTGAGGGTTGGGACATCAATGGACCAGTAAATCGAAAGCTTCTGCATCACTGAAGACACCGCACCAAACCGCTGATCCATCTCACGCTACCTTCTACCCTCACTCATGAACAAGGCCCTGAGATACTTTAACTCCTTTGCTTGAGGCAGTAACTCTCTCCCAACTGGCAGAGAACCATGGCCCCAGAACTGGAGGTGCTGACTCTCATCTACATCCACCGCCAGCGCAGTCTACAAGTCAGATCCACCCCTTACTCCTTGACAGCTCCACCCTCTTGCCCAATCCTGGCTCCCAAAAAACGGTGACGGCCGAAATGCAGAACTCGGGGCTTCAAAACAGCACTCCATAAACCAGTGCTGGACTCAACCTCTGACTTCCAAAGCAAAAAGAACACAGCAAAACTCTCTGCTATATGGCAAATACACTCCCAAAATCGGCAGACTGTTCCTTTAACTAACACAACAACATCTCACTCCAATTGTAGCCTAAAAATAGGACTACTATGACTGATATAAAGGCATCTGCTCTTTCACAGGTGTAATACAGTCAATTAAATAAAGTTGTGCAGTTAAAACACTGAACTCCAGCCTGAGCATGCAACAGAGTGTGAGCTCGTGTATTTTTATGTAACAGTAGTAAAGGCAGGAAAGATCAGAATCTGCACTAGAAATGAAAGCTTTGCTTCACTCTGTGGTGGAGATGTTCACCCCTCTAGCCCTGTTTGATCCAAATATGGAACTAAACAGCTAAACAAGTACTGGAAGTCTTGATTTTACATCCAGAATGCTAAGCAACATCTCTGCAGAGAGGAAGGCTGGAGATAAAGTCGAGTACAACACAGAAGGAAGATCTCAGTGATGATAATGACCACTGATATGTTGCAGCCAACATTTATTATATAATCATTACAGAGGACTGACTCTTGTTCAGTGACATGGTCACAGCCTCTGATCACACACACACACAAACACTTACCTAACTTCATACCTGAGCGTGTACTCGTCCAGCCCCCAGGTGGGGATAGCTCATAAAGGTAAAGTGAGTGCTGTGGAAAAAAGGCCCAGAGCCAGTTTCCTATTATCTTTCATTGAGGCTGGTGTGGATCAGTTTACAGTAAAACTCTCTGTAACTACACACACACACACACACACACACACACACACACACACACACGCACGCACACACACACACAAAAACATACACACGGTCCATGGTCTCTCTGCACCTGGAACACTTGCATCACTTACGGGCATTGGGTGTCATGGCAACTGTTTCTCAGGCAACCACTGAAAAGCTGGATGATGATGATGATGAGACAGCAGGAAGAGTTGATGAACAGCTCAGAGCTGAAGAGTGATCCACCTCAGCTGACCCAACTGTGACCTCTGACCCTCGAATTCTAAGATCATATAAACAGCCCGACCAGAAAACCCTGTAATAATTACATATTATTCTTAAGCTGATAAATATTTTAACATTTGAGATATTTTGTGGAGTATAATCACTTTATAGTGACCCAATGATATTTGTGTCTGCAACTGGAATTTGGCCAGTTTATTCGTCACCAGACACAGCCTGACTTATTTCTTTCAGTGTAAGTTTCTGCCGATGTTGGGCCAGGTTACTTTCGATAATGGCCCAGTCAGTGTTTATGTGCACAGTTATGTTGAACTATGGTATTTGCATGAATAGGGCATTTAATTGGACTACTGTCCATGTCCCAGTTTACAGGCTCAGGAGGGGACTTGATTTATTGACCAAAGTTTGTCCAACTCTGCTACGATACGTGGCAATATGCCCCCTTTCAGCTTGTTAGTATTGAACCTTTTTCTGGTTGACTTATGATTCTGGGGCATCATTCATCTCAAGTCTCAACCGAGTCGGGCAGCTGGATGCAGCCTGACTCATTTCTTCTGACGTTTGGGTTTGGGCCAACGCTGGGCTTTAAGGGTGCTTTCAGACCTAGAGTTGTCTTGCTTTGGTCTGAATCAAGTTATACAACTTTGTAACAATGTTGTTCCAAAGTTGTATAATTGCCTAGAGTTGGTTCGTGTTCTCACGGCAGCATTTACAAGCGGACCAGATCAAATGCCTTGTGTGAGAAAGCTGCTCTTGATTGGTCAGAATTTCCATGTGGGAAAAATCCAGGAAGTAAAGCAAACGTTGAAGAAGAGTACACTTGCAAGATAAATGTGACACTTTCTAATGTCACAATGGAGGGACAACTACGCAGGTTGATTTTAGCGCTGCTCATCGTGGACTATATTGCTGTCATTGTTCATTTGCATCGAGGTTGGAGCACGTTCTCACCACAAACGAACCGCACCAGAGTTCATTTGTAACCAGACCGAGACCACCTCTTCAAGATGGTCTCAGTCCGGTTGTTTTGGTGCTCACCTGAGTGTGATTGCTGTGTTCACACCTGCCCAAAGGAACCACACTTAGGGGGTAAACAAACTTGAGTTCGATTGAACCGAACCAGACAGGGCAGGTGTGAAAGCACCCTATGATTAAAAAGTCTAGAGGCGTCTACAGTTGTTCTGGTGAGGTTAGATATAGCAAGAGTGACAACTATGATTATTTTCATCATCAATCTTGCATTTATTTTCTCAATTATTTGCTAATTCTTTAGTATATAAATGACAGAAAATAGTAAGAGCCTTCTCACATATTCCAAGAGCCCAGGCTGACCTGCTAAAATTATCCTTGCAACAGTCCAAAATCTCTCATTTAATCAGTTTATTAAGCATCTCATGATCACAGAATACCAAGAGAACCAGAAATGCTAACAATATGTGGGAGTGATCAACAAGTTGTTATTTTTGCTTAAAAAAAAAACAACCTTTCAGTACTTCATAAACAAATGCATTTTTATTTTCATTTAAACCTTACCAGTAAAAACAGACCTATGCTGTATTCAGAACCAGACTCCAAAACTTTTTTTTTCTTCTTTTACTTTCTCTTTTCTTTTGCAAAAGTGCATGTGTTGGAGAAGTGCTGAGCATACACCTGGATAAAAGAGACTTGGATTGTGCTGCACAAGTTGTGTGTTGCAGTTAGCAAACAGATGTTTTGATGTAGTTTTGCTGTTGTTCCACGTGGCCCACAATAAATCAAATAATCGATTTACAAGGAAGCATGCAAGAAAAACAAGGTTTTCTTTACGAATGTTCATTTTTTGGGTGAAGTGTCCCTTTAAAACTGTACTCCAGTGATCCAGTCTGTCACTTCCAGAAAGTGGTTGGACTTGTAGAGACAGATAACATAAATTGATTCAGCAGAGGCCAAGATATACCGGCTTTTAATCCCTGGGGTGGGACAGTCTCCAAAACCTACAAATCCTACATTTCCCGAAAGGAAACTGGATAGTGTCTTTCATTACATCCTCCAAACCTTGTAAAAACAACATCTTTCAAATATCCAGCCAAGTCTCACTCTCAGACAGTCAAAACACACTGCTTGTCAGTGGCCCTCGGTGCCGCACAATGCACCTTTCAACGTCTATATGAAATGAGCTTTTAACCAACCCTAATGTAAACCCATCCATGTCATTAATAGTTGGTCAAAGTGATAGACGTGGTATAAAGGGTGAGAAAGCCTGCTTGGGGTGGGTGTGAGGGGTCCAACAAACACAGGACTTTGACCCATGCAGTGTTTGTGTCCCACGTGAAACTAACAATCAACATTAGATTAATTTGTCACGTCACCCGTCAGCTCACAACTAATATCAACCATGATCTTTTCCTAAACTTAACCGCGACCCCCTACGTCCAGATACAACACAAAAAGCTGCCCCAGTGTCACTGTAGTGACGCCAGGGGCTTTTGCCCAAACATCAAAATGTGACGAGTAGGGATGTGGACATGTTGAATCTTCACACGTCAAGTCTGTAACACAGTTTCTGTTAAAACTTTCTCATACTGCAATCCCTTGCAAGATGGAAGTCTATCATTTCAAGTCGGTATTCTTGACCTCCAATCTCAATGCGTCCCAGTGCATCTGCCCAGGAAAACATATAGCAAGTCTCTGCGCTTCACAAGCATCGACAGAGGCATCAATTACCAAAATAAAGCAAGATTCGGAATTGGGTATCCACCCCTTTATTGCCATTAGACTGCTGCAATGGTCTGCCCACAGGACTCTCAAAAAAAAGCTCCTCAGCAACTATAACTTATTCAGAACGCCGTCACCAACGTCTTGAAGAAAACTAAGAAGTATGACCTCTTAACACCAGTCCTAAAATCCTTACACTGGCTGCCAGTCACTCAGAGACCAGACTTCAAAATCTTGCTGCTTGTCTACATATCACTCATGTGCTTGCGCCATATGAACCTCCAAAACCTCAAAGGACATCTGGATAAAAAGCAAAAAACTTTCCTGTTTTACACTGCATACTCTACCTGTTAATTGTTTCTAATTGATTTACTTGTGCATCTAAATATGGGAGTATTTAACGTGACCTTTTAATTATTTTAGTTTCTGCACAAGCTTACTTCAAACATGTCGTACCTCTTGTATCACTTGCTTGTACTTAAAGCACACTGAATTGCCGTGGTGTATGAAATGTGCCATACAAATAAAGCTGCCTTGCCTTACCACAGAAATGGCGTGTAAACTAAGTCAACTGTTTTGCTCGTCTTAGCTCGGTAATATAAGATGCAACAGCTGCCGAGCGTGATAACATAAACCACCATATGACCAGTGGTCTGAAGTTGTTTTGTCTGCAACGTCCAAAAACGGTTTCGTCTCGTCGCGAACCTTCAATCTGAACTGGACTTTAGTCTCAAGCCCACACTGAGACGACCCTGATGACATCACTGATTTTTTTTTTTTATTGAGCTCTTTCGAGGCACAAATGCAAAGATTTCACAGGCTGAGATTTCGAGTAAACTGCACTCCATGTGTAAAACCTGCAGACAGCCCCTTTAACTTTTTGCTGTAATGCCCCTTTAATATTCACAGAAGTGTTTTCAGACTCCTGCAGCAGAGTTTGGTGATCTCATTGTGTACTGTGGTGTTTTAACGTCCTTAAATATGTGACCATGGGCTGCAGAGATTTTGCACAGTGTTGCTGTGTGATGCTGATCTGATGTCTCCGGTAACGTCTCGTGCTGATCTCACTGTGTTTAATGGTGTATTTCTCTTGCATGATGATCCTTTAGGGAGCTGCGTTACCGTATCACTTTAAAAAATGTAATACGGGAACAAAACGGCTCTGTTCCCGTAAGGAGGAGGTTATCGCAGCAATTCAGAAAAGAAACACGGCGATCACATGACTCGTTATCTGCCCGGATACTAGTGTGGCGGAGTCGGGAGCCGAGGATGGAGCGGCAAAACAACACGGCAGGACGATCGCTCCCACCCACATGTTATGACTCACGCATGACTCACCAAACGTGACGGTAAGGAGATCAGCGCCACTTCTCTGGAATAACAACAGAGGAAAAACACAGAGGGAGAACTTGCAGCCGTATGCCGGGAATCCATGCGTTTCTGATTTACTTCCCTTTGTCCAAACCCTGTGCACCCCTGAGGGCTCCACTTCATTTGTTACAGAGGCAGCACTGCTGGGAAATATCAAACCCATCAAACCTGCAGTGAAACATGAAGCTGCACAAACTTTGTCTGACAGGAGGCTGCTAATGATCCACACATATTTTTTTAGGAAACATTTTATTCAACAGATATTAAAGGGGGGCTCTGGTGTTTTTTAACCTGGACCCTTTTTCCCCATGTTTGGTGTCTAAAGCCCCGTTTGCACCAAACACTTCTGGTATGTTGCCTTTGGAACCCCTTAGAAATGACACCTAGACCCTAAACAGTACCCTAAAATGTAGGCGGGGTTGTTGTCACTCACTGCCCTATCAAGCACCCACTGTGCACAGATGGAAGTCTGCACCTTGTTTATCGTCCACAGAACGGAGTTGCACGCCGACATTTTCACAACAAAATTAAACAGGCTGCAGTGAGAGTCTCTCTCCATGGGGTATTTAAAAATAGGATGTTTGTGCATTTATTCCTTCTCAGGCAAGCTCAGGGGTTTAGTGCTGCTAGAGTGAGGATTAGGATATATGCTGTTCACATAACAAAATTAGTGTACATAAACGCTTTAAGATCCACTCATTACTAAAAGTGTCTGTCATATAAAAACTAAAGTAATGGTCAAAGTTGTCACCAGAGCATGTGAGCGGAGCAGACCAGGTGAAAATTTCCACTCCTCACTCGCAGACCTGTCACTTTGCGCCGCTCGTCCGCTCCGCTTGGTTCTGCGCATTCTTCGCTCCGCTCCATCATAAATTTTACCCTGCTCCACTCGCTCACCACTCCGCTCAAAAAAACTGCATCGTACTACCCTAACCTGTAATCTACTATTCACAAATAAAACATGAGCTCGGTAGATTCTCCCTTCTCCCTGCAGTTAGGGACTGTTCTCCACGGTACCGCTGTCGGCAGGGTGGAAATAAGTCAAAGTGTGGAGGAGACGGACCGGGTTAAGCGGCCGACCTCCGGGGAAGCCCTCTCGCCTCTCCCCGCAGTTAGGGACCGTTCTCCAAGGTACTGCTGCTTCTCTTCTCAGTTTCTTCTTCTGAAGTACACAGTAAACTCCATAGTTTTGAAAGAAAATAGTGTGGGTGTGCGCAGGTGCAAAGATGCATTCTGCGTGGGGCATGAGTGACCGGAGCGAAATTGGAGCGAGAGATTCATTCACACAGATTCACATTGTCAACTCATGCATTGAGTAATGTTACAAGTGAACGTTCCACCTTAAAAGTTGCCGGCAGTCGGCCCAGTGAATGAAGTTATTTTTTCTCAGACTCCAGCTGCTGTGAGAGGCAGCAAAGCATCCTTTCATTTTATAGTTACAGTTTACTAATAAAACTCTCCACAGTATGAACAGTGGTTACATGAGCCTCAAAACCAGACACAACTCAGCCCTGAGCAGAGTGACCATCCTCTACTGACCAATCAGACTGCAGTGTTCACAGATCTGTGTGTACTGCTCACAAGGTCTGCTGACCATAGCCCCATTTCCACCGAGCAGTACGGTACATTTCAGTTCAGTTTTCTTTTTTTTTTCCGTTTCCACTGTGAAAAGTTGTGGATGGTACCAATGGAACCGTTCTGTCCCGTCCCCATGTTTGGTCCCCCCTCTGTTGGGGTACCTAGCACACAGATCTGGTACTAAAAGGTGGAGCTGTGAACACTGCAGTCTGATTGGTCAGTAGAGGACGGTCACTCTGCTCAGGGCTGAGTTGTGTCTGGTTTTGAGGCTCATGTAACCACTGTTTATACTGCGGAGAGTTTTATTAGTGAACTGTCACTATAAAAATGAAATTGCTGCCTCTCACAGCAGCTGGAGCCTGAGAAAAAATAATCTAATTTACTGGGCCGACTGCCGGCAACTTTTAAGGTGTAACCTTAACTTGTGACGTTGGACTTCCGGTTATGGCGGCGCATTGAGTAGTCTTGGATACACTTGCTCCGTTGCTAAATCTGAAATTAATACTACTTAAACAATCTTATTCTGCATAAAAAATGCCACGAAAGGTGTGTATCGACTTGCAACAGGTGAATATACTGAAGAAAGGAAGCAAAGATCAAAATAAGACAACTGAAGGAGGTTTTAAGGTAACAGGGAAGTGGTGCAAGCCCTTTGCAGACTGATAACACTGACGACGCAAAGAGCATTGAAAGTCCCTACAATTCGGACATTATAAAGGCCATACAGTCCTTCAAACAAGATTTTCATACTGAATTGTGTGGTGTATTATCAGTAATTAAAAACGTTCAAACTTGTAATGTTACTCAATCCATGAGTTGACGACATGAATCCATCAGCACACCTCAAATTTCACTGTGACTACTGTGACCATTACTTTAGTTTTTATATGACAGACATTAGTAATGAGTGGATCTTCAAGACTTTATATATATAAATTTCAACTGGGACGGCATATATTCTAATCCTCTCATGGAGAAAAAGAAAAAGCGTCGCTGAGTGTTGTTCCTGTGGGCTCCAGCGACACCAAACTCCCAAGCTTGCCTGAGATTTTGTTCTGAAAAGGTCGGCATGCAGCCTCGTTCTGTGGACGATAAACAAGGTGCAGACCCCCATGTCACCAGAAATACAGTGAGTGCTGGACAGAGCAGTGAGTGACAACAGTCATTCCCCCCTACATGTTATGACTCACACATGACTCACCCAACGTGATGGTAAGAAGATCACCGCCCCTTCTCTCAAATATCAATAGAGGAAAAAAACAGAAGGGTAACCTGCGTTTCTGATTTACTTCTATTTGTCCTAACCCTCTGCACCCCTGAGGGCTCACACTTTATTTGCTTAGCCCATGACAGAGACAGAGCAGTGAGTGACAACAACCACGCCCACATTTAAGAGTACTGTTTGCAGTGGAAACCCTAGGGTCTAGGTACCATGTCTGAAGGGTTACTTTTGATTTCAAAGATACCATACTGAAAGTGTTTGGTGAAAATGGGGCTTTAGCATTTCCACTGCAAACGGACCGAACGAACCCTTAAATGTGGGCGGGGTTGTTGTCACTCGCTGCTTCGTCAAGCACCTGCTGTATTTCCTCATCAGCGGTGACACAGAGGGAAGTCTGCACCTCGTTTATCGTCCACAGAACGAGGCTGCACGCCGACGTTTTCAGAACAAAATAGAACAGGCTGCAGTGAGAGTCTCTCTCCATGGGATATTTGAAAATAGCGGGTATTAACTCAATAAAACTACCACTAAAACTTTTCCATGACTTTTCAAGGACCTGTGAAAAAAATTTCGAGTCCATTTTACAATGTATAAAGAACAGAACTGTATACTGTACTTGACTCCAAATGTTAATGATAATTATTATGTTCATATTCACTTTAAATGCTTCAAACGACAAGTGCAGCCATACAATCACTTACTACATATCCATCTGACAGTGACTCAAGCATGAGGGAAAATGGAACTAATTATACTGTCACTGTATTCCTTATGCATTTGATTACATACACATTCCCGGATGCAAGTGTGACAAACAATGCGGCAACATAAGACTGGAGGCATGCGCTTTTAAAGTCTTGAAAGTCAGTGGATGTGGAAGGTTATCTACAGAAGATAAATGTAATAATTAATTTTCCAAAACTTTCAGTCATTTTTACTAATCTCTTGACTATTCCAGGCCTGGAAAATGAGATTGTGAAGTTTCATGACTTCTCCAGGTTTTCCATGACCTTGGGAACCCTAATTAATGACAAAATCATCATTGACACTTCATTCCATAAAAATTATGAGCAATAGAGTGGAATGACAAAGGAAGAGAATATTGAACACACTTGGCTGAGAGGCTTTTGTTTGAAATGCCACCTTCAAGATTCTGATCTCTCAAGAAACTGATCTCTCACAATGTTCAGATTGGATTTTGGCTGATTCTTCCACTCAGACAGTCTTTAAATCCTGAAGAGTTTGGGGGGCTGCTTGTGAATCCTGAGCAAGAAATAACCATTTCAAAACTTCAGTTAGTGTCCTTGGCTCCCAAACTCTCCCTTAGTGTTGTTAAAAGAAATATTGATGTAACACAGTGGTAAACACACCCCTGTCCAAACTTTTTGTAACGTGTAACAGGCATTACATGTAAAATGAGTGTATATTTCTAAAATATAAGTTTCAGTGTGATCATTAAATATTGTCTTTGTGCTGTATTAAACTGCATGTAGGCCAACAAGGAATTACGAATTACAGCGTTCTGTTTTTATTTATGTTTTACACAGCGGCACAACTTTTTTAGAATCAGGGTTGTACATAACAACTGAATAGCTCTGCAATGCATTAAGAAAATTGTCTGCATCTAAACTACCATAATGTTTTTCTTTACAAAATACTAAAGTATAAAACAGTAAAGCCTCTCGGTTATCTTTATGGCCTTGTCACTGCCTCAAGGAAATTTCTCTGTCCCTTGAAGAGAGTATTTTCGAGTTTTTGTTGCTTCTTTACCTGAATTGTGTGGTTTAATTATTCACGTCGCCTGTTCGTCTTTTACGTAGATTACATTGACAAATTACTCTTATTGGCTATTTGCTCATGGGGCTTTTGGTTGCACTTGCAGATCTTTGAGACAGGATCGAGACATCTCTAATTGTAATTATGAGCGTCTTACAACATTACAGAAAGGACCCTACAAAGATTGATGCGTTCCTCAGTACCTTTCGCTTCAGTTTTCTTTTGTGTCTGGCAACCAAGAAGTCTCATTCTGAAATCTCACGAGAGGTGACTTGTTGCTTGAAGAAAATGGTGGGAACCTAAGTGAGAGTTGGAGAGAGGAGTGCTGATAATAGTTTGTTGTGTTTGAACACTGTGAGGTTTCAGACAGAGACTTCTCTTTTAGCGAGACTTAGACACAAAATAGAAGAGATCGAAAAGCAAAAACATTTTATTTCTTTCAAGGTAATTTTGTAACACACTCATGCTAACAATCTGAGCCTGTCATGGCAAAACAAATACTTTTAATCGGCGTAAATTGACGGTGGCACTCAGGTTGTGTTGCAGCTTGTTTTGCTTCCGCCTTCTTCCTCAACATTTCAAAAACTGTTGTTGGTATTAGTCACCTAAACACAACAACATGGAAAATATGGTGCAGGTTGAGAAATACCAGAGTTCCCCTTTAACATATAACATTTGGTATCAGTTACACCCACACAGTGTGCATGTCTGCAGTCAATCAGGACCAGCGGTGGAAAGTTTTGAGGTATTCCCATTTATGCTAATTTATAGTTGAACTGCACCGCAGTACTTTTTACACCACGACACTTATTTGACAGCTGTGCTTACTGGAAAGTTTGCAGATTACAATTTCACACACAAAACATTTGATTATTATATAGAATATGTTATAAACTACTAATCAGTGGTGGAAACTGCCAGCAATTTGCTCAGCTGGTGCAGTAAACTGCTACTTAACAGTAATAACAGTGACATAATAAGTACTTCTGCTAATGCTTTTGTACTTCTGGAGTAGAATTGAATGCTGGACTTTTACTTGTAATGAAGTATTTCTACAGTGTAGTAGTGTGCTACTTTTACTTAAAGGGGTAGTTCAATTTTTTTTGAGTGGGCTAATATGGGGTATTTATCCATAGGCAGCATATTACATGCAGTAGATGTACGTCAGCACGGCCCCAGTTTGGAGAAGCAGGCTGGAGTCCGACACGGCAGCTAGGCAATGTATTGCTGTGGATGGGGGCCATCAACAAAACTCTTTTTAGCCACCTAAAAAACCCAATATGAGTTCAAGTGTACACTATATTTAGAGTATTGACACTAATTTACTTTTCTGTCAGACAAACTGTGCCAACGGGAAAGGCATTTCCGGCTTCAGTTCCCCATCTCTGCTCTTGTAAAAGCCGCCAGACTCCATTGACAAAAACAGTGATTTTACCTTGTTGAACACAAGAGCTGCTGGTCTACCTCTGCTCTGATAAGTTAGTTGGTGTTATTTTATGACTTTGGTGAATGTGAACTAACCCTTTAAAAGCAAAAGTCAAGCAACAACACAAACACAGTAAACGAGGCAGCGGTAGACCCGCAGCCACTTTGTCTAGCAGTGTTAAATTACTGTTTTTCTTAATGGAGTCTGGCTTTGAAGAAAGCGACAAAACGGCTTCATTTTACTGTTGGAAATCAACGTCTGACGTAAAGGCTGCTCTCAGACCTAGAGTTGTCTTGCTTTGGTCTGAATCAGGGACTAATTTTGTACGAAGTTGTATAATTGCCTAGAGTTGGTTCCTGTTCTCACGGCAGCATTTACAAGCGGACCAGTTAAAATGCCTCGTGTGGGAAAGCTGCTCTTGATTGGTCAAAAATCCAGGAAGTAAAGCAAACGTTGAAGAAGAGTACACTTGCAAGATAAATGTGACACTTTCTAATGTCACAATGGAGGGACAACTACGCAGGTTGATTTTAGCGCTGCTCATCGTGGACTATATTGCTGTCATTGTTCATTTTAGTCAAACCATACAGTTTGAAAACGAGGTGCAGCTCCAACTAGAAAACAATGTTTTGATGCATTGGATGTGCTGAATGTGCATATTAAGGCAGTACAGGAGGAGGTGCACATTAATAATCCTCCAGGACTGTAACATGCTCATGTTTAACCCAAACAATGTGTCATGTGCCTGCAGTTGCTTCACATCCAGGTCGGAACACGTTCTCACCACAAACGAACCGCACCAGAGTTCGTTTGTAACCGGACTGAGACCACCTCTTCAAGAAAGTCTCGGTGTGGTTGTTTTGGTGCACAACTGAGTGTGATAGCTGTGTTCACATCTGCCCAAATGAACCACACTTAGGGGGCAAACAAACTTGAGTTCAGTTGAACTGAGCCAAACAAGGCAGGTGTGAAAGCACCCTAAGGTAAAGCAGTGGAAGAGTTTTCTGTTTGCGTCTGTGTTTCATGTTATTTGTTCATGTTTTATCTGCTTCCTGTTTTATTTTGTAGATTCTCTCCTCATGTGTCGTGTCTGGTTTTACTTCCTGTGCATTTTCCCGTCTGTTTTCTGTCACACCTGTCTCGTAGTCCTTCCCTGTTCCCAGAGTCTTCCCTTCACACCTGTTCTGTATTAGTCGTTTGCTCCATCCTAGTGTTCCCCTCCACACCCTTGCTGTCAGTCAATCCCCATGTCCCTCCTTTTGCCTGTGTCCACCTACTCCAGCTGTGTCTCGTTCTTGTGATTAGTTTTCTGTGTATATATACCTGTGTGTTTCCCTTTGTTCTTTGTCAGTTTGTCTGTGGTCATCCCTGTGTTCTTGATGTCGTCCATGCTCCATATCATGTCTTGGTTTTTCAGTTTTATTTTTTGTTCCGCTTTCATTTGGACTTTGTTACCTGCTGTATCTGGATGTTAACCAGCCTAGTAGTCTGCATTTGGGTCCTTCCTGAACCGACACGTGACAGAAATTACTCTCAATAAAGCGTGCACTTAAACTGATATTTAATTTTTTAGGTGGCTAAAATACGTTTTGTTGCTGACCCCTCCACAGCAGTAGATTGCTTAGCTTCCATGTTGGACTCCAGCCTGCTTCTCCAAACTGGGGGCGTGCCAGCTGACATGGACTGATGTAATATAGATGTAATATTCTGTCTATGGATAAGTACCTCATACAGCCCCACTTAATAAGAACCTAACTGTCCCTTTAAGGAAATGATCTAAGTATTTTTTCTACCACTGGTCAGGACAGAAAATGTGCTCATATAAGCACTATTTTTTTTCTCCATTTTGCACAAACTCTTTAACAATGTACTTTTTACTTGAATGTTTGGCAAAATGCATTCGGGATAAAAGTTGTATATTATAATCTCACTATGTTTATTATATTATGTATAGTAGCAAGAAAGTTTCCAAAGTTTAGCTGGCTCAAAGTTGAAGACTCGAGTTAAAATCTAAATCTGTGGAACCAAAGCTCATAACATCAACCTCTGTTATGACTGTAAAGATATAAATTACCATTGAAGGTTACAGCACTTTCATGATGATTAGCATTCATCAATATTAATACAGAAATCTTTGATACTTACAACTCCACACACTATCAAGAGAGGAGACCTTGACGAATCAGGAAATGTAAATAACCTGGGTGCTGCTGAAGATGTTAAGTGGTGGTGTAAATGATAAAAAAACAAAATCACACCTTTAATTATTAAGAAACTGTGCAAATAGCTTTTTATTTAAAATACACATTGAGTCATTAAAGACAGCAGGGCTGATCTGAGGCAAGCAGTCAGTATTGTGAATACAGATAAATAAACAGGGCGTCAATTTGTTCCGGGACCAGATAAGTGAATTTTCCATTAACTGTCAAGCACCTTCAGGTTACTGTGGTTACAAACACCTACATGTTTTAAAACTGGTTAACCTTCTCCATGTACTCCTCTTGTCATCTGGCAGCAAGAGTTCAGAAAGTAAAAGCGCAGAGCACACATCTGTTAATGAATGCTGCTTTAAAGGGACAGTTCACCCCAAAATCAAAAATACAGAACTGTAAACTTTTTGTCGTGACCACCACAGAAGGCCCGACTATGAAATAATCCGATTGGACAATGGGGAAAAAGAGATGACGCGGGGTGCTTATCCACTCTGTGGTGAAATTTTTTCAACTCAAGGAGTTCAGAGTGCTCCACCAACAACACCAAGTGCCTAGAGCGCAGAAACGCCAGGTCCTCCACAACGCAAAAACCACAAGCAAAAAACTTTATTCTCATTAAAAACAACAACAAAATTCGACTCCAGCTGCTAAAACACCTTTTGTGTGATCGGGGCTTTACTCAAGATCATCCACAGACCGTGTTGTGAGCAGTT
This sequence comes from Epinephelus lanceolatus, assembly GCF_041903045.1. Taxonomy (NCBI): domain Eukaryota; kingdom Metazoa; phylum Chordata; class Actinopteri; order Perciformes; family Serranidae; genus Epinephelus; species Epinephelus lanceolatus. The sequence continues at coordinate 36,290,468 of NC_135751.1, forward strand.
TCATGAAGGACCTACTCTCTTTCTAACGATTACACCCACTAACTGTATCACCATGCAGAAGGAAGCGGGCATACACTGCTAGCTCACCTAGCACCACTGAGCTAGCTAACGTGACAGCTCAGCCAAGAAGGATGCCATCAATGTTTACATCTCACGCTGTCACAAGCACGAGCCTCTCCTCCATGAGAAGATACACGCTTTATGTGCAGTGAGGTTGGTGGGTGAAGTTTAGGAGAAAGGAAATAGTTCCCACATGATACTGCTCACAACAAGGTCTGTGGATTATCTTGAGTGACCAGGTCATGATTTCTGGAAAGAGACAATCTAGACTGATAAATAGAACTACATGTTAAGAGGAAAAATGCGTATTTTTGAATTTGGGGTGAACTGTCCCTTTTAATGGAAAAGTTTCACATTTTGGTAAATACACTGACCCCAAAATGACTCCTACTTTTCCTCCCAGGGGCCAGAAAACAGGCATTCATCTTGAAGAAGCACACTGCAGATCAGAAGAGACCTCATTTCTATTGATCTTAGTCACAAATTGTCTTGGACACGCCCCCTTTTTATAACAGAGGTATCATTGTGCAGCACAGCTGTGTCTGGGAAATATAACATCTGGCTTCCTTAGTCATTTACATGACTTTGGTCTTGTGATCGAAGTTGGTTTTACCCCTTGGAACTGTCATCAAAATGTGACTTTACAGGAAGGACAAGTTCTCGGTTATATTCCGATAATACCAGAAGAAGAGATCCACCCCCTGCGAAGAGGTACTTACAGTCCGAGTTGCTTCATGTTTGAAAAATTAAATCTGACTTCACACTTTGAAGTCAGACTTCATAAGCTTCACATTGTCTTAGAGCAGCGGTCACCGCTGGGGACAGGTGACTCGGGTGTGTCCCGCCACGTGGCAGATGCCACAGGTACGAGCTTTCTTAGCAGCTGGAGGTCTGTTAGCATCTCGCAGGATCTTCTTTCCCCTCCTCCCTCCATCTCCACCACCGTTAAATCCACCACCAAACCCACCTGACACTGAAAACACAGGTCAAACACAACATGAAGCGGTTACAGGTCACTGCAGGAAAAGCAGCAGCAGATTTCTCTGTGTACACTGGGACTGACAGCGCCGTGTCAGCCTGGTAAGTGGATGCCTCAAGGTCTCAGTGGAAGTGTTTGTGAGTCGTGACAGCTTTTCTTTATCAGTGAGTTCAGATTAAGGTGAGGCTGATCTCTCTCGCTTTCTTTGTGGTGTTTGATCTCAGTGTACATCTTCTCTGTTTTGCTCGTATGAAGATGTTTTAAATAAACACAGTGTGTTTCACAAAGACTCCAGGCTTGTGGTGTAAATTATTTGACAGCCAGATTAATGCAGTGAGACGTTTAACTGTGAGGAATCAAATGCAATGCACTGCAAATATCTCTCTGTGATGTACTGTATATGTGAATGTATTAACGGATGTTTTTCCCCTTCGATATGACACAGAGTCTGCTCGTGATGCAAGAGAAAGAGAAAGTAAAGTGACTAAGTGTAATGGTATGAGTACCACAGACTGAAACCAAAACACACTTACAGATGGATTTTCCCAAAAGTCCCCACTTGGTCAGCAGGTAAAAGTAAAGTACCACAACTCTAATTGTTTGCTTTGAAAGACAAATATTTAACTTTACGCAACAAAGGTTTTCAGTGATCCATCTGTAATACATTCAGAACGAGACCCCCGTCGCTGACAGAAACTAAAGACGGTTGTTCCACTGTTCTCCACTTCTGCTCCTGGGGACAGAAACTGCAAAGAATTTCGGCACCTCTATTGATACCATTAGGTAACTAGGGATAGCTACCAGAAACTCATGGGGGAAAAAAAAGCACGACTGTATCCTCTTCCTATTTTGGGTGCCGCACTTCTTTTGTGCTGAAATACGAGCCTTCATTTTCCCGGGTTGTACCCAGTGGCAAACAGAATTGCACAGTGAAAGCGAGGCTTATAGGGAAACAGTCTAAACACTGATGCTGGGTTTACATTAGCTGGCATGTGCAGACTTTTTCGCCGGTATCACGTGGAGTTATCTCAGTGGGAAACATGCCAAATAAATAAATAAATTCCTTAATAGCATATTAAATAGCCTAATATTTTGTGACCTATAAAATATGTTGCAAGACAACTTAAATATAAACGTATACTATGCAGACTAGTTTTTAGGATTTAAGTTGCGCACAGATCTAATTATCCAACAAAGCTGTACAGAGTGTGTCCCTGCCTCTTCAGAGCACATGCCACATTCATGCCAGTCTCCGTTTTCTCCTGGCATGCTGAAATAGTTAGGTGGCGGTGTCATGGAAGACCTTAAACACACCATGGGTCTCCTCATAGAGCAGAGTGGAGATGTGACGCTTGGCACAGTGAGTCATTTTCCTCTTTGCCTCTGCCACTAAACATGCGATGAGTCACTCTGTTCAATAAGCCACTTCTTTATTTAGCCTAGCTTATTTTCAAGTTATTTAATTTGAAGTGTTGTATTACCATTTAAATGAAGGCTGTTGTATTACAATGTAAAACATATGTGCAGTAGTTGTTCTATATGGCCAGAGTTATGGAATATTAGCAGCCACAACTGCCGTCAAAATAAAAGTCTAGTGTAAACCCTGCGCTGATGGTGTTATTATTCTATAGCCGTTACACTGTGCAATCAACGGTTATTTTATAGTAGGTCAAAGCAAAAAAAGTATAAATGCTAACGTCAGCATGCTAACATGTTCACACTGACAGTGCTAACATACTGAGGTATAGCTGATACGATGTGAAGGCAAGCGCTGAACACAAAGTACAGCTGTTTGAAATTTCTTTAGTTTTGCAGGAATTAGGAATGTGCATTTTAAGCAAAAATACTAGCTGATATTCACAGAGAGTTTTTCAGCCATTCTTGGAAGAATTCCTGTTTGTTTCGTGTTACTACCAGGCGCCATCTTGACTTTTTAAAATAATTTAATGACTATAAAATAATGCGGAAAAAGTGAAATCATGACCCATCCCTAGCAGGAATTTAGTTATAAACCAAAAAAAAAAAAAAAGTTTGGAAAAATCTGATGATAGCTCTAGATGAGAGTTAGGGGATCACCAGAGTTATTTCATTTCATCCTTAGTGGGGAATGGATGTCTGTACCAAAACTCATGGCAATCTATCTGACAGATCTCTATCAAATAGAGATGTTTTAGTCTGGACTAAAGTGGTGGACCGCCTGACGGACATTGCCATCCTTAAACCTGATTTATATCAGAGTACTTGACACTTCTGATGAGTTTTTCTCAAAAGAAATGACGTATTTTCGATAGCAAAAAGTGTTGCTCGACACTTTGTATTGCAGCTTGCAAATAAGTTTGAAAATAGCTGCTCGCTGTCTTTGGTTTAGTTTCACTCACTGTTTGATGTTCCAGGTGCTTTGCTTGGTTTTAGAGTTGACTGATTTGCAGGATGTGTGGAGGGTTGCAAGATGACACTAACTGACTGATTTGACTGTCACGTTCAAAAGAATGAAAACAAAATCCCCAAATAAACATTCCCCAAATAAACCGGCCTTTATAAAAACAAAGTTCAAATCAATGGGGTATTAAACAACATCATTAAACAATAAAACACTAAGACTAACCAAATACGCAGCAGCAAAAGACTGTAACCCCACTCACTTCAGCACACCTGCCTTTAATTAAAGCTCCCGAGATGCCAGGTCAGGTGGTGCATTAGAGTGACTCAAAAAATAATAGGAACACTTCCCTTTCATGTCACGCAACTAATGAATTTTGTAATGTCGTGGACACTGTCATATTTAGTTAAGCAGTGTGATTGGGTCACATATTTACCCAATGGACACACTGACCACCTCATTGTCTTGTGCCCCAGTTGTCTTCTCAGTAGAAGCAACTTTAAAATCTCCTCCTCCTCAAACACACTGACTCCATCAAATCCTTCCAATATCAAAATGCAAAAGAAGCACAAATATAGATACAAAACAAACAGCTGTTGAAAGGATGGATATATACCAATGCGGCTGACATGTAACTAACCAAGCCCGCTAGAGGATAGCGTCTAGTTACCATGGAGACGACTGAAACCTTTTGCTGAAGCATAAATTGAGAACACTGCACAGCTCTTTAATTTCTGTCGAGCGAGCGCCCCTTCATAAATCAGGCTTTAGGCTCAATGGATTGTCATTTCGAGCCTCAGCTTAATAAGGGTAGAGTGCGTGTGTGTGTGTGTGTGTGTGTGTGTGTGTGTGTGTGTGTGTGCCTCACCTGGTGGAGGTGCGTTCTCATCAGCCCATTGGAAGAAGCCACACTGCTGTTCTCTTGGTTTCCCACATGCGTGGAACATCCGGCCCTTGTTTGGACCGTCCTTCTGCACCGTGCGCGTCACCACTGCCTCGTTACAGTTACACATTATCTGTCCCGCATGTCCTCCTGCACCACCCTGCAGCCCCCTTCCTCCTCCAGGGTGGTTACTGACCCCCAGAGAGGGCCTCGATGGGGCAGGCAGCGGAGGCCCTCGACTCTGTGGCGCCCCCTGCTGACTCGGCTGATCTGCCCACAGAAAAAAGTTGCAGTTCCCAGCGTTGCACTTGTAGAACTGGCGACCTTGGTTGGGGCCATCTTTGCGCACAGTGAGGAGGAGCGCATCCTGACCACAATTACACACAATGACATCACTGTTGGTGTCTACACTGGATCCACCACCACCTGCTGGAGGGCGAGGCTGTGGAGTCCAGGAGGGGACAGGAGGAAGAGAAGGGCGAGGATTTGAACGTGGGGCTCTGGGTGGCTCTGGTCTGGGGGGCCTTGGAGCTGGTGGATGAGGATCCCCTCCTCCTCCTCCTCTTCCTCCTCCTCCTCCTCCTCCTCCTCCTCCGCCTCCACCCATCCCACCTCCTCCGCCTCCCCCACCTCCTCCTGCTCGGAGGTACTTCAGGTCCAGCACCTCTCTGAGTGTCTCATCACATCCACCGATGCAGCCAACAAACTCTAAAGGCATCATGGGAGGGATGCTGCCCCTGCGGAACTTGAACTTCAACCTGAAGAATGCAACACACACAGGAGACAAATGTTTAAGAAGTCAAACTCAGTATACACACAGTGTGATGGAGCTGAGCCAACAGCAACAGAAAATAAAGAACTGTGCTGCGCTGGTCCAAATCCACCAGGTATTACAGGGCTTTGTTATTTGTATGTAAATTTAACTGAAACAGTTTGTAAGCTTTAAATATGGATGAAAGTACGCAGAGGTTTGGATGTGGCTGAGTTTGAGAGAGGACAGACATTTTAAAGATTTTAAGATGAAACTGGTGTCAAAGCAATGAAAAGTTCCTCAAACCTCACTGACTGTGGAGAGTTTTGAGGAGAATGTAACCAGTTTTAAGATAGTAATCGATCATTACTTCATCTCTATAAATAGAAATGTGCTTATGTATGCAGAGTCTGTAAGCAACAGTACAGGATTGTGGTATCAGAAGTGTTCAGGTTTCCATTTGTAGTCTGAGTAATATTGATCAATCACATCTGAGTGTGTGTGGAGCAGTGTTAGAGTCGTCACTCAAAAAAGTATTGTACATTACTCCTTACTTTAAAAGAAAGAAATGCATTACATTAGTTAAAAACTCCCTGTGGAGAGTCATTTTTTACACTTCCTGTTACATTACTTTTGTGTTAGTCCGCAGCATTACCTCAGACGCATTGTTACGTAATTACAAGATAACAATAATAAATATTAAACCTTACTTCTGCCCACACATCAGCAAAAAACATGGCTCAGGAGAATCCAGACAGCACTGCAACAGGCTGCAACTGCCTCAAAATAAAACTATATCAATATATAAAACAATATAAAAGACATCAGCCTTCCTGACAGCACCAGATGATTACAAGTTTAAACAAACTCACTGGAGTTGCTTGCATTAGTCCAGCTTATTTGACATTTATCACTAAAGCAGTGGTTACACCTCATCAGGAGGAGTCTATCAAACTATAATTAATTTTATTCTATTTTACTCAACCTATATTTAACCAGGTAAGTCCCGTTGAGATCAACGGCCAAGACAGCAGCACACAAAAAGTTAAAGCCAAACAACCACACAATAAGAAACATAAGACATACAGTAACATGTAGAAATATTAGATCGCCTACGCACTAATTACAAGACCCAATCAACTCATTCATCCTTGTACTCATAAGAGCTTTAACATCAGGCAGAGACCAGTTCACGTAGCTTCAACTCTTTTTGAAGGTTATTATAAGTAAGAGGAGCAGAGCAGATAAAAGCTTTCTTTCCCAGCTCAGTCCGTGCACTAGGAACAGACAACAAAACTCAGACTGTAGCTACAATCAGATTTCTGTTCAAAATACAAATGTATGAAGGAAGTTTACCCAGTATGGCTACGAAAGGTCAAAGATGGCCGACCAGCCCTGGAATAATTGTTTGATTAGTTACCGTAATATGATTACTGAATTTAGAACAGTAAGGCTTACATTACTGCGATACCAACAAATGTAATGAGATTACAGTAATACCTTCCTTTGTAATGCGTTACACCCAACACTGGTGTGGAGAGGCACGTTGGCTGAAGTGCATTCTGCGTTCACAGTGAGATATCTGCTTACAGAGATCAGCCAAAATGACCCGAGCACAGAAGAGGAAGTCTTGGCTCCAATATCCGGAGATCCACTTCGGGTGGATCTCCCAAAATCCCCCGAGGGTCATCATCATCAGGCGATAGCAGGTGGGTGTGCAACAATAATTTGAATAATAAAGTAAGTGGCTTTGGCGACTGGTGAGGCTGCCGCGTTAAGAAATATACCCCGTTTACACCTGGTATTAAAATGTGTTTCGGTGATCCGAACACAAGTGGACAGCTGGGACACATCGCTGTTCACACCTGTGTCTACCATGCGTCTCCAGCTGACCGCTCGATCAGACTTCGTTACTGCCTATGTCTCGTATGCTAGGAGGTCACAGGGCCCTGCTCAGTTATCACATCCATACTCTAGCTGGCTGCTTGCTAACACAGCCGCTAGTAATGTTAGCGGTTGTGTCAATACAGGTGGAGATATCAGCAGAATTCAACATGTCTGCGAAATAATGGACAGTGACGCAACACTTCGACCAACTTGTTAAATGGGAAAGTGATAGAGCATTAGTGCAGTGTCACAAAAACCACCACCACTTCCTGTATTGATGATGCAGCCCCTGTCTGGGATGCATTAGGACAGATGTGCCCCACACCACCCTGGCGAGGGGTATGAGTGATCAGATCACAATGTATCTTGGTGCCCTTCTTGTATTTAGAACTCTGCACCTGTGATCAGATCACCCAGGATGCATCAGTACCAGGTACAAACGGGCTCACAGTTTATTACTGCATACGTCTGGTGTTCACAGCATCTGAAGTTATCCAACACGCTGACACTGCTGGGAGAAAAGAAAAAAACTGTGATATTGTTTTAGAGTAAGTGCTGTAGTTCAACTTTGAGCTCTGTACCAGATTGGTTGCTATGGAAACAGATGCTGGTGTGGAGCACTTTGGCTCGATGCTCGCGAGCGTGCCCTATATTTGGACTGAGCCGAGGCACGTGCTCAAAGGGTTAACGCCCACTGTGTAAACAAGAAATTTGACAAGTTTTCTGCACTGCCGAAGTCACTGAGAGCCTCATCTGTGTTTGTTGTGTTTGCACAACAAGCTGCGCCTACGTACACTTCTCATTAATCTGAGAAATGAAAGCTGTGTGTTCAAGGCAGCACAGGGTCCTTGGAGTGGAAGTAAAATAGCGTGTTTAATTCAATGTTCAATACGTGTAGATGCTGTGGGTGTGAACTGTGCTGAGAGGAAGTTAAGACAAAGTATTTATAACAGAGTGCCGCAGTAAAACCAAACCAGCAGAGCAGCAATGTTGAAACCGAATTTAAAGACCAGCGATGGAAAAGGGGAAACCAGTGAGGGGCAACTATATAGGAATATAATATTCAAATATTCTGGTTGTTTTCTGCTTTAAAACTTTCATAAATAAACTCTGTCTTTCATTTCTCTTTTTACTTAAAGTGGTTCTTCAGCAATTTAGTATTGCATTTTCATTTTATATATTTAACAGGGACCAAATAGTTAAACACTGTTACATACAGAGGAGCAATGCAACAGATGTTATGCATATACTGTATGGGTTCTGGCTGAAACTCATATGCAGCCCCTGCCGCCCCCAGCTGGACTTTTAAATCTAGGTTAAAACAAACAAGTAAGAACATAAAGTTGTGAGACTTGTGAGAGATATATAAAATATACCACGGGCCCTATCTTAGAACTAGCACAAAGCGGTGCACAGTATCATTGCTAGTTTCAGACCGATGCAGCTGTTACTTTCACTGCCAGTGCCCATATTGTGCAAGTAGCACCCATCTGTGTGCCCATGGATATGTAGGTCTTACAATGAGGTGTGGTCTGGTCCATTGTTTTTTTGAGGCAGCAGAAAATGATGTGCCATTAACCATCCAAAACCTGGTCTGAAGTCAGAGTGGCGCAGAATGGCGTGCTATTTAAAGTACGCATTATTCAGATAGTAAGATGCACCAACATACGTGGGTTCACTATGCTCATACACTGCATGGACGTTCTGATGGGTTGCAGGTCAGTGAAACAACACATCACTAACAAGGAAAATATTAATTGCATTCTCTGAAATGTGAACGTAGCAGAGAGCAGAGCAGAGCTGCTGACACTGTGTGCATGTGTGCACGACAAGAAGCGTTCCTTCATTGATTGTTTTAGAAGCTAAAAGTTTAATTCTGTTTCCTGTGTCAAGTTTATAACTACAGTTTTAAGTTCTGCTGCTTAAATGTCCGGTGATAATTTCCACAGTGACGTTACTGCATCACTCTCAGCGGGAGACCACTCGCTTCTCCAATTATCTGCCATGTAAACAGCAGCGCATCAGGTGCAGGCTCACCTGGCTTTTAGAGGGAATAGGAGATAACACTCTGATTGGTTGAATTTATGTGCAGCCCAAAACACACCTATAATTGGATGGACCCGCACTATAGAGCCCTTCTAGTTTTCCGACCACTCAAAGTGCTTTTTACACTACGAGTCACATTCACACACTGGTGGTCGAGGCTACCATACAAGGTGCCACCTGCTAGGGAGTTGTTTCAACACACACTCACACACTGATGGAGCAGCCATGGGAGCAATTTGGGGTTCAGTATCTTGCTCAAGGATACTTCCACATGCAGACTGATCTTCCAAGCCACAGCTACCCCCCATGATTGATTAAGGGACTAATTAAACATGCTCATTATGCTAACGTGCTGATGTAAAGCAGGTGTAATGTTTACCATGTTCACCATCTTAGTTTAGCATGCTAACACTTGCTAGTTAGCACTGAATACAAAGTATAGCTGAGGCTGATGATAGTGACATCATCAGGGTTATTCTATCAAACTTTAGAATGCTCCATCCTTCGTCACACAAAACATTACACAGCTGTTTTCACAGACTGAGTTGCACTCCTGACAATGAGTAAATCGAACTTCATATGTAAAATCTGTGAGTATCCAAATTACTTTTATATAATATCAAAATCTGAAACATTATATCGTACAGTCTACATATGTAGAACTGAATGAGCAACATCCAAATTTGCTCATCTAATGTTTCACAATTCATATGCAAAATATCTGAGCACAAAATAATACGCAAAGCAGGTAGGAAGATGGGAACTAAAGAAGTTCTGAAAGTCTGAACTCATCAGGATCATAAACTATTTGCATGGTTTCCTGCGACCCAGCTCTGTGAAATGAAATTAAACACGGTCCAGTATAAAATGAAAACTTACATGTGAACAGGGCGCGGCTGACAGGTGGGACAGATGCTGTCATCTCTGTTGACCTCCAGCACCATGTCGGGGAACCACACTGCTGTCTTACAGGCTGGGTAGCCCGTGCAGGACAGGTACTTACTGCAGGACCATAGCAAGAGTTAGAGAGGAAGAAAAAGGAGGATAATGACTGTCTGTGATCTTCTTCTCATTTATTTAAGTAATTTTTTGTATGACGATCAACTTGCAAAGCCTTGAAACAAGCTTGGTTTATGTAATCAATCACAGTGACTATTTAATCAGCTTTGTATTTTATGAAACTTATATTATGTGCTTACAGGAACTCTTTTCGCAGCAGTTTTCACGATCATTTTAATCACATTTAAGACTGTTCCTTGACAAATCATCTTTTTCTTATTCAAGTATTGAAGGCAAGTATAAAACTTCATGTAGTCCCTTGCAGATATAAGTTTTATGTAGGAATATGTTTATTAGAGTGAATTAGCTTAATCAAGATTTTATCAATTAAGTGCAAGTAAAAAGTAAAAGTTTAAAGATTCCTAACATCAGAAATGTGGACTTTGACGCAGAGGAGCTTTCGACTGAAAGAAATTAAAGATGGATAAATGAAATAAGATCAAATATTTGTGGCAATTAAGACCTCACAAATTCAAAGTTGAGACTACTTAATGACATTTAAGGCCTCATATTTGTACAATTGAATTTGGGTCATTTTAACAGGGTGGCCACAGGTCCTTAAAAAGTCTTAAAATGTCTTAAATACACATTTACTGATAAAAGGACATAAGAAATATTAAATTGTCTTAAATTCAGATTGTCTTCAATATTTTTAAGTCATGCCACTTCAAGAAATTGCAGTGTTGGCGCTATGCGGGGGGGGGGACACATTCCCCTCAGTATTTAGAACATGTGTATTTGTCCCCCCAATAAAAACATTAAGTAGCAAAGCAGTTATTTAGTCATAATTAAAGACATATATCACAAATTGATGCAGAGAGCTGTTCGTTTTGAGCTGACATCAATGTGTTTTGGTGTGTATTCAAAAGCAAGTTTGGTTGTATTGAAAAGGTTATAAAATGCCATAAATTTAACTTGTCAATAGCTGTAGACTCCCTGTTCAGACTTTAAAGGTACTTACGCACACCCTGTAAAAGTTGTGAGCTTTTGAGCCGTGTTGTTACATTTAGCAAACATGGATGTCTAAGAATAACAGCGTGAATCTGATAGATTAAAGTCAAAACGCTGTTGTTGTAGCAGCAACATAACACTGCATTAGTGTGTCATTAACAAAATTTCAAGTCTCTGCTAAATTAGATCATGACACGCTACCAAAGTAAAGAATCAAACTAAGATCTGCAGTTAATGTGATAAAATATGCAGAACCATTGGCATGAGAAGTGTGAGAAGTGAATGAGAGCATCGATGCCACCCTTTGAGACGGGGGAAGAGGTGAGCATTCAGTAAATGCAGAATGATTTATGGGCACCATCTTCGTTTTCTTGTGATGATACAGTTTTAAACTTTGCCTTGTGTCTGGTCTCACCTGTTTCCCTCCCTCTTCTTCTTCAGCACCATGTCCCGCCCACAGTGAGGGCACTTCCTGACAGGCAGCGGGATCTCCATGTCCTGCTGCTCTGCTTCAGTGATCTCATGAGCTGCACCCAGATATGGCGACAGGGCTTCATCCAACCTGGGACAACGACAGAAAAATTACTTCTTACCAGAGTAACAACAGCCAACATCCTGCAATGACTACAGGACAGGTGTTAGTAATCCATCATTGTAAAATATGGCACCGTTCTGTTCACTTGGGTGCAGATGGTGCATCAGAAATATACAACTCTATGCTGAGGTAAACTTTTACTAACTTTTTTGCCTTCCTGACGGACTCAATGAAGACGGTTTTGTATTTCTGGATTTGGTTCTGCAGCACGCTCCGTTTGTCCTTCCTGCCCTCTGACACCAGCTTGAGGTCAGCCTCCAATTCAGCACGCAGGTTTGGTTTGGACATCTCGTAGCCCATGGAGTTGTAGCCTAAACAAACACACACAAATTTGATAACAAACACATTTGAGTGACAGGGACAATGACATAAAGGAGCCTATCAACATCACTATGTATTAAAACCTACTGTGTGTGTGTGTGTGTGTACATACCTTCCACCAGTCCCATGCCGAGCTCTCCCGGCAGAAACCTCTGGTCAGCTGTCAGGCCCACGTACATGCGACTCTTGATGGTCTCAATGTGGTCTGCGTGAGTTGCATCTGTGCCTATAATACACACAGTTTGTACACAGAGCAGTTAAACCTGTACTAATAACCGGTCAATGTTAACTCTACAAAAGGGTCACTAATGCCTGCCATACACTGGAGGACTGGAAAAACATTTAAAGACTAAAGTCTGACACCCTTTCACATATAAAGACAATGCGAGTTTTTAGTCACAGACTTTACGGTTCTGCAAAGACTAGGGATCTCCAACTAGATTTCTTTTGAGATTATTTTCCATCCTGCTCCTGGTTGAAAAAATTACGCAAAACTGCCTTTAAAAAATATGACATATTAACGATTAAGTGTCTGCAAAAACACGTGATTCTAGATTCACAAGATAAAAGTCACCATATGTCGACAGTATTCTTGTCAATTTGGCATCAATATAATCCATAAAGATAAACTGTATTTGTGAACAAACTTTACATTTTGGATTTATCGCCTCAACCTGCTACCAGCCTGCGTTGGACAGCTGCAATATTTTAGTTGGAGGAGACCGTGGGAATGAGCGGCAAACTGTTTTTTGTCACTCCACAACTCTACCAGTTTGTCCTCCTTTTCCACAGTAAAAGAGAACCAAGACTTGTTCATGTTCTTGCGCCTCCCTGGAGTCCCCTCCATGATTACTGTCTACCTGGTTTGCTGCTTCTTGTTTGGTGCTGAGAGAGCAGCTATAGGTTGATGACAATGTTCAAGTCATTGCACTTCAGTATTTGCACGAGCCAAGACTAAAAACTTAGGATAATTTTAAACATGTTTGATTTTGTCGGAACATTAACATGAAAAAAAAGGCTGAGTTTTATGACCACCTTACACCAAATGACTCTGGCAACTCTGGCAAAAAAACTGTCATGATTTTATTCCTACATCGGAAATTTGTTTGCATCAGTGAAATCACTTGAAAAGTCGTTAATGTAAGGTTTACAAAAGTTGCTGCTTACGTTAAGTTTGCTCAAGGTAAGTGTTTACGTGCTCTAACTGAAAAACTACTATAAACCTAAATGTAGTGTAAACAGGTCACCAAACACACCCGACACACACACACAAAAAAACTGTGTACCGGCTGAGTGATGACCACATGCACTGAGATGATAGAAATGTATCAAGGTATAGGGACGTTTCTACACTGTTTTCACTGAGGTAAATTTTCTTTACTTCTGGTTGTATTTGGCTGCAGACTCATGTGCGTGTCTACACTGTACCGATGCCGTGCTTCTCCATCAGTGATATGAGGTCGGCTTCAGTGAGCAGCTGCGGAGGACTCGTCTGTCCATCCACCATCTCAATAGCAGAGGGCTGGAACTGGGAGCCTTGCTCATACACTGGAATCACCTGCCACACAGATACAAAGCATGTTTACTGGAAATGGAGCAAGAGACAGCAGGCGACTGGAAACACAAACAACACGCTCTGAATGTTCTCTGAGTTTATTTAGTTTAGAAGATGAGACCACCAATTATTTGAGCTGACATTCATAGTCTGTTATTTACACACACACACACACCATACCTTAGTGCTCCACCTGTCATACGGGTAAACATCCAAGTAGTTCCTTGCAATGATCATGAGTCCCGAGGTGGAGAAGTTCTCCTTGGCGATGTCTATGTCCACCACAGTCTCCTGCCCTACGGCATCCTGGGATACACACGCCAGGAAGTGCCGCACAATGAACTCATACACACGTCCTTCATTGCCCTGGACAAAGAAGAAACAGAAGCAATCCGTGAAATCTTTGGGCCAATTGTTCCCATCACATTGTTGATCATAAAAGAAACAGTTGAGGGGTTGGACACAGGCGCTGGTGGCTGTATTTTATGAGGATTGTTTATTGTAGGGGTGCTACAAGTCTATACCTCGGTACCAAGTTGATGCCAAAATTGTGAAAATGTGACGGTGCTCGTTTTTGTCCAGTACTGAAGGTACTGGGGATGCAATTCTCTTGGACATGACGGGGCAGCATATACGCCTACAAGTGCTCTAGTCTGCAGTTTAATGCCAAAGGAAGAAAAAGCGTTTACCAGCACGGAAGATCAACAAGAAATGGGAGACTTCGACAAGTGCAGCTGCAGCCACAGCTCCGTCTTGACTCACCGAAAAGAAAAGTCCTGAGGTCAGTGTATGTTTTTAATTGTTTGCAATGGGAGTGCTTCATATTTACACTATGCTACAAACACTAGCAGCATGACGAAGCACTAAGCGTCTATTCTGCACTGAACACTGCATGTTTGGTGTTTTATTCTGGGGTGCTTCGAGTTAAATGTTCAACTTTTGAGTAAAACGCTGCGCTCGCCACTGTCACTACTTTACTATGGCTGATTATTTTCAATACCAGCTGACACTGGGTAAGAGGCTATCACAGGGCTGACACATAGAGACAGACAACCATTCAGACTCACGTTCACACCTATGGGCAAATTAGAGTCACCAATTCACCTGCATGTCTTTGGACTGTGGGAGGAAGCTGGAGCACCTGGAGGAAACCCATGCTGACATGGGGAGAACATGCAAAATCTGTGAGGCAACAATGTTAACCACTGTACCACTGTGCCATCATGTGACACCCCATGTGACACCATGTGATGTGTGGATTATTTTCTCAATTAATCAGTAGGTTGTTTGGTCTATAAAATGTCAGAAAATAGTGAAAAATGTTAATAGGTGTTTCCTAAAGCCCAGGATGACATCTTCAAATGTGTTTTTTTCCTCCACAACCCGAAGATAATCAGTATGCTGTCACAGAGGAGGAAATAATATAAGAATAATTTAAGAAGCTGGAATCAGTGAGTTTTGACTTTTTTTGTCTCTAAAAATATTCAGATCTGTTAATAAATTATTAAATTAGTTGGCCATTAATTAAAAGTTGACAACTAATCGATTAATCATTGTAGCTTTTTACCCAGCCATCCAATCACAGTGGAGGAACTGCCTCCCACAAAGACCAACAGTCACATCAATATTTTTTATTTTTTTGGAAGATATTTTTAGGGCCTTTTTGCCTTTAACTGATAGGACAACAGTCAGCAAAAAAGGGGGATAGCTAGTCAGGGCGACATGCAGCAAAGAGCCATGGGTTGGAATCGAACCTGCAGCCATTGCAGCAAGAACAAGGCATTTGGACATGGGGCGCCTGCTCTACCAGATGAGCTAAAGGGGGCCAAAACAGTCACATCTTGATATGTACAAGTGCTGAACAACTACACAAGTGGAGGAGACATATGTTAATCTACTGTAAGGCTATATATTATTATATATTTTAATGCCAACAAAATCTCATGAACCCACACAGAGTAGTACTTTGCGTCCGAGGCAGCTCATCAGGAATTAATCATAAAATTTAAATCAAATTTAACTTTAATGTTCCTAATAAAGGAGTTTAAGTGTAAGTATATGAGATTTATTTTTTCTGTAGTATTGAAACGGGTATCCAGAATCATGGAATTTCAGTTGTTTTGGTATTGACTACTTAATATCCAATATGGTGACAAAAAAGGAACATCTGAACAACTGAGCTCCAGTTTTTCCAGATTTACCTGGAGCGCATTGGAGAACTTGGTGGGGTGTATCGGGGGATGGGCTTGGTCAGATTTCTTGCCCTGTCTTGGATTTGGACCCCCAGGCTGGTCGAGCACCCTCTGAGCGAACGTCCCCCACACTGGGCTGTGTGTCTGCTGCTCCACCAGGGGGCTGAGAGCCAGGTTTGCAGGGAAAATGTTTGTCTCTGTGCGGGGGTAGCTGATATACCTGAGCAGGGGAAAAGAAAAAAAAAAAAACATGCAGTCACACAGACAGACCAGGAGGGAACAGGTAATGTGACACTGCATGTAAACTCATCTATTAAAGAAAGACACCACCCTGCCAGATGGTGTCTTTCCATGTATAAAAATAGGCACGACTTTGAGGAGCTTTACCGACCTGGTAAACAATAAATACATTTGACATCACAAAGCCTTCAATGAAGTGGCTCCAAGCCAGATATCTGACTGAAACACATTCAAATAAAATATCAAATAAACACTGTTGGATGATAAACTGAACAGGGCATTCAGCATATGGCCGGACCAAGAAAAACACTGCAGTATGAATGTACATCACCAAACGTGCACTCACCCTTGGGTATAGAGTTTTTCTGCAATTTTCATGGTCTCTTTGGCGTTTATTCTGAGCTTACGAGATGCAAGTTTCTCCAGTTCCTGTCGGTCATTTAAAAGTAGAAGACGGTTCAGACAGAGTGGGACAAAGCAGCAAGGGGGTATTAATACAAGGACACTGAAGCGGACAAACACGACTCTCTCTGAAGTGCTGAGTGTGTGTGTGTGTGTGTGTGTGTGTGTGTGTGTGTGTGTGTGCGTGCGTCTGTTTGACTTTGTATTCTTACCACAGTGTCCAAAGGCAGCGGTCTCCACTTGCTCTTGGGTTTGCTGGTTACTGAGGTGACGGTTGCTATGGGATCCTGGATATGAGTGAAAAGGATATTCTTGTGTGTACATTTCTACATGTGGCTTTTAGTACACTTCTTTTTTTTCCCCGGCAGGTCGACAACAACACGTTCAAATTTACTGTTGTGTCCTCATCACGTAATAACTGAAGGTCGAGGAGAGGTTACACATGTGTGCACTTAGACCACAGAGTGGACACACATACACACACAAACAAATAAACAAACACACACAGGTGCCTTTCTACGCAGGTTACATCACCTATCAGCGTATTTTAGCTTTTACATGAATCACTCAAACGCAATTTATGTGTTGCCATGCTCCTGCTGTGTTTTAGTATTAATACATTTTGCATCTGTTATGCAACAGCAAAAAAAAAAATCTTTTTTTGGCATTTTGCCTGTGTGACAGCAACAAGTTGGGATACAGACAGGAAACACAGGAAAGAGAGCTGACATGTTGAACCCTGGTGATGTTGCAAGCCATGTTGTATCTCTGACCCATTAGGCCACTAGACGCCCTGACCTCACACCTATTTTTGGGATGCAGGAACATCATTGCAAAAGCTGTTTAAAGGGATCATTTCACACTGCAAATGACCCTTTAAATCAGTCATTCACCCCTTGTTACACTGAATTTGGGAAGTTATAAGTGTCAACAGCAAAACTATATCACAGCATCCAATTACAAACTGTCACAAAACTTGTGCAGTGTAATCCAAGTCTCATTTATCCAGCTGTATGCTCAGTACGTCCCAAACAGACAGCCCTTACTGTCAGGGAACTAAAGCTGTTATATTTAGGGCTGCTCCCAACTAAGAATTTTCTTAGTCTTCCAATAGTCGTCATTTAGGGCCATTAGTCAACTAGTCGCCTGCATGTTTATGACATTACTTTAATTATTTACTGATATATTTTAGTGGTTTGAGTTGAAGGTGTGAGAAAGAATAGTATCAGTAACATTGTTAACACTGTGCTACATTACAGAGAAATACAAAACCGTACCAATGAACCTTCATTAATATAGGCCTATATTTTATCTACAGGTGCACGTCAGACACTGAGCGAGCCGCCTGTTAATGACGCTGTGGGCTAATGGGCATGTAGCTACTTCCATGTTTCAGACGTCATGTTTGTAGTCGACCAATGAAGATGAGTTTACATATCACCTTGGGTTCGTCCTTCACCTTCTCAAAATGATCCCACACTTTGGATTTCCTGCCCGACATGTTATTAACTAGCCTGGAATAACCGCAGGTACCAGCCCTGGAAATTAACCTGACTCCTGTCTGACTGCTGAGCGTGGACACTTCCTGTGTCTGTCCTTTCAAATTACATTCACACATGGTCAAGTCATATAGGTTTTAAATTATTTTGACAAGGTGCAGCTCCTAATAGAGTTTCACATTTGTTTTTTTTCTGCGACTAAATGACCAATGAAATCTTGCCGACCAATGACCTTTCTGGTTGACGACCGTTTGGTCAACTAATAGGGGGCAACCCTAGTTATATTCATCAATGTTCTCTAACCCTTTAAAACACCAAAGTCACACAATAACACAAACAAACTAACTGATCGAGGCAGCAGCTCCTGTGTTCAGTGAAGTAAAATTACTATTTTGTCAATGAAGTCCAACTTTGTATAGAGAATAGAGTGATTTTGATTCTTCATTCACCGTGGAGGCATGCAAAAAAAAGTTTTCTTTACAAATTCAAAGTTACACGGGATGCACAACTGTTATACAAATGATAACTTGATCATATCTTCCCATAAAATATAAAAAAAAAATCAATACATTTTGAATATGTAAAGATACATGTGATACAATTGCTTGCACTTCTCTTTGTTTGTTTATTCAATAATGTGTGTTAACACAACTTTTCATAATAATTAACAGAGATTTTACTGAAGAAACTGAGTTATTACTCAAGAGACCAAACTAAACAAGTAACCCAAAGACTAAAAGCATAAGGGTGTCAACGTTATATTCACAAACATAAACTAGTAACAACGGACATAACAAAACAAATCAATAACATGATATAAAACAGGCACTTACCTCCATGCAGATCTGGTAGAGCACCAAGCAAGCTGTGTGGTTGAAGAGACGGTTTCTTTTCCAACTGAACTCTACAGTGTCCTCCTCCACTTCGTGCAGCACTGAGACAAAGACAGACACAAAGAACAGAAGGCATGAAGAGGAGTGAGTATCAGCTGAGAACTTGAACACAACTGATCTACGTGTCTGTGCACAGATGAGTTTGTACCTTTGATCTTGTAGAAAGTCTCAGGTATGAATGCCTGGATGGCTTTGAAGCGCTCCACCACGAAGCCCAGAGTGGGAAACTGACAGCTGCCGTACGAGATCAGCTGATTGGCCAGAGACTCTGGAAAGATCTTCTGCAGGCGAAGCGTCTGGAATCGAGTGAATGACGCACCTGCAGGAGATGAGTGCAGGAGAGAGGATGGGGTCATATTAAAGCTTGAGTGTGGGACTTTTGTCTCCCCCTTCTGGCAGTGAGAGTAATTACATAAACTCTGTTGACGCATGTGAGCTTCCTGCTGTCAGTCGCTTTCATTTTGTTAACTTAATCCTTTCTCTGAGTTTTTTTTAACTGAAGAGTTAATTACAGAATTTTTTTCTTGAACGTTTCTTAGGATTTTCCGCCACAGCTGCTGCTCTGTCACTGTGCTCTCTCCCCCATTCCCGCCCCCTGTAGCTCTGGCTGGTGTGCCTGCTCGGTAAAGTCACTTCAAAATACAGAGCTTTCCCTGGCGGCAGTAGGCTATATCAGCATTGTATGAACTTGTTTGTCGAGGGCTTGAATGTAACTGACTTCTGTTCATATGTTTTTAAAGTGTTGTATGATTGGTGAAGTGACATTTAATCAAGGTCACCAAATTGTGATTGTGCTGTCATCAGTTGAGCCATTTAATAATACTAAAAGAATCTATTCCCCCGCATTAGTGTGTCACTATGTATCATTAAGTACGGTTTAAGAGTGCTTTCTTACCTATCCGCAGGTCCAGCTCCTGACGGACATCCACAGCATCGCTGATGTTAGCATCCGGCTCCGTCAGAGTCTCACAAGCTCTCCGAATGGAGTTGGGGGTGATCTCAGAAAACTTTGCCCGAAAGACTTGTAAATTGGGCTTCACTAAAAACAACACACACACACTATAATCAGGAGCCATTTTTGGACAAACACACACAAAACGCGCCAATTTTAGTCCTCATTTTGAACAGATTAAACAAGTGAGACATAAAATATTAAGTGGCAATAGTGGGTGGATTTTAGGACAGAGGTAGGCTAGCTGTTTCCCTCTGCTTCCAGTCTATATGTTATGCTAAGCTAAGCTAACTGTATTCTGGCTCCAGCTTTGTATTTACTGTACAGACATCAGAGTGGTATTAATCTTCTCATCTAACTTTGTGAAGCAGGCCTATACATTTTTCCCAAAATGTTAAAAAGGCTTTCATATACATGCTCACTTGTCCTGCAGTCACACAACAAATACAAAAACAACACACACATATAACCATCATACCTGCTTTGCAGACATCTATGATTTCAAAGCCGATGTTTTCTCCCTCTCTGTCACAATCAGTCCAGATGATTAAGGCCTGGCACTGTCTCGCCTCTTTCTCTAGTGTCCTCTGGAGACAGAGAGGGGACAAAAAGAAATCATAGTAAAGAAGAGTGAGAGAATCTGTCACATCTAGTATATCTACTATCCATAATCATCACTATTTCTTCTCAATGAAAACTGTGACCTCCAAATAAAGAGAGAGAGGAAAAGGCAGAAAAAGTACATCGTCTGCTGCCAACTTGTGCAAGTTATTAGAGCAAAAACACAAAAAACAAACTGGCGGAGAGTTGTGAGTAATTCTTGGTCCAAACACAAATCAAACATCACAGTAACACACATAATGTGGCTCCAGCACGAGTGACAGATGCCATAGCTTAATTTAAATACAAAAAATATCTGTTTTTGTGTATTAGTCTGGCTCCTGGGAGGACAGCAGCATATAAGCATACCTTAATTTGTATCATGTTGTCTGGACAGTACTTCTCTACCTCAGCATCAAATAACAGCACTGGGTTACAACTGTGCCTTTGGAGAGAAGAGGAACAAATACAATCAGCTGATCTGACACATAATGTGATGCTGAACATATATATATATATATATATATATATATATATATATATATATATATATATATATATAAAAAGCTATTTCAACTTACCATTTCTGGAACGGTGCTTTAAACTCCAGACCCAGTAAATGACCTGATACTGACGTCATTGTTACCGTCACATTCTGGAGCGAGATGGAGACATAATGAGAAAATGTGAAACACAAAAAAAGACACACAGGTACATGTGTAATTATTTCACGGTGTCCACTGACCTGACCAAAGAGATGATATTCATACTCATAGATTTTATTAAACTTCGACATCCCCTCCCTCTGAAATGGAAAAGAAGACAATCAGTGTTGGAGCAATTTGATGTTTCAGTGTCATGAGTTACTTTGTCACTGGACTAGCCAGAAACAGACAATCCCATTTTGTTAATTCACCCATAAACTGCTTAACTTAGTAATAAAAAGTTGCTTTATCATAATACCAATCAATAATTACTGGAGCCCGACTGATATATCGATCAGCCGATTTTATCAGCCGATATTTGCCTCTCACAGATATATTGGTATTGGCGTATATGTTGTCTATTATGTCTAGATATGAAAAGTTTTCTTTTTTAACAAAACATAATCCAGAAAAAGGTGCTACGAGTAATTTATAATTATTAAATTCCCAATGAAGTTTACAGTTTTGGTGCAAGTTGTGAATAGCTGACTTTGGGTCTCCATTTCATGCTGTCTGTTGTAATGCAATCTATTGCACTGTCGCTATATAACTCAGGACTTAAGCACCTGTCCCTCAATCCCCCGTCTGTCCCTTACTTTCCCCTTGACACACTATGGTGTATCACGGCCCTCTCTGGCTCGTATTAGGAAGTTTTTCCAATAAAGGCTAATAGGCTAGTCTCCAGGGAGGGTGGGTGTTGGTCACAACCACGCACAGTATGGGTATAAAATACTTGACTGCAAGATTAACAGTGCATCAATCTTCATAAAAAGCTTACACCCTTTTGTGACGCTAAGCTACGAAGACTAATGCAGACAGGTTTAAAAAAAAAAAAAAGTAATGCAAATCTATTGATACATACATGAGTATTTAATACACCTACGTTTTGTCTTGTTTACGTGTTTTTGTTTGTGTTCTCCTACATATGAGCGCTTATCATTTCAAAACTGTTTCCTGTAAAATTAAATGAACATTGAAACTGCGGTATGATATGTGTGATTTCATCTTTAGCCTAATAAAAACACTTGGGGGGAAAAAAATCGGTTATGATGTCCAACTAACGGTCAACAACCCAACAATATTCAGTAAACCCTCATAGAAGACTGAGACAACCAGCAATTGTTCACATTTAAGAGGCGAGAACCAGTGAATTATTGCTTTAAAAATATCTAACCAGGTGATTAATTGAGAAATCGCTTGAGTTGGGTTGAGGGTGTTTGGGGAGCATGTGACTTTGAACACCAGTGGTTTCTATATAAGATTAATGTTATATTAGGCTGAAATCCTGGTGTCTAACTGGATGCCAAATAATGGATTCACTATAATAAATCATTAGTAAAAGTGATCCTGCAATCCAGTGTGAGGTCTGCCACAACCTGGAAAAATTCACTCAGTATGAGGAAACAAACTGATCCCTGAACAGTAACATCATCTGACTAAGGGCTGGAATTAATGATTACTTTTTATTGATCAATTTCTGTAACATTATAGTCTGACAATAGTGAGAAATGACCATTACAAGTTCCCAGAGCCCAGGCAGGTATGCTCATATTGCTTGTTTTGTCTGAGCAACAGCCTAAAGCCAAAAGATATTCAAGTTTTATGTAATTTATAAAAGTAGAAAGCAGAGTTGGAAATTCATTTTTGTCTACCTGTCACTGTGGCTGGTGGATTTCAAAATCTAGCAGCCATTTAATAGACTCAATCAGTTATCTTTGGGTGTGTTTTGGTAGGTGAATGAGGCACATCTAGCAGCCACTTGCATATTTTATCAGCATTTGACTGCTGGCTGGTGCTAATTTCCAACCCTGTTTAGCTGTGCTGCTTGAAAGAAGACTTAAATGATCGATTATTAAAATTAATGCCGAGTCATTGTGACTAACCCTCCTGGACCTGCCGCTGGACATGATCTCTGAGATGCCTTTAGCCGCATCGTTCTTCTCGGCCACACAGAGGACCCGTTTGATCTGAGCCCGGCCCCGGATCATGTCTGCCTGCTGCGGTGTGTCCGGACACCGCTCCCTCTGCGCAGCACAAAACCACCTCCGCTGGACCCCGAGCCGCTGTAGTCCCGATCGAAGCAAAGATCTCCCGAGGAGGTGCACTAGCATGCCTGGTTGCTCTCACACGAAGCAGCCGGTCCCCCAGGCAGCCTCACCGCTAACGTTAACGTACTGTCTCCCCACTGGGTTAGCATGTTAGCTAACGTAGCTAGCTGAAGCCATGTACAAAACTTTGACAAAGTGTTTAAAAAGTGGTCACCGCTTTACAATATGCGCTCCCGATGAATTAAAAAGAGAGAAGATGACAAAAATAATCCAAGTCCATCAAAAATTGCCGACTGAAAACTTTAAAAGAGGCTGCGTCGACCCCTGGGAGTCAGGCTGTTAGCTCTGTTTACAAATTACGCGCTCGCCTGTCAAATATTGCCGTAAACAAGGTCGTAAAACTGTCGTAAATCCAGGAACCAACAAAAACGTCTGAATAAAATAGGACTGTAATAATAATACAATAAGTGCATTCAGATTGACTTTCGTTTACATGCGCTGCGTATAAGTGTGAATATTATGTTTTTTATAATAACAATTGTTGAGTAAATGTCCTTGTGATATTATATCAACGTTAAACAGGAAATCCACCCTAAATCAGAATTTGTGTTCTACTATTTCAACATCTGACATTATATCCTCCGTATTTTTCCAGGGAATTTGGAGTTTTAGCAGCCTTGGGTGAGTTTAAATTCAACATTTTAAATCGTGCACATTTTGTTTATAATTTAATACATTACATTTTAGACTCAACACGTTTTCTTTTCAGCCAAATAAATAGATATGGCTAAATGATTCAGTACTACTTACAAAAATTTAACACATGGACCTTAAAACAGTATTTGCAAATACCTCTCAAACGTCAGTTTCAAAGCATGTCTTCAATTATCTAAAAAAAAATATTGAACTAATAACAAGGATATAAGCAGGGTCGTGGCACCAAATTCTGGGTGCTATGCATAAGCAGTCTCTGTGGGCCTCCTGCCCTTCCAGGTATTTGCCAGGTATTTCTAATGCACCTTTATATTATTTATTTGCAGTCAGTTTACTTTTCCTTTCTTTCTTTTCTTTTTTGGAAACCAATTTTAACCTTTTCTGGAGAAAGACGACAGTCCACATTGGTGCTCCAGCAGCAAAAGCAGTCAATCACTGGACCACTATTTTTATTGTAAAAAGGTTAGTCTTCATACTAATTTATTCAGCCAGTTTTTCTTTAATCATGGAAATCATTATTTACAAATAAGAAACTGCAAACAAAACCAAACTTTTCATGTCAGGCTTTTTGAGGACCCCCAGGGCCCTGGTTAATCATCCCAAAGTAGGTATGCAACTAATTTAAAATAACTAGATAAATAAATATTAATAAAATAAAAACTAAAACTCAGCTGGTAATACTCAAGATCAACATGCAACCTAACCTTGTCTGCATCCTACAAGATCACAATCCAAAATGTATGTACCCACACTCTCCACACACCACCATGCACCAGTATGCATGTCGCTATATGTATATATTCGCTGCCCAATAATATAATTTAAACTTCGGCAGAGGAATCTTTTTTTGATAATCATATCAAGCAGCCTACTTAGTCATCATAAATTGCATGTTAAATTTCTGTTTTAGGTGGAATTTCTCCAGATGGGGAGGTGGATTGGTCACCTGACGAGACTACAACCAGCTGGGTAAACATGGCGTCTGTCTCTGGATGTGAAAATTACATGTAGCGCTCCTGTCTGTTAAAGGTGTCACTGTCGCACCAGCGTCCCGTTTTACAGCCCAGAACACGGTAACGTGATGAAGAGGAGGCGAGGAGAGATGAAGGGGAGAAGGAGAGGAGCGCTCCACTGATGCTGCTGAATGTTTTTTCTCCTTGCATAGCATGAATGGTCTGATGTCTGCCCGGACTCTGATTGGCGCAGGATAATTGCTTTTGTTAACAGAGGCAGTGATTTGTATTTCCGTGAAGGTGTTTGCTTTTATTTTATCTGACAAATATCAAGACTCTTGTTCTGTGGGCTCTCTTCAGCAGGGGCGAAGCTAGATTTTGGGCCCACCCTGCTCTTGGACCCCCTTTTAAAAATTATATAATCAGCGTGATTTTTGTGTGGGGCCCTCTCCCGCTCTTCTAACCTCACTAACAAATGTGCAGCAGAATGATCATACTGGCTACCCTCCACCGTTGTGCTCTGACTGCTGGTTTATGACTGGTAACTGTGCTGCGCTGTGTATTGTGTCTCTCATGCCTTGCTCAACAACACCACTATGATAGGCTCACCTGACGTGGTGGCATTCACTAAAGAGGATGAGTATGGGCAGACAACTCCCGACCCCTGGGCTCTGCCTGAGGAGTTCTCTGTCCCTCTCCATCCGCTTGCTGACTCCAACCCCTGGGCTAAAACCTCTTACGCCAAGTTCACCAAAGACTTCATCCTCATCTCTGAGTTCTCTGAGCAGGTGGGCCCTCAGCCGCTCCTCACCATCCCCGACGACCCCAAAGTCTGTGGCACCTTTGATCTCAACTACTTCTCCCTGCGCATCATGTCAGTGGACTACCAAGCCTCCTTTGTGGGACACCCGCCTGGGAGTGGCTACCCAAGGCTCAGCTTTGTGGAGGACTCAAGGGTGGTGCTGGGTGACTCAAAGGAAGGGGCGTTCGCCTACGTCCATCACCTCACGCTTTACGACCTGGAGGCGAGGGGCTTTGTTCGACCATTCTGTATGGCCTACGTCTCAGCAGACGAAAGGAAGATCATGCTGCAGTTTCAGGAGCTGTCCCTGCGCTTCTCACAGGCCTCTGAGTGTCTGAAAGCCGGGAACAGGAGAGCGTTTGCCAAGGAACTCCAGAGGAAGCTCCAAGACCTGGAGTAAGTACTTCAATATAACCTTATAACCTTATAACTGCTAACAAACTGAAAAAAAATGGTAACAGCATGGTGGGATCACGTTGCCATCTGTTGCTAGCATAGCCAAAAACATGACTGGCTAATGAACCCCAACCCTGAGCTTCAGGAGTGGGACCACATCATTATTTTGTAAGTCATAAGTAAGTTTCAACTCTTAGCACTCAAATCCCGATTCATGACTGACAAGTCTCAAGTGAAGTCCAAGGTCAAGACTGACAAGTCTTAAGTCAAGTACCGAGTCTTAAACTTAGAGTTTTGAGTCTTAAATAAGTCAGTGTAGAGTCACAAGTTAACCTGCATGTCTTTGGACTGTGGGAGGAAGCCGGAATACCCTGAGAAAACCCACAGTGACACAGGGAGAACGTGTAAATGCAACAATGCTTACCACTGCACCATCTTGCTGCTTTTTAACAATAGAGTTAAAAAGTCGTGTATATATATATTTTCTATATTAAATTTACAGAAATCATCAGTGCTTTTTAAAATGTGTATTTATTTGCTGAAACAAGTTTTTTGGAAGTTGTCTCTGGCTGTAAGTTTTGACCCTTCCAATTTGCATACTGCAAGTCTTTTTTGATGACCTCCTAGTTTTCGTATGCAGAAGAAATTATATTTGGTCTCATATTTTCAACTGTCACTCAGTAACATTATGTTAGTCCTTAATGGTTTTCTCGTGCATATTGAGGGTCAACTTCGCTGGAGCTGAATAGTGTTAATGTTGGTGAATTCAGGATCTTTGAACTTGGGGGAAGGTATAAAGTATTTTCAAGTCAAAAGGCTCAAGTTCAAGTGAAGTCATGAGTCACTGGTGTTAAAGTTCAAGTCAAGTTGCAAGTCTTCTTTGATTTTATTGAGTCTAAAGTCATCAAATTTGTGACTCGAGTCCATACCTCTGTAAATCTTATAGTTCATAATATCATCTGCTGCAGGTTTTCAGTGTTTCTTGTGATTTCTCTTTACGCTGATGCTCCTCTTGAGGAAAAAGTACAATTTTCTCAAACTGTATTTCCTTGTATGAACACCTGAACCAGTAGCTCTGTCTTCTTCCACTCAGGTACACTCACTCTGTGCTGCAGAAGGAGGAGGGCCTGCAGAGAGAGGCGAGTCCTCAGTGCATGTACTCTGCTCATGCTGTCGAGAAAGCCAACGAGCTTGCGAACGTGGAGAAGAGCATCTACGAACACAGAGACCTGCTGAGACAGATCAGCTCCTACCATCACCGCCCGCGCCGCGATCCTCATGCTGTCACCTGTCAGAAGTGTGTCACTGAGTGCTTGAGCGAGTGCGAGCAGCTGTTAGAGAAATACGCCAAGCTTGCCAACCCCTTCAAATACACTGACAAAGAGGAGAAGGGGGAGGAAGGGCAGGGTCCAGTTGATGATGAAGGAGGTGAACAAGAAGTGGACGAGGATGAAGATGAAGTCAATAAACGCAGGCCCTCCTACACGCCACAGCTGATCAAAGCCAAGTCCGCGAAGTGTTTTGACAAGCGCCTGAAGACGCTGCAAGAGCTGTGTGACGATACGTTCTACGAGGCCACTGTTGAGCTCCTGAAGGAGACTGAGAGGAGTTTTCGGGGAGACCTGTGTTATCTGCACACACGCCGCCTGGAGAGGGCACTGTGCAGGAAACAGAGAGTTACCAACTTCCTGTTTGAGGAGGACCTCGGTGATGATGAGGAGGACGTAGGGGGAACACTGAGACCATTCTGTGCTGTGAACCATGCTGTAGATAATTTTACACTCTTAAATCCACCTCCTATTGTGCTGGGACCAGAACCTCTAGAGCTACATGTCCTGGAGCCTCCAGACCCTCTCAACCGTACTCAAGAGCGTGAGCTCGGGATTGCAGACAATCTGGAGTCCTCCCCCTCAGACCAGACTCTGGAGACCCAGGAGAGCTCTGAGGAGACCAAAGGAAGCTTCAGCAGCGATAAGAGCGGGGTGGGTCTTGCCGAGATCCAACAGAATCTATCAAGTATGAAGTCAGAAGCTCCTGATCCTGATTCTGACTTGACCCCTGACCCTGATCATAACACTGACCTGGAGAGGGAGAGCAGCAGTGAGGAGATGGAGACCACTGCTGGGGATGATGACGGAGACGAGACACCTGTGTCTTTGCTGGAGGTGGTGTCTGAGCTGGAGGCTAGCAGGGAGGACGAGTGTGATGGAGTTACTGACGGGGCTTGTGAGGAGGAGTCTGACTTGTTGGTTCCTTTAGATACAGCATGCTGTATGGCCCAAGAGGGTTTCCTTTATGAGGCTTCTGCCCCGGAGGCGGTGTCTCGTCTTGGCCAAAGCCCCCAGCCGCAGCCCTGTGAAACCCTGGTGGTCAACCAGGAGCCCCAGGCCCTCCTTCCACTACAGGATGACTACGCGGTGGGTTCTCCCTGCTCAGACAGCCCTGCAGCTGGGCTCGAGCTGCCTGTCGGGCCCCTTGGAGATGCGGTTTCCCGTACCTCAGTGGAGGATGGGTCAGACTGCACCATGAGTGCTTCTACAGGGTCTGATCGGGCTGCTTCTCCTCTTGGCTATGGGGGAGTGGTGACCCTGCGTCAGAGGAAGAAGGCTGGACAAGGAGCCTTGAGGTTTGTGCGACAGTACCCCTTTGCGATGCAAGCTCTGTGGTGTCTGCTGAGCGGCAGGACCCTGGTGGTGCTCGGGGCAGATGAGGGGAGAGTCCGCAGACTGGTTGCTGCTCTGGCCCTCTTCGTGCCTGGTCCTGGGAAGTGTGGTGAGAGGGTTCAAGCCTGGCTGTCCTGCTCCTTCACCCTTACTGACCTGCAGAGGTGGAAACTCATTGGATTGCAAAGGTATTTCCAATTTGCATTTATATTTAAAGCATTTAAAGTTGGGTAGGCAGTTAAATTTCGGCTTCATTGCGCAATTATCCCATTGTAAACTTTGAGTATATTGTGATAAAAGTGGAGTGAGAACAATAGACTTCAGCACCTCCTATTAGCTCTGTTTCTGGCCGTGACGAGAGAGACTCTGGCTAATCACAGGTCATTTTTAGAGGGAGGGCATTTCTGTTGGCTTTTCCACGAATGCAGATGAATGTGCACATCCCTTTGGTGAAAGCCTGATTCAGTGTCAGAGAATCCTGCAGAGGAGGTTGCTATTCCAGCACTGGCAACAACCAGAAGAAGAGCGGGCAGCAGCTTCGCCGACAGACCCTTAGTCAGCTGCCACAGCAACCCAAATCCAGCCAGCGGAAACCCCAGCTCGCGGTTAACAGACAGCCCAGACTCTCTGCCAGATCAACTAATAGGTTGGACCTGATGCTGCCTCTGGCCAACAAGCCTGCTGTGACAACCGCCGCTGGGGTGTGTGCGTTGGTTGAATTTGAGCCGCTAAAGCCGCCGACCAATCTGTCTCCTGAGCTGCTGCCAGCTCACCTCCTGGAGAAACAGTCAGCAGGGGCGAGGAGCAAGGCGGAGGGCCGACTTATGTTAGCTTGATAATTCTTGTCCCATTTGTGGTCTGATAAACAGAGAGACAGAGACAGCGAGGCAAGGAGAGGCTGAGTAAATGCACTGTGTGTAACCATACAAGGAAATAAGATTAAATAAATTATGTATGGGAAACACTGGGTTACTGTATGAAGCGCGTGCATATGCCTGTGATCATCTGGTGGGAGGGACTTAGGACAGAGAGAGGAGAACTGCAGGAAGAGGGTAGATTTTCATCTGGATTTCTGCCTATTCCAGCTTTAACTGACACTCTGATACAAATGATGGTGACGCATGATGTTACGTTTACTAAAACACTGTTCTTTGTGCTTGAGAAACTGAGATTCTCCATCAATGTAAAGTTTGAACATTATGGTTTATTCTTCTTTATAGTTTGTATCACAAATTACAATCCTGTTACTCATCTGGTCTGACTCAGTAATGAATGACTCACACAACCAACTATTCACCTATTAAACCTACAGCCTCCGTTTTTCCTTGAACTTATTTGACTCACCTTTGTTACGCCAGAATGGGCCTCAAAGTATTCATCATTTTACATTGAGAGAGGAGGCCATAGCTTCATTGACTAATTTCTTTGTTGAGACAGTTGGAGGCGCTGAGAGAGTCAGGAGCGGAGGGTGTGACGTGGACTTTACGTCTGATCTGGGTGTATTTATCATACTGTAGGTGATTACCACTTTTACTGAATCGTGACACCACTGTTACACATATTAAACTGGATTTTCTTCATCTTTACACCTCTGCCTTATTAACGTAAAGCATTTGTGGGGACACATATTTAGGTTACAAAGGTAACCCCGGTTCTTTGATAACAAGAGTGAGGTATCTCACTATGGGGTACGCCCCTATGCATATTCTTCAGAGGCTCAATACCATTACGGCAGCCCTATAGACTGGCAGTCGTGATGACTGCATCAAGAGGAGGAACATACTCATAAAAGGGAGTGATGCAGCATCACCAGCTCATTCAACAACCTCTTCTCGCTTTTCACTCAGAAAGCTAAATCTCTTGACACGAATGCTAATGGGACTATTTGCTTAACAGTCCACAGACTGAGCTAACCACTCGATTGCCAGGGGCTAATCTTTCCTGATGTGGACTTTACATCTGATCAAGGCACCTCTGGGTGTATTTATAATACTGATTTAGTAGATGGACGTAGGCGTATAAAACATTTACTGAATCGTGACACTGCTGTTACACACATTAAACTGGATTTTCATCATCTTAACACCGCTGTTTATTAATGTAAAGCATTTGTGCAGACATATCTGTGTATGTATTCGCAAATTAGTTGTCGTACAATAACTACAAAAAGGTCAAAGCCAGCATTTTTATTTAAATTGCTGTACAGACTTCTAGACACAAAAGTGGGGATGCATGATGTTGGATTTTGTTAATATTTTCTAACTCATTTTGGCTGAATGCCAAAATGATTTCTTACTTTTTTGGATGTTTTCCGCACTTAAATGTTTCAGATCATCAAACAAATTTAAATATTAGTCAAAGATAACACAAGTAAACACAAAATACAGTTTTTAAATGAAGGGTTTTATTAATGAGGAAGAAAAAAATCCAAAGCTACATGGCCCTGTGTGAAAAAGTGTTTGCCCCCTAAACCTAATAACTGGTTGGGCCACCCTTAGCAGCAACTACTGCAATCAAGTGTTCGCGATAACTTGCAATGAGTCTTTTACAACGCTGTGGAGGAATTTTGGCCTACTCATCTTTGCAGAATTGTTGTAATTCAGCCACATTGGAGGGTTTTCGAGCATGAACCGCCTTTTTAAGGTCATGCCACAGCATCTCAATAGGATTCAGGTCAGGACTTTGACTAGGCCACTCCAAAGTCTTCATTTTGTTTTTCTTCAGCCATTCAGAGGTGGACTTGCTGGTGTGTTTTGGATCATTGTCCTGCTGTAGAACCCAAGTTCGCTTCAGCTTGAGGTCACGAACAGATGGCCGGACATTCTCCTTCAGGATTTTTTGGTAGACAGCAGAATTCATGCTTCCATTTATCACAGCAAGTCTTCCAGGTCCTGAAGCAGCAAAACAGCCCCAGACCATCACACTGCCACCACCATATTTTACTGTTGGTATGATGTTCTTTTTCTGAAATGCGGTGTTACTTTTACGCCAGATGTAATGGAACACAGACCTTCCAAAAAGTTCAACTTTTGTCTCGTCAGTCCACAGAATATTTTCCCAAAAGTCTTAGGGATCATCAAGATGTTTTCTGGCAAAAATGAGACGAGCCTTAATGTTCTTTTTGCTTAGCAGTGGTTTTCGTCTTGGAACTCTGCCATGCAGGCCATTTTTGCCCAGTCTCTTTCTTATGGTGGAGTCATGAACACTGACCTTAACTGAGGCAAGTGATGCCTGCAGTTCTTTAGATGTTGTTGTGGGGTCTTTTGTCACCTCTTGGATGAGTTGTCGCTGCGCTTTTGGGGTAATTTTGGTCAGCCGGCCACTCCTGGGAAAGTTCACCACTGTTCCATGTTTTCGCCATTTGTGGATAATGGCTCTCACTGTGGTTCGCTGGAGTCCCAAAGCTTTAGAAATGGCTTTATAACCTTTTCCAGACTGATAGATTTCAATTACTTTTTTTCTCATTTGTTCCTGAATTTCTTTGGATCTCGGCATGATATCTGTAGCTTTTGAGGATCTTTTGGTCTACTTCACTTTGTCAGGTAGGTCCTATTTAAGTGATTTCTAGATTGGGAACAGGTGTGCAGTAATCAGGCCTGGGTGTGGCTACAGAAATTGAACTCAGGTGTGATCAACCACAGTTATGTTTTAACAGGAGCTGGGGGGCAAACACTTTTTCACACAGGGCCATGTAGCTTTGGATTTTTTTCTTCCTCATTAATAAAACCCTTCATTTAAAAACTGCATTTTGTGTTTACTTGTGTTATCTTTGACTAATGTTTAAATTTGTTTGATGATCTGAAACATTTAAGTGTGCAAAAAAGTAAGAAATCAGGAAGGGGGCAAACACTTTTTCACACCACTGTATATACTGATCAGCCAAAACATTAAAACCACTGGCTGGTTAAGTAAATATCATTGATCATTTTGTCACAATGCAATGTTCCACTGGGAAACCTTTGGTCCTGGCTTTCATGTGGATGCCACTTGATGTGCTCCAACCATCCAAACGCTCTTGCAGGTCAAGTACACCCCCTCATGGCAGTGACACTCCCTCATGGCAGTGGTCCCCCCAGCTGGACAGTGCATCTTGTGACACCATAAAAACTACCCAGGAAAGGCCCAAGGAATGTGGCAAATAGCTCAAGGCATCAACCTGGCCTCCAGATTTCCCATATCCCAATCTGTTCGAACATCCATGGGACGTACCAGCACCCCAGAGATACCCCTTATACACAGTGGGGCCTCCCAGGATCAGATTTGGCTCTGACCTGTTGAGGCATGAACACAGGGCCTCTGGGGGTGTCCTGTGGTGTCTGGCACCAGGGTGCTGGCAGCTGATCTTCCGAATCCTGTGGGTACCGGCACGTCCCATGGAGGCCAGGTCAATGCCTTGAGCCCTTTGTTACAGTTGTCAGGCCATACCTGAGCAGTTTTTGCGGCGTGGCTTGGTGGACTGGCCTGCTGGGGGGGCCACTGCCATTTGGGAGAGTCGTTGCCATGAGGGGGCGCTCTTGGGTGCAAGAGCGGAACATGAGTGGAACATATCAAGTGGCATCCACATGAATACCAGGACCAAAGGTTTCTCAGTAGAGCAATATCTGATGGGGAACTGAAGCTGTTATTTATGCTCTCTTCAAAGCCACCATGCTCTTTGACAAAACCTGTGATTTTACCTCACTGAACACAGGAGACACTAGTCTCTTGCTGCCTCGATCAGTTATTTTGTTTGTGTTATTATGTGACTTTTTTAAAAGGTTAGTTTGGATTATTAAATTCACACGATAACACAAAAAAACTAACCAATCAAAGCAGCATTAGAGCTGTTACTCGTGTGTTCTGCAAGGTAAAATTACTGTATTTTTCGATGGAGTCTGGTGGCTTTGAAGAGAGCACAGATAACGGCTTTAGTTTCCTGTTGCAAAAGGCTGTTCTTTGTCTGTTTGGGTGGGTGGAATGTGTCAAGTGGCATCCACATGAAAGCCAGGACCAAAGGTTTCCCAGTAGAGGGTTGTATTGTAACAAAATGATCAAAGTTATACACTTCACCTGCCAGTGCTTTTAATGTTTTGGCTGATTTGGCTTTTTTTTTTTTTTTTGTCCCCGTTAAAGGGGTTTTTTTGGGGAGTTTTTCCTTATCCGCTGTGAGGGTCCAAAGGACAGAGGGATGTCATATGCGATAAAGCCCTGTGAGGCAAATTGTGATTTGTGATATTGGGCTTTATAAATAAAATTGATTGATTGATTGATAAGTGTGTACTGCATATGGGTGCTTTTGAATGTGTAAACCTAGTAGCGCTGAGTGTGATAATCCTCGTTAAAAATATATATTAATTTTATCACAAACATGAAGAATAACTTCCTGTACATATTAACAATTATACTGTATTTGTGTGTGCTGTATAAGCTTGCATTTGCAAAGTAATGAACACCAGTGTATGTCTGTGTGTCCCCCACAGAGTAGCCTCCCCTGTGGGCTCCAGTATGCTTTACTCGCTGTCCCGCTACAGTCGCTACATCTCTATCCTGGATGCTGACCAGAAGACCTTGCGCTGTCCGCCGTATCGCGGCCAACTCCTCGCCAACATAGCCGACCACCGCACTTACATCCGCCGTGGCTCCACCTACTTCCTTCACTTACAGAGCACCCTCTGTCACATGGCAGCCAGGGCCTTCCTGTTTACCTTCACCCACCACCTCCACCTGCCGGTCAGCCCCACGGAGGGGCCCGAGGTCGTGGAGGGCCGACGCCGCTGCTTCCTGCAGGAGCAGCTGGGGCTGGGAGAGGAGGACAGCCAAATACTGCTCTACCTCAGCCAGCTCATCACTCAGCAGTACCTACAGCCCGACACCGGGAGCAGTGCAGCAGCACCTTGTTTTAGTTTTAATTACACCACCAGCGTTTTATATAAAATCTGATACTGGGGCGAGGATTCCCACACACGTTTTAGCAGAAATCATCTTTGACCCTTTGGTTTTTAAAGGTGATCTTATAAAGGTCTACGGCTATTTTAGTTTCAGGACAAACTCTGCACTGGTTATTGTTTTATCCGTGTAATCTCTCTCTGCCTTGCTGTCTATTTCTCTGGTCTCTCCCTTTCCTCTGTGCGCAGGAAACAGGAGACAGAGTGAGTTGTGAATGTCAGTGAGTGGGTTCACTTTGCCTGTGTTTGGTTCACACGTTGACCCTCACAAACACACATAACAGAGCAGATGAAGGTCAGCTCTGCGCATTTTCCTTTTAGTCATTTGTGTGTTTTTCACCTCCACTGAAAAAAATGTTACCTACAAAGGCTTGTTGAAAGGGATAGTTCAGATTTTTTAAAGTAGGGTTGTAAGAGGTACTTATCCATAGTCATGTTATCACCGACAGTAGATGGCAGTCAGCAGAACGTATTTTAGCCACCTAAAAGAAATATGTATCACTTTAAATGTACATTATATTTAATAATTTTCTCTATTTGCTCTATTCAAAGCCACCAAACTCCATTGAAAAATACAGTAACTTTAGGTTGCAGAACACAGGAGTAACTGCTTTACTGCTGCTTCAATCAGTTACTTTGTTTGTGTTATTTTGCGACTTTGGATAATCCGAACTAACCCTTTAAAACACCAAAGTCACACAATAACACAAACAAAGTAACTGATCGAGGCAGCAGTAGACCAGCAACTCCTGTGCTCTGAAGTAAAATCACTGGTTTTGTCAAAGGGGTCTGGTGGCTTTGAAGAGAGCAGAAATAATGGCCTCAGTTCCTTGTCAGAAATTGCTGTTTAACAGCAATGTTTATTATATCAAAACCCTGCCCACAGCTGTACATACACCAATCAGCCACAACATTAAAATCACAAACAGGTTCACTTTTTACAGTACAACGTTCTGCTAGGAAACCTTTGGCCCTGACATCCATGTAGATGTCACCTGACACGCTCCACCCTCTCAAACACCACTGCAGACCAAGTATGCCCATTCACGGCAACAGCAGGCCCCCCAGCAGGACAGTGTACGTCACACTGCCAAAACTGTTCAGCATTTGGGCTGAGGAATGTAACAAAGAGCTCAAGACGTCAACCTGGCCTCCAAATTAGCCAGATACCGATCTGATCAAGCATCCGTGGGACGTGCTGGTACCCCACCTTGCAACCCATAGGACTCAAAGGATACACTGCAAGCGCCTTGGTGCCAGATACCACAGAACAACCCCTAGAGGTCCTGTATCCATGCCAATCAGTTTGGGATCTGGGGAGCTTGGAGGCCAGGTTGACGCCTTGAGCTCTTTGTCACATTCCTTGGGCCATTCCTGAGCAGTTTTTGCAGTGTGCTGTGGTGCATTGTCCAGCTGTGGGGGCCATTGCCATAAAGGGGTGTACTTGGTCTGTGGTGGCGTTTGAGTGGATGGTGTGTATCAAATAGCATCCACATGAATGCTAGGACCAAAGGTTTCCCAGTAGAACATTGCATTGTAACAAGATGATCAATGTTATTCACTTCATCTGTCAGTGGTCAGTGCTCCAGCACTTCAAACTAGGGTCACGCCAGTTGCCATCTACTGTAGGTAATACAGTACTACCTCACACAACCCCACTTAAAAAAAATCCAAATTATTTCTTTTAAGGTCAGTCTCCCCATCCCTCCTAACACACACACACACACACACACATACATTGTGTAACAAAACTCAATCCAACATGGCTGTCTGAGTGTCATAATTGCTGGTCTGACCTCAGCTAAGTCCACCAACACCCACCAATCAGTGAGCAGTTTCTCAGCTATGACATCATCTCAGCTATATGTAAACATGTTTTTCAGGATTACTGTAACAAACATCACATATGCTGACATTTTCTGCCTGAGGAGAACACACGTCTCTGAAACTGTCCATAAAACCTCAGTAGGCGGCTTGTTGCAGCTGGTTTTGTGACACGCCTCTTTCTTTAAAAACTACTACATACCTTCCAAAGGCCAAAACCTTTCTGAAGCCTATCCTTTAAATATTTCTTTCTTGAATCAATTTTAACTCACATTCCTGCATTAATGTCGATTTTGTTCCAAGTAGAGACACAATGTTGGATTTTAGCTGAGTAAATTTGACTTTTTGAGAGCATGGAGTAAACATTCCCAGCTTCCAGGCTGTGATGCATGAGGAAGTGTATTTGCTATGTGAATTAGATCCAGTCGGCCCACACGTGAGATATTTGCATGTGCAGAAATAACGTCATCACAACACATACTCACCCATGCTGGGCAGCTGCAGCCAAAATCTGTCGCTATTAGCTAAGTGCTGGCCAGCATTTTCATGGATATTACTCACATGGTCAGGAACATTTTAACGCTACTTAACCTAAATGTATTGAATTTCACTGTTGTCTTAAAGTTGTGTGAGAGTGTTGTGGTGTCAGCATGAGACTGTCTTGTGCCAGGGTGATTCACCATATTGATAATATTTCTGTTTCGTTGTATTTGGATGAACTGACTTGGGAGACGATGCTGAACAGTTTAAGAAGATGTTGCTGAGACGGTGATGTTGTGTTTGTAAAGATTTTATTATGGGAGCAAAATTATTTCCGTGCCATCACAAGCAAAGCTCTAACACTTGAATTAGGACAGTTGCCTATTATTTATTTTCTTCTCAACAACCCTTGTTGGATGTGTGAACAAAACTCAACTGTTCTATATTTATTGCTTTGGGACACAATTTGGATCATGACCATCATGCTGAGATTTTCTTTTCGGAGGATGCTGAAGAATTTCACAAGTATAAGGAGTTTTTTTTTTTTTTTTTTTTTTATCATAGCGGCCAGTGCAACAATACTGAAGAGGCGTCTTTGATAGTATTTTAGATTTTACTGTTCCTAATTCTGTGGTGTCAGTGATGGAGCTGTAATTCTGTATCTAGAATGGTACGTGTACTTGTGACTACATGGTCAGCGTTTTAATGTGAAAGGTCAAAGAATGTGGGATCATGGCTGCTGTCCTTGCTGCTACGAACAAGACTCATATTGATTTTAAAGGAAAACTTCTACCCCAAATGAACATTTGTATATCAGTTACTCACCCTGTGTTAAGCTGAATTTGTAACGAAATCTTTGTTTTTCTTGCATGTGGTCACGATGAACAAAGAATCCAAAAACTGAGAAAATTCTTGACGAATTGAAGTCATAGGGGTCCACGTTCTTGACAGCAAAACTATTTCAAAACATCTGTTTACATACTCTCACACAGCTCATGCAGTATAATCTTAATCCAGTCTAAGCAGCAACCTCAGGGGCTGGAAAATGAAGCAAACGCAGAAGTGCCAGAAACTGCAGTTCCTCTAATGGCCACTTGAGGCTAGCTCTTAAAGCAAGTCAGTCCCCTCAGACCCTCATGTTAAAAAGCCCAACTTTACAGCAGAAATAAACATGTTGATAGCATGGTACAAAAAAAAAAAAAAGTTTGGTCGCTATAGCTAATTTCCCCCTTCATGACAACTGCAAGGAGGGGGCCCAGAGTCACTCATAATTAAGGGCATGGCTGCTTTGAGTGACAGGTGGGTCCATCCGTTGACATGTTACTACCACGGCAACGTTGGTTAGGTAGCATGGAGTAACCCAAATTAACAAATTTGTTATTTCAGTGTGTTTCAGATAGCTAGCTAACTACTCACTTGGTTAGCATGGTTCATTTATAGCCATAGTTAACTGTGATAGTGCTAATGCTAAAGCTAATTTTCACTAGCAAGATATGTGCTTAACACCACACAAAACAAAATACTTACTGGAAAAACTGAACATTCGACTTCCT
The DNA here is from genome assembly GCF_041903045.1 of Epinephelus lanceolatus. Lineage (NCBI taxonomy): Eukaryota > Metazoa > Chordata > Actinopteri > Perciformes > Serranidae > Epinephelus > Epinephelus lanceolatus. The sequence continues at coordinate 36,328,774 of NC_135751.1, forward strand.
GGAGGGTCTTTCAGTACAACCAAATCCAAAACAAGACTTTTTAGTTAATTGTAATGTTTTGGTTGCCTAAAAAGCCAAACCTAAATGTAATGTAGCACAACCAAATGCTAAACATTTGGTTGGACTAAAAGACCCTCTGAGAAGTCGGATGTTCAGTTTTTCCCGTAAGTACATTTTGTTTTAATGGTGTTAAGCATTTATTTCGCCAGTGAAAATTAGCATTAGCACTATCACAGTGAACTATGGCTATTAATGCACCGTGCTAACCAAGCTAGCAGTTAGTTAGCTATCTGAAAACACTTAATAGCCTTAATAATATTCAAAATGGGTGAGTTTAAAAATTCACAATTGTCATGAATGGAAATGTTACAGTTAACTGAAAAGTCTTGTTTTGCATTTGGTTGTATGACAAGATGTTCAGTTTTTCCCTCAAGTTCATTTTAATGACGTTAAGCATATATTTCGCTAGTGAAAATTAGCATTAGCACTATCAAAGCAAATTATAGCTGTGAATGCACCATGCTAACCAAGCTACCAGTTAGCGAGCTATCTCCCCCCTCTCATCCAAATATAGTCACTTATTTCTCCAAAAATCCAAGATGGAGACAGACAAAATGGCAACCTCGAGGCTTTAAAACTGGAGTCCACAAACCAATTGGTGACATCATGGCAGCTACGTCTATTATTTTATACAGCCTATGATCCAGGCGTATGCTCAGTACTTCTTAAACCTCTATGACTTAAATTCACCAATAATTTTCTCTGTTTTTGGATTCTTCGTTTACTGTGGAGGCATGCGAGGAATAGTCAACATAACAGGTGGTACATAACTGATATACAAATTATCATTTGGGGGATAAAGTTTTCCTTCAAGGTACATGCTTTTAACTAACAGCAATCTCACATTTTTAATTCCACCTAATGTATTACTTCAGTTGAATGCTTACTGTTTCTTTATTTTTTTTGGCCACGTGGTGTTTTCTTTAATGTTACTGCTAAGAAGTTACACTCACTCCTCTTTTTAGGTTTCGTCCCTCTAATGCAAAAAGGTGAATGTAATCCGAATAAGCCATACCACAGTGTGCTTAACATGTCGTCACTCAGTGTCCTTATGTTGCCATATCATGTCCACCTTTTGTATCTCATCAAGAGGGGATGTCGTGCTCACTTCGGCCCCGTGAGACGGCGTTGCTGCCAGTGATTTTAATAAAGCACGTTGTGAATGTCTTGAGGCTTTTATGTAAATGTTGATGATATTCGTTTTCTCCATTAAATTATTTGAATCCATTTTCATTTTTGCCTGGATGCCTGGGTGACACAGTGAGTTTGGTGATCACGGTGAATCTCACTGTAAGATACTGGAAGAACAAACCAATGCATCCTACAGATCATCATTAAACGTTGAACACTCCAACAGGCTCGTGTCTGTGTGACTTGCTTTAGCGATGACGGATGTGCGAGTGTTTGAGGTGTCATGAATTATAAATGCTCATCTGTGAAAACAACTAATTGCCCTGCTGGAGCAGTGGAAGGCAAGGTGGTGCTCTCAAGAAGCAAGGAGCAGTAAATGAATGATATAAGAAGAATAATACTGCTCGCTCTTTACAGTAAGATTGTTCTGCAGGGGCAGAGTGAGTGGGCGGCTGTGTGTGGATCTCATTACTTTATGGGAGGAGATTCTTTTGCAGCTTCATTATCTAACAGGGCTGCACAGCAGGAGAGCTCACACACAGCTGGCCTCGGCTGTGTGTATTTACAGTTGCACAGTGACATTAACATTTAGTCAGGGGTAAAGATCATTGCAATGTCTGCTTCAAATGAGACAACAAACTACCACAAATGCTATATCTGCAAATCCCCACTGGGAGGACTCATCCTATACTATTACTACCTTTATACTTATTTTTGTCCTTAGCCATTTTGGCTGTTGGTTGTAGCTACATTGATGATGATAAATCATAAATGTACTGAATAAGACTCTGCTTTGTGATGTGAGCCATATTGTCTCTATATGATAAGACAAAACACATGGACATGGTCACCGAGAGCGACTGTTTCTTAATGTGGAAACAGACTGTTCAACCTTTCCTCCCCCTATCATTTCCAAGTGGTACAATTGTTGGCATTGCTGTCACAAAGACAACCAATTGCTTCCTGTTTTCCTCAGAGCCTTGCAATGGGCCTCTTTTTCTTTTGCCAAGTAGTTTCCACAGTTACTTTGGTTGTTCTACCATCTGTCATTTCTGCTACTGGGGTATAGTAACTGCAAATAACTTACACTGATACTCTTTGGTAACTGGTGATAGCTACTGATAGCTACCAGTTCCTGTCTTGGTTTGTTGACATGCTTCCTTTTTGCGGTAAATTGAGCCTTCATTTTCCTGGAGAATCGTATTTGGTGGCAGACAGAATTGCACAGTGAAAGCGAGGCTAAAGACTGAGGACTGATTTCAATTGGGAACACATGGACATGTCTTTTCAATATCCTGTTTGTGTTCCCCAGCTTTTATTAACAGTTTTTAAGCACAAAAATCGTGTTTAATAAGCGACTGATTGGCCAGCCATCAGATTCTGGCTGAGAATGTGAATTGAGCTGCTGATTTTGCTCTGACATGCTCCAGGAAATGTCACAGAGAAGTATTGTATTTAGCATATGTAGCAGAATTTAGTATGATGACCAACTTCAATATTTCCTTGAGTTTGTTTTGGTTACTGTTGTCTCTAAGTGCATGAAGAAATGTAGGAAATGGGATTTTTCTTTTCTAAGAGGACTACAGACAGCCCATTTTATCGTGTCCCCCTCACTTCTCAAACAAAAGTTACACCCTTGCTTATAAGGAACCAATCTAACAGTCATTGTGCAATCACCATTTACTTCATAACTACAAGTTGAAACAAAAAAAACTTGTCTATTTCCTCTTTAGACTTCAATGGTAAACTATTTCTAGGAAAAGGGGACATGAACATTTACTTTTGAGAACACTGACCTTGTTTTATCCTGAAATTCAATGGGATTTGTACTTATTTATTTGTAGTGAGTTGACTATTGATGCTTCCACAAAATATTTACACAATTAGATTTTTGATAAATAAACATCAGTAAGATGGGTAAGTTGGTCAAGGCAAATAATAGAACAGCTATAACTTAACTGTAATGTAGCATTAAAAAGATATCTTGTCTTATATCGATATTGATATAATATCCATACAATGCTCAGTCCTGTTAGAAGACACTGTCCAACCTCCCAGTGATTTATGCTACTTCAAGAAATGTAGATAACAGTTAAACTCTACAGTCAATAATGGGCTTTCCCCCCATTCATAAGAAGAAGTATGTTTAGAGATGAAGAACAATGGTACTTGAGTCTAAATTGGATCTTACACCTCATGGTCTGCATCATGAAATACAAATGTAAGACAGGAGGTAAATCAGAATCGTTTTATTTAAAATTACACTACAAGAACAATGAAGAAAAAGTTTTAAGGTTTAAAATAATGACATTTCAAAACAAAACAAAACAAAACTTCCCTCCCAGCCCTTTGTAAATGAAACACATCAGAACTTAACATGACCTTCACAGTGGGTATGACTTAGCTGGAATGACAGGCCTGATGCAGAAACAGCTGACCTCAAGTCGAGGGCTTTAGTTAGGTACAAAAAAAATTCAGAAAAAAATTTAAGTAGTACAATATGGCCCCTCTAGGTGTCTTCACCTTTGCTCCGCTGTGTTCACAAGTAGAAGAGTCAAATGCTAACCCCTTAAGGGCACAACTGAAGATGATGGTGAAGTTATCAGTTTCTGATGCAGGCGACTGAAATAAAGGCGATGTTGCTTCGGGGCTTTGAGAATGCACAGATGGAGGCTGGGTGAGCCCTGATGCCCAATGGAAAATAAAATGGATGTCCAAAAACTGCACTTAGCCAGAACATCCTCTGCATCCACAGTGGGTGCATTCAATGATCCTTCCCTGCAGAGAAGAAAAAACAGCAGGATTTAGACCACAAGGAAACTCGGGGAATGAACAAGACATTTTATGCGATATAACGTCACTGTTTAGGAAAGTAACTGGATAACTGTCATTCTTTTCTTTAGGAAGAATCAAATTTCAGTGCTGACACAGTGACTGGCGAGCCATCTGACCCCACTCATCCAATCAAAGCATCCGAGATACTCTCTGGTGTGGTGTTGCAGTGTTGTTGTTAGTTTATCTCACTCAGGGGGCAACTGAAGCCTTTAACGTATTTTATACAAGCTCTCACTGGGCTTATTTTTTCAAAATAATTAAAATGGACAACCTTCGTGAGAATCACTAGCTACTTACAACTTCCAGCTTGCTCTTGGGGACTCTGCAGATGCAGTTGGTTCCAAAGTTGGTGTCTCGTGTTTGGATGCAACGCAGACAGCACAGGTTCTCGTAGCCCTGCTTCTTCCACTTGGCAATCAGGTTCTTGTCTGCATAGCCTTCCTTTATACAGTACTCATACAGCTCTGTCAGGAAACACACAGGAATACAACACTGATTTGGCATCTAGTGCACAGAGAAACATACTTGCAAGGGGGGCAAAGGCACTGGACACTTAACTAAAGTGAGTCTCTGGAAATGTTGAATTACTGAGCAATTGTTACTTGAGGAAGTGTGACAGGTATTTGCAGAAAATCTTGGTCATTAGAAACATATTATGTACACATAAAAAGTTATTCAAACACAACCTTTATACAGGTAACAACTATGTCATGCTGAAGGTGTAAATCAAATGCTTAAGTAGTCAGGAAAGGAAAAATGAAGAGGAAATGTGAAACATTAGACATGAAGTAGTCCAACCGGTGTGAGTGAAACTGTGTACCTCTGCTGATAGCTTTCCTTTTGTAGAAGAGGTCATAGATGTATCGACTCCGCTGATGATGCAGCCTGAAAATTGGCCAAAGGGACTCCACCTTTCGTTTCCCCTCGTGAGGCTCTGTTTCAGCTGGGACACAGAGGAAAAACAGGAAAGTTAGCTTTGGGATGTGGAAATTAAAATCAATGGTGCACCTGCTTGTGTGCCAAGGACAGTGATGTTGCATCTGATGCAAAGCATTAATCTGCTGCACCCCCATGAAAATACTTTCCCAAAGGTATTGGATAGGGGTGATGTCAGCGCTCTGTGCAGATTAGTCAAGTTATTCCACACTAAAGTGGGAAAACCATTTCTGAAGAGACCCATCTTTGTATTTAGGGACACTTTTCCTGGACTTACCCAAGCTGGTGCCACGAAATCGGAAGCTGACTTCTGTCTTAAAAGGGGAACTTTACCCATTGTCAAAATTCATACATTTATTCCTATTCAAAATTTCGATGGTGCTCCCACCACCAGAAGTGGTAGAGCCCAAATTAATGGACTGAGGACACTATATGATCACATTGTTTTGGACATTTGACATTAGATTGAATTACAGACAACAAAAATCACATTAAATTACAGAAATATTCAACACTTGCATCTGGCTTAACTACAGCTACTTCATCAGTAACGTTACCTAGCCTTTTGACTGATTAATACATAGTTCCTACGCTCCAGTTAAACAACTAGTGTATACATTTCCAAAATGTCAGCTGAATCTTGTTTAACCAGCACCACCAAAGCATTATTCAGTTGTAAACAGTGGTGTTTTTAGGCCTTGGCATCTGATGCTCCAGCCCTGGACCTATTAATCTAAAGGCTATAAGAATAGGCCTTATTAAATAATTTAAAAAAAGCCCTGGATCTAATAAAGTATCACTCCATTCATGTATTCAATCTATCAAAAACAATATGTTATTGTTTTAAAAGTTTTGGGTTCTCTGTTTAATTCAAACAGCGCATTTTTGTGTGATTGTGTAGGCGCAAGAGAGTGCACACCAGTAATCACTTAAATGTTGGAGCTGTTAAAGGTGGATTTCTTCATTTAAGATTATTTTTGGGGCTTTTTTGCCTTAAATGACAGAACAGACTGAAGTGTGAAAGGGGGAGAAAGCTAGGAGTACACGCAGAAATGGGCCATGGGCTGGTATTAAACCCGTGGCTGCTGCGACAAGGTATGTGGGGTGCCCACTCTACCCACTGAGGTACTGGGCGCCCCAGAGCTCATTTAGCTCAACTTAAGCAGACTAATAAATGTAGTGGAGTAAAAAGTATAATGTTTCCCTCTAAGATGTAGAGGGGAAGAAGTATAAATTAGCATAAAAACGAAATACTCAAGTACAAGTACCTCAAAATTTTCCACATTAAATTATTATTCTCTAAATACTAATATTATACTACTAATATTTTTGAACATCACATCTCTTAATTAATCGAGGAAGTAACAAAAAGCTTTGAGGGTTAAATAAGATGCCAGAGAGCATTAAAAAACACCATCAAAATAGAGCTTGTTCATCCAAAACATTTCCTGGGTAGGATCCCCCCGTGCCCCCTGCAGAGGCCAGGGCTAAGCCCCCGGTTCCCCAAAACCTAGAAACGCCCTTGGTTGTAAACTAAATAAAAATAGGGATCGCTCGACATTTAAATAAATGTAAAATGAAGGTCGATATTTATTCTCCACCACACACTGCGCATTGTGGGGCCGAGTGTTTTGAGCAGCAGCGGTATAATCATCTTCTACCGGCTTACCTTCTCTCATTTTCTGATCCAGCTCGTCCAAAGTGGGCTCAATAAGCTCCCAGCCGTCTGGAGGCGGCTTCCGACTCCTCTTTACTTTGGGCATTTTGCTCTGTTTTGTACAAATATAGAACAAAAGCTCTCGATGTGTTGATATTGCGATCTCGTCTCAGGCGCTACTATTTGACGTCACGCGAGGGGTCCATTTCCCGTTTTACCCTCCCGAATGACGTCACGACGCCGAAAATACATATCCCGTTTTTCGGCGTTTATTAACTTCATAAATGTTATATCTCACTAACACACCATTAGTGTTTATATTAACATTTATTTAGGTCTGTAAAAAGACGTTTGCTGACTTTAAATCAACGCAGATATCTTTCTATCGTTCCTGGCGTATTGCATCACTTTAGCACACCAGCAAACTGCTTGAATATAAATAACTGAATTTAGTGTTGTATTTCATAACTCACGTCATTTTATTTCGTAACTGCACATTGAATAGAAATGTGTAACTTATTAAGTGTATAGCAGAAATTTTGGTAATGAAATACTTGAAATTGACCCCGTATTTATAATTTTCTAAATGGCATATCTTTGGACTACTCAAAGTATTTTGATACTCATCCCCACTGTGAGTTTAGCCAGCTGTCAGTTCGCGCTGCTGTTTTTTTTGCCACTTTCTGTCAGTATTGAGTTGTCACGGAGTTTTTATTACAGGGTTAAGTTGTCAATATGCCCAAAGGAGGTAAGACTGATCTTCAAACACGCTACACGGTGTTAATACCAGTTTTGTTAATGTGTTCACCTGCTGTTAGCCACCAAACACCAGGAGGCAGCGATCCAGGCGACATGCTTCTTTAACTTACATACCTGTGCTTTTGGGTGGTGTTGTAAACAATAAACAAACACTGAGGGTGTTTAGAGGCTGGTCTCCTTCAGTTGACACATGTCTGGTGGCTGTGGTTTGTCACAGGTGTACTGTGTAAGCAAATCTATGTGTGATGTCATGTTTCATCAGGTAGGAAGGGTGGCACCCTGCCTGTCATTAGATGCAGATATTACAGAAAGACATAACATATATTCATATTCAGAAACAGTTTTACACCTTTTTTGGTGTTGTTCTCACGCCAAGAAATCTGGCAAGAGCTTTGCAGATCATCATATCTTTAAATACTTCACATTATTATGGGAAAATGTGGTGTTTGGTTTCTTCTTACCTCATGACAAGAAAACATATATTGTTTTATGATAAATTTGATAGCAATGATGGAAATGTATGTAAACTCATAAATGTAAATGTAGCAATAAAAAGTTTATTTTGTTGTCTTCCTGAAGGATGTTGAGCAAAATATGAAACTACTTTCTATTTCAACTAACAAAAAAGCTATCAACACACTTAATATCTGTATTTTTTTTTTCCATTGTTCTGTTTGTACACTATCCCCACTATACTGAATCTGTATTTTGTCCTTTTGTTTGAATTTTTTAAAAGGTAGGAAAAGTGGCCACAAGGGTCGCATGCGGACGTACACCAGCCCTGAGGAGATAGATGCCCAGATGAAGGCAGAGAAGGAGAGGAAAAAGGTTGGTGCCGTCTACACCCAACGACTGCTGAGTTGTGTCACACACCGAGCAAATGACATCACATTTCTTGTGCCGCTTTCAGACGCCTTTTGTGAGTAGTTAAACCTTTGAACCTGATTCAAATGTGATTTCTTCCAGACACATGGTAAAAAAGGCAACGAGCAACTTGGTAAGAAATGTCCCAGAAATTGAAAAATGAAACTAGGGAATGAAGAAAATATAGAGGAAAACTATATATGTATTATTATTATTATTACATTTTGAAATTATGTTACAGAATTATTGTAATTCTTAAGCACTCTTTACAGGTCATTTCCTCGTTTGTTTGTTTTAAACTTTCTTCCTCTCTTTTTTTATTATTATTTTTGTTTTGTTTTTTACTCATTTTCTTGCTTTTAATTTGCTCTTTTTACTATTTTCTTGCTATTTTTTGGGGGTTGCTTCTTCTTCCGTTGCTTCTTGCCCTCTTCTCATGTTTTTAAAAGAAATCAAGCCAATTTGCTCAGGTTTCAAAGGGTTAAAGGGAGGGTTCAGGTTGTTTTGAAGTGGGGTTTTATGTGGTACTTTTCCATATTGTGATCTGTTTTTGTCTTCTGGTATTTATGTGTATATTACTGTCCACACACTGTTTGATTACTTGCTGCTGTAACACAAGAATTTCCCAGTTTGGGATCAATAAAGTTCCATCTTTCTGTCTGTCTATAAACAGTATATTACATACAGTAGATGTCAGTCAGCACAGACCAGAAGTTTAGCAATCTACTGCTGTGGATGGGGGCCAGCAACAAAACCTATTTTAGCCACCTAAAAAAGTCCCATCTGAAATATTAATACTAGTATAAGTGTATGCTTTATTTAGAATGTTTTTGCTGCTTTACCTTAATGTCAGACAGTGATTTCCATCATGAAAATGAAGCTGTCATACCACTATCTTCAAAGCCAGACTCCACTGAGAAAAATAGTTCATCATCACTGAACACGGGAGCTGCTCGTCTACCGCTGCCTCAAAGGTGTGACTTTGGAGTTTTAAGGGGTTAGTTCTGATTCACCAGTCACACAATCACACATACTAACTAAATGATCAAGGCAATGATGGACCAGCAGCTCCCGTGGTCTCTGAGCTAAAATTAGTTTCTGTCAATGGAGACTGGTGGCTTTGACAAGAGCGTAGATGGGGAAGTTGCTTCCCCATCGGAATGGGCCGTATCATGGAAAAGAAAAGCGATAAAAATACTCTCAACATATCATACACTTAAACTGATGTTGATTATTTTAGGTGCTCTCCCTCAGTGACCTGGAGATAGTCACCCACACTCATCTCCTCCTGTTTAGACAACTGTAACTCTCTGTACACTGTTATCAGTCAGTCCTCTCTGTCCCGCCTCCAACTGGTTCACAGTGCCGCTGCCAGATTCAAGCTCGGGGGTGATCGTTCCTTTGCTGTGTCTGTTCCCAAACTGTGGAACAGCATCCGCCTCCCAATCAGATCTGCCCCACCACTGACTCATTTAAGTCCAGGCTCAAAACCCTGCTTTTATTCATTAGCGTTTGAGTCCCCCTGATGTGGTTTTGTCTGATGTGTGCCTGTGTGTTGTGTCTCTAAAGGTGTGAGCTGTGAACCTGACAGTTATGTTGCCTCTTATGTGTATGTGTTTTTAGCATTTAATCCTTTGATATAGCACTTTGGTCAATGTGAGTTGTTTTTAAATGTGCTTTATAAATAAATTTGAGTTGAGTTGAGTTAAGCTGTCCACAGCAGTACTGCTTAGCTTCCGTGTTGGGCTCCTGCCTGCTTAGACTGACATATTCTTTGTGTAACACACTGACTATGGATAAGTGCCTCAATACAACCCCACTTCAAAAAATCTGAACTGTCCCTTTAAGTATTGTTCAAGCTCTAAAAATGCTGGATCCTACACTTTCCAAAATGCAGTTTAACAGCATTCTGGCCACTGGAAACAGTAAACTATGTAACTGAGTAAACTGATCGTGGTACTTAACATTGCTGGAGTGTTTTTCTAAAAGACTCTCATTAGCACTCCACCAGCCAGAATGTAGAGGATGTCATAGGTGAAAGCAGCTGCTGTTTGACTGGATGCACTGGTTCGATAACATTCTCCTGTGTGCTTTATCCTCCTCATTTATGTGTTATAGCAAGAGCAGGAAGCAGAAGAGGCGGGGGGTGCAGCTCAGATTGACGCGGCAGAGGAGAAGCTTCCGGCATCAGGATCAGAAGACAGCGACGATGAAAACTCAGATGTACAGCCACACTGTTTCTGTCATTCCTTTGCTCTGTTATCAAACATGCATTAATACAGTATAATCATTTGTTATCAGTGTGCACCTGTGAAGCACATTGTAACATCTGCGTGGCTGTGCCTTAGGCTCATGGTCATGTAGTCATTTCATACATTTAAGCCATCACTTCATTCTGTCTGAGCTGTTGTGATGTGTTTGCAGAGGAGGAGAGCGGGCGTGGAGGGCTTGATAGAAATCGAGAATCCTAACAGGGTGGCTCAGAAGTCCAAGAAGGTGACGCAGATTGAGCTGGATGAGCCCAAGCAGTTATCAAGGAGAGAGAGGTGTGTGTGTGTGGTGTCGCATCACATTGGTGCTAAACGGGAACTTAATTTATTACACAAAGTATTAATGTAAACATCTTAAAGGTCCAGTGTGAAGAATTTAGGGCATAAATGGAATATAATAAGTTTTTTTTTTCATGTACAATCACCTGAAAATAAGAATTCCCATGTTGTGGTTACCTTCGAATGAGCAGTTCATATCTACATAGGGAGCAGGTCCTCGTCTACGGAGATTGCCGTGTTGCACTGCCATGTTTCTACAGTAGCTCAGAATGGACAAACCAAACACTGACTGTAGATAGGGCCAGAGGTGTTTTTTTTTTTTTAATGTTTTTTGTGTCGGCCACTGTAGTTAGCAGCCCCTCCGCCATGAGTTTTTTTTTTATTATTAACAAGGTATTTTTATTGGTAGTTCAATAAAGATGCACAGAGTATAAACAAACAAACACAGAACCAGCAAGGACAAAAACACGACCCCACCCACCTATCTACCCAGGAACAAACAGAGAAAGCCAGACAAGTCTAAGGAAATCTAATAGACAAGAAAGAGAGAAATATAGAATAAATGAATAAGAATAAAAAAAAAATATCTCTGTATATAAAAAACTTGTGTGACACAAGTAGGGGAGTAAAGCATTTTTCATCACAGTTTTTCAGCTTCCATATTTGCCACAAACGTTAAAAATGGCTGCCAAGTGTCAAAGCAGCGTGCAGTTGATCCTTTAATACAACAGCAGATTTTTTTCAATTGTAAATGATACATAACATCCTTGATCCAATGTCCGTATGTTGGAGGTGAAGAGTTCTTCCATTTACACAGGATGAGCCTTCTGGCCAGAAGTGAGCAGCAAGAGGCGATGTCTGCTTGGGCTCTACTTAAGTTAACATCTAGAGGAGTTACTCCGAATATTGCCATGGACATAGATGGAAAAACAGTTTTTTAACGTGAAACTGCTTTATTCAGTGTTTCTACTGCTTTAAATCACCTGGTCTGTTTGTTTTGGAGAGGAAGAGACCTCTGCAGATAATTAGGCTCCCAGTAAAAACCTCCTCAACAATGAGCACTGAAGGAATTCTAACCAGGAGAAGTTTCAGCTGGTTGCAATCTGCAGCCCTTACCTTACACACTGGACCTGTAACATAGAAGTTGCATGCCTTGATATTTGGAGTAGTATAGAGCAGTATAACACACTGATACCCAGCTCTACTATCTTATATATTATGTGCTAGAAATGTCAACATGTTTTGTGTTTAAAAAGCATATCAGTAGCGTATTCTGAAAATGGTGTGGTGGTGATACACGCAAGAATGACGGCACAGTGGAAAAGCTTTTTATGTAGCAATTAGGACATTAACAACAAAAGGCTGATGGGTTGTTTTATGTCTATTCATTCCCCATGTTTAACAGTGTCTTTGCTTATGTCACTCTCCCCACCTTGACACACACACACACACACACACACACACACACACTCCGGCACAGAGAGGAGATTGAGAAGCAGAAAGCGAAGGAGCGCTACATGAAGATGCACTTGGCAGGGAAGACGGACCAGGCCAAAGCCGACCTCGCTCGCCTCGCCATTATCAAGAAACAGAGAGAAGAGGCGGCAAGAAAGAAAGAAGAAGAGAAAAAAGGTGAGCAAAACATTTATCGAGATAATTACCAATATTATAGTCTTGACTGTAATACAGAGTCTAAATATAAAGTGTCTTAATCCAGGAAAACACAACACAGTTTATTACCTGATGAGGCCATGGAAGCTCGTTTCTACTGAAGAAACTGCACTATTGTTCACAAAGTAGAGCAGGTCAGGTCAGCATGGACTGTTCACACGTTATCTTGTGGTGTGTGAGAGTTCAATATTCTCTTGTCTCCAAAATGAGGCTGAGAGCAGCACAAGGAGTCAGCTCTACCCGCTGAGCTTCTAAACACCCCTGTTTATATCATTTTGACTCCTTCTGCTGCTCTGCTGTACAAAGGCACTGTCCTTGACGCATTGGTTGCGGGTTCGATTCCAGCTCATGGCAACTTTGCTGCGTGTCTTCCCCTCTCTCTCCCTTTCACACTTGACACCGTCCTGTCATTAAAGGCAAAAAGGCCCAAAAATAATGTTGAAAAAATGATGTAAACATACTTCATGTATGATTTATCATTTTAGATGACTAGAATCTGCACTACACAAATGATCTCATTCTGCTACAAAAGATAGTCCTTTAAATATGTGATGATTCAGCCTGTTAGGATTCTAAATGTGTTTCTGGCCTTTACCTTATTAGTAGAGCATTTTGAGCCTGTCATTTAAGTGAGCAAAATCTGTGAGAAGCCTGCGTCTGTCTACCTTTGTCTGAAATTCAAAGCTCCACTGATTCAAAAATGACTAAAGATTTTGAGTGGTAAATTTATCTCCGTCATCATAGGGATGGCATATGTTTGTAAGCCATCACAAAAGTTGCCTGGTTCCCTTATCGAAAATGTTTGCAAACAAATATTTATGATACAAACACATTTAGTTCAGCAAGATTATCTTCACAAACAAGCACCACTTTTATGATTTTTGAGGCGTAAATGCAATCACCAGAGGTAAAAAGCTAACGATAGGCTCTAAATGAGCCACACCATGGACGCATGACTTACCGTTGCCCTCTCAGCACGGCTGTAAAGCTGTGGTCGCCTTGACGATGCTCTGTAGTCTCATTAGCCACTTGTTAGCAGCCCCCTTTTTTAAGTCACATAAAAGGTTCAGAATTCTCAAGTACATACTGACGTATTATATGGCAGAGAACAAAATGCGAAAACCTCCTAAGCCTGTGTTTATCACAGACCTTTTTTCAAGCATCTGGCCAAAAACCCATTAAAAAAACCCCACTAACTTTGAGACAAGGGAACCAGGAGGGTTACAGTGCAAACTCATTTCCAGGTTTTAGGACTCATTCCTGCA